>NC_062279.1:63137294-63759080 GCF_902655055.1 Lutra lutra
GAAATATTCCAAATTACAAGCTTAAAATACAAATAAGGGAATAAAAAGAGTATGTGGACTTTAAGCCAAGAATGAAAGACTGACTATAAAATGGGAAGGGGAATGCTGAGTGTAACTGTCTGCTATCTCAGGCTGGCTCCAACATGACCACACTAATTTCAGGGCATTCTTGCCCCTCTCCACAGCCACACTGCGACAGCAACACCATCCATGCCCTCAAACAGATGAAGATAGTGTTGGTCATACTGTACAGGGTGAGGAGGGAGGGTAAGGGAGAATTTCAAAGGAGAAGATTTTTTATATGTTGAATGTTTACTTTGTGATTAGATAACTGGGCAGATATCTCATCAATCGATCAAGGAGTCAATCCTATTTATTAATTGATCATGTATTTTTTTTATAACCTATTCACTAAATAAGGAGTGCTCTGTCCTGCTCTGGGGTTTTAGTCCTTTTACCTTGGAAAAGAAGCAAGGAGAGTGGCTAAAGTTAGGTATTAGAGAGAAGGAAAAGACATGACCTTCAATTGGAAATCAAAGCAAGATGTCAGGTTTTGTGGAAGTGTTTCATTACAATAGCAAAAACAGGCTGCCCTCTAAAATCAACCTGAGCAAGAACTCCATGGCCTGAATCAGGGACAAACGCTCATGTCCCTTTCCCATCTCAGGCACACCCCAACTCCAGCTTCCTGTTCCTCGGTGATTTCTTGGTACCTGTTCCGTTTCCTGTTGTACAACTGTGAATCTGATGCCTTCTCTATTTTGCTCTTAGCATCCTGTATCCAGATCTGACAACAGATCCTTCATTGGTCCCGCAGCTCTGCCTGTGGACTTGGTCCAAACTTTAAGCTTAGTTCCTGTAAGCCCTCAGTTCTGGGCAAGCTGTGTTCCAAAAAGACAATAATAGTCTACCACAAGCAAGACCTGGGCTCTGACGACAGCCTCTCATTCTTCCCGAATGCAAAGGCTACTCTTTACTGTAGCAGTAAGCCTGGAACCTTGAATATGGGCTGCAGTGTTTCCCAAAGCCTTCACCCCAGCTGGAGCAGTAAATGACAAGAATTAACTAATGGTGACTCTCACCAAGGTACATGCCTGGGAGGAGGGGTTGAGTTCTCACAGGAAATATCTGTAAGGAGCTCTCATTCCATTCCAAAATCTGGGATAGGAGGCAGAAGGGGTTTGCATACTTCTGTCTTTCAGTCACACCTGGGGTTCCTTGGCTTGTATGTGATCTTCCATTCCTGACTTTCTTCCTACCTCCCTGGATGCCCCTGCTTTGTACTTACCACCTTCAGCAAGCTTGGTCCTAGGCCTTTTTTATTCATCATTATCAACTCTCTAGGAAATCTCCACTCCAGTGCTTCAAAATGCTGAATACTTACAGATTTATACAGTATTGAATGGTATAGTAGCTCCAATCTTGACTTTCTCTTGAGCTATAGACCTACATATACTACTATCTGATCTCTCCTTGGATAACTCCAAACTCCTCAAATTCAACATATTCGAAAGTGAACTCCCCATTTCTCCACCAGCCTGGGTATCCAATAGCATTCCCCAGCTTAGTAAATGACACCAGCATCCATCCAGTTTCATAGCCAGGAATCTAGGGCCATCCAAGGAACTCTGTCTTCCCCACTTTCCGTCTATTAGTCTATTTCCAAGTCCTGCATAACTTCTGAAACTACTTCCTCCCACCTTCATTACTACTGTTGAAGTTGAGAGACTTAAGTTAGAGTAAAAATAATAAAAGCTCACAATTACCAAATGTTTATTATATACAAGGCAGGCACTTTTAAAAAACTCTATATAAATGATCTCTCCTAATCACCGTATGTATTAGCTTCCTAGGACTAATGCAACAAATTACCACAAACTAGGTAGCTTAAATTAAAAGAAATTGATTATTTCACATTTTTGAAGGCTAGAAGTCTGAAATCAAGGTATCAGCAGAGCCATGTTCCCTCCAAAAGCTCTGGGGGAAGATCCTTCCTCACTCTTCCAGCTTCTGGTGGTTCCTGGCATTCCTTGACTTGTGGCAGCATGACTCCAATCTCTGAACCATCTTCACGTGGTTGTCTTCTCCCTGTATGTGTCTTCTTGTCCTTTGTTTCAAATCTCCTTCTGCCTTTTTCTTAAAAGGCCTCTTGTCATTGGATTTAAAGCCCACCCAGATAATCCAAGATGATCGCCTCATCTCAAGGCCCTTAGGTACATCTGTAAAGACTCTTTTCCCAAATAAGGTAACAATCACAGGCCCCAGGGATTAGGTAGTGGACATTTGGGGTCACCATTCAATCCATTACACACTAAAAAAATAAGTGTAGTTATTAGTCCCCTTGGATAGATGAAGCAGTTGAGACTTAGAGAGTTTAAGGGACTTGTCCAAGTTCACACAGCTAATATGAACATGAGATTTATGTTTGATTTATAGTTTCCATACTTTCAGGAAAACACTTTAAATACTTTTCTGAAAGGAGTACTAGTTTCAAGAAATTTGCCCCTTAGATGCCAAATATTGCTCCTTCAATCTATTCATTACTAGACTATACCAGTAGTGTTATCTTCTGCAATTATAGACCAGATCTGTGCCTGGCATGATGTCTGTCACACAGAGGGTGCTTAATAAACAGCTGGGAATAAATTAATGTGATCATATCACCAGCCTCATCAAAAATCATTAAAAATCCCACATTGCTTAAAATGAGTTTCACACTCTTCAGCAAAGCATTTAAAACCCTTCAACCCTCCATAAAATTTAAAAAAATAATAATTTTGGAATGAGGACAGTCTTCCTAAGAATGTCCAGAAGTCATGGAAAAAGAGGTCGATAAATTCGGCCATGGATTTTAGCATGGAAAAATTTCATAAGTAAAGTAAAAAAAACAGTGGTCTGGAAAAACACTCACAGCACATATTACACATATGTGCCTAATGTCCAAAGGAAACAGGTACCTTCATTTATTTTTGTAGGAATGTAAACTGATGAAGCTTCTTTGAAGGGAAGTTTAGAAAAAAACAAAACAAAACTGTAATTTATCTCTTCCCTGACTCAGCATTTCCACTACTAGGAATTGATTCTGTAGATCATCTCTCACTTTGGCACAAAGCTATTCACTGCTACACCCTTTGCAATACAACCTGGTTGGAAATAACCTAAATGCCCACCAATAGGAGCTGGTTAAATCCATTATGGTACAACGATAACATGGGACACCATGTGGCCCTTTAAAAAGAGGCACGTCTTTACGCATTAGTGAGGAAGAAGTTAACTCAAGATGCAGAACACCACATATAAAGTGCTACAATTTTGTAAACAATGAAAAAAACATATATGTTTATTCACTTATGTGGTATACATACATACGAATATTTTTTGAGAAATAAACCTGAAACTTGAAACCACATTTACCTTTGAGAAAAGAACAGTAAAACTGAATACCAGGGTGGAGGGAAGGTTTATTTTTCAGTGTAAACTCTATTGTATTGACTGAATTTATTTTGCCATGTGTTTGCATTGTGCATGAGAAAGAGAGAGAAAGAGAGAAAGGGAGAGAGAGAACTTATAAGCTAGTTTTCATCTAATTTCCCATCTTGATTTCATACCTGCACCTGACAATTCATTGCTTCCCAAACAAACTGTTCAAGTTGAGAGTGTGTGTGTGTGTGTGTGTGTGTGTGTGTGTGTATCTAATATCCTATCATCTTTGACTCCCACACTTTCTGTCTATAGAAATCCTCCTCTTGAAAAGCTCTCTGTGCAACCTCCCTAATCTTCAGTGTTGGAATCAACCATTCTTATCTCCTGACTCAGAAAACCCCTATTCCTCCTGCTTGGAATTATAGTTATGTTCTCAAGTTGGCCATTCTCATTAAAGTAGCTGTAAAAAGGAAGTGCTGGCTTCTGTGTTCCCTGGAACACAGCATTGCTGAATGTATGTCATTAACCAAAAACTAGTAAGCAGAAGAGTCATCTAGAACAATCTATTTCCCATGATGAATCCTCCTTGGCATGACTATCTAAAATAGCAAATCCAAAATCCTCGAAGCTGAAGATAAAGCCAATACTGTATATCAGATAAAATGATTATGAGAGATATACGTGAAATGAAATAGGAAACTACACTTGCACTATATTAGAGCTAAGAGAAAAATGAAAGAAAAAAATGATTTCTGTTATAATACAGAAAAGATAGCCCTGACATTTTTTTGTTTGTTTTTTTAGCCAAACACCGGAACTTTGGTCATAAAATAGGCACACACTGATTTTCATCATGGAGCAGGCTACTTCTCAGATCAGAATCAACAGTGCTCTCCATCTTTGCTGCCTCTCCCCATAAAGGTCCATAGCAATGCAATTCACTCGACTGCATAAACACAGTCTTTTCCAAGCAAAATTTCCCAAATCACAAGTTTATGATTTTTATTTATTTATAATAATTTATGATTATTTATTATAAGTTTATGATTTTTCATTTCTTTTCTTTTTTCTTTTTACTTTTTTGCCATCATTTAAACCCAAGTCTATCCTCAGTGATATGGGAATGAGTGTTGATGGTCACATTACCCCACATATTTAACTTTTATGTATCCTAAAGCACTTCTTGGTAATTGATTTTATACTGCCTACCATAAGCAATAAAACCAATCTTTCTAGAACTGCTTTTCTGCTTTGGTCTCTATAGAAAGATAGAGGACTACCCATTTCTGTTGGTTTTATAACAACATATGAAGTAAAATAAATACAATATAGTAAACATTAAAAATGGCAATGATTAAAAGTTTACTTCAACTTACTGTTAATGCTGTTTCATACTCTTCAGCAGCTAGGTATGCTAAGCCCAAGTAATAGGAAGCTTCTCCTTCCATCCTTCTGTCACTTCCTAAAGTTGAAAATATAGAAAAATTGCCATGGCATTAAAGAAACTGATTTACTACAAGGAACAGAATTATTGCTTTTTAAGACAGCAGAAAGTTGTAACAAAGTGTACAGACTTACGAACAATCCCTGAAACTTCACTGTGTGCTGATTTTAAAAGGCTGATGTTAATATAAATTACGTGACTCATAAATGTTAGACTATAGTGCATTAGCAATGTAAGTAAGAGGAGTTTTCCTCTACATATTCAGCTCGGTATCATCATTTTGAGATACATATGTGATTTCTACACTAGTCCACTATGTAAAGGCTCACAGTCATGCAGCATAGCTGCTACTACAGACATGGAATAACTGGTAAAGGGTACCAGCTTTACAGGGTGCACAAACACATATACATGGAGAAAGGGACATTCGGGCAAGTCTCTAACAGAGCAAATAATTAGCAAATTAAGGAATTATTGTTTTGATTAGGTTTAATTTAAAAGCTATTGGTTAAAACTTGGGGTGAAGATGACTGACACCTTGCCTTCTTGGTACAACATCCCATGTGTATTCTGAAATCCAAACACATTTTTTCTTTGTTAATGACTAGTAATGCTTTTCATCATCTTTTCAAAGGAACTGTAGACTTTCTAATTTCTTTGAATGTGTTTTGTTCCAGGAATTATCAAAATCTTCTTTCCAAAGCAATATGTATAGATGTGTAAGGTGTTTCAATAAGGCATATATCATACCATCTAATAAATTCACACGTTTTCACATTTATATACTAAATATATGTCAACAGACTTACCAGACCATTGAAAATTCTTAGTTTTAAAAAGAATACTATCCTCTTTCTACTTTTTGGCTTTCAGTGTTACCTAACTCCTGGGTAATACAAATGCCAGAGGATCTACACCTCCCCATCCCCCACCCCAACCTCCTTTAGATGTCTGAACTCTGTGTTCCAGCCATGATGGATTTCAGCAGGAGCTAACAATTCTCCACACTGCGTTACTCTCATGACTCACTGAATTATCACTTGTGAGGCAGTGGCTCAACTGAAACACTATAGGAAAACAGGATGGCAAATGCCAGTAACAGTATTGTTATTATTCTCAACCAATTTCATGATTGCAGAGAATTATACCCTGAAAATCTCACGTCAGCGGAGTTGATGGTGCCAATGATCCAGACTGGGGATTTTTAACTCTTACAATTTATCTGGGCCTTAACTTCTTCTCTGCTATAGGTTTATAAGTGCTGAGGATAAGGATGGACCTAGGGAAGGGAAGGATGGGGTAGGAAGGATAGGTTATGATGGGAAGTTGCCTCTTGCATATTTAAAATTGATTATTTATAAGTTGTAGTTGCTCTATTAAATGTTGTAACTGTGTTAAAGTACTAACAGTGGTATGTGCTGATTTAGTATCACCATTTGCATCCAATTTTATGTAAAGGGCAGCCTAGCAAAGGAAAGAAAAATCGACCCTTGTTGATAAATTTTGAGGCAGCTAATTGAAACAGTTGAGTCACACTAAATATTAGTTTTAAAATAGGATTTAAGCCCAAGAACTTCTCCTGCTTCCTAAATGAAACAAAATTCAGATAAAGTGAAAGCATAAAATAATGGAGGGAAATGTCAGCATTATTAAAGTTGAATGACACATATACCAAAGGAAAAAAGGCAAAATACTATTTATATTATTGTGGAGTTTATTTGGGTGGGTTAAATTAGTATTGGCTTTAATGATTTAATAATCATTCATGTTAAAGGAAATATGGTGTTTCATTTTCAAGACCTAAATTGTCCATTCTTATACTGGTATGTCTGTAGAGAATATAAAGAGGGGGTCATCATAGGATTCTAATAGGTAGAGACAATGTGTTTGGGAATAACTCAAATGTTTCATTAAAATATATCTTAAAACTTCATTCGTTATTTGGCTAACATATATTCACTAATTCATTAATTCACTAAATATTATTGAGGACCTATTCTGTTTCAGGCACTTGGAATACACTTGGAATACACCACTAACCAGAAACATTTTCTGTCCTTGGAGAGCTTACATTTTAGAGGAAAGGGACAGAAAGACATACAAAATAAATAATAAACACAATAAATTTTGTGGTAAATTGTATGGTGATAAGTACTCTGGTAGAAAAAAATATATACAGCAGGGCAAGGGGAATTGAGAGTGCTAAGTGGGGATTAAAGAGAAAAAAGCAGTTTTCAATATTAAGTACTGCTGTCAAGGTAGTAGATCCAACTAAGAAAATGGTATTCACAAGAAAATGAAATTGGGAATTGATAACAAAGCATATGGGAGACTCACAAGTATGTGGAAATTAAACATATTCCTAAATAACGACTGGGTCAAAGAAGAACTCAGAAGGAAAACCCGAAAATACTTTGAAATGAATAAAAACAAACAAACAAATAAAAGAAAAATGAAAACTAACGGGATCCAGGCAGCGCATACTGTGTAGATATAAATACCTATTTTAAAAAATAAGGAACATCTTTTCACCTTCTAAAACTAGAAAAAGAAGAACTAACTAAACCTGAAGAAGCAGAAGGAAGAAAATAATAAAGACTAGTCTGGAAATAAGTGAAATAGAACAACAATAGAGAAAGTCAACAAAACGAAAAATTGTTTCATTGAAAAGGTAAACAAAATTGACAAACCTTAATAAGCTAGACTGAACAAGGAAAAAAGAGAGATGTCTCAAGTTATTTAAATCAGGAACAAAAGAGGAAAGATCACTATAGACCTTAAAGAAGTAAAAAGGACTATAAGGGAATATTATCCAACTATACCAACAAATTAGATAAACTAGATGAAATAGACAAATTACTAGAAAGGTATAAACTACTGAAATTGACTCAAGAAGAAACAGAAAATCAGAATAAATCCAAAAGTAAGGAAACTGAGTTAGTAATCAAACGAATTAGTAATCAAACCGTTTTCCACATAGAAAATCCCAGGCCCAGAGGGCCTCACTGGGGAATTCTACCAAATATTTAAAGAATAATCAATACCAATTTTTCATAAACTCTTGCAAAAATTAAGAGAAAACAATTTCCAAACCATTCTATGAAGCCAGTATTACTTTGACATCAAACCAGATAAAGACATCATAAGAAAACTACAAACCAATATCTGTTATGAATATAGATACTAAAAGCCTCAACAAAATAATTAGCAAAGTGAATCCAGCAACATATAAAAAGGATTACGTACCACGATCAAATGGGATTTATCCCAGGAATGCAAGATTGATTCAACATATGCAAATCAGTCAAAGTAATATGCCATATGAATAGGAAGGCTAAAAACCAAATGATCATCTTAATAGATGCAGAAAAAGCATTTGACAAAATCGAATCTTTTGCATGATAAAAATCTTCAACAAACTTAGAAGAGAACTTAATAACATTAAGGAATATCTACAAAAAACCCACAGCTGACATTATTCTTAATGGCAAAAGACTGAGAGCTTTCACCCTAAGATCAGGAAGAAGACAAAGATGTATACTGGAGTCAATTCTATTTAACACCGTGCTGGAAGTTCTAGCCAGTGCAATTAGTCCAGAAAAATAATAGCATTGTAAAGACATTGCAAAGGAAGTAGACTTTAACTTCTAAGGGCTTTTTGGCTGGGCCTGAGAATTAAATTGACATAAGACAGATTAATAGAAGAAAAAAACACACCAATTTACGTAAGTATTAGGTGACATGGGAACGTTCATAAGGAATGAAGAGCCAGAGAAACTGTAAAATCTACATGCTTCAATATTGGATTGAACAAAGGGAGGCAATTGTGGGAAAGTAACGAAGCAATGCAGGGAGGCTACAGGAAAACAAAGATTATTTTAGAAAAGTCTGTACAAAATTCTCTTGGCTTTAACTTTTCATAGAAGAATGTTTCTTTTCTTGTGGTGCAGGGAGGGTATCTTTCCCATAGCAGTTTTTATCTCCTGTTTTCAGGAGGAAAAGGGGAGATTACATACCCTTCTTGTATCTCTGTTGTTTTTCAAGTGATTTTAACTCAAATTCTCCTTATGCCAAAGTGGTTTTTTGGGTTGTATATTCTGTCACCACTCAGCACCAAGATCAGAAAGGAAGAAGTTAAATTATATTTGCAGATAATGTAATATTATACATGGAAAAATCCTAAAGAATCCACAAAAAACCATTAAGGCAAATAAACACATTTAGGGGATACAAGATCAACATACAAAAGTTAATTTTATTTCTACCTTCAAGCAGTGAAAAATCTGAAAATGAAGGAAAAAAATTCATTTCTAATAGCATCAGAAAAAAACTGTTAGAAATAAATTTAACAAAAGGGCAAGTTGTATATACAAAAAACTATAAAACATCATTGAAAGAAATGAAATATGTAATAAATGGACAGATAACCAATATTCATGGATTGGAAAACTTAGTGTTAAGATAGCAGTATTCTCCCAATTGCTTGACAGTTTCAATTCAATCCTTAGGAAAATTCCAGCTGTCCTTTCTGCAGAAATGTACAAGGTAATCCTAAAATTCATGTGGAAATGCAAGTGATGCAGAATAGCCAAAACAATCTTGAAAAAGGATAGTGGAAGACTCACATTTCCTAATTTCAAAACTTACTACACAACTACAATAATCAAGAATATGTGGTAGTGGAATAAAGACAGATACATAGATCACTACAATAGACTCGACAGTTCAGAAAACAACCCTCACATTTATGGGCAATTAATTATTGATGAGGGTCCTAAGACAAATTATTGGAAAAGAATAGTGTGTATAACAAATAGTACTGGGACAGCTGGATATCCACATGGAAAACATAAAGTTGGACCTTCATCATATTCCCCTTCACACACACTTAAAAATAGACTATAGGGGGACCTCTGTCAAATAAATAAATAAAATCTTAAAAAAAACAGACTATAGACTTAATTAAATATAGGAGTTAAAATTGTACAAAACACTTAGAATAAAGTGTAAGAGTAAATCTTCAAGACCTTGGATTTGTGGAAACCTTCTTAGTTATAATACCAAAAACACAAACAACAAAACAAAAAATAAATTATTTTGGACTTCACCAAAATAAAAAACTTGTGCTTCAAAGGAAAGTGAAAAGAAAACCAATTATTTTCAAGTCATATCTCGGATGAAGAACTTGTACCTAGAATATATAAATACTTAAAACAATTCAATAATAAGTCGACAATCCACTTGAAAATAGGCAAAGAATCTGAATAGACATTTCTACAGAGAAGCTATGCAATTGAGCTATAAGCCCATAAAAAGATGTTCAACATCATTAGCTAACAGGGAAATGCAAATTAAATCCACAGTGTAGCACCATTTTATACTTACTAAGATGGCTATAAACAAAAAGAAGGACAGCAACAAGTGCTGGTGAAAAAGCTTAAGGAAGAACTGAAACCCTTACACATTGCTGGGAAGAATGTAAAATGGGACAGCTACTTTAGAAAACTCTATGTCATCTCTTCCTTAAGTTAAACATAGAGTTACCCTATGACCCAGCAATTCCACTTCTAGGTCTGGAGACAAAAGACTTGACAACTTGTACACAAATGTTCATAGTAGCATTATTCATAATTGACAAAAGGTGGGAAAAACATAAATGTTCATCAACTGACGAATGGATAAAGAAAATATGACATAACCATACAATGGAATATTATTCAGCCATAAAAAAGGAATATAGTAGTAATAAATGCTATAAGATGGATGAACCTTGAAAACATTATGCTAAGTGAAGGTAGCTGGACACAAAGGACACACATTATGTGATTCCATTTATATGAACTTTCCAGAATAGTTAAATCCATAGAGACAGAAGGTAATGTAATAGTTATTAGGGGAGAGGGAAAGTTGAATATGGAGAGTGACTTCTACTGAGTTTGGCATTAGTGTTTTGGTTGTACAACTTTGGGACTATACTAAAGACCAATGAATGACTGAAAAATGAAAATAAATAGAATAATCGAAAGATGAGACCACTGCATTGCCAGTGTTATCCTTGTGCATTATACCAAGTGCCCTAGTAAAGGAGTTGGGCCACAGTGGATGTCAGGACTCCTTAAATGTTATGCAAACCAGGGTGGGAGGCATGCTTTATAAGGCAGGCAATCATCAGTTTGCTGCTTCAGGCTCCTTAACTAAAGTAAGACATAATAGCAAGAAGAAATAACTTTGTCCCAGGGCATTCAGCTGTTGTCAGAGCTCTTGTAAGATACTGTGTGATCCCTTAACCTATCTACTTTGTTATACAGGAAATGCAGGGGCAAATATTTATCACCTTTAAAAGATATTTAAAAAATTATTATAGCATAAGATTTCTCCTGTTCTCTTTATCTGTCCTTTGAAAAGTAAGAGATGCTTTTAAAAGGAGACTGCCTGGCAGGCTCTGACTGTGTTGAAGACCTCCTTGGAGCCTTCCTTTCTTTGTAAACTACAATTTAGCAAATGTGAACCTAAAGCAAAATACCTTTTCCTAATTAATACATTACTTTCCATGGAAATTCCACATAACCTTCCATATGACTAAAGTTAGCTGCTGAAATTGATCTAACGGCTACCTATTCATGTGACTATTTACCCCTTTGGGGAAGGAGTAGATCACCAGTCATTCGAAAGCAGTTCATTCAGTGGGATACATCTTTCAATGAGGGTGATTTCCTATGAGTATTATAATATCATTAAAAAGAAGTAATGGAGAGAATAAGCTAACATGTTTACTTTTACTCTTTAGAAAATTTTAAAATCACAGCCAGAAATTCAGTCCTGCTTATTCCAAATAAACCGTATGTTACTTGATAAACCAATCAATTAAATATATCCTGAACTAATAACACTTTAAGGAGCATAGTTTCTTTTTCTCCTTCATAAAAAGTCAACTCTTTTGATAAATAATGGTAATAAAATACCTTTACATTTTACAAAGTAAAAGCTTATGAGTATATGCTCCAAATTTTTTCTTTATGTTTTACACATATACACATGATATAGAATATTGAGGATATGATCAGCTCTCATGAAAGCATTTTTACTGCTGTAAATGTGCATATGAATCACCAGGGGAGCTTCCTAACCTGCAGATTCTGAGGCAGGAGGTCTGGGGTGGAGCCTGAGATGCTGCTTTTCTTACGAGCTTCCACTGATGCTGATGCTACCAGTGCAAAGGCCACACTTTGACAGGCAAGGGTCCAAAATATACCAGAGTTCTATTTTTCTGTTACTCCTAACTAAATATTTATCCTTATCTTCCCTTACCTGACAATAAGGACTTTACAAACATTGAGAGGTCTCTCAGATTGAGAGAAATATACACCCTCAATCACACACACAGACACACACCCTTAACTTTTGCAAATGACCTTACCTTGTCATTATAGGTTCATTGTTTTATAATGCTACTCCCAGAGGGTTGTAATTTTGGAGATAAAGCTTTCAGGAAATTAATGGGTTTCTTGTTGTCAGCACTAAGGCACCTCTGTTTTACAGTGAAATCTGAAAGTATATTGATGGCATTTGTCTTTGCATTTCATAGGAAATAATCACCCAAACACTTGACGAGGTTTATTTCACTCTTGGGAGAAGCAGTGTCTGCCCACTAAAGGAAGCAATGCAAGAGTGTTCTTTTCCACCCACCTTCTTTGGCTATTTCAGAAGCTTTTATTAGAATTCTGATGGCCTGTTTGTATTCTTTATTTTCCAGCATTTTGTCTGAGAGTAATCTGTAGGTCCTCAGGAGACTCTCACAGGCCAACAAGTTGAGAAAGCGGCCTGTCTCGTCCTTCCATATCCGCCCTTGCGTCAACTGATGGAATGCTTCATAATGCTCAGCAGCTTCCAGAAGCTGACCTGAAGAATAAAAGCCATTCATAAATATAAACCACAGGCCAGAGCACATTTTCAAAAATTTTGTATACATCTTGTGTTTTACTATTAAAGGGGGGTGGAGACCATGGAATACAGTCAAGCGTTTCTAAGGATGAAGAGGACATAAGCTGGGAAAGGAGCGATCTCAATCCGGACCTCAGATTCAGCGATGATTTCGGATGAACACCTGCTTGAGGGATGTGTCTTGGCAAGTAGAAACTGGAGAGGATTACGCATGTTTAGAAATGGGGTGAAAACCCAGTAATAATTACTAATAGCAGTGCTGTTACCTGATCTTTATTTGACATTATGTACGTAGGTCAGGTGCTACATGCTTTATATGAATTTCTCATTGAATCTTCAAAACACTCCTGTGAAACAGGGATTGCTATGACCCCATTTTTACAGACGATAAAGTGAGGTTAGGATTTTTGCCCATGATTGCATGGCTAGTGGCTTTGTACATCCAGGCAGTCGGAGTTCAGAACCCATGCTCTCCACTACCTTCCTATGCTGCTTTTCAACAGAAGGCACCTGTTTCATTCCCAAGAAGAATTCAGGTACCTTAAGAAAGGAGGCGTCTGTGGCAAATTTCAAATTCAATTATTATGCAGGCATTTGTATATTCCGTTTCATCTTTAGTAATTAAAATACAACTTAACTGCTTTTCGGGATTATATTTCATAATACAGTTCAAAATATATCTTCTCAAAGCCGGAACTCCAAATTAGCTTTCAGTCATTTCACTCCTTGAAATAGGAGCAAGCCTGTTTCTGGAAGAGTAGTGTGCAGTTCCACGCTGTGGACTGCATTCTACTTGTGAACTGCCTTGTGAAAATCCTCACAATACTCTGCAGTGTAAATACGCTTTCATGGTACTGGGAGTTACCTACACTGAAATCAACTGGGGAGGCACTTATATGTGGGCATTCCCATAGTAGTGGTTAAGACTGGTGCCGGCTCCAAACACGCAGCTTGGGTGCTTATCCCAGCTTTACCCTCTCCGCTGTTCAGCCTCAGGCTAATTACTACCCTTTCTGTGTGTGAGTTTAATTCTTTTACAAAATTCTTTTACAAAATAGGATGATAGTGTACACTATTCAAGGCGTTATTGTGAGAAATGGATCAATATATGTTTAATACCTGAACACGGTGTTCTCTAAGCACAACTTATTCTTCCTGCAAAAAATGTAGTTGAATCTTTATGACACTATTACCATGGCTGATTAAATTAACCTATGCAAGTCTTATCAGGCTCAACATATTTTCTCGAATAGGTTTCATTAGGTATCACAGGTTAGATAATATAGAGTATGGCAGCCGCTGCCATGACTCTGCCATATAATTTCCCCCTATTTTTGCCCTGAATTTGATGTCAAAATTAGTATTGAAGTAGTAAAGTATATACACATAAGTAAGAACAGCATTCACAGAGAAATACAATAAACAGAGGTAGATAATCAGCAAATAACCTATAAAAACACTGAGTAGAGACATGGCCAGTCTGAGCCCCTCTTGCACCATGCAGGAGGGCATAGCTGTTGGGATACACACAAGAGGGGAATGTGTACAGCAGAGACATTTAGAAACTTATCTTACGAAATTTTCACATGATACAAGGCTACAGAGCCATAAATATGATACTATACAAGAATATTTCATCACATGGACAGGTGTTTGTGGTAAGTGAAAATATTGGAAAACAGAAAACATTTACAAAGCATGATCAGTGTTACTTGGTTGACTGATGGTTTCAATTTCCTTTCTGATTATTGGCATTTTCTAATGTTTCTATCATCAAAGTATGTTTATTTTGTAATAAAAATATAGGACAGAAGCTATTTTAAAAATAATGCCCAATCTTTTTTCATTTTGATGCAAATACTTAAGGTTGAAGTTCACTGTTCTAATCTATCTTCACATTTAACTCACAATTTTTCTCTTACTTCCCACAATAGCAGGCATACTTTCTCATCTCTTCCCTGTAGCACCTCTCACCAGAAACACCTTTCCTCAAATACCCATGACCCTCGTTTTTTTAAAAACTCAAATGAAGCACTGACATATATGTGTGTTATGTTTCCTCTGTTAACTATATTTCTGCCTGTAAAGTATAGCTCTGTATTCCTAGAAAGATGTATACCAGAGTTCTTTTTTTTTTCTTTCCCATCCAGCATCCGTCTACTCATCAAGTACAGGTACATATTTCTCTTTGGTCATGTGAATAGGGAAAGATAGATAAAGGGAACTGTGAGTAAACCAGTTAGATCCAGAAAGAAAAAAAAAATTGGGACTGTAAGGAGACTAGGAAGAACCTAATGGCATCTGTGGTTACACACAATAGCCAGATGGAAAGAGGGTCTAAAGGTGTACTATAAAATAACAGATTCACTCACACTTCCAGGAGGAGAGCCAGGAGGTGAAGCTCTGGATAACCCAACTAATTACAATGAGATGCAAATGAGGCAGAAAGATGTAAATAGTATTATGACAACGGATGGCCATGTCCAAGATCTGGTGTACCTGGGAGCAGAAAGAAGAGGCAGGGAGAGGAAGGGAAGGGTAGAAAGTAGGGAAAGGAGAGGTAGAGAGAGTGGAGAAAGGGATAAAGGTGAGGAAGAGTGGAGAAAAGGTGGGGTTTGTATTCCCTAACAGCTAGACTCCTCTTTGTGTTACAGGCGCTATTCAGCATCCTGGACAGGCTGTCTAAGCAGAAATGAAATACAGGGGGTTTCAGGGACATTGGTTTCAGTTGGTTATTATGGCCAGCAACCTTGGAATAAGGTTAAGTTTGATTTTTTTACTAAAGCTTTGAGGGCTCATATCAGTGTCTTACTTAGCTCATGATTATTGGCCAAGGTTCAGCTCTCAGAAGAGTAAACTTAAGGTTTCTCATGAGAAAGGAGCCTGGTCCAAGATGCTGGGGAGAAAGAGAACAAGGTACTACTCTTTCCCGAAGGCCTACTGGATGCTCATGAAGATGGAAGGATTTTCCCCCATACGTTATCTTACTTAATCTTCCCAAAACTGATGAAGTATATATTATAATAACTTTTACATTAAAGAGAAAATTGAGGCTCGTGAAGGTTAAATGACTTAAATAGCTAAAAAGTGATGTTTAGGATTTAAATCCAAGATCATAAAAATCCCATGCCTCTTGGTTCCACCACCCCAGGTGCTGGTCAAGAAACCAAGCCTCAGGAATAAGGGTGAAGTAAGTTCCATTCTCCAGACATAAATCTCTCAAGTTAAAAACAATGTTAGAGCTATATGATTTCTAGTCTCTTCCAGTTCTATAACTCTTTGACTCTATTCAGGCAATTGCAGGTAATTTCTAACATAAAAGCACAGATATTAGCCCCTAATGTGCTTCTGATTGGTCTTTCTGAAGGAGCCTGATGTATAACCAGCTATGCATCCTGCATCTAAATTCCCTACTTTCCCATAAAGCATGTGGTGACATCCATGGGCCTCCTGGAATTCCTAGGGTGTCCCAGACTCAGTCAGCTGTGGCCACATCTAGGATTCACTTTCCCTTCCTTAACCACATTGCTGCAGATGAGGTCACTGGGGATTCTATTTTAAACCGAGGTGCCTAAACAGAGACAGTAGTGTTTCCAGTCTTTCTCAGATGTAAAAAATGTATTTCTAAACTTATTTGGTGGCAAACAGACAAGTACAGAAGCCAGCAAGGTTTTGATCCAAATAATCATAAGCACACAAATGACTTGACTACACTTTCTGAAGGCTGGTCAGAATTGAAAGCACATATTTTAATATGGTATATTTGATTTTAAAATATTAAAATATAGTCTATATTATGAAGGGAGCATAGCAATTTAAATATGCAAGTATTTCCCTTTCAGCATGATTAACAATGGAATGATTTCCATTTAATTTATATTTTCAACTGTGAGTAGGATTTCAAAGATTTTCTTACTTTCTGGGTAAAGACTGATATTAGTATTAAGACTAAATATTTATTAAGACATAATGTATCCTGTTTTATCTGAAAAAAATTTAAATTTAATATACTTGAGAGAAATATTACAAATGGCCATCATTATAATGGTCATTTTGACAAAGCTAAATGTAAAAATAAATGAAAATCATGAACCAGTATTTTGGCTTACAGCATCCTTTGTAACTTCTTTAAAGTGTTCATATATAGTGTACTCTTTGTTACCAAAGAAACTTTAAAATATCAGAACCAGGTGAGATTTCCAGATCCTACAATGAATTTTGTGGAAGGACAAGTGTCTAGACAACTGTCCTTCTCTGGAATTGTCACGTGGTAACATTGTTTTCCATTGAAGAAGAGGGCAGAGAGGATTACAAGGGTACCACAAAAATAAAAGTTAACTGAAAACGAGAGAGAAAAGAGAAGCTCTCAGGAATATTCATCCATAGGAAAGGTCTCTGGGGGCATGTGAGCTTTCTCAAGTGACAGGAGGAATTACAAGCAAATCTTCATCATCCCTCTGATAACAAAGGTCTCGGGAGTAACCTCGGTAAAGACAACTAGGGCTCAACTAAGTGCCTGCAATGCATGGTTCCATGCGAAGCAAAAATCCAGAGACATCACTAATATTTCAAGTGAAGTGAATATTTCAAGGAAAAAAATGGAGCCAAAATGTTTCGTGGGAGGGAGTCAAGTCCTCCACCAAGACCATCAGAAATCATTTCACTCAATAATACAAGGTGCTACCAGAAAGCACTTAGGAGATACACCGACAAGTGTATAAAACAAGAGTCTCCTGGTATGGATGGAAGTATACTAAGCCTCGGTTCTGGGGTTTTTGTTTGTTTGTTTGTCTTAGAAATAATTACAGGACATCTACATAAACAATAGGGAGGTTGGTATGCATTTACAGCTTTTCACCTGAAGGAAAGTGCACTCTTAAAAGAAAACTCTTACAAAGTAGATTCACTTTACCTAAAGCCCACACATCCAAGAAATCCATCCATTTATTTAAAAAATACAAATAAAACCCAAACAATGTGGTAAACTGCAAAATGCTTGGTAGGATGTTAAGACAAACGCTATGTAGAGAAAATAAGATTTTATATATTTGGGTATTATCCAAATTGTTGCTTACCCCTCTTCCCTGCACAACATCTCTGAAAGTTTATAGATATTTGTTGTATCACAGCAGATGTCTAGAACAAATATTAAGCAAAAGAGAATGTATATGATCTCTCCCATTTTAGTTTTTTTTTAAAGTAGGAAGATTGACTAGATATTAACACAAATGGGTTTAAATGTGAAGCTGCCATAAAAGCAGGAACATAAATGTAATTCTCCCAGCCGCTATTTTGATGCACATTTTTGATTCCATGAATATTTTATGAAATGGCCCAAACTAAAGCCATATAACATTCCTGCATTACTGATGCTTGCGCCCGTAAGCTACGAACATTAGAAGCATGATTGAGTGCATTAAAATGAACTCATTCAGCAGTGCATTGATTACTTGAAGGGGGAGGGAAAAGAAAAAAGAAAAAAAAAAAAGTAGTTGCTCCACTTAAGAAAACAGCACACAAATCTAAACTTTGCAATATAATAAGGGTGAAAGCAAGTGTGAATAAAATAATATTTCATAAATAAAGTGTGACTCTGTCTAGACCTGACAGTAATTAGGCAAGGTGTTAATTATGTCCAAAGATGACTCCCAGTATTATTCAGGTAATTTAAAATGTCACAATCTCTAAGATGCACAGACTGGCCTCCTTTAGTTCCATGCATCAGCAATTCTGAAAGTAGCTAATTATTTCCTTTTCTATCAACTTGTACATTTGCCAGTAAAAATAATGCTTCAGAAACAATTGCATGAAAATAATTTGACAGGTCCATAAGGCCTATTTCTTCAGCAGCACTGGTATAAGTCTTAAGCATATTTAGTGGTAAATTGTGCACATTTGTTGAGGAATTTAGGGAAATATTCCACTTTAGCTTAAAACAACAACCTAAAGGAACAATAAAGCTTTATGTATGTTATATTACATTTTAATCTGGAGCTACTGGACATCTTTGGCATTAAGTTACTATTCCATACAATGTAGACATAAAATCTGCTAGGAGCAATATTGAACAGCAGCAAAAAGAGAAAAATGTTACCGCTCTTTTGTAAAAACAAAAGACATTGCTTTCCATTTCAGTTTAACTGCATGAACAATTTATATTATCTTTAGGTTTTTACATTCAATTATGATAATTATAATGGCTATACATGCTGAAATAGTTAAGGGCTTGTCACACTTCCCAATGGAAACTATCATTTGCAAGGGTTTATCTCTTGTCAGAGGAGATTTGTTCTGACTATAACCCAATGCACACCACTGCAAAATGGAATGCTAGGAAACAAAGATTTTGTTCTGTAAATCAACAGCATCCCTAATAAACCAGGAGGAAAATGTGCCCATAACTTTTGAGTAGCTACTTTGGGATACTTAGAAGAAACTTAAGATGCTATTTCTAAAAATGGAATCATTTATCATTTTAAACAAAGATTTCAGATGGACATTGCAGGAATGCTACAATGCCTCCATTAAAAAATAGCAGTCACTAAACCAGGCAATGAAGAGGATCCCAGGAAGACAGGTTTGGGAGAAATTTACCAAGGGTCTATCAATGATGTTGACAATACTAATAAATTCATGGTTTTTTTTTGTTTGTTTGTTTTAGTGTGGGAGAGAGAGATAAGGATAGGACACAGGGAGAAGGAGAAAGAGAATCTTAAGCAGGCTTCACGCTTGGTATGAAGCCCAACACTGTGCTCGATGCAGGACTCGATCTCAGGACTCTGAGATCAAGACCTGAGCAAAAATCACGGGTTGGACACTTAACTCTGACTAAGTCACCCAAGCACCCCACTAGTAATTTATTTGTTAAAATCCAGAAGATTTGCTTGCACTTCTAAAATATTCTGAAGGGATATTAATTATTAATTAATTATTGTTTTTTTTTTTAATTTTAGATAGGTAAACTGTGGTCTATGATGGAAATGGTATACAAGCTTGACTGCCTTATGCTGTAATAAACCTCAGATAGTTGGTTTCTATCGAAGCTTTGCAATTTCTAAGGATTATGCATTAGGCAACTTTGTTCTCAAATGTATGTAAGTGTCAAAATTCCTTAAATAATTTTTAAAAATGGAAAGCAGTTGTATAATGTAAAACAATAGGACTAAATGCTAGCTATTGTAGAGTGTACAAAGTTTACTATTTCCTTCGTATAATAAATTGTTTTACCTTAATGGTTGCCACCTCATCTTAAAATACTAAGTAAAAAGTGTTGACAAGCATAAAAGTCTGAGGAGCAATAACGTCAGTATTGACATCAGATCAACTAATGAATGATATTGCATTGGACTTAATCAATAATGTAATTCTTACTTGAATTATATATTGTTCATCATTTTAAACATCATTTTAAACCACATTCTGATTGTGTGTATATGTTGATATGGGCAAAGAGAAAAGTATGGAAGCATATATACCAAAGTGTCAATACTGATTAACTTACAGAGGATGGTGGTGAGTGAGGGGAGTATTAACGTCTCCGCTATACGTCGTTGTTTTGATTGATAATAAGCATGTGTTCTTTGGGGTATTACGAAAACCTATCTGAAAATAACCTATTCAGGTGAGCATGGAGGGAGAAAAACAATGTCAGCTGAGCGCTCACTGTGAGCCTCGCACGACAGTAGCTGCTATATATATATGTGTATTAGTATCTATATTCTAGAGATGAGGAAAATGAGCCTCAGTGGTCCTCTTCCTCTGCCCACACCAAGTAGGTGGCAGAGCTAATGCCTGCCCAAGGCCCACTCAAGTGACCTCACTCTTGCAAGTGACTCCTTTTTAGAAACTGTGTCCAACGTTTGACCTTAAAGGCAGAGAATAAGGTTTGAACCTGAACACCATGACATAACGGGACCATCCACACCATTTCTCTAAGTGCTCTAAACCAAGAGTAACAATGCCAGCCTCGGGGTGTGGCTGCGAAGGGCATTAAAACAGCTGAGGCACCGTGCAGGGTGCCTGGTGCTTCCTAGGCATTCGGAAACTTCTCATGCCCTTTTCTTTTTTTGGGTTTTTGTGTGTGTGTGTGTGGGGGGGGGGTTTGTTTGTTTGTTTGTTTTAGATTTACCATTTGGAGGGAATGTGACTGCGCCTGCTACACGGAATGCTTTAAAACTAAAACTAAAGGGAACAGTGTCACTTCTTCAGTATGAAGAGCCACTTAAGGCACGAGTGCAACCGCTCACATCCAACTTTCATCCAGCACCCGTTTCGCCCTTGGTCAGTGGTACCTCTGAAGCGATGTTTCTAGGGCAGTGCCTCGTTTTCAGCCACTCAGAGGAAACACTGCCTCCAGAACAGTTTATTCAGTGTGGCAAAGACCTGTCGGCTTGGTGCAGCTGTACGAGACCTCCTTGCAAAGCTGTGAAAAAGAAAACCCCGCTGCAGCTGCAGAGCACCTCTGAATGAGGCTTCCTCTCTGTGCTACTCGTTAAGCAGTAAATAATTAAAACACCCTGAAAAAGATAGGTAAAATACAGCAGCAATGTCAGTAACACAGACATGAAAGAGAAGGGGAAGAAAATGAATTAAAAAAAAAGGCAATGAAATAATTCATTTGAAGCTCTAATAAAGTTTCATTTGCAGTCTTGTTTAAAGATATATCAGACTTCAGGGATGTAACCTAATTACATTTTTATTCTAAGTTCCATTCAAAGATCTTGGACTTTGATTCTTTAACACAGATCAAACATGGTATAATTTTCTTGTGGCTATCAATACTTAAAAAGGATCTCTTCATTAAATACTATAAGGTCTTATGAACATGTACACATAGTAGATGGAGGATAAACTGACATGCCCTGAAAAGTGACAATTAATTTATATAGAAATAGCAATGCTAATTCACTTAACTTCTGAAAAAAACACCTTAATTATTAAATTCGCTTTTACTCAAATATAAAGTGACTCAGTTTCTAATACTGATCAAGTCAGATGCACCTTTGAAAATCTATCGTAGTGCCCACTTTTAAAATCCATTCTTGGAATATACTCCACAAATGCAGTGGTAGAAGTAGTAAGAGATCGCAACCACACAGAGATTAACGGAAAATGGTGTCGAAAGACCTGCAGTGGGGAGGGAGGTGTTGGAGTAATCAGTGTTCATACTTACACACTCTTTGGATTGGCTTTACTTCATATTGGTACTAGGAAACCTGAATAGAATAATGTGTGTCTCTTCCAAAGGCTCTTTTTGGAAAAGTTTTCTCCCAAGGGACATTTAAGATGCAAATTTAGAAGCAGTTTAAAAGAAGAGGGAAACAAACAAATAGGATTTATTTTTTAACTTTTAAGAGGAAAAAATGCCCCAGTGAACTTGTGAAGTTGTACCAAAGGTGTGAGTAGAGGGAGAAGGGTACTAAGCCTTAAAGATCCCTGTGGGAGAACCAACACAGAACTTGGGTTGTAAATCAGCAGCAGCCACTGGGAAATTTTGCCAGAGTTGTTTTTGTTTGTTTGTTTTTCTCTTCCAAACATCCACAGTGCCCACCAGTGAACCTATTTTCAAAGATAAACATTGAATGAGATGCCCTTTGTCACTTCTAGTGTTGTTTTCTCTTATGGTATTCTGTATGCAATAGAGGTGTTGTCATTACAAATTTTCAAATATGATAGCAATTTAAATAGAAAATACAAGTCGTTTAAAATCCAAGATAACCATATTATGCCAGTCAAAATCTATTAATAGCAAATAACAAAGACATTTGTAATCTCAACTATTGCTTAGTCCATGAATAAAATGCTAGGTCTAGAAAAACAAAAGAAAATTTTGATGTTCACTATTATCTAGGGTGACCAATTCATTCAGGCTTGTCTGGGATTTTACAGCTCAAGCCGTGAAAGTCTCAAGTCCAGGGAACTCCCTTAGTCCCCAGGCAAACTGAGATACTCAGTGCTCCTAACACTGACCAAAAGAATGTTGAAAATGTAATTAAAAAACAAAGGTGATATTCAGCGAAAGATACAATGCAATGTAATGCAATATACGTTTTACTTATTTCAAGGGCAAAAATATTATATTAGTGTAAATAAAACATTACAATGAAAAATCTGAAAGTTTATGAATAATAATGGCATTAATCAATCAAAATGTTTTATTTTGGTCAACTTTAATTCTACTTCTTTTTTATATCCATGTATAATTTTGACCAGTGGTAAAGAGATGAATGAAATTTTTCTACTTATCTAAATTATTTTATTACAACCATAATTTCCATATTACATATTTTCATAATAGCATTTTAAAAGCCTACATAACATTTTTTCAAGGGGGAATGGATGTATACTTTAATCACCTGCCTAGTGCTCAGATATTTAGATTAATTTTCCATTTCAAATGATATTTCGATGAACACTTTCATGTATTTTTCTATCTTTAAATTATTATTTATTTATATTAAGATTATTTATTTGAGAGAGAAAGAGTGAGTGAGAGAGAGCATAAGCAGAGGGAGGGGCAGAAGAAGAGGGAGAAGCGGACTCCCCGCTGAGCAGGGACTCCATGCCAGGACCCTGGGATCATGACCTGAGCTGAAGGCAGGCGCTTATTGACTGAGTCACCCAGGCACCCTTTAAATTTTTTTTTAACTTCTAGAACTGTCATTAATAGATAAAAAGGTATGGAAAATTTCATAGTTGCTATGCATTTGCCATATTATTTTCCAGAACCATTTAAATGATTTACCTTATCACTAGCAATATACATAAGTATTCCTTTGAAAAATCATGACTTTTTTTTTTTTTGGAATTTTAAGAAGTGTTAAACGGTATTTCACAATTATTCAAATTGGTTTTTAGAGAAGCTGGGTATTTTGCTATATATTCATTATATATCATATTTCTTGTTTGGCAAATTATCTGTTTATATCCCTTTTCCTATATATTACACTTAATATTTTTCTTTTACAAATTGATATATATTTTACGTATAATATAGCTACTAATTCTGTTATATATACTGCATACAAAGTCATTTTTTTCTCTCCTTTTTCCAAATCCTTGCTCTATATTTGAATATTGATGCTGTGTCTCCTGCTGTAGTATCTGGAAATCCTTTCTATCTATTCAGCCAACAGAACAACCGCCTCTCCTTAAGAGTTGTAATGCCTTTTAAATATTCCCCTGGTTCTAGTTTTCCCTGTTCTAGGTTATCCCACCCTCAATTATTATTATTATATTATTATTATTTTTTAAAGTAGGCTTCATGCCCAGCATGGAGCCCAATGTGGGGCTTGAACTCACAACACTGATATCAAGATCTGAGCTGAGATCAAGAGTTGGATGCTTAACCAACTGAGCTACCCAGGAGCCCTTCCTGCCCCCACAATTATTGAAAAGCCCAACTCACACATGGATTTCAGCCTATGACAAAAAACCCTATTGCAAAGCCACCCAAACTTGCCTGTTCTGTCAGTTCACTGTTTGTTTTCTCTCCCATTTTGCTTTCTATATTTGAAGGTCTCTCTACGGTATTAGCCTACCTGAATTTAGATTTTTAGAGAATCATCCTTTCCGTGTATAATCTGGATAGGCTAAAATGATAGTGGAGATTAAGTCATGAGGGGGTCATGTTACCAGCACCCACTGCTGGAACAGAACTCTCACTGAACAAATGAGAATCCTGGGCAAGGTAAGGCTGGGAAAAGGACCATGAAGGCAAATGGCTGGACAAGCTGATGTATGGTAGATACAATTTTTTTTATCCGTAATTTTGTCAGGGACAATTTTATTTCAGAAGTCTTTTCTTATTGTAATTTTAATAAATCAAGAAAAAAATAAATCCAGAAGATCAATTTCATGAGGTCTCTGCCAAGCAAACCTTTGTACAGGGAGATAGTGTAGGATAGTAGGAAGAACATTGAACCTAAAATCCCAAGATAGAGGCTCCTGTCTTGGCCCTGAGATGCTTCAGTTGTCTTTTAACCTCTCAGAATCCTAGTTTCTACAAATCAGAAATGGGGGTAATATAACCTACCTCATGCATGAGAAAAAGGACTTCATACATAATATACCTTTCTACCTGTTACTGCCAATATGTACATTGTAGATACATTCTATTTAGTCTAAGTGTGTCTAGATGTTGCTGTTAAATCAGTTGGAAGAACCGTGCACTGCAATGGTAGCTTTATAGGTATTTGTGTTGAGTATGACATAGAGGGTAAAGGGGGAACCAACGAAGATATGGAACTCTGGATTGAAATCTAGCACCTGCTATTAAGAAACTAGTTGGCCACAGCAAATTTATTTAATTATTCTATCCAGCTTCTTCATCTAGTAAGTTATGGTCTGGACTAGATGACTTCTAAGATCCAATATAACTCTAAAATTCATTCATCTTTAGGAATTGAACAACATAAGTTCTCAGCCCAGTTTTAAACAACTGATGACTATTTACCATTTATGAAATACATATCCACTCGTTATTCCATAGAAAGCTCTCCTGACCCTTAGCGCCACCCTTATTGCATGTCTTCTTTGACATCAACATTTAGGAATCATAAATGCTTAGGAAAAAGTAATCACCAGAGAACAATTCTGCCCTTCTATTCCCCACCCAAGTTACTTTCTTCAGTGCTACCTCATTTGCATACAGTAGCCTGCCTCCAAGTGAAACAACGGGGATAACCTGGAAAAAGACTTCGAGCAAAAATCTTTTGTCCTTTTCAGTACTTTTTCATTCAATGAAAATTTTAAAATTATCTAGCCCCTCCCCCAATCGAAAAAAACCACACAAGGTAGCTGATCCTAACAGTGTGAAAGGGTGTATGATGCAAAATGAGTTTGCCTGTTGGGGCGCCTGGGTGGCTCAGTGGGTTAAAGCCTCTGCCTTCGGCTCAGGTCATGATCTCAGGGTCCTGGGATCGAGCCCCACATCGGGCTCTCTGCTTAGCAGTGAGCCTGCTTCCCCCTCCCTCTGTCTACTTGTAATCTCTGTCTGTCAAATAAATAAATAAAAATCTAAAAAAAAAAAAAAATGAGTCTGCCTGTCATTCCACATCATCCGTACCCTTCTCCAGAGGCCGCCCCAGTTGAGATTTTGTATATTTGATGGGTTTTAAATCCTCTCAACAGCGCTTACATCTCTATTAATTTTTAATAAAATGAAAGAGAAAATAAAATACCACACTAAAAAACTGATATATCCTTTGCATTTCTTTTAGTTATTAAGGTTGTTTTTTTTTTTTTTAAAGATTTTATTTATTTATTTGACAGAGAGAGATCACAAGTAGACGGAGAGGCAGGCAGAGAGAGAGAGAGAGAGAGAGGGAAGCAGGCTCCCTGCTGAGCAGAGAGCCCGATGCGGGACTCGATCCCAGGACCCTGAGATCATGACCTGAGCCGAAGGCAGCGGCTTAACCCACTGAGCCACCCAGGCGCCCTAAGGTTGTTTTTCTAATAAACTGGCAAATATTATTCCCTGACAAATAAGAAATTACCATGAAATTTCTATTAATTTTGATGTGGCATCTTTGATGATATTAAAACCTTTGATGATATTATTGTATCTTAACCTTTTTTTTTTTTTTTGGAGAACTGAATATTCTGGTAGTAAGTTTCACTTCAAATGTCAAAGGAAAAAATATTCACCAGATGAAGTCATATTTATAATGGAATATAGAATAAGGTAAAAAGCCCAAACTGTAGGAAATGATAGTTTATATAAGATACTAAGGAGTTTTAAAAAAATCTTCTTGTATTATTTCAGATAGTATACAATTGATCATGACCCACCATAATTGTTTTTTATATACCAGAGTTTAAAGTTAAGGAACACATTCTTTACATGTCAAGTTATACCACTCCACCATTGTTTTATTCCTCCCCCCGCCCCTGAAATAACATCTTTTGCTACTTTAGGAAAATGACTGACACCATATTGAATACTGTATTAATTTCCCAAGGATGCCATAAAAAAGTATCACAAACTGGGTAGTTTAAACAACAGACTATATTCTCTCAAAGTTTTGGAGGCTGGAAATTGAAATTAAGATGTCACCAGAGTTAGTTCCTTCTGAATGCTATGAGGAGTCTTCTCCATGCCTCTTTCCTAGCTTTTGGTAGCTTCAGACATTCCTTGCCTTATAGATGGTATTCTCCCAAGTCTTCACATTATCTTCCCTCTACACATGACTCTCTGTGCCAAATTTCCACTTTTCAGAAGGACACCAGCCATACTGGATTAGGGTTCACCCTAATGATAGCATCTTAACTTGATCATTTCCAAAAACCTGTCTCCAAATAAGGTCACATCCACAGGTATGGAGGTTGAGAATCAACACCTTGAGGTTCAGGTTCAAGACAGCAATGTGAGAAGATTCTAAACTCACCCCTTCGCAGGTACATATGAGTCTATAGCTACATATGAAATAATTACCTCAAAAACCTCTAAAAGCTGGCTGAGTGATGACTACGCATCAGGCAAACAAGAAGAAACCACATCAAAGTGGGTAGGAGAGGCTGGGACACAAACGTGCCATAAACTAGACCCCTGGCATGGCAACCAACACACAACTTCGGGAGACCTCAAAACCCAGAGTGTCTCCCTTAGGAGCAAAGGGTTCAAACCCCATACTGGGCCTCTCAACTTTTAAGACATGCACTTGAGAAACAAGCCCCCAAACATCTAACTTGGAAAACCAATGGAGACCTAATCTCAAAAACGCACAAGACTAGAAATCTGAGTAGCCACTCCTAAAGAACTTGCAAACTGGAATTTACCCCAGGGCCCAGCTCAGAGGCAGCCAATCAGGACCAGACTTAAAGTGAAGGAGGTTCATCAGTTTATATTAAAACATTGCCCTGAGGGGCAGGCATCAAATTTAACACACACCTAGGAGCCTGCTGGAATACTCTCTGGGACAGATAGGAATGATCTTCAAGTTCTCCCTCTGCTGTGCTCCAAAGTACCAGTAGGTCTTGGAAGGAAGCTTTTGCACATGTTTGGTGTTCTGATTTTTGTGGCTGCTGCCTGCCAAGGGGACACCTCTATATCACTTGGCTATGGTGGCCAGTGGGGCTTATGCTCATGGGTCCCACAGGACTATAATCAACAAAGAGTTCTTAGAGAGTTAAAACTCCAGGGGCACAGCAAGAGGCAAAGACCCAGGAGCTCAGTGTTTCTGAGGAGGCCTACTAGCTAATCATCCTGACTGTGGCCTGAGGGGCAGGCCTCTAATAAAACAATCTAAGGGCTGACTGTAATCCTTTCCAGGGACCTCAGAGGGTGGGTGCTATTTTGGTGAATTATCTCCTGCTGCACTGCAGAGTTCCAGTGTCTCCTTCAGAGGAGGTTTACATGTGTCTGGTGCCCTGGTTTTTATGCCTGGTTCTCCAGTTTTTGTGGCTGCCACCAAAGGGATGTTCCTTGATTACTTCACTCTGGTAACCAGGGAAGCTTGTATTCCTGTATTCCTTGGGACTACAGTGATTGGAGAGATAATTCTTGGCAGGCTACCACCCCCAGGACACTATACAAACAGTGGACTGAGTCACATCCTCCAGTCTTTCTGTGAAGAAAGCATCTTTGCTTGTCTTGGAGCTTCAGAGCTAAGGGGGAGGCTTTGGGTTTGGCACATACCTATTGGTCTTTGGAGCTGCTCTTAAGGAATATAGGCTGTGGACACCATCTTGGTTTTCTCCCTCTATCTTGCTTTAGTTCACTGGTATCTCCCATAAAAGAGTATATATACTTGTCTGGAGCCTTGACTTTTGCAACTGATCCCCAAGGGATACCTCCAGATTGCCTTGTTCTGGGGGCCAGGAGATTTATGCTTGTGGTCCCACAGGACTACATATATTTGCATACTTTTAAAAGCTGATGCCTGAGGGTCTTGCTTCTGGGTAACCTGAACCTAAGTACTGAGATATTCCTCTTTGGAACACTGACAGGTCATGGCATCCTCAAATACTGGGAGCTATTAAATATAAAATAGGATGCTTGGATGAGCACAAAGTTTTGAGAATCAACCAAGATCTGGAGTAGCGTTGAATGACAAGATTCATCTCTTATGCCAGGTCCCTCTTTCAAACCTAAAGAAGTGGTTTTATCTACCATATAAATAATTGAAATAGAACACTAAGGGAAGTCATCAAATCACAAGAGAGAAATAGAAGAAAGGAACAGGAACGACTGACCTGAAGAACAGAGCAACCAAAACACAACAGCAGAGTGCACAGAGGACACATGGGAGACAACCCCTGAAGTGCCAGGCCCTGGACACTACATGACCTCTTCTTTAGAAGGTCATTACTTTCAGGAGGAGGTGGCTTTTCTAACACAGATAAGAAGGCAGAGACTTAGACAAAATACCAAAACAGATAAATTTATTCCATTTGAAAGAACAAGATAAGGCCATGGCCAGAGATCTGTGAAACAAATATAAGTAACATGTCTGAGAATGAGAACTGAGGGAGAATTTAAAGCAACAATACTCACTGGGCTTGTGAAAAGAATAGAAGACATCAGTGAGACCCCATGACAGAGATGAAAAGTTAAAAAAGAAGCAGAGATGAAGAATGCATTAAACGAGATTGGAAACAGGCTTGATGCAATGAACAGCAGACTGGAAGAAGCAAAATAACAAATTAGTGACCTGGATGACAAAATATGGAAAATAATAAGGCTGAACAAAAGACAAAGAAGAATTTGCAGCTGGAGAAGAGTTTTAGGGAACTCAGTGACTCTTTAAAACTTAGTAACATTCAGGGGCGCCTGGGTGGCTCAGTGGGTTAAGCCGCTGCCTTCGGCTCAGGTCATGATCTCGGAGTCCTGGGATCGAGCCCCGCATCAGGCTCTCTGCTCAGCGGGGAGCCTGCTTCCTCCTCTCTCTCTGCCTGCCTCTCTGCCTGCTTGTGATCTCTCTGTCAAATAAATAAATAAAATCTTTAAAAAAAAAAAAAACACTTAGTAACATTCATATTATAGGAGTCCCAGAAGGAGAGAGAGAAAAGGGGGCAGAAAATTTATTTCAAGAAACAATAGCAGAAAACTAATTTGGGGAAGGAAAACAGATGTCCAGATCCAGGAGACACAGAGAACTCCCCTCAAAATCAACAAGAGCAGGCCAAAACCAAGACATATTGTAATTAAATTTGCAAAACGTAGTAATAAAAAAATCATAAAAGTAGCGAGACAAAAGAATGTCTCAACTTACGAGGGAAAGAACACCAAACTCAGGGAGTATGACTCTGTAACCTGTGCTCAAACCACTAACCGCCATTTCCTTTATTTTACTGATTCATATTTTTAATTATTTTTTCAGGCAGAAATTCAGATAATATGTGTTTATTTTACTTCAGAAATGCTATCATTAGTCCTCATACACAAATAGGGAACTAACTGTAAGGTTAGTTTTAGAAATTAAGTAATGAACAATAGTGCTGTAAGTCTAAGCATAGTTCACATTGGTTATAATAACTGAAATCTCTGTCTAATGTAATAGGGCACCATAAAATCAATCATTAAATTAAAAACAGCAGTTAATATGAATAAGAGTAATGAATGCAAATATGGTTTGAAATTGCCAATAGAATTTTCTCTTGTGAGATTGATCTTAGAATTAGTAGTATACGAATTAAAGTAAAAAGTGAATGACGATCAAAAAACAAAAACCCAACTAGAAAATAATTAACAAAATGGCAACAAGCACAAAACTATCAATAATTACTTTAAATGTAAATGAAATAAATTCTCCAATCAGAAGACAAAGAGTGACTAAGCAGATAAAAACAAAAACAAACAAACAAAAAACCACCAACTATATGCTGTCCATGAGGGTTGTTCTAGATGTAAGTATATGTAGACTGAAAGTGAATAGATGGAAAAGGTTGTTCCATGCAAAATGAAACAAAACAAGGTTGAAAGAGCTATACTTAGACAAAACGGGCTTTAAAACAAAGACTGTAATAAGAGACCAATAAGAGCATTACATAACAATAAAGGGGTCAATCCAACAAATAGTTATGAATATTTATGCACCCAACATAGGAACACCTAAATATATAAGGCAAATATTAACATACTTAAAGAGAGAAATAGACAGCAATACAATAAGAGTAGAGAACTTTACTACCCTACTTACATCAATTCAGACAGAAAATCAATAAGGAAACTTGGCCTTAGATAACACATTGCACCAGATGGACTTAACAGATATTTACAGAACATTCCATCCCAAAGCAACAGAATATACATTCTTCTCAAGTGAAAGGACATGAAACATTTTCTAAGATAGATCATATGTTAGGCTATAAAATGTGTCTCAATAAATTTAAGAGGAATGAAATCATATCAAGCATCTTTTCTGACCACAATGGCATGACACTAGAAATTAATTATATAAAGAAAACTGGAAGATTAAACAGCATCTACCAAAAGCCTTTGTGGAAAGAAATAAGAGAAATCAAAAAAAACTTTGAGGCAAACAAAAATGGAAACGTAATATAACAAAATTTTTGGAATGCAACAAAAACAGTTCTAAGGATGTTCACAGAAATAAGTGCCTATCTCAAGAAACAAGAAAAGTCTCAAATAAACAGCCTAACCTTACACCTCAAGGAACTAAAAAAAAGAACAAAGTTCAAATAAGTAGCAAAAAGAAAATAACAAAGATTAGAGCAGAAATAAATAGACCAGAAAGAAGCTGGTTCTTTGAAAAGATAAATAAAAATGACAACCTTTTAGGTAGACTCACCAAGAATAAAAGAAAAAGGACTCAAATGAAATCAGAAAGGAAAGAAGAGACATGACAACTGATACCACAGTATACAAAAGATCATAAGAGAGTACTATGAATGATTATATGCCAACAAGGTGGACAACCTAGATGAAATGGATAAATTCCTAGGCATATATAGCATATCAAGACAAAATCATGATGAAATACAAACTCTAAACAGACTGATTACTAGTAAGATTGAATCAATAATCACAAATCTCCCAACAAACAAAAGTCCAGGACCAGATAGCTTCACTGGTGAATTTCACCAATCATTCAAAGAAGGATTAATATCAATTCTTCTCAAACTCTTCCAAAGACTAGAAGAGGAGGGAACTCCTCCAAATTCATTTTATGAGGTCATTATTATCTTAATACCAGAACCAGACAAGGATGCCACAAGAAAAGAAAATTACAAGCCAATATTTCTGGAGTACTTAGAGACAAAAATCCTCAACAAAATAGTAACAAACCAAATTCATCAATATGTTAAAGCAATAAGTAAATCAAGTGGGATTTGCAATTCGTTCCAGGGATGCAAGAATGGTTCAATATTCACAAATCAGTCAATGTGACATACCATATTAACAAAATGAAGAAAAAAATTCACATGATAATCTCAATAGATCCACAGCAGCTAAACTATGGAAAGAGCTAGTGTCCATCAACAGATGAATGGTAAAAGAAGATGTGGTGTATACACACACACACACACACACACACACCCCAGAATATTATGCAGCCATCAAAATGAAATCTTGCCATTTGCAATGACATGGATTGAACTAGAGGGTATTATGCTAAGCAAAATAAGTCAATAAGAGAAAGACAATGATCATATGATCTCACTGATATGAGGAACTTGAGAAACAAGGCAGAGGATTATCGGGGAAGGGAAGGAAAAATGAGATAAGACAAAACCAGAGAGGGAGACAAATCACAGGAGACTCATAATCGCAGGAAACAAACTGAGGTTTGCTGGAGTGGAAGGAGTGGAAAGGATGGCATGGCTACATGGCAGACATTGGGAAGGTATGTGCTACGTGAGTGCTGTGAATTGTGTAAAACCAATGAATCACAGACCTGTACCCCTGAAACAAATAATACATTATATGTAAATAAATAAATAAATAAATAAGATAGCCTGTTCTTTCAATATTTTGCTTAAATAACCATACACAAAAGAAATTTCAAATGTATTCACATATAACAGGAAGGTAGGAAAAATTGTGGGATATGTATATTAATACACAATATTGGCAGATAACATGCAACTGTATCTTGTAATGAATTGCACAGATATGAAAAGTCATTATTAGTTGAAGAGAGACGATTCTTCTTTCAATTCAGGAAAGATTAAATGACTATAAGAAATTCCATAGCAGTTGGGGCGCCTGGGTGGCTCAGTGGGTTAAGCCGCTGCCTTCGGCTCAGGTCATGATCCCAGGTCCTGGGTTCGAGCCCCGCATCGGGCTCTCTGCTCGGCAGGGAGCCTGCTTCCTCCTCTCTCTCTGCCTGCCTCTCTGCTTACTTGTGATTTCTCTCTGTCAAATAAATAAATAAAATCTAAAAAAAAAAAAAAAAAAAAAAAAAAAAGAAATTCCATAGCAGTTTAATCTAAGCAAGATAAAACATGATTAGTGTGCAAAATCATCAAATTCTACTTTAAAATTAAATAATCCCAGCACACATTTGTAGAAGATGGTGACAGAATATACAGTTTAGAATAAGCAACCAGAAGTCCTTCCATCCAAACAAAATTTTTTTATATTTAGAAAGAATTAAGAAAGTGGTACTAGGCTTTTGGCTGACAGTGAACTGTGGGCCTGATACCATGGTGGGCAGATACACTCAAGATGGGGCATACAGTTGCAAAAACAAACAAAGAAACAAACTTTATATCATCTTTGGCTATGTGGAGAGTACAAAGCTCAGAAAAGTTTCAAACAGATTTTAGCTATCTGAGGTACTAGTGAAGAGACTGGTAGATATTTTGTTAATCTAAAATCAAAATCTGCTATTTTAACTGGGATTCTGGATCAAGAATATGGAACAGGATTTTAATGTAAAACCACCTACCTTAAGGGCTAACATTTAAGACATAAAGCAGCTTGTGATATTATTTGCCAAGCATCTGAAAAGGGATCTAAGTATCCTGCTGTATGACCAATTTAGTCTCTAACAGCCAGTTCTAATAAAACTGTAGTAGCTATGTGATAGATAATATGAGTCAAACTAAATGATTCAAAGAAAATATATTTGTACTTCCTCATACTACTATCATCTGTACAATTTAAACATTATAGTGTATAATTGGCAGTATGTTTATGGTTAAAAAAAGAGATACAGTTTGTCTTTTGGATTTTAAATTATGTTTTGCCACAGTTATCATGAAGTTGGCCCTTGACAACACTAGGATGTTTTCTCTCAGCACCACTAAGGACACAGGAGGAAAATACCTTCCTTATAGGGTGATCATCTATGGGATTCCTAGTTCATTCCAATGGAGAAGAAGGTAGTCTCTTAAATAATATAACCAGTTACTTTCTGCTTGAAAATGTTATGGAGGACATATATTGCAAGGAGCACTGGGTGTGGTGTATAAACAATGAATTTTGGAACACTGAAAAAAAATTAAATTAAATTTAAAAAAAAAGCAGACCAAGGAACACGTATCACATAGTTCCACTTATTAACAAATAGTAAAAACTGCAAACTGATCTATAGTGATAGAAACCGGACAAGTAGTTGCAGATGGAGGAGACGATTATGAAAACAATGTAAGTGTACTCCTTGTTTTGTGCTGGTTTTTCGGGTGCATACATGTGTCAAAACTTATCAAATCGTAGGCTTTAACTAAATGAAGCTTACTGTATGTCAGCTATCCTTCAATAAAGTGACTTAAAATAAAAAGCAAAAAAGAAAGAAAACGTTAATTCTAAGATAGGCAAGTGGCAGGAAGTAGAGACAAAGGCACATATTTTCCATCACATGCAATAAGGTATTTTAAAGCTTAAAATCATAAATCTGGAAATTAAAGTTCTCTTAGAAGTCAGTTATCTCATTCAGACCTCACTTTGACATAAGAATTGATTTTATTCAGATATTTAATATATTAATTCTTCTTTCATTTTCACTGTTATAAGAAAATATGAGCCATGCATGCAGAAACAATTATACTTTAATAGATTTGGGTGGTATAAACCTCAGCACATTAAAAAAAAAAAAGAATTCAATACCTTTTTAGAGTCCACAATTCAATCCATAACAAATATGATTGGAAATTTCCTCTTACATGAGAAAATAAAAAGTGCTGGCAATGTATACAATAGTTGTCCTGCTTTCACTGTAGTTAGAGCTGGCAGCACCAACTCTGAAGAAGCAAAGCAAAGCACGACAAAGCACCACAGGTGATGTCATGAGAAAAGACTAAACTGGGTGTAAAAAGGCCATTCAGTTATCAAGGAGATAACTAGAATCACAAACATGGCTACGAGTGAGGCACATGTAGGAGCCCAAGCCCAAGGCAAATATGAGGTCAGAGCACAGGAGAGGCAGAGCAGAAGGATCAGGCTGTGTATGAGAATGGTCCTAAAGGCTTCATTGCAGGAGGCATTCATTTAAAAGAATAAAAATTGGCCATTATGGCAGTGCCTCCGACTAGCCTAATGCTGGAACTGATGAACAAGGAAAGTGACATTTCCCTCACACATACAAGGTTTGGGCTTTGTGGAATAGAATCAGTCACTGGGAAAGCTGTCAGGAGTAAAGGGGTTTGCTAAAGGAGCTATAGAGTTCTCTGGTTTCTGCATACTTTGGCCTCATTTGACTTTGCCAATGGGAATAGAGTTCAGCTCATGTGGAGGAGTTTGGAGCTCTCCTTGAACTACTAAGGGATCCACTGGAGGTGCAATCCAATGAAGAACGGGGTCTCACGGTCTGAGAGATGATTGATTTGTGAATATAGAGTGCACATAGAGATATACTGAAGGGAAAGGAAAGGGGAGGAAAACCAGATTGATGAAGGCAATAAGAAAAGGGCCTCAGAAACTTGTTAGTCAAACTTCCAGATGGATAGTCTATTTCTAAACCAGTAGTTCTTAATGGCTGTGTTGAGGTATAGTTGTATGTCCAGACTAGTTCTAAAATGTGCTGCCAATAACCTTTTGCAACAATGAACAGCAAAATTTTCTGAATGGTGTCTTTTTGTTTTTTTAGTATTTTGGTTTTTTATCTGTCAGAGAGAGAGGGAGAGATTGAGAGCACAAGCAGGGTGAGTGGCCGGCAAGGGAGAGGAAGAAGCAGGTTCTCAGCTGAGCAGGGAGCCCAACATGGAGCTTGATCCCAGGACCCCAGGATCATGACCTGAGCCAAAGGCAGAACTTAACTGACTGAGCCACCCAGGTGCCCCAGAACGGTGTACTTTTTAAAGATTTATTTATTTATTGTAGAGAGAGAGAACAAGCGAGCATGTGTACATGTGTGCATGGGGGTGGGGCAGAGGAAGAGACTCTTTCTGCAGACTCCCTGCTGAGTGCAGAGCCCATTCAGGGCTGATCTCGACCCTGAGATCATGACCTGAGCTGAAACCAAGAGTTGGAAGCTTAACCAACTGAGCCACCCAGGCGCCCCCTGAATGGTGTACTTTTTTTTAGCACACAATATCGATTGGTCATTATCCATATTTAAGTGTTCCTCTGGTTCATTTAAACTCCAATATGCTTTCCAGGTGGGAGAGAAATGCCATAGAACTATAGGTAGCCCATGAACCCTCAGAATATTTTTCCTTTGACCATAGGCAAAATTAGTTTTGGTGTTTACTGCTTCTGCTTTGGTGGGGATGTGTGTGTTTAATCTCCCTATTCTCATTGGAGTACTGTCTAAGTCAGTGTTAACAATCATATTTGTTGCCATGGGGAAAATGGTTGAGAACTGCCACTGTTATAATACAGCATCAAGGCCCTGAGCCTGGGGGCAGCTGGGAGATAAAATACAAGATATAGAAGCCCACAGACATTAGGTGGTGAGCAGGGATAGGGGGATGTTTGATATTGGGAAGATCTACTGATATGGCTTGAGGTCACCAAATATTTCTACAGACTGAGCAATACTGTAGCACAGTCAGAAGAGTCGAGTCTATGTGTTCATGGTGAGGATGTACAGGTAACAAGAATACTTAAAGCTGCTCTTCAGCATTGGAAGCCTGTTTTGGGAATGTCCATGTAAATTTTGAAGATGTTTCTGGTTGTATGAATTATTCCTTGGTATGATGGTTCAAGTGGAACTAGGTGACAGAGATACTCTCAGGGTGGGTTATCTTGATGGCAGCAGATCAGACATTCCTAATTTCTCAGGTAAGGTGTATGTAAAGAATCTGTTAACTCAAATATCTTCATTTGACAGAGTTTCTGAAGTGTGTGTGTGTAGTGTTCAATACTGACAGCCACAACTACTGTGTCTGAGCTTTTGATGCCTTTGCTCTAAGAGTTGGTTCTTCCACACTGGGTTACTGAGTTGGCCTTGAGGGAGTTGCCAAGAGATTTGAGTGAAGGAAATCAGGAATCTAGGATTGAGTCAGAAAGTTTGTTTGAGTAGTGTATGCTAATTCCAAAACCCATGATCAGGTACTAAGTCTGTGCTCCTGATTGAGACACTTCAATACTGGGTTAGCCAAGGGGCCCACTATGTCCTCCTGGATTCAGTGTTCAGTAATGATGAACATGAGATCCTGAAGCAGGTTAGGACCCCATGTAGCAGGCAAAATGTTACTGTAGATTTGTGGTACGGACATTGTATATCAGCTAGGTTTAAAAGATTGTGTAGTTTCATCTTCAGATCATATATATATATTGCACATCTACTATATCCAAATAGAGAAACACACAATGGAAATAGTAAAATGCATATAATTTTCTATTTGCAAAAATAGAAATGGAATTTTTGGAAGATTAAATTATATTGGTAAATTGAGGGATTTATGTATCTTTAAAAATATTAAAATGAAAGTTTTCAGGGAAGCACAAAAACATTAGATATCACATTCCAAAAGAAAGTGTTAGACTATTGTGTGAATTTTTCAAAGAAATTGCCAAAAACCACTCAGAGAACTCGTAAAAGTCCTCATTCACAATAAGGGCATATAAGTGTTGGGAGACTAAAGATTGTGCACAGTGGTAGCAAATAGACCCCGAAATCCCAGGGGTTTAGACGAAGTAATTTTCTTGCTCACATAAAGTCCACTGAGGATTGAGTGACTCTCCAGGGCAGCTCCCCTCCAAATACTCATTCAGGGATCTGGCTTGTTTCCATCCTGTGGTTTCACCATCTTAGCATAAGTCCCCCAAGGTAGCCAAGGCAAAAATGGATAGCTTGGAAGACTCACATGTGCTCCTCCATGCTTCAGGCTGGAAGTGACTGCTTAGAGATTATTGGCCAGAGTTAACATTTTCATAGTGACCAACACATAGGACTCAATGGTAGCTCTTACCATTATAGTTATTGGACAAGAGCATTTTGAGTGGCTGGATAAGAGTTCAACAGGTGTAATTATCATTAATTAAAGTGTTATCCTATATTTCCTTTTTTTTATTATTACAAATAATACATACAGAAAGACATAATATGTCTTTATGTAAATCTTTGTCTTTGTATCTGATTACTTCCTAGAAGTAGACAAGCAGAGTTAAAGGATGTGGACATTGAAAAAAACTCTTGATTCATATTTCAAAATTCTTTGCTAGAAATGTCAGGCTAATTTATCTTATCACCACCAATATAAAAAAACATGCTTAACTTAGAAAAATTTCACAAACAGTAAATGCTACCTTAAACAAATAAATAGGCAACATTGATTCTTGCACATTTGAATTTGGGGCATTTTGTACTTGCCTTATCAGTACATTCATCCACATATAAGTGCAATGTCAGAGTCCTGACTTGCCTCTTCCATGAAAATTGTAAGCCTCTAAATCACGAGGCCTTAAGTATCTTTTCCAGTCACGAATTTCCAATGCTTAGCCCAGTGTCTCACACATAGTTGGAACATAATAAACATTTGTTATAATATTACAGGTGAAAAGTCCATCTACAGTGCTTTAACTTGTGCTTTTTTATTAATGGTCTTGGTTTTCTTCATGTTTATTTTCTGGATGAATTTCTTCTTTGAATATTTGTCTTTGTTCCTTTACCATATTTGTATTGATATTATGTGATTTTTCTCACCAATTAGTAAATGTTCTCAAAATAATAATGATATTAATCTGTTATGTTTCTTTCAAATATTTCTCAGACTTATCTTTTAATTATATGAGGTCTTTAATAAATAATTTTTTTAAAGTATGTGTCAAATTTCTCAATATTTGTTTCTCATAATGGGAATTCTTTTCCCCTAGCCTCATGCTTCCATGAGGGGACTCCCTCTCTCTTTCCCTTTTACTTCTTGTCAAGGGGAGGAAATGACATAAGCTGGTGAAATGTTGCACTCTCATCCTCTCTGAACTCAATTCTCAAAGAGGTTTGACCACCAAATTCTACCTTGAAGCTCATAGGGCCAGACTCAGAACCTGCAGGAGAGTCTCAGTTTGACTAGTCTGTCAGTAATTAGGTGGCTAAGATGAATTCTGGAAGATAATAGAGTCTGACTTGATGAGATACAAGCTCTGTCCCCCAATAAACCTTAACAATTATGATGTGATCCCCACATTTCTTCTGAATCGGTTCTGAACTTGGAGCAGGGACAGAATACAACAGTCCTTCAGCCAACCTCATCATTTTCACTTGTGCTTTGTTCAATTTTTTGTATGTTCGAAGGTCTTTCCTATCTAAGAATGAATGAATGAACACTTGCCTATATTTTCCACTTGGATTTTACAGTTTATTTTAAATGTTTCTCATAAAATTTAATTTTAAAGCAAGATGCAGAAGTCATTAGCATGACTTCAGAATGTTTGGTAAATATAGAAAATAATAAAGAGAAAATTGAAACTATATTTAATTTTTATATTGTATGTCTTCTATTTCCTGAAGTATTTACCTATATTCTTTTGTACACTTAACTATGTTTAACTGGTTTCGGTGTTCACCATCAGTTCTTTTACATTAGGACTTCCTTCTTCCTGAATTTTTATTTTTGATTTATCTCTTGTTGAATAGGAGAATAGAATATACATGGAAAATACCTCCACAGTATGCTTTCTGGAGTTTGCCTGCATAAGAGCATCTGTCATTGCTTCATATCGGAACCTGAACTTTGCTCTGTGTAGCACTGCTCTCGGTTCTCAGCTTCACAGCATTCTGCTCTTTGCCCTCCCCTCGAGCCCTGTGGACTTTCCTTCTTTCTCTTTTGTGGCATTTACTGTTGCAAGGAGAAAAATGAGTCCTAATTTTTGTTACAATGCGGGCAATCTGTGCCCTCTCTTTGAACGCAGGTAGGAGTCTGCTTTCATCGAAGTCATTCAAAAAATTACCCAGAATTTGTCCGGTTATGGATTTTTCTTACTAATTTTTGACTGGAGCATGAAGGAATATTTCTTTTTTTTTTTTTTTTTTTTTTTTTTTTTATTTTGATAATTGTATTTTATTTTATTTTATTTTTTTTTTAATTTTTTTATTTTTTTTAAGCATAACAGTATTCATTATTTTTGCACCACACCCAGTGCTCCATGCAATCCGTGCCCTCTACAATACCCACCACCTGGTGCCCCCAACCTCCCACCCCCCACCCCTTCAAAATTCTCAGATCGTTTTTCAGAGTCCATAGTCTCTCATGGTTCACCTCCCCTTCCAATTTCCCTCAACTCCCTTCTCCTCTCCATCTCCCCTCACACCAGTCAGAATGGCTAAAATTAACAAGTCAGGAAATGACAGATGCTGGCGAGGATGCGGAGAAAGGGGAACCCTCCTACACTGTTGGTGGGAATGCAAGCTGGTGCAACCACTCTGGAAAACAGCATGGAGGTTCCTCAAAATGTTGAAAATAGAACTACCCTATGACCCAGCAATTGCACTGCTGGGTATTTACCCTAAAGATACAAACATAGTGATCCGAAGGGGCACGTGCACCCGAATGTTTATAGCAGCAATGTCTACAATAGCCAAACTATGGAAAGAACCTAGATGTCCATCTACAGACGAATGGATAAAGAAGATGTGGTATATATACACAATGGAATACTATGCAGCCATCAAAAGAAATGAAATCTTGCCATTTGCGACGACGTGGATGGAACTAGAGGGTATCATGCTTAGCGAAATAAGTCAATCGGAGAAAGACAACTATCATATGATCTCCCTGATATGAGGGAGAGGAGATGCAACATGGGGAGTCGAGGGGGTAGGAGAAGAGTAAATGAAACAAGATGGGATTGGGAGGGAGACAAACCATAAGTGACTCTTAATCTCACAAAACAAACTGAGGGTTGATGGGGGGAGGGGGTTGGGAGAGGGGGTGGGGTTATGGATATCGGGGAGGGTATGTGCTATGGTGAGTGTTGTGAAGTGTGTAAACCTGGCGATTCGCAGACCTGTACCCCTGGGGATAAAAATATATGTTTATAAAGCTGTAAAAAAAAAAAAAAAAAAAAAAAAAAAAAAGAAAGAAAGGATGAATCCACAAGTTTTGTAGCAACATGGACGGGACTGGAAGAGATTATGCTGAGTGAAATAAGTCAAGCAGAGAGAGTCAATTATCATATGGTTTCACTTATTTGTGAAGGAATATTTCAATCTGCACATTCTGAATGTTTTCTTAGGGTCTGGAAAGTTTTCTTAAAATGTCTTTCGTTATCATCTTTGTTTCAGTTATTGTGTATTCTTCCTCAGGAACTTCCGTATTTACTACTTATTGCTTCCATCTCAGTCTTTCTGCTGCACTTTGCAAGAGTGTTTTAAGTTTGTCCACAACATCATTGACTCAACTTTCTATTGGATCAGTTCTGCTCTTTACTTTTTACACTCCATATTTTAATTCTACCAATGCATCTTAATGAAAGCATTTCTTACTTCATCTGGGGCTCATTCTCAATTCATTTGGTTCTATCCTTAGACTTTTCTGTCTTCTACCTGTCTCTTTCCTCAGGTACCAAGAATTTTCCTAAAATGATCACCTCTACTAGTTTGTTCTTTACCAGAGTCTTCAAAGGTTTTATTTTATTTTTTTATTTATTTGACAGAGAGAGGGAGATCACAAGTAGACAAAGAGGCAGGCAGAGAGAGAGGGGAAGCAGGCTCCCTGCTGAGCAGAGAGCTTGATTTGGGACTCAATCCCAGGACCCTGAGATCATGACCTGAGCTGAAGGCAGAGGATTAACCCACTGAGCCACTCAGGGGCTCCTTTACCTGAGTCTTCAGATAGATGCCATGTTTTCTTTGAATTACCTACATTTCCCATTAAGGAGCAGTCTATTTAGTCTCGGTCTTTATTTTATTTTATTTTTTTAAGATTTTATTTATTATTCAAGAGAGATGGAAAGAGAGAGGGAAAAGCAGGCTGTGAGGAACAAGTGGGACTTGATCCTAGGATGCCAGGATCACAACATGAGCAGATGCTTAACAGCCTGAGGCACCCAGGGGCCCTAGTCTTGGTTCTTAAAGGTAGCAGAATGGACAGTCTGCCTTGCTTCTGTGCACCAGCCACTCAGTGCTGGCAGAATCCCCTTACTTCCACCTATAGGTGGGGGACAATTGGTAGGAACAGTACTGCATTCAATCTCAGTGTCTAGCCAGCATTCTCCTAGGACTGAGATTTGATTTATTCTTACTTTAACTCTCTGGCTCTCCTCTGTTTTGGTCAGTTCTTGAAAACATCTAGTCTTTGGTGATGGAGCTTCTTTGGAAGTTCATCATCTTGTTCATGGGCCCATCTTTGTCCTAGTTATTAGAGGACAGGTCTTCTATGCCTAATACTTCTATGCCCAGTCTCTTTCTGTTAATTTATGCTCTATTATGCAGAACTTAAAGATTTAAAGAGTAAGGGTTTATTTGTCCAGGACTGATCTTTGTAGGGTAGTTTCCTAGAAAAGAAGATGGACTTCAGCAAAGTTCTAAGGAAACCATTCAGCTTCAGTGTTTTTAAGGCAATCACTTCTCATCTATTGCAGTCCCTCTCCCCTGACAGGGGAGAGACTGGTGATCCCCAACTATGAATGCCTGTGTGGAAAATCTTGCTATTTTTATAACATATCCTATGACTGCAACCTTAAGGCAGAGACCTCAGCCTCCACCCCTTTCTCTTCTCCCTCTGTGCAGATCTTGCAGGGGAAGGGTTGTGCTACATCAAATCATGAATGCTGAGCTGGCAGGGTAAGGCTTGTATGAAGGCTCTGCCACGTCATGTTGCTATTGTGTCTGTCCCCAGTCACACCAGGGGTGTGCTCATACTTCCCTAAACATACAGCATCCAATGAAAGGGCAATGGGCAGCCAGCACACCTGCTATTGCTCCTGTCTCTGTGAGTTCTCTCAGAGCGGTGCTGCTCCAGCAGGCCTGCTGTGAGTGCTGCTGACCAATTACCTTGTTAGCATGGCAGTTGTCCCAGCAAACTGGGCATCTGTCCAGGTGCATACTATGGCCTTCTGGAAGCAAGTCAGAGGACTGGAAATAAATCAAAGACCAAGACTGGAATGGGAAGAGTCTGATGGTGGTGTTGTGGCCACCCTTTGGGAAAGCCAATGAGTGACTACTGGGAGAAACTAGCTTTGAAAAATCCCAAGTAGTGAGACACCTATGGGGTTAAGACTCTCAGTAATAGGATTCCTTGGTTGTGTGTGTCTCTGTGTGTGTGATATTGAAGAGAGTTGCCTTGGATGGAGTGGATACTTCACAGAAAGGAAAGGAGAACAACTGCCCCCATTAAAATTCATGCAAAAAAAAAATGAAAAGGAATGCTTTCTCTATGATCACTAAAAATGGGTGAAAATATATTAGCAAAAAATGCTGACTGAACATCAGCAAGACAAGGACAAGTGGGCTCCTGAATTCTAACTCCTTTTCATGACATCAAGATGGTTAGTAGGGATGGTCTGTACTGTACTGTACTGTACTGTACTGTAGGGATGGTCCCCTACAGCGGTTGGTATCTGTTACGGGATCTACCTTCTACTACTGGATATATCAGGGGAGAGTATCCTTGCAACACTACCCTGCTCCTGATCCCTTCTGGTTCCTGGCAAACTGCACTGAGATACACCACCCAGAATCTGTCCACAGAGCTGACTGTCAATAGTAATTCTGGGACCTGAACTGGGCAAGTCAAGCAGGACAGCTCCTTTCTTCAGAAGTTCCCCTGTCATTGGGAGAACTTGGGATCAATGCTGTAGAACCTGGTTAGCCATCACTTAATCCTTGCACTAACATCACAGGTAATGGCCTCCTGAACTGAAGACGTACATGGCCTAAGCTCTTCCTACACTGGTCTTCCTCTACCTGTTTTCTGTGACCTGATCAGCACTCTAGAGTTGTCACCCCATATCTACTTCTCATCAACCTCCGGGCCTCCCGTAGCAAAGTCTGGACTCAACTTACGGGTTGAAAGGGAATGTGTTGCTGACAATGAAAGATGATATTTATAAGCCACGCACTGAATTGGAAGAGGAGGAAGAGGACAAAGAGGTAGACAGAAAGTAAGGGTTAACTTGCTCAAGACTGATCCCTCCAGGCTAGCCTTTCAGAAAAGAGACTGGCCTTCTGCAAGGCTCCACAGAAACCAGCTAGCCTCAGTGCTAAATCCATTAATCCGGTCAAAAGCAAGGCTTGGACTCAGATCCTAATTCATCAGAATTGGGAAAAGGAAAAAAGTGTTGGCACTTGCTCAACAATGAATGACAATGTAGTCAACCTGGTCCAAGTTTGCTATCCCTACCCCAATCCTGATAGAATCACAACTACAAGACTTGGACCCCAGTATCCTGACCATATCAGGGAAGAGGCTAGTGTTGGGTCCAACCACTAATGATGACCTAGCAGAAGGGTACTGAAGTTATGGCTCTGCCATGTTACCATGCCATTGTTGTCCTGGCCCCAGATCATCCCATGGGAGGAGCCAGTGTTTCCCTAATCATGTTTCTTAAGAAAGCCTCTCTCCCAGCATCCGACATCTGGCCCTGCTAGACCTCTGTGAGCTGCACTAGAATGAATGGGCACATCCCTTACTAACCTAGTGTCTGAGAGCTTTCTCCGATGCTCCACAGAGGAGGTGTGAATGCCGTTTGTCCATTTGTCCTTATCAATAGGTCACAATTCTGAAAGAAGATACAACTACTGATTTGCTACAAGCACTTGTCAGTACATGACGACTCATGTCTGATACCCCAGCTCTAGTCTGAAGATACGTGACATGAAGAATGAGACTGCCAGCCCTTTAGTCAATAGAAATCAGGCCACATTTTGTACTAGGGCCTCATCTTTAACAGCAGTGGGAACTAGAACTTGTGTTCAACTGTGGCCAGGGGGCTCTGGGTGAGGCTCCGGTCACATATGTGCCGGTGGGCTGCACACTGGCCATGACTGCACCCAGGTGCCCAGTCCCTGTGACTGTGGCTTCTGCCCATGTTCATTTGCTCTATAGTTCCCTGAGGGTTCTGGAGCCATGCCCTGGACTACAGCCTGCTTGGTTGGGTCCTGACAACCTGCCCTTTGCCATCTGCCGGCTGGTATCCTGCTTTAACCTGAATGGGCACCCCTGCCCCTGAGCACAGCTGCTGCCTAGCTGTTGCTGTGGGGCCTCCATTTGCTTGTCTGGACCAATCAGCTCAGATTTGCGGAAGCTACACCTCCATCACCTCAGGGGGAGCTCTACAGCCAGGTGAGTCCCCACTGCTCTCTAGTCACATATTCTAAGTAGTCCTAGTTTATCCTCCCCGTGAAAACTCTACCCAGATTACAAAAACTGCACAGATGCTTGTCACCATTTGCAAAGCACATCAACACTCAAAGTCAATGTTTAGAATTTTCAGCAACACCAACTCAGTCATTTTATCCATCAGGCAATCAAGGCATGGCTCTTAGGGTCTATGAACTGATTAAGGGCATAGAAAAATATTCTGGCGCTGACAAAGAGTGGCTGCAAAACAAAAAATACAATGTAACTTAAAAATAATTTCTAGCCAAAATATTCTATTTGCTGTGAAGTATGGGTGCATTTTATCATGCTGTAGGGTGGGGCACGAAAATGGGAGCAAGCCAAGGGCCTGTGAATGTAATCTCACAGCCGCACCACCCTCACATTTCCTGAACTCAGCCGTCCTCAGTCGCTGAAATGATATGGGCAACCATGGTACCTGGTTGTTGAGCAAACGCATAGATACATGAATAAAGAAAGGAAGCAATGAATAAATTCTCCAACAGAAATGCATTCAAAGGTTTAAAAAATTCAGGAGGGAAGCTAGAAGTTGTTGAATGGGTACTGAGTTTCAGTTTTGCAAGATGAAAACATTCTGAAGACAGATTGTGCAACAATGTGAATACACTTTACTACTGGACTGTACTCTTCTATGCTCAGATGGCAAATTTTGTTAGGCATTTTTTCTGCAATAATTTTTTTTTGACTCAAAATAAATCTTAAAAAAATCACAATTACTTTATACAAAAATTCAGAATACACCTATGATAGCTATTTGAATCCCGCTGGCCTACTCTTACATTTTCATCAATGTAGCCCTGACTTCTACAGCCTTATTTTCATATATTATTTCTTATTTCTTTTGTGACTTCTTTTTGTGAACCAGGAATGGGCAGTTTAATTATCTGATTTGTAACTGCAGGTGACGGAAAATTATTGCTCTAATTACAGAAACGAAATGAAACAAAAAACAATTTTTATTCTATTCAATGGGGGGAATTTCCTAGAGCAGAATAAAAAATGTACTAAATTATATTCTAATATATAATTTTCATAATTAGCACATCATGAAAGTGAAGCAATCTTTTGTTTGCACAGAGCAGTGACTATAGGCTCTGAAGCTAGCTGACTAGTAAATACTAGCTTCACTATTAAGCAGCTTAATCTCTTTGTGCAGTTTTCTCATCTGCAAGGTGAAGATAATAATTTTTAAAAGTTTAAAAAAGTATCTACCTCACTTATGAAATGAGAATATTTTTTAAAAGCTTAAGCAATCATCCCAAAGCAACAGAATACATATTCTTCTCTAGTGCACATGGAACATTCTCCAGAATAGATCACATTCTTGGTCCTAAATCAAGTCTCAACCTGTATCAAAAGATTGGGATCATTCCCTGCATATTTTCAGACCACAATGCTCTAAAGCTAGAACTCAATAACAAGAGGAAATTTGGAAAGAACCCAAATACATGGAGACTAAACAGCATCCTTCTAAAGAATGAATGGGTCAACCAGGAAATCAAAGAAGAATTGAAAAAATTTATGGAAACAAATGATAATGAAAACACAACAGTTCAGAATCTGTGGGACACAACAAAGGCAGTCCTGAGAGGAAAATATATAGCGGTACAAGCCTTTCTCAAGAAACAAGAAAGGTCTCAGGTACACAACCTAACCCTACACCTAAAGGAGCTGGAGAAAGAACAAGAAAGAAACCCTAAACCCAGCAGGAGAAGAGAAATCATAAAGATCAGAGCAGAAATCAATGAAATAGAAACCAAAAAAACAATAGAACAAATCAACGAAACTAGGAGCTGGTTCTTTGAAAGAATTAATAAGATTGATAAACCACTGGCCAGACTTATCAAAAAGAAAAGAGAGAGGACCCAAATAAATAAAATCATGAATGAAAGAGGAGAGATCACAACGAACACCAAAGAAATACAGACAATTATAAGAACATACTATGAGCAACTCTACGCCAACAAATTTGACAATCTGGAAGAAATGGATGCATTCCTAGAGACATATAAACTACCACAACTGAACCAGGAAGAAATAGAAAGCCTGAACAGACCCATAACCAGTAAGGAGATTGAAACAGTCATCAAAAATCTCCAAACAAACAAAAGCCCAGGGCCAGACGGCTTCCCGGGGGAATTCTACCAAACATTTAAAGAAGAACTAATTCCTATTCTCCTGAAACTGTTCCAAAAAATAGCAATGGAAGGAAAACTTCCAAACTCATTTTATGAGGCCAGCATCACCTTGATCCCAAAACCAGACAAGGATCCCAACAAAAAAGAGAACTACAGACCAATATCCTTGATGAACACAGATGCAAAAATTCTCGCCAAAATACTAGCCAATAGGATTCAACAGTACGTTAAAAGGATCATTCACCACGACCAAGTGGGATTTATTCCAGGGCTGCAAGGCTGGTTCAACATCCGCAAATCAATCAATGTGATACAACACATTAATAAAAGAAAGAACAAGAACCATATGATACTCTCCATAGATGCTGAAAAAGCATTTGACAAAGTACAGCATCCCTTCCTGATCAAAACTCTTCAAAGTGTAGGGATAGACGGCACATATCTCCATATTATCAAAGCCATCTATGAAAAACCCACCGCAAATATCATTCTCAATGGAGAAAAACTGAAAGCTTTTCCGCTAAGGTCAGGAACACGGCAGGGATGTCCGTTATCACCACTGCTATTCAACATAGTACTAGAAGTCCTAGCCTCAGCAATCAGACAACAAAAGGAAATTAAAGGCATCCAAATCGGCAAAGAAGAAGTCAAACTATCATCTTCCCAGATGATATGATTCTCTATGTGGAAAACCCAAAAGACTCCACTCCAAAACTGCTAGAACTTGTACAGGAATTCAGTAAAGTGTCAGGATATAAAATCAATGCACAGAAATCAGTTGCATTTCTCTACACCAACAACAAGACAGAAGAAAGAGAAATTAAGGAGTCCATCCCATTTACAATTGCACCCAAAACTATAAGATACCTAGGAATAAACCTAACCAAAGAGACTAAGAATCTATACTCAGAAAACTATAAAGTACTCATGAAAGAAATTGAGGAAGACACAAAGAAATGGAAAAATGTTCCATGCTCCTGGATTGGAAGAATAAATATTGTGAAAATGTCTATGCTACCGAAAGCAATCTACACATTTAATGCAATTCCTATCAAAGTACCATCCATTTTTTTCAAAGAAATGGAACAAATCATCCTAAAATTTATATGGAACCAGAAAAGACCTCGAATAGCCAAAGGAATATTGAAAAAGAAAGCCAAAGTTGGTGGCATCACAATTCCGGACTTCAAGCTCTATTACAAAGCTGTCATCATCAAGACAGCATGGTACTGGCACAAAAACAGACACATAGATCAATGGAACAGAATAGAGAGCCCAGAAATGGACCCTCAACTCTATGGTCAACTCATCTTCGACAAAGCAGGAAAGAATGTCCAATGGAACAAAGACAGCCTCTTCAATAAATGGTGTTGGGAAAATTGGACAGCCACATGCAGAAAAATGAAATTGGATCATTTCCTTACACCACACACGAAAATAGACTCAAAATGGATGAAGGATCTCAATGTGAGAAAGGAATCCATCAAAATCCTCGAGGAGAACACAGGCAGCAACCTCTTCGACCTCAGCCACAGCAACATCTTCCTAGGAACATCACCAAAGGCAAGGGAAGCAAGGGCAAAAATGAACTTTTGGGATTTTATCAAGATCAAAAGCTTTTGCACAGCAAAGGAAACAGTGAACAAAACCAAAAGACAACTGAAAGAATGGGAGAAGATATTTGCAAATGACATATCAGATAAAGGGCTAGTGTCCAAAATCTATAAAGAACTTAGCAAACTCAACACCCAAAGAACAAAGAATCCAATCAAGAAATGGGCAGAGGACATGAACAGACATTTCTGCAAAGAAGACATCCAGATGGCCAACAGACACATGAAAAAGTGCTCCATATCACTCGGCATCAGGGAAATACAAATCAAAACCACCATGAGATATCACCTCACACCAGTCAGAATGGCTAAAATTAACAAATCAGGAAATGACAGATGCTGGCGAGGATGCGGAGAAAGGGGAACCCTCCTACACTGTTGGTGGGAATGCAAGCTGGTGCAACCACTCTGGAAAACAGCATGGAGGTTCCTCAAAAGGTTGAAAATAGAACTACCCTATGACCCTGCAATTGCACTGCTGGGTATTTACCCTAAAGATACAAACGTAGTGATCCGAAGGGGCACATGCACCCGAATGTTTATAGCAGCAATGTCTACAATAGCCAAACTATGGAAAGAACCTAGATGTCCATCTACAGACGAATGGATAAAGAAGATGTGGTATATATACACAATGGAATACTATGCAGCCATCAAAAGAAATGAAATCTTGCCATTTGCGACGACGTGGATGGAACTAGAGGGTATCATGCTTAGCGAAATAAGTCAATCGGAGAAAGACAACTATCATATGATCTCCCTGATATGAGGGAGAGGAGATGCAACATGGGGGGTCGAGGGGGTAGGAGAAGAGTAAATGAAACAAGATGGGATTGGGAGGGAGACAAACCATAAGTGACTCTTAATCTCACAAAACAAACTGAGGGTTGATGGGGGAAGGGGGTTGGGAGAGGGGGTGGGGTTACGGATATCGAGGAGGGTATGTGCTATGGTGAGTGTTGTGAAGTGTGTAAACCTGGCGATTCGCAGACCTGTACCCCTGGGGATAAAAATATATGTTTATAAAGCTGTAAAAAAAAAAAAAAAAAAAAAAAAAGAAAGAAAGAAAGGATGAATCCCCAAGTTTTGTAGCAAAATGGACGGGACTGGAAGAGATTATGCTGAGTGAAATAAGTCAAGCAGAGAGAGTCAATTATCATATGGTTTCACTTATTTGTGGAGCATAACAAATAGCATGGAGGACAAGGGGAGATGGAGAGGAGAAGGGAGTTGAGGGAAATTGGAAGGGGAGGTGAACCATGAGAGACTATGGACTCTGAAAAACGATCTGAGAATTTTGAAGGGGTGGGGGGTGGGAGGTTGGGGGCACCAGGTGGTGGGTATTGTAGAGGGCACGGATTGCATGGAGCACTGGGTGTGGTGCAAAAATAATGAATACTGTTATGCTGAAAAAAATAAAAAAATTAAAAAAAAAATAAAATAAAAGCTTAAGCAAGAATTTTACCTTACTTAAGAATTTATCCCATTTTTAAAAAGACCTACTTATTTGGGAGGAAGTGAGAAAGAGAGAGAGTGAGCGTGAGTAGGAGGGGCAGAGGGAGAGAGAACTCAAGCAGACTCCACGCTGAGCAAAGAGCTGGACATGGGGCTCAATCTCACAACACTGAAATCACCACCTGAGCTGAAACCAAGAGTTGGATGCTTAACCAACTGTGCCACCCAGACGCCCAAGAATTTATCCCACTTTTACAAATCGAAAGACAAAACTCTACTTTTAACAATAGGCTAAATGTTTTAGCAAATAACTTGTCAAATAATGGTAATATTATCCTTTCCTTACCATGAATATATAGAAGCTTAGGCCCAAACTCTGAATGTGGCTGTGTCCCTATTTTACTTTTCCACTCTGAGTTCTTACCACTGCTCAGAAACACATTTTCTGCTTTAAATAGGTTGCTCCTCCTACTAGTTCCTCTAACTATGCTTTAGTGTTTATGCATTAGTAGTTCCCTCTTACAGATTATGTTCTTGTTTCTTCACCTGCCTAAAGTCTACCCATCTTCCAAGTCCCTCATCAGTCTCTACTGATTACATTATGCCTTCCTTGAATTTAGTCTGTATGTTTTCTCACTTCTCGGAATTTCAGGCCATTCCTGAAAATGGCCCTCAAGATGGCCCCAGAACCAACCATTTACCACTTCCTAGCACCTATCCTGTTGTAGATTACAATGTGTAATTTCCTGAAGCACAAAAACCTTTTTTTCTTAAACCTTTCTCAAAGTCCTATAAAGTCCTAGCCACAAATTAATAAATATTTTCTAATTTAACTGTTTGGTCAAAGTAAAAATTTTCTGGAAAATGAGACAGCTTTTCCGGAAAAGAAATAGCATTATTCACACTATCTTTTCATGTATTTTCTTTGCATATTATCTACCCACCATTCCTTCCAAAAATAATTTTAACTCTTTAAGTTTTTATTTGCATTCCTTAGTAAACTACGATACAAAATACGTTTTTGACGCTCCTTGTTGTTGTTTTAGACTTTGGCTTGTCTTAAGATAACATATTATGTATGAAGTTACTTTTAAAGGACCTTCCTTCAGAAATTGTTATAAAATCACGATGGAGTGATACCTAAATTATAGAGATATTTTTGGTTCCTTATGTAGGCGACATAGGGGCACCAGGAAAATCATGGAGTATGCTTTCCTTTTTTCTCATTTTCATATATGAGAAATCAAGTTAAAATGAACAGATGGCTGTAAGAAAGAAAGAAAAAATCAAAATTGTACAGCATGACTCATATGCATGGATGGGTACAGGTGGATGCTTTTTCTTTGTGATAATGCTGCTGGGAACTCCAGCCTGAGCACTTGGGTGGATATATGACTGCAAGGAAACTTAACGGTTAGTCCGCAAGTCACACACCTTTGCTTTTTAATCTCAATAACTTACATTCTTATACTAATGCCTCAGGTCTTTTTCTCAATCCCCACGTGCTTTCTGGTTGCACGGACTCTTAATCCTCCAGAGCAAGCAGGATAGCCTGATAAATGATCACTCACCGTCTTCCTCGAAGAGAAGTCCCATGTGCGCATGCGCCTCAGCTTCTTTCTTCCCACCGTCAATTTTGATCAGTTGAGCAATCTTAAAACATCGTTCGTAGAAGTGGTTCCTTACCCATTTGTCTTCAGAATTATTGAAGTAACAGGCCAGTGCATACAAGTTATTATAGACACCTTCAAAGTATTCTTCAAAAAGAAACAAACTGCATTAGAAAAAATGTCTCACAGCTGTCCCTTCAAAGGGCAAACATATTGACATTTTTAATTTTTCCTTAAAAACATGTTTAACTGTTTTTAAAAATGGAAATGCAAACTTCAGTTACTGTATTTTAACCACAAAAATACTTAACGTTAAAGGATGTGCACACAAAAAAAGCAACAAAAATCTTTTTGAAAACTTAGAACATGTCAGAAATTGACATACTCTTTGGTTTGAGCACTGGACTTTATGTAAGACCCAAGTCAGGATAATATGTACTAGAACTGTTCTCAGTTCTTGTGGAAGAAATGAGTATGTGTTATCATCAAGTACTTTTCCCATCAAAAATTTGAAGAGTATTCAGAGATTCAAGAGAAAGCAATGTTCCTAACCATGGCAAAAAAAAAAAAAAAAAAAAAAATTAATGAAAAAGCAGATAGGATATGAAAATAGAAAAGTATTTTTACCCGAAAGGAAAAACAACGATGAGCTTGTCCATACAACAAATAATGATGAGGATGACCATATAAGGTCCATACTTTCTGCAATGTTTCCAGCAACACAAGTTACTAACAATGCTAACAAAGAGTGGACTTTCAGGCTTCTGTTTTCTGAATATCTTTTTCTGCTGAAAATGCATTAATATTAGTCATCCTTCTCACTCAGTCAGTTACTAGTTTATTAGTTGTTAGTTTTTAAACCCTCCCTTTTTTCCTAAAATGGCACCTGACCTATTTGTACACAAAAGTGTATTAATAAATTGTGAATCACTCTTATAAACCCCATTGCAATCAATCATAAGCTTGGACAAAAATGTGTGTGTTAATAAATTGTGCCTCAGTCTGGTAAACTCCACTCTATTGGTGAATATGAACAAATTCATAATCTTCATGTCTTTTTGCATCTGTGCTTAAAGCGCAGTTGTAGATATGTGGTAACCTCTGATTATCCTTCCATGGAGTTTTTATAACAATCATTATCTATTAGAATTTTATAACTATCACTACTATTAGAATTCTAATTATTCACTACAATCAGAAAAGTGAACCCAAATATTCCTGAAAGGATTGCAATTATGAAAAATATTTATACATTGCCCACTAGTATTCCTGTAAGATTAAAATCAAAGGGCCCAAAAAAAAGTGAAGCAAGGCTGATTACAACTAAAGGTAATTTTCAAGAACTATACATAAGTCACTCTAATGTTTCAAAAGAAAAAATCTAAAATTTATGTCATTCCTTTACATATGATGCTTCATAATTTCATAGGAAATTAAGATTTATCTCAAAGTAAGTGTTATACCTAAACATTAAAGTAAAAAAGAAGAAACACGTCTCCCCATCTCCCTATTTTTAAATATTTTTTGAAAGAGCTGGGAATTCTGGAGAGCCATTCTGCTTCTTAAGGTTACTCAAAATAGGAAAGAGCTTAAGTGAAGAGCAGTAAATAACCAGAGTTATTTACTTAAAACAAATACTCTCAGAACTGACTTCTCTTACGTTTTATCTTTCCATTGTGAACCTTTTACCTAAGGTGAGTGGAGCACTAAAATCCGTTTTGTAGTATTTTATATTCTTTGTCATCTTTAGCGATTTGAGAGTTATTACTTTTTAAAGTCTGTGAAGCATTCCATATCTTCCATTTTTAAAAAAGTTATATAAAGAGATTCTTTAAAAAAAAGTGCTCCCAAAATAATTTTTCTGATTTTCAGTAACTACCCCTTAATAGAAAAAACATTTCCAATAGTTCTTAAAGGTTTTTTTTAGAACAAGATGTATAAGCCATCAAGATTCCATATTTAAAGCACTTGTCAGCTAAGCAGAAAAAATTAAATATTTTTCAGAGTATTAAGTAGAAAGGAATATTTTCAAGTTTTGAATCTTTGGACAATCCAAATATATGGGCTATACCCTTTACATTCTAAGCATCCTTATCTCCTTGCTTGTGGACCACTTACTTGAATTGTCAGCAGATATTTACAGGATGAAAATAATTTTTATTGTTGGTTTGTTATTTAGATCAGTATTCATTTTGCTATCTAAAAAGGAGATTCTATGATGAAATAAATTTGGAAAATTCAGTTGCTAAGTTCCTTCTTTCAGTGACCATACAATATGTATCAGCATGTTAAAGGCTCTGGTAAGTCCTGCAATAAACCAACCTGCTTAATGTCCATGTTAATTCATCTGGTGTTTCTCAAACTTATTTTACCAGATAATTATTTTTGTTTTGCCTTATATAAAATGTGTAAAGATCTTATGGGACTCTACTTGTATAGAACATACTTGGGGTATCTTAAATAAATGTTATTAGAAAAAAATTGCTGCTTAACCCTTAACAATGATTTAAAGTCAAGTGTAAATAATGTTTGAATTATCTATTGATTCAGTTGCCCATTACCATTATTGCCATCTCTTCTCTAGCCCCATGGGGCACAAGGCCCTAATCATAATATTACAGATGGTACAGCGATGATTTACAACAAAGGGTAATATAAAAAAATGTTATTAGGGACAAAAAAACCCCACCTTAACAAAGGGAAAATAATCAAAAAAGAAATGACTCGCTTACTTAAAATATTTCTTGGCTATAAAACAGCAAGTGATGTTTTGAAGAGTAATTTAAATAACTCTGGGTTTCTGCTCTGTAAGTCTCAAGAGACAGAACTGACCCAAGATGACTATTGTTAGTGCCATAGCTTTGATTAAATGAACTTCATTGTGACCCTAGAGTGATAGTCTTTGCAATGAGAAGCAATGAGAATGCTCAAGGATACACTGCTTTAGGAAAATTTTTCTCAGATTCTGTATGTCTCATGACCATATAGGATGGAATCCTGAGACACCATTAACAAATGTTTATAGTCTAGATTAAGAGTGTGTGGGTGGACACATGTGGGTACAGGCAAGTGCAGGCATGTTTTAAGATTTAGGATTAATTCAAGTTACTAAGAGTGAACATGTCTATCCCATTTTCTGGGACGTTTTTAACATGTATCACAATTTTTCCTCGATAAGGCTCATGTGTTAAATGTGAAAGCAATTATACAAATTTTTTAAAAGGCATATAAATATTCACATGTACTTCAACTGAAGTATTTCCAACGTTTTTTGCAATAATTTTCATTTTATACATTTCAACCAGGCAAAAGCGAGTGCATTTTGAAGGAGATAACCTTACAGAAGAGTTATTCTGAGCAAGAGGTAATTTTATTTCATTTAGCAAATGCAAATTAGTTATAATGAGTATATGATAAAGACACCCAGTAAAGAAAGTATCTCTTTACTTATACCATGTATATAAAATATTGACTACTATAAAGTTTGGACTTTGTTAACTTTTGGAATCTGAGAAACAGTTTTATTTAAATGCTTAGTTACTTTTTTAAAATAAAAAATTAAAATGTTTTCTACCTTAAGGTGGACTACTTAGCATTTTAGTTTCTTTATAATTACAAAATGCTTTATGACAAGTTTCTCATATTTATGACACTTTGTAACAAGTGATGCATTTGATTCACATTTATGCTACTCCCGTGAAAGCCTCTATTTAAAACACTTAGTGAATACGATAAGTTCAACTTGAAAAAATGAGTAATGGGAAACTTTTATCTTGCTCAATTCTATTTTCAGTGCAAATATCACTTCAGAATTTGGAGCTGAAACTAGAATGTAGGTTTTTTACAATAGCATTTTTTATTTATAACAGTTAATTTCTTGAGAAATTAGATGTCACATTTCAACATTCTCCAAAGGATTCTATTTTCAAAATCAATGCTGCAGTTAAATACTTTTCTTAATACAAATATTCACTTCCTTTCTACACACACACACACACACACACACACACACGTACACACTCATTCACTTGTTGTTAGGATTTCTGTATATCTCCTATTTGTAAACCAGGTGACAACCTGATGGGAAACATGTATTAACTCCACCACAGAGGCTAAGAGGATTTTGCTGCCTCTTGAATACTGTTCCATGTCCCCATTAACTTTCCCCACTTGTAGCACTGGTTTACAAAAAGTTATGTAATACTCTATTTTCCCATAGGAAGCTCTGAAATGAAATATAGATATTGTTGGGGCTGAGGTTCTCTTTTTGAGTCCTAAGGTGTTTTCACACAAAAAAACTGAAAAAATAATAATTTAAACTACCAAATTTATATGCCAACTTCTAGGATTTCCTTTCTTTGATTATATAAAATGACCAGTTCCTAATATGTAACTAGTAAGGCCTCATGACAACAATATCAGTATATAATTATAGTAAAAGTTAAAATGTTTTCAGTACTTGAAACATTGACTTTCTGGAAAATTTTTAGATACAAAAAAAGGGAATTTATTAGAAGTGATATGATGGAAAATATAAAATTAACAATTTTACTCATAATTGGGAATTCCAGGCTTCTCATGTCTTCTCACTATTCACTAATAAAAATTCTCTGATTGAAATCTATAGGACTTATTGATAAAACCTTCAGATTCCATTATATAAATACTAGAAAATCAGTACAATTTTCAAGTTACAGTTCTCTTTGAAAGTATCTCATCAATAAAAGTCAGTATTCAGATTATATATATTTTTAAAACTATGAAAAGATTTGTATTCGATACAAAAGATTTTAACACACTGAAAAATTCTGGAGATGTGATCAGGTGCTATGCATTGTCATCCTGGCTTGGAATGACATCAGTAGGATGCCCCTGGGTCTGGGCAGCCTTGTGATTCCACATTCCCTCTCATGTTTTCCATAAAGATGCTTAGATGTCTAGAATGAATGGTGCTCAGATGCCTTAATGTTTCCAATTCATGCACAAAACACTCTGGAAACTTCCCTCACCGGAACAGACTCACTGTTCCGGTTCCTGCAGCACTGCTGCCCACCGTCCCCCCACTCACCTTTCCTTTCAGCTGCCTCAGCCCTGGTCAGGTAGTGGTAGAAGTGATCCAGCTTATCAGGCTGCTCTTCCAGGGGTCTCTGCAACCACAAAAGGGACCTAACTTTCGCAGTCTCCCGCAGGGCATCCCACTTCTCCATCAGGGCGAAGAGCTCAGTAAAGGACTTATGATAACCATCTCGCAGCATGTCCACACAAATGCTCTTCTTGTATGAGTTCCGATAACTGGGAGTAAGAAATCCAAAGCTCAGAACATTATTTTAATCCTTTAAATCCGTGTAGTTTTTTCCTTCTCTAAAAATTAAAGGTTGAATCACACTTTTTTTTTCCTGAGTGAAAGCTGAAAACTCTCTTTGCCTCAAACACTTGTAACTGAACAACTTCAGTTTAATGGAAGATGCCAGGAGCTACCCAAATATAGCTATTTTAGTAAAATTACATTATAAATATATTAGCTCCAGAGCTAAACTCCCTTTAATAGGGACAGATAAAATGAGCTGACAGCTGTCAGTCCATTCTAGAACAAAATAATAGTGACTGAGTTACTGTTACAAACAACAGAAATACACTGCTCCCAGCTCTGGAGGCTGGAATTTCAAGATCAAAGTGCCAGCTTGCGACTTAGTTACGATGAACATCCTCTTCCTCGTTCTTGGCGGGCATCTTCTCATGGTATCCTCACATAGTGGAAGGGGCTAGGGGTCTCTCTGGAGACAGTTTTTTTTATAAGGCACTAATCCCATTCATGAGGGCTCTGCCCTCAAGACCTAAGCACCTCCCAAAGACCTCAATTACTAGTACTATCACCTTTGGGAGTTAGGATTTCAACATATGAATTTAGGGGAATCCATTTAGACCATAGCAATTACAATATCCAAAAGTACTTGATAGAGTAGCCCCCCAGTAAAACAAAACAAAAAACCCAATATGCTAAGCAAAAATTAAACATGCCATTCAATATAAAAAATGCACTCTATATTAAGTGGCTTCACTGTATGTTATGGAAGTTCATTCATTCATTCATTCATTCATTCATACTGGATGTTTGGTTAGAAAATGTTTATTAAAATCTATTACTAAGAATATTTGAATTATTTTCAGTTAGGATTAAGTTAATGATTTGTTAATAATTCACTTCTAATTTAGCAATAGATCATATGCAAAGAGACAAAGTGACAAAGGAATATTTCATTTAATTATTCAACGAATAACTATTAAATTTTCCAAGTGGAAGGCACTGTACTAGGCTGAATGGGTTCATTCTCGCTGTGAAGTTTGTATTCCAGTGGAAGGACACAACCCACAAGTAAGTAAGCAAATAATAAATAATTTTAGATGATGGAAAGTACTATACAGGAAATAAAGAGGGTGACGGGATAACAGCTGTGTGGTGGCTATTATTCTACTTAATGAGCAATCAGAGGCCAAACCATAGAACTACTAATTATATTACACTTTTTTAAAAGAAATCAGGGGACAATTAAGTATTTAAAACTGACATAATGTGATACTACGAGCAATAAAAATTTCAGTGTGGAGTGGCAACGGCTTAGAATTAGTCAGGATACTCAAGGTTAAGCCCGGTTCTACCTAAGCTCCTTGGGCCTCATTTCATCTCATTTGTAAAATGTGCATAGCAATTTATGCTCTACCTATATCACAGGATTCTTCTAAGAACAAAATTAAATTATGTATATGAAAATGCTCTGAGAAATGTAAAGTCCTGCACTACTGGTTCCCGGCTGCCGGCTCTGCAATAGACTCATCTATAGAATTAAAAAAACAAACAAATCAACAAAACAAAAATGCCCAGATTCTACCCACCAAGAATTTCCTACTCCGTGGATCAGCTTAGATATGAAATGAAGCACATAAAGAGGAGTGATGGGAGAGAAGTTTTAAAAGAAAAGATAGGACCGCAAAGCCCTGGTAAGAAGTCTGGACTCCAAGCTAGGAGTAAGGTAGAGGTAGAACCATTGAAGGGTCTGAGTTAGGGAAATGACTGCATGAGACTGCAGCTTGGAAAAATTATCTGGAAGGAGTGTCGGAGCTGAATTGTTACCCTCCCCCATCCAGCAGCCAGATGCATAGCACCTATTGTTACAGGGCTCATCCATAAAGAGCAGAAGTAAACCACATTCCTAGGGAAAAGGTCAAAAGCCACCATCTTGTATGAGACCAAAAACATATGATATGGGGAAAAGAAGTAAGAGCATTTTGTTTGTTTCTACCCTCCAGTCAAGATAAAGGAGGAGAGTACGAAGGAGGAGCAGTGAGAGATGCTGCAAAGGCCATGTCCTCTTGTTCCCCTGCTTTCTACCTGCCCCTACACAAGTCACAGTAGAAGTCACCATATAGGGTTTCTCAGTAAAAGAGGACCAGAACCAGCCACTATAATTTTCCATAGCTGCTGAAGGTATGGGGGAAATGCCATAACAGTCTATGGGCTCCATGTAGGACACAAAAGTTAATGGAAAGAGAGGGCTGGTATATCTGTCATAATGTCACTGGACACAACAAGGGAGTGTGTGCTAACATGCTCCTGTATGGGTTGTCCACTGGGAATTGAAGGATACAGCTGTTAACTCTGAGAATAAGAAGCATCAGGGAACTATCAAAGGAGTCAGGTCAATATATTTCCAGATCTGACAGAGAAGAATGAATTGAGAGCATCAGAGGTGGACACCTGTACAGAACCCCATAGGTTTAGAATGCATTCAACTACAAGTAAGAGAACTTGTTTCTTAGTGCCTTTAAAACTAGAGGTTTCCACTTATCACAGCACAAGATGCATAAAAGTATGAATCTACTGGCCTTGGTTCAGTGGTCTGGCAAGTTCAGTGCATCTGGGATTACCTTAATCTTTCCCTCATGCTCGTCCCCTGCTGGTCACTGGAGGGCTGCTATAGCTTCAGATATTGTGCCCATCTTCAAGGCAAAAAGAAAGGGGAGGTTGGTGGCACCAGATGTATCTTTCCTTTCTAATGGGAAAAACAAAAGCATTCCTATAACTGTTAGTAGATTCTCACTTTGGTGTCATTGGCCAGAACTTTGTCACATGGCCACCCCTTGCTACAAAGAGACTGGGAAAAGCAAATATCCTGCCTGTCCTTGGACACATTTCTCTCCCAAGCAAAACTGGAGTTATGTTAGCCAAGAAGAATGGAGAAATGAGATACCAGATAGGCACATTCAGTCCTATAGCAAGGTCCGAGATTAAGATCTGAAAGTAAATACTGACAAACCCCCAGCCCTGGAGTTGCCAGACAAAACTGGGCAGGATGCCCAGTTAAATTTGAATATCAGATAAACAATGAATAATTTTTTTTTAGTATTAGGATGCTCTAAATATTGCATAGGGCACGTTTATATTAAAAAAGTTTATTGTTTTCTGAAACTCAAATTGAAGTGTATATCCTATATTTTTATTTGCTAAATCTGGCAACTCTCCTCCCCTCTATCTTGCACCAGCACTTGTTTGTTTCTATATTAAGAAAATAGGGCCGGGGTGCCTGGGTGGCTCAGTGGGTTGGGCCGCTGCCTTTGGCTCAGGTCATGATCTCAGGGTCCTGGGATCGAGTCCCGCATCGGGCTCTCTGCTCAGCAGGGAGCCTGCTTCCCTCTCTCTCTCTCTCTCTGCCTGCCTCTCTGTCTACTTGTGATCTCTCTCGGTCAAATAAATAAATAAAATCTTTAAAAAAAAGAAAAAGAAAAAGAAAATAGGGTGAGGGGAAGAGACATCAGAATCCCGAATAACCTGAGAAATCACTGAATTGGACTCACATTACCTGAGAGGGATAAGATTAGATTTTTACACTAGGGAGAATCAAAGCTCAGGGCCAGGAATTAAAATTAAGTTATAAAAGAATAAAGGCTTTCAATTTGGCATCCTTGAGCTTGTGAATCTGAAATTTACATCTGATCCTAGTGAATGGCCAGGAAGAGAGTAGAATTGGGAACCAAAGCAGGGAGAAGAGATGGTGGTTCTAGAAAGGACAGGCCACAGATGCTGAACCAAAGGAAAGGCGGAGGGAATGGACAGAAGTAGGGAGGATTCAATACATATTTAGGAGATAAAAATAGCAATTCCATAGTGACTGAGTGGGTGTTGGGTGTGGAGGAAAGGGAAGACCTAGGATGACAACCAGGTTTTGAGGTCAGATCATAGGTAATTCGTAATTTAACAAGTTAAAGAGGGGAATACAAAAGGATGAACAGCTTTGTGTAAAGATAATGAGTTTGGTTCAGACAACTTGAGTGTGAAGAGGCTCAAGGGATATCTAAGTGGTACTTCCAAAGCAGGGGCAGGTTGTGGGAGAATATAGGAGATCTGAGACTGAGGAACTGAGGCTGAAAACCCAGCCCTGTTTCAAACAAATTTCAAACAAAACCCTGTTTCAAACAAAATCCAGCCCTGTTTCAAACAAGCACTGTCATCTTTGTAAGATTATGCTTTCGAAGAAAAGAAAACTATAAGTAAGTAAAAATGAAAACATTGACATAAACACAAGCCAGGAGGCCATCTACATTCTAATCTCTTATCTCTAATCTCAACAGGAATGCAGAAAATCATTCCTTATTTCCTTCACCTAGAAGGTGAAGGTGTTTCAGTTGGATTTGGTCCACCCAACATCTTGTTCCACTTCCACAGGGAGCACTCCAGAACACTTGGGAAATGACCATTCTCACACTGTGGGTCATCTTGGTGGGATTTGATTTTAAAGACTCTCTAACCAAGGGGTGGATCCACAGTGACCCAAATTAAGGCAACCCGTTCCTCTCCCATAATTTTGAATCTTGAGGCAAGAAACACAATGAAGGTTTAGAAGGTTGTTGGATCTCAGTCATCTTGGGAGTGACATCCTGGGAAATGTCTCAAGTAGTTCTTGCTACCAACATCCTATCAAGGGTCTCGGGTCTTGTCCTTTTCATATGAACTGGGTTCTCCCTAAATTCAGCTCATTACCCAATATCCTTCCAAAAAATGGTTTCTACTTTATTAGTCAGAATCAGTGTCTGCTGCCTGTGACCGAAGTACAGAATGGATTCAGAAGAGACTGTATTAAAATGGTTTCCAAGACATCTTTCAGCCTCAGAACATCCATGATATATAACTGGTATCAATCTTTTAAAATTTCTTGTACATTTTTTAAAAAGACCATTCTTTGTGTAAGAGATTTCAAATAGAGATGTATTTTAAAATGCATAAATAGCTATGTTGATGTCATCTTGATTTTCTATACACATTCATGTGCACACACACACGCATGTATATAGGTATGTCCTTGTTTAAGCCTCATTACTAATCTGAAAGCAAGAGCAATTAGTGATTTACTAAATAAGTTCCTATTTCAATCTTTGTAGTTAGTGTAAATTATTTCTTTTAATCAAAATAATTTTCTTTTATTAAAATGAACTGACCATCTGAAAAAAACCTTATCAAGTCCCTCCATTACATTTGGATTTTTCAGGTTTTATATCTCATAGCAGAATCACAGGCAAAGTTGACTTGCTTTATGGAAAGAAAATTCTTCTAAACACAAATGGAAATATAGACAGGATTCAAATTTATTATTTTGCTATTTCATTTGAACCCAAAGTTACTAGTGTTTTGTTTCATTTGTTAAATTAAAACCAATATCAGTCTAAATTAAAATATATTCTTCATAAGTATCAGAAGAAGAAAAACCTCCTTGACCTCAAAAGTCACTATACTGGGCAGAAATTGAGAATTCTGGTAAAATTTATGTAGACTTGATATTATAGAATTTGAGAGGAGTTTTCCTGACAGAAAACATGCCATTCATAGGAGCAGAAGTTGTGACATTCATGGATATGCTGGGCTCTATAAGTCTCTACCCTGAGGAAGACATCTGTCATTGCAGATACCCAAGCTTGCACCCCAGAGATGCAGCTGGAGAAGAATGAATTTAGGAATGCAATTAAGTGGTCATCCATTCCGTATAGATTTGATTACTATTTAAAGGCATTCTTCAAAGGAGAGTCTGTACATTTTAAACGTACATAAAAACTGCCCTAAAAGATTCAAAGATTTTTTTTTTTTAAATCTATACATTTACAGAAAGTAAAACTGACACTTCAACAGAACTTCCTAGCAGTTGAATGTGTGGAGATGCTGAGAGATGAGGAGCTTCCTGTTAAACAGCCATGATATTTTATATCATTTTTAAAATTCTGTCTTAAAACATTCACAACGGCTACTTACAGAGTACCTACAATGTGGTAGACACTGTGTAGACATCATTTCTAACACAGGATAACTCTACAAGGCAACACGTCCATTTTCACAGATAAAAAAACTGTCTTCAGTGAGGTTGTGACTTGCCATGTAAGGGACAAAGCCATACAAAGTAATAAAGGGGCAGAACTGAAATTCACATCCAGGTTTCTAAGTGCAAATTCTGTTTTTTCCACTTTACCATATTGTCTCCTATTACATCAGATTTGTTGGTTTTCTTCTCTTTCTCTTCCTCTACACATATTTGTTTATTTGCATTGATTGTTTCAGAATTTGCCACAATTGGACAATTACATGTAACTCTCAAATTTGAAAGCCACTGCCTTTGTCCATGCTAATCCATGTTTATGCTGACTTGGGAAAAGAGATTAGTATCATTCCGTGTCTCTCCTAAAGAATCCTCTTCCTCAAAATAAGGAATAAGACAGTACCAACCATGGAAAGCAAATTAAATAGACGTGATTGTCACTCAAGGATATATGAAGTCTAATAAAAGAAGAACACTGAGAAAGACAAACATATGAAGGGATAAAAAGCACACACTTCTACAAATATGAACAACATGAATAAATGAAATGAATAGATATGACAGCTTACTTTATTTCTCTTAACTTATAGGTACTTCTATGAGTTATTAGATGCACTTTCAAAATCAAAATGAATTGTCAACTACTCAAATACATGATTAATATATTTAACATATTTTCTTCATAGGACAAACCCAAATACTGTATCAAGGTGAAGCTTCATATTCAGTAAATTGTTTCAAAAGCAGTTTAATAAAAAATCATACTTTAAAACAAGATCATAAAATTTTTATTTAATCTGACAAAGATAAACTCAAAAGATATGTAATATCTAATCAAAAGTCATGATAATACTTTTATTCCATTAAATTAATATTTATAAGTCACTAGTGGGTTATCTATGTGTCAGTTATAACAGTCTTACATTCATATTGTAGGAATAAATGTTATTGGAATCACCTACGGGATAATTACATCGACTCTTAAATTAATACTTAAATAGCTTCAGTTAATATAATTTCCATGGAATAAAGTGAGTCACTATTCTTACCCATACTATTCAGTGTAAGTAGATATGGCATAAAATTAGAATGGGAAAATATACATATCTTGACACACATACCGATAAAAACCATATAAGTAATTTGGGTATCTTTTATATTTTTTTGTGAAAGGAATAAAATTTTCCCAAAAGCTTAAACAAAGATATGCCATTCCCCTAGCCATATAAATATGTATAAAGAAAGAGAAGTTAGAAAGAAAAAATATCAATTATATTTGAAGTGGCTGAAAAGCATATAGAATTACAATGAAAAACGGAAAGTGTTTTTCTTAATATCACACATGTAAGTTTTGAACAATTGCTAGCCATAGTATTAACTAATACTGATTAAGAACTAACACTAATTAAGAAATAAACTGTCACCACTCACATATATTTCTGTGTAATAACCATTGGAGAATTGAGAGTTTTAGGACTTTTATTTTCCATGTGCTTCAAAATACAAAAAGAAAAGTTTCATTATGAAAAAGCGCTTTTTAAATTTAAAGGATTGCCAATAAGTTGACTGGTCTCTGGGGGCATCTACTGGAAATTTAGCAAACTGCAGTCACATCATGTAAATTTGATAACTTTCATTATCCATCTTAATACAGATATTATTTTAATTGATATGTAAATAAGGTGACACTCAAAGAAGATAAATGTAAAGTTATGCATGGTATTCTATCTCATCCATCTGGAAACAGCAAAATATGTAGCTGTCTATGAGATCAGTTAACAAATACTGAACTGTTAAAAATGTAAATAGGGCAGGTGGCATCTTACAGATGAACAGTTTTCAAACCACTCAATTTTCATGTTCGGAAAAATTAGAAATATATTTTAGAGATAAACATACACATATTTAATGAGACATTTTTATTAATCCAAATAAAATACATAAAAAGCATTTTTAATATGATGGCTTCTCTAAAGCAAATTCATTTTGCATCTCAGTATGTCCACCAATATAAATAACTTGATAATCACTGCTTATTTTCTATATGACTTACTTTAATTATTTACATGCTAATATCTCAAAAAGTAGAATGTTATACTTGAAATGAAAAATCTATTATATTTATTATATATATTATTATATTTATATTTATTATAATTAGTTATTAAAACTGAATTAGTCATTAAGATGATCATTGCTATTAATTTCTCTTAAACATTTTAGGTGAACTTCCTTAAAGAAAAATGAATAATAGAGTAAAGATAATACAATCACTTCAGCTTATTGTATTGTTTTAACATATATTTCAATAAAGAAAAGAACTCTTGTAATAGCATTATTGCAGTTCTGACTAATCATGTCATAGGAATTTTAATGTAACAGCTATTTTAACAATCACAATTTTCTTTGTGAAATTATTGGTTATATTTGCTTTAAGAGAAAATAAAAAACTAATTTTGAAGGAATATCTATTGTTCTATACTTACGATTATACCATAATATACTTAGATGTTGCTATAGTTTTATATGAAAACTCTCCTAACAGATTGAAATACATAACAGTTTTGCTTCGTTCCAAAGAAACACCATAAATACATGTGTTAGTTTACACTGTTTCTGGAAATCTCAGAATTGCCATCCAAATAAATGTGATAGCACCTTTAATTGTATAAATTTAAAGAACCTAATCACCATGAAAATGTTACAACAAATGAGAACATAAATATTAATATGGCAGGATTTTTGTTTCAGTTTAGACTTAGAATCATTTTAGATAGCTGGACTTATTTGGTAACTTAAAAATAAATACATAAAATCCCCCTCCTAAGAGGTTATGGAATAGGATTTTTGTGATTTTCTAAACAACTAGAAGTTTGCTAATTTGAAAGTGCTACTTATGTCAGTGTGCTTTGTATTTTCGGAAAATATAAATTTTTATTTATTAGTAATCAAAGTTAGAAAGCCTAAACCAGACTGCCAACATTTTAAAAGCATATATACAAATTGAACAATGCCATTCAACCTTTAATTTCTTTTTAAAAAATCTAATAACTAAGAAATAAAGTTTAGCCTATAATATTTCATAAGTAGGGTGATTACTAATATAATTCTTTCAAAAAATTAAAATATTTAAAAATATGATTAGCAAAGAATTCTGCCAAGATTACAATAAAAACCCACTTCAACATGGGCGATTTTATTTTAGGACATATAGAATATCCATGTAGAATGGACCAAAGATTATTTCTCAATTCAATTAGGTAAGAACTGATATTTAGCAAAATGTTAATCAGTCAAATAATATTTTTGCTGGTGATTGTTACCTGTTACCAGAGGAAAGCTATGGTTATTCAGCAGACAGTACAGACTGCAATGTTACACTAGCTTTAAATAATTCCTTTAATAATATAAAGGCGTTTTTTACATGCATATCCTGTTAAAAATTATTTACTCAAGTGATTCTAAGTCAGTCAAATATTTGAAGTACAGAGATTATCATCAATGAGGAATGAATAAAATTATTCATCAGTCAATATAAAGTATTACCACAATATTTACCCGTGTAGCCGTCACAGACATTTTCTTTACTGAAAGATTTTCTCTGCTAGAAAAAAATCTCAAACTTAACCACATTTTAAAAAGGTTTTCTTTAGAAGTTTAGTGAAAAACATTGGAAGAAAGATAGCTCTTTAGATGAGGCTAATTACACAATCTTTAACATGGTGCTATTACTTGCAAACTCCCTTGAGAAACTCAAACTTATTTACAAATGTTAAGCTAAAGACTGGACATGGAAAGGTATGGAATGATTGTCATTGTTTCAGAAGAATTTTCAGGGAAGGTATTTTCACAGTGGAGCCTACTGCTGAGCCCAAGCACCTTTGGCTAAATGAGGCAGTCATAAGGATATTTATTCTTTTTTTTTTTTTTTTCAAATCACACTGTAACTTTCACCTATAGGAAAACCAATTAAACTTAAGCTGAAAAATAAAGCCTGAAAATAATCTTAGTTTTTAGATTAAGTCATAAGGATAAAAAGAAGAAATCTGAGTAATATAATTCTTTTGTAGTCCATGACCTAATACAACAACAAGAAACGTAAGAAAAAGAGGAGAAAAACAAAAGGTAACCTTTATACTACATGACTACAAACAATGGACTACAAACACCTATAAACATGATCACTCTAGCTCATCACATCATCATGAGTTATTACTATTTACAATTTTTTATTAATATAAAAAATTTGCTATTACAATTACTATTTATAATTTACAATTTACTTTTTTACTATTACTATTTACAATTTTTATTAATATAAAACCCCATATAACAGTTACTGTTTTTTGAAATAAAGTCTTGCGACTGCTCTCCAAAATTTTTAATATTCTATTTTTTAGGAAATTTTGTCACAAATATTATCATTTAAACTTTTTCCTTCAGCTCTTCATCAGTACCTCTTTATAAATTAAAGAACTATCAATTTTTCATAAAAGTTGAGTGAAATATCAACTTTTAATAAAAATGTAAAGCTGGAGAATACAAAGACAAAAGTTAGTAAAAACAACAAGTTGCATTAAAAAGAAAAGTTCAGCTTACTGTGTTCTTTTTTTACTGAAGTATGTCATACTTTTTATCTTTGCAAGAGTTTGACGAGTTTTGCAAGTAAAATTCTGTTTCCTCTACACTTGCTAATAGTCATGAGAATCTGTAGTTTGCACCTTCCCATTAAAAATGTATTGTATTTTTTTGAAATTATTCACCCCGCCTTTTATCCAGATCATGTCTTTGAAAGGAGGAAGTAGATAATAAATGGAATAATTCATGATTTCCCATTAAATATGAAACTTTCTTTTGCAGAGTTTAGAAAATGAAGTTCTACATAATGTACAAAAGTTGATTAGAACTTTTTTAACCTTTTCAAGAAAAAACCTTTCACATTAAACAACTGCATGAGGAGGTTTCTTTGGGAAAAGTAAACCAATCAATTCTTTCCACCTATAGCTTTATCATATATATTAAAATGTTGATCCTTTCCAACATATATTCCCTTATAATACTTATGTAGTTATTAAAATGATGGCAAGAAAAATAGTATACATTGGGCTAGAAATATGACAAGTATCTTAAAAAATGTAACTGATGTTCAAATTACAAAAGGAAAGTCACATAAATTAAAAATGAAAACAAAACATTATTCATGCTCTTTCCAGCAATGTAATGGAAGATAGAGGAAGAGTAAATAATAAAACCTGCATTTAAATTTCTATTATTATTATGACATTTCTTCTAGTGTGGTAATGATATTTCATCATGAGAAGAAAATATATACCTTTATAAAATTTATCATTACAAACTAGCCATTGGTATTCCATTAACTATAGTCTTTTTTGCCTTTTTTAAATAAAATAAAAAAAAATTAAGCCAAATGATTATTAGGCTCACAACTGCTCTCTCATTCTATATTTCTTTAATAAGAAATCTGTAGTAAATTTATACTGCAGAGAAATGTCAAGTTCTATCTTCGGGCACAGATGACCTCAATTCTTTGTGTTTTAAAGTTTCTATTGTGGAATAGTTTGTTTTTCACTAAACAAATTTTAATTTTTCCCATTTCAAAAAAATAAAGAATATATTTTGTTCTTTCAAGCTTGACTACTTAAAAGATAACCATCAAAATGTAAGGCATGTGAAGAACCTTTCATATTGTATGCTCTTTAATTACTGTCACAAAGGAGGTATACAATGCACACAGGAACACTGAAGCCAGGATTTTTCACAGGCTTTATGAATACAATGATCAAACTTCTAAAACATACATTTAGTTTCACAGTTAGGAAAAACTAAATTAATAAAAACAAATGTAAATTGAACAATCTGATGCTCTGGTCAGACATCTGTATATAAATATCTTATTTTCCTGAATGTTGTATTATTTTTATTGCACTATCTCAAACATTTAGAAAATTCTTACTTGTACTAACTAAGAGCATAGGGTACATCACATCAAATATGTGCATTAATAAGAATATTATAAGAACAAAAAGAAGTATATGTCAGCAGTAAAATAAAAGAGCCCTGAATTTGAACTTTAAAAAATATATATATATATTTATAAATATACATATATATAAATATATATATATATATACATATAGTAGGCATTATAACATGTTTGAGACAGAGAACATGTCATTTGTTTCTTTTGTATTTTCATATAATAATGCAAATGCCAACAAAGTGAAAGCTTGTATATTATTAATATCAAACAAAATAGAATTCAGGAGTAAAAAATTAAAGGAGCATATGAACAACAGAGATTCACAAACAGATTTACTGAGAAATAGAGCAATTAGGAAACAATACACCTAATAACATAGCTTCAAAATTAACAGAATAAGGAGAAATTTATTTTAATGCATTTTTTCAGAAAATTACAAATAAAGTTAAGGAAAAAAGGATTTGAATAACAATTTTCTAGTTTGACTAAAATAACAGGTTCAATCTAATTATTAGTTTCTAATAGCATTTTCTGTATGAAACTGTCTACCAAATAAATACAGAATATATTTATTTTTCAAACATGCAAAAAATATTTATAAAAATTGTCCATGTACTGGCCATACTAGAAATTTGATAAACTAATATCATGTATGGCATATTTAGTGAGCACAAGTAAAGATTCACTCCCCAATTCTCCATCCCTCCTCCCCCCATCAAAAAACACACAAAAATTATTCATCTGCAAATTTACAAATGTATTTCTAATGTATTCACTGTCTAAAGGGAAAACTGCCACAGAAATGTTCATATATGTAGAACTGAAAATAAAAACACTAACCAGCAAATCCTGGGGGAAAAGTCATCATAGTTTTCAAAAAGAAGTTTATAATTTTAATGTACTTGCTTAAAAAACAAGAACACAGAAACAAGTGAAGAAGCTAGCTTTCGACTCAGCTAGAAGAAAAAAATCTTAACAAAATGAACAACAACATGAAGTCAAGTAAAAGAAAGGGAAATACTAAAGGTAAAGGCTTAAATTAATACAGAACAAAAAAACTGACCCATAAAACAAAAGAACTGGTACATGAAAAGACAAATAAATCTTGGCAAGTATAATCAAGAAAAATAAAAATAGATTAAGTCACCAAAATTGTGTCAGGAATGAAAAAGGTAATATAGCTTCTAATTATAATTACAGTAATGACTAATTTTTATTGTATACTAACAACAGGTCAATGTTCTCAATATTTCACATGTATTATCTTTTTTAAACTTTACATTTTTTATGAAATAGGTATTATTTTTATTGTCATCATTATCTCCATTTTACAGATGAGAAAACTGTGGCACAAAGAGGGTGTTTTTTTTTTTTCTTTTTATAGAGAATAAGGGGAGGGGGCAGAAAGAGATTTTTTTTGTTTTTGTTTATGTTTTATTTATTCAGTTGAGAGGGAGAGAGAGAGAGCATGAGTGGGGGGGAGAAGGAGAAGCAGATTCCCTGCTAAGCTAGAAGCCAGACATGGTTCTGGATCCCAGGACCTGGACATCATGGCCTGAGTGGAAGGCAGACGCTTAACCAACTGAGCTACCCAGAAACCCTGGGGAGAGAGATTCTTAAGCAGGCTCCACACCCAGCATGGAGCACCATGTAGGGCTTGATCTCACAGCCCTGAGATCATGACCTGAGCAGAAATCAAGAATTGGACCCTTAGCTGACTGAGCAACCCGGGCACCCTAAAGAAGAGTTTAATTAATGAGCTGAAGATCAGAAACCCTGTGAATGGTGGAGCTGGGATATCAAGCCCACCAGACTAATTTTTAAAGCCTGTTATTTGCCACTATTGTCTTTATACTCCCTCCAAAATATAGAGAATGTTTCTACAGATATAAAAGAGATTTAAACGTTATTAGAAAAGATCACACTAAATTTTATCATGCTAAATATAACAATCTACCTAGATTAATAGATAATTAATTAGATTTTTATACCCTGGGATCATGACCCCAGCCAAAATCTCCACTGAGATTATCATAAAATCTAGATTTTTATCTAGATTAATAGATACCTATATAAAATATCAAAATATCAATTATCAGTTTGCTAGAGAAGACTTAGAGAACTAATTACAACAATCTTTTGTCTGCCTCCTGACCCTTCTCCCACCAAAGGAGCAAAATTATTTGGTTTTATAGGGAAGTTCTACAAAACTCTCAATGAGTAAGAAATCCCCATCTCATCAGAAATGTTCTAGAGCACAGAAAAAGGTGAAGAATTCTTTAGTTCATTTTACAAAATCCTAAAAGTGTAGCAAAAGGAAAGAAAATTATAGGTTAAAATCATGCAAAATTCTCTTCCCCTCCCCTCAAAAAAGAACCTCTAGCAAACAGAAATCATAATGAGTAAGTAGGATTTTGTAGAAAATTACAAAATCTAGTAATTTTAGGATAATCTCAGTGGATGTTAGAAAATTATTTAGTAAACTTCAAAAGTCATTCATAATTAAGAAAAGGAGAAACTGGGGCGCCTGGGTGGCTCAGTGGGCTAAGCCTCTGCCTTCAGCTAGGGTCATGATCCCAGCGTCCTGGGATGGAGCCCCACATTGGGCTCTCTGCTTGGCGGGGAGCCTGCTTCCCCCTCTCTCTGCCTGCTTCTCCCTCTCTCTGCCTGCTTCTCTGCCTACTTGTGATCTGTCAAATAATACATAAAATCTTAAAAAAAAAAAAAGGAGAAACTAAAAAGTGAATTCTTTATCTTGGTAATGTGTATCTGTTAAATCTACATCTAGATGGTTGTTACCATTCATTGTCTCCATTTGCTTTTTTTTCTCTTGGATAAATATTTACTGTCTGGACTAACGTTCTGTGTCTCACACCTTTATAAATATTTTCTATTATCTTCTCTGTTTTTATTCCATGTGTTAAAAGATATCTTTGCTTTTCTCTTTTATCCTTTCTTTTAATTTTTTTTTAAAAAGCCAGCAATCTTTATCCTAAGTTTGAAGAATTGTTTTCCTTTAAATTCTTTCATATATCAGGTATGTCTTTGGGGATGTAACATTTTTTACAATTTCTGCAAGGGAACAAATTGGAAATCTTTTTTTTTTTTTTAATAGGAAATCTTTTAAAGCTCTCCTTTTCAATTGAACATAATAAAAAAAAAGTTTAAAAAAAAAAAGCTGGAGAACTACTGAAAGAGAATGATAAATCTCCTTTGTGGCTCTTTGAGGAAATAAGTGGGTTTCAATTAAATGAAAATAAACTGATTTTGGTACCTTAAAAAAAAAACAGACAAGGACATCCGAAACCTGGGTATACATTTTTTCCAGTCTTTTTCTGACACGTATTTCATCTCCCTTTGGGTGTCTATGTATCTACAGTCCTGAAGCAATTTGTACAATTAAACATGACTAATAATCTTTGCTCATTTGAATAAATACAATGCAAATATAGAAAAAAATAAAGCTCTCCTTTTCCCTATAGAAACTGTTTCAGTTCAAGTTGAATGTTCTCTTCATTAATCTTTTTTCTTTTGTACTGTGATATTTTTTCCAATAACAGAAGATATTTGTTTAATCCTAATAATGAAGTTTTAGCTCTCTTGATGTAGGCAGTGTGCTTGGGTTTCCTCTGTTGGTAAGCTCCATTCTTAGATACATAGGCCAGGAAAGGATGGACAGGTTACTCCTTGCACCAATGCCATATGAAAAGGATTAGCACCAGGCATCAGCTTCCTGACAGGAACTCAGGCCAACTGCTACTTTTCTTTAAAATGTTTTGCACCTATGGTATTTGTCTTTCTCTGACTGACTTATTTTGCTTAGCGTAACACCCTCTAGTTCCATCCACATCATTGCAAACTGCAAGATTTCATTCTTTTTGACGGTGAGTAATATTCCACTGTGTGTGTGTGTGTGTGTGTGTGTGTGTGTGTATCACATCTTCTTTATCCATTCATCTGTTGATGGACATCTGGGCTTTCTCTATATTTTGCCAAGACAAATACCATATGATTTCACTCATATGTGGAATTTAAGAAACAGAACTGATGAACATAGGGGAAGGGAAGGAAAAATAAGATAAAAACAAAGGGGGAGACAAACCATAAGAGACTCTTAAGTATAGGAAACTGAGGGTTGCTGGAGGGCAGGGGTGTGGGGGGATGGGGTAACTGGGTGATGGGTATTAAGGAGAGCACATGATGTAACGAGCACAAGTGTTATATGCAACTGATGAATCACTAAATTCTACCCCTGACACTAATAATACACTATCTGTTAGCTAAACTGTATTCAAATAAAAAAATTTTTTTGTTTTTTTTTTTTTAATTTTTTCAGCATAACAGTATTCATTATTTTTGCACCACACCCAGTGCTCCATGCAATCCGTGCCCTCTACAATACCCACCACCTGGTGCCCCCAACCTCCCACCCTCCACCCCTTCAAAATTCTCAGATCGTTTTTCAGAGTCCATAGTCTCTCATGGTTCACCTCCCCTTCCAATTTCCCTCAACTCCCGACAAATAAAAAATTTTTAAAAATGTTTTGCACCTATGCTCATGGGGGATGTTATTCGGTGGTTTTCCTTTTAAAATTCTTTTTAAAGATTTTATTTATTTATTTTGACACTCAGAAATCACAAGTAGGCAGAGAGGCACGCAGAGAGAGAGGAGGAAGCAGGCTCCCCGCTGAGCAGAGAGCGCTATGTGGGGCTCGATCCCAGGACCCTGGGACCATGACCTGAGCCGAAGGCAAAGGCTTTAACCCACTGAGCCACCCAGGCGCCCCAGTGGTTTTCCTTTTATATAATGACTTTTTCTGGTACTGATATCAGTGTAATGCCAGTCCCAGAGAATGAGTTGAGAAATGTCTCTTCTTCTATTTTCTTGAAGAATTTATGCAAAATTGGCAGGGTGCCTGCGTGGCTCAGTGGATTAAGCCGCAGCCTTCAGCTCAGGTCATGATCTCACGGTTCTGGGATTGAGCCCCATGTTGGGCTCTCTGCTCAGTGGGAAGCCTGCTTACCCCCCTCTCTGCCTGACTCTGCCTGCTTGTGATCTCCCTGTCAAGTAAATAAAATCTTAAAGAAAAAAAAAGAAGTTATGCAAAATTGGCATTATTTCTTCCTCAAATGTTACATAGAATTCACCAGTGAAACCATTATGGGCCCAAATTTCTTTGTGGGAAAATTTTAAACTATGAATTCAATGTCTTTAATAAATATAAGCCTATCCTGTTACCTATTACTTAATTAGCATTTTAATATTTGTATAAGCTATAGAGATATCCATTCTCTCTTTCATTTCTGAAACTGGTTAATTTGTGTCTTCTCTCTTTTTCTGCGATCAGTCTGACTAGAAGATCAATTTTATAATCTTTCCAAAGAACGAGTTTTTACTTTCATTGTTTTCTCTATTTTCCTGTTTTCTGCTTTTATTTTATTATTTCTTTCTGGACTTTTAGTTTAATTTGCTTTCTTTTTCTAGTTTTTTAAAATGAAAGCTTAGGGCACTGACTTTAAACATTTTTGTTTTTTCTAAAATAAGCATTTTTAGATGCTATGAACTTCCCTTTCAGCCCTGCCTTAGCTGCATCCCATATATTTTAACATGCTGTATTTTCTTTTCATCCAGTTCAAAGTATTTTACCTTGCAATTTCTCCTTTGATCCATGGGTTATTTAGAAGTATGTTATCCAGTTTCAAAACTTATGGGGATTTTCCAGAGACCTTTTTTGCTTTTATGTCTAATTTAAGTCAATTGTTGTAGGGCAAAATAATTTTTAGGATTTAAATACCTTAATTACATTCAAATTTGTTTTATGGCTCAGAATATCATCTCCTTTGATAAATATTCCATATACACTAAAAATGTGTGTTTTGCTGTTGTTTGGTGGACTGTTCTGTAAATGTCAATTATTTAAGTTGATTGATGGTATTGTTCCAGTCTTCGATACATACCCTTACAGATTTTTCTACCAATTATTGAGACAGCAGTGTTGGAATCTCCAACTATAATTATGGATTTGTGTGTTTCTTTTCTTTCTTTCAGCTTTTATATTATGTATTTTGAAGTTCCATCATTAGTAGCACAAACAGTATTACATTTTCTTTTTTTAAGATTTTATTTATTTATTTGTCAGAGAGAGAGCACAAATAAGGGGAGCAGCAGCAGGGAGGGAGAAGCAGGCTCCCTGCAGAGCAGGGAGCCCCAAGTGGGGCTCGATCCCAGGGCCAGGGGATCACAACCCCAGCCTAAGGCAGATGTTCAACCAACTGAGCCACGCACGTGCCCCAGTATTACATTTCTTGATGAGCCAACTCCTTTTATCATTATGAAATAGCACTTTTTACCCCTGGTAATATTCCATCCACCTTCTAAAAATGTTATTTCTACAAATCCTGGAATCTCTCTTTTTTACCCCTTCCTTTCCATTATGTTAAGATTTTATTATCTTCTATACTTCTACGTGGTTATTTCAAATATAGGAAGGAAATGTACTTAACATCCATCTTGACCTTGATGTTGAAGTGGAAAAAAACTGTAGGCTGAGATAACTTCAAGATAAATCCCTAGTTTAGCAACATATTTCTTTGGCTGTTCTGGTTGTAGGATAAGAGATTGTTTTGGACAAGCTTAAAAAGATTCTATGGAAATCTGTATCAGGATTAATCCTTATGAGTTGAACCCAGAGGGAGACTGTAGATCCAGAGTAATAGTAGGAGTTCAGGAGACATCTGGAAATCTGATTTTTTTTATTAATTTTTTATTTTTTCAGCATAACAGTATTCATTATTTTTGCACCACACCCAGTGCTCCATGCAATCCGTGCCCTCTACAATACCCACCACCTGGTGCCCCCAACCTCCCACCCCCCACCCCTTCAAAATTCTCAGATCGTTTTTCAGAGTCCATAGTCTCTCATGGTTCACCTCCCCTTCCAATTTCCCTCAACTCCCTTCTCCTCTCCATCTCCCCTTGTCTGGAAATCTGATCTTTGATGGAGGTCTGGTCCATTTTTTTTTCTCCTAGCTTATTCATTCCTTTCTCTCTAAGAATATTTTTTTTTCTATCTTATTGCTCATGCTTCTTTATAACATTAGATCACTTTGGTCGAATTACTCCATTTCTCTATGCCTTGGTCTCTGGGAGTAACGATTCTTCACACAATTATTGTAAGGATCACTTTAAACAGAGACCAGCACATAGTATTTATTTAATATCTCTTACCTGTTACTATCTTACCTGAAATAAAACCTAGTTAAGAGATGCAGTATTTATGACAAACTGTCTAAATGCCCATTTTATTGTTTATTAGGTGTGCAAAGTTCTATTTTATTGCTCTATTTTTCTTATAGAAGGCCATGTGATAACTTTCCTTTGGAATTTAGAATCAGGAAAAAAGCTTGTCTTTGTGAAGAACTTGCATGTTTTCCTCTCATCAGGTAATGAGAACTTTATAGTCCATCACATCTCCCCTTTTGCCCAACCTGCCCAGAGGTTTGGACTGAAACTATATTGACTTTAATGGGCAGCATTTGTACAGACTTTTCCTTTATTTACCTCTCATTTTCTATTTACAATCTGACACCTGTGTGATATAAAATGTTAACTTTAAGTTTTTTCAATCCTTTCCAGGAAGAAAGCAAGAAATAAAGTGTTACTTTTATGTAAGTCAGAACAGTGTTAAAGAAGAATGAGATACAATCCTTACTTTCAAAGATCTCTAAGCCTAGAGCAGAGTCCTTTCCTTGTGGCAATTCACAGTAAGAAAGACACTTTCCACAGCAGTTCGGTACAGGCACATATATATTTTATATATGTATGCATACGAAACAAAAGTTGAATGTACTAATCCTCAAAATGTTTAATCTCTTTATAAATATTAACTTAATTATTCCTTGTAATCATTCTATGAGCCAGGCCCTATTATTATTCCTGTTTTTCATATGAGGAAACAGAGACACAGAAAGGATAAATAACTTGGCAAAAGTCAAGGAGTTATTTTGTTAGTGTCAAGCTGGGATTTGAGTCCAGGGTGTCTGGTTTTAGAACTCACGCTCTGTTGCATTACAGCTGGTAACCTCCCAATATTTAGCCTTACTCTATGCAATATACTCTTTCCTATTCTATTTTACTACGCTCTCTTTCCTTTTTAAAAAGCTAGTCATGGGGTGCCTGGGTGGCTCAATCGGTTAAGCATCTGCCTTACCTACCTTCAGCTCAGTTCATGATCCCAGGGTCCTGGGATGGAGCCCTGCACTGGGCTCTCTGCTCAGCAGGGAGCCTACTTCTCCCTCTGCCTGCAGCTCCCCCTGCTTGTGTCCTTTCTCTCTGTGTGTCAAATAAATAAATAAAATCTTAAAAAATAAAAAGCTAGTCATGATCCCCAAACCCCAAATCCCCAAATGGTTATGGGTCATAACCATACCCACAGGGAGTCACAGTCTATAATTTGTCAAACATTAATCAAGAAGGGAAAAAAAAAAACCCTACATATACATGATTGTCAGTGGCTATTCAGAGAGTTTAAGCAGGAGCTCTGAACTCTACCCTGTTGCTGAGGATGGCTCTAAGGAAGCCTCACAGAGCAAGAAACAGTTACCTGGAAAACAGAAGTTTCCCCAGTACACAAGGCATGGGGGTAGGGGAAGGAAAAAGGCATTTTCGGCAGAGCACATACACAAGGCTATGAAGGGTAAAAGATCATCATTCATTGATCCCCTAAGCATGTGCCAAGCACTGTATGAGTACTAAGGATGCACATGTGACCAAAGCAGTCATGGCTCCAGCCTTTTTGAAGCTTGTAGTCTAGAAGAAATGGAGTAGCAATGACAATGCAATGCTATGGGTGCCACGATGGGAACAGTCGTGGGTAATACAGGTGTAGTACATTTTATTACAGATATAGTCACAGGTTTATGGAAGATAGTGAAGCCATTTAAGAATGAGTAAGAGTTAGCCATGAAATGATAAGGGGAAAAAGCATTCTAGGCCAAGGGAATGGCAATGCACTCGGTGAGATGAGAGAAACTGTGGTTTAATGAAGACCAGCATAAATCCAAAGACAGAATAGTGTAATGGTTTGAGGATGGGTTCTGGAATCTGACTGCATAGGTTCAACTTCCTGTTCTTCTGTTTATTTGCTGTGTGACTATGGGTAAGTTACCTAATATATTTGTGCTTCAGTTTCCTAAGCTATAAATGGAACTAAGAAGGACTTTTCTATGATTAAATGAATTAATATATGTGAGACACTTAGAGCAGTTTGTGAGACATGGTAAGTGCTCAACAAATGTTAGTCATTATTATTATTTTGGTAAATAATAAATTTCAAAGTGGGATGGTGAAGACTGCGCAGACTGAGGTGTGGTTGGTCTTAGTTAAAAAATACTGAGTGAGTGCCTACTATGTGCTGGATACTGTTATAGGTACTAGAAACTTAGCAGTGAACAAGACATTGTCCCAGTTGCTCAGGTCGGTTCACAAGGCATCATCTTTGGTTACTTCCTTTACTCACTCCCACATTCATTCTGTTGGTAAGCTCTGATCTCCCTATTATCTAAATATATTCTAAATCAAACCATTTCTTATAATTTCTACTAGATTTACTCTGGCCAAGCTGCCATCATCTCTCACTTGGGCTGTTACCCAGGCAAATATCCATGGAACAGTGTTAGTGATCCTTTTAAAATGAAGTTACATCACAGTGTTCCCTGCTTAAAATGCTCCAGTGATTTCCCAAGATACCTAGAATAAAACTTAAGTACTTCAAAATTATTCTAAGTAACTTCTAACCCCCTAGGAATAATGTGAATGTAATGATAAAAATTAAAGGGCAAAAGAAGTTTGGAAAGATTCTTTCCCATTGATTACCTAAGAGTTTTGGAAGACACATCACTTTGTGAATTAATGCATAATTAATTTTAATTAAGAACTGAGGGGATCCATATCAGTGAATTCCAAACAACCAAACTCCTTAAATAAATTAAAAAAAAAAGTCCAGGATGAAACAAAACTAGCAAATCAAAACATATTGTTTTCCTAAAAAATATATTTCTTATTTCCCTGCCATATGAAAGAGAATAGGGTGAACAAAGCAATACTTTGTTACTAAATTTCAATTATTTAATTCCAGCACAATGTAAACACACTGAAAAGAGTACCTGAAGGGCCTGGTCATTACTTGCCTTTCCAAGGTATATCCCCAGAGAATTCGACTTTTTATTAGTGGCTAATTCTTTTGACTTCCCCTTATCAGATGTCATTTCAGTGTGTTAGCCTCCTCTTCACAGTTTCAATCCATGAAAAATTAGGAAAATGAGAGTTTTTCACAGAAAACAATATAGCCAAGCTTATGAAATCAGACAATCCAATTTTATAGACATTTCTAAGTCAACTGACTTGTCCTAAAGATGGCTCTACACATCCCTCTTGATAGTAAAATGCCATTTTTCTAGAGCTTTTCTTGTTTATGCCAAAGTTTGCATACATATAATGATGTTGGTTAACCTAAATCTGATATCTTACTTACTGGGATAGCCTTGATATTATTTTTAGTGGAAGGAGACTGTCAAGTTTTACCCAGGGTGTGTGGATTATGGCAAAGAAGAGGACATGCTTCTCTATTTAGGTTTTCTCACAATATTTGATTTTAATACAATTACACATTAACTTGAAGAGAAGTGCTTAAAATATATAAAAGATGTTTATATAGTCATATGTAGAAAACCGAGATTAAGTGAAATCACAATTTGATACACACACACACACACACACACACACACATGCATGCATATGTATACACATGCATATACACACAAATACACAATACTATATATATTTATAAACATACACACTATATATAACTATATATATATATGTGTATATATATAGAACCTTCTAAGATCAAAGAAATTACAGATTATTTAAAATGATTTTAGAGAGCGGCACCTGGGTGGCTCAGTTTGTTAAGTGTCTGCCAAAGGCTTAAGTCATAATCTTAGAATTCTGGGATTAAGCCTCAAATCAGGCTCCTTGCTTTGCAGGGAACTTGCTTCTCCCTCTCCCTCTGCCTGCCACCCCCTGCTTGTGATCGCTCTCTCTCTCTCTGACAAATAAATAAATAAATAAAATCTTTAATAAATAAATACATATACAAAATGTTCTCAGAGTACCATTCCAAACAAAATTTTAAGTTTCCAAATAACTTTAAAATGATTAAAGAAAATTATCCTCTATACATTTATACATTATTTTTATTTCTTGTAACTAGACATTTAAAATTTTTTATTTCAAAAGAGAATGATAATGAAAATAATTCTTGAAAAATGGTGGTGTAAGAAGCTCCATCAATCTGTCTCCCTACCTAGACAGTAATTGCAATCTGTTGTAATTATTTTGGAGTGCTAGACTCTACTGAAGCTTTGCAACTTCCATGGGAAGGCTTGGGCAGTAAATTGTGACTAATCTGGTCAGTTTCAACTCTTAGCTCAGTGGCAGCTACTCATCCACCCAGCCCCATGGCAGGCATCCATGCTCTAGGTTCCAGGTCCAGCATACAAACATGCTTCCAGGAACCAGGACAGGCAATAAGGACCCTGTCTTGGGGTTCTGTGTTCTGGTCATTGATTGCTCCTTCTGATCATGGAGAGGCAGATACAGAATAGGGCAGCCGTTATTGCACATATACCTCTATTCTTATAAGCTCCTACCTTGCAGGCTGAAGCAACTTTAAGGAGATTCAAAGAGCTGGTGCTATTCTATCACCATCCTTTTCTCCTTCATTTTTTCTTTTTTTTACCCTTCAAAAGCCAGATGTTAAAAGCTAGGACATTTGAAAGTAAATGTACATGGGGGAATTAGTCACCACACATGCCTAGGGAAGAGTGCAGGCTCAAAAAGACCTAGGACAACCTGAAAAGTACACTTCAGGCTACTCCTTATCAGGAAGACAGACTACAACAATAAAACAAAACAAACCAGAATCAAACAAAAACAAAATAGCAGCAAATGCTGTAAAAGGTGAAGAAACTGACTACCAGAGTTTTTAACAACGACAACAATAACAACAAAATCACAAGGTATACAAACAGGAAAGTATCCCATTGAAGGACACAAAAAAATAAGCCAACTGAAACTGTCCCTAAGAAAGACCAGATGATACAGAAAGAGTATTTGACCAAGTTCAATACTGTCATGATAGAAACACCTAACAAATAAAAATAGAAGGAAACTACCTCAACATAATAAAGCCATATATGAAAACCCACAGCAAACATAACAATCATGAAAGACTGAAAGCTTCCCTCTTAGACTAGGAATAAGGCAAAGATATCCAATTTTATCATATCTATTCAATACAGAAATGGAGTCCTAGCCAGAGCAATTAGACAAGAAAAAGAAGTAAAAGGCATTCAAATTGGAAAGAAAGAAGTAAAATGATTTGTTTCCAGTGTTGTAGAAACCCTATCTACAAAACCCTAAAGATTGCACAAAAAAAGCCATCAGAATTCAGCGAATTAGCAGGATACAAGTTCAATACAAAAAGTTCAATAGATATCTATACACTAACAATAAATAATCTGAAAAGGAAATTTAAAAAACAACTTACAATAGTAACAATATATAAAATAAAATACTTAGGAATTAAGTAAGGAGATGGAAGACTTATATAATGAAAACCATAAAATATTGTTGGAAAAAGCTAAAGAAGACATATCTAAATAGAAAGACAGACATATAAACCAATGAAATAGAGAGTCAGAAATCAATCTTCTCATGTATGGCCAAATGATTTTTGATAAGGATGTCAAGACTATTCGATGGGGAAAGGACAGTCTTTTCACAACTGATGGCCAGAAAACAAGATATCCAAAAGATATGAAATTAAACCCTTACTTAACAATGTATACATAAATTAAAATGGATCAGAAAACTAAACATAAGAGCTAAATCTATAAAACAGAAGAAAACTTAGGACAAAATCCTTACAACATGGGTTTTGGCCATGATTTCTTGGATATGACACAAAAGGTACAGACAATAAAAGACAAAACAGATGAACTGGACTTCATGAAAACTAAAAACATTCATTATCAAAAGATACCATAAACAGAGTGAAAGGCAACCTAAGGAATAGAAGAAAATACTTGCAAGTCATATATCTGATAAGGGATTAACACCCACAATATACAGACAACTCTCAAAAGTTAATAGCAAAACACAACTCAATTCAAAAATGGTCAAAAGACTCATACAGACATTTCTCCAAAGAGGATATCCAAATGACCAATAAACACATGAAAAGATGCTCAACATCACTAATTATTAGGGAAATGGCAATCAAAACCACAATGAGATACCACCTCATACTCGGTATAATGACTACTATCACAAAAGCAGAAAAAAACAATGTTGGTGAAGATGTGACAAAACTGGAACCCCTGTAGGTTGTCAGTGGGACTATAAAATGGTTATAGCCACTCTTGTGGCAGAATGATGGTTCCTAAAAAAATTTAAAATAAAATTATAAATTATTTAGAAACTACATTTTTGGGTTTTTAATCAAAAGAATTGGAAACAGAGTCTTGAAGAGTTATTTGTACACCTGTGTTCATAGAACCATTATGTAGCCAAAACATGGGCGTAACCCAAGTGTTCATTAAAGAATGAATGGGTAAGCGAAATACGGTCTATACATACAATGAAATATTATTCAGCCTTAAAAAGGAAGAAAATTCTTATGTATGCTACAACATGGATGGACCTTGAGGAAATTGTGCAAAGTGAAATAAGCCAGTCACAGAAAGATAACTATGGAATGATTTTAATTATATAAAGTATTTATATGAGGAGTCAAAATAACAAAGACAGAAAGTAGCACAGCGGCTCCAAGGAGCTGAGGGGTGAGGTATTGTTTATTGGCTACAGAGTTTCAGTTTTGCAAGACAAAAAGAATTCTGGGGATAGATGGTAGTGAGTATGAATATATTTAATGCCATGAACTATACACTTAAAAAACAGTTAAAATGGGGGACCCCTGGGTGGCTCATCCCACTGTTTTGACTGATTCAACTCCTGTGGTACCTGGGTATTTACCTCCTTTTATCACTCTGTTCCTTGTTCATGAAAGAGCAATTTCCCAGATGATTTCCAAATAGAGGAGGGCCATTGTGCACTTCCAGGTTTATAAGCTATTATGAGAAAAGCCATGTTCTTTGGCTATATTCCTTACATGTAAAGCAATCTTATCATAATAATGGTAAGTTTAAGCGACTTGTAGAAATGTTTTAAGTGTTTGGAATAGCTTAACAGACTGTACAAATTGTGTTGCACGGTACAGCATAAGTTAGTTTATGAAAACTCATTATAACTTGAGATTTTAAAAAAATTTCTCTTCATTGGTTAGCATTACTAAGTTTGAAATGTATCTCTTATTAAAAACTCTGAACATGATGAACATGATACTTAGTAAAAAGCAAAATATGTGACTGTACCTATTTATAGAAAAGTGATAAATTAATATTAATACTTAAATCAACATATAAAGTTAATGTGAAGTATTTAGGTTATTTATATTAATAAATGCTTTAAAAGCAAAAAAAATATCAATGACAGTTAAATAGCTAAAGTGAGGGTTGTGTATATGTGCTTCATATAGAGAATCTCATTTAACTTTTGTAAGAATTTCCCATTATTACTCTGTTCTCAAATTGGTAGGGAAATCAGAAATTAGGGAAATCAGGTAACCTGCTTAATATTACACAGGTATTAAGCAGCAAAATCAAATTTCCAACTGAGGAAGAAATCGGCTCCCATAACAGCCAGAGCTGTAATGTCATGATTCCTATGCTTTTACCTTACAAAGAATTTTTTTTTTAATCTAATAGAGCTGCTAAGTTTAAACACCATATATGAAAATATTTTAAAGCAAACTTTTAAAGGACATAAAGACATAAGTTACTAAGAAATTGGCATTTCTGTGTTCTGTTGACATTTGAAATATTTCCAACTTTTTTATTTATTTAGACTTAGTTTTGATGAAAGCCTGTGATCTTTTTTGCACCTAGGGAAGAATTCTTTTTTAAAGTTCCTTCCAACTACATTTACTAAATTCCAAGATTTTAAACTTTATTCATATCAATATTCTTTTTTTAAAAAAGTTATGGTCAGAACAAGTCTTTTCTTTCCTGGTTTCACATCCTAGAGATTTGTTGCAGAAGATAATACTAGAATTTTTTAAAAGTAAGCAAATAAATGAAAGTAAATAAAAAAGAAAGGTGCCCTTCCTCTTTTCCTATTATTAGTCTCTGCTATTGCTTAATTTTTTATATTCATGAGAGGGTAAGGAATAATCACTTCTCCATTTCAGAACATCAAAATCCTGTCTCTTTTTCTCAAGTCAGGAAGACCTTGAAACACAGTCTGCTACCCAGAAGGAAAGAGGGGCCGCTTCCTTTCCCTCTCTTCCTATTCCTATTAGTCACCCAACCATTTATTCGGCAACTGTCCATTTCAGAAAGTTAATTTGCAAAACTCCATACAGAATTTCACTTAATACTTTACAAGAGAGCAAAATGTTTTGGAGGGAAAACAAAATGATTTCACAAAATTATTTAAAAGTAAACAAGATTGATGAAGCAGAGGAATAGCGCACTGGAAGGAACCTAAATTCCCATAGAGTTGGGTGAAATATAACCCAAATAAACGTCTTCACCCCCTTACATATACTCTGGTTACCTGGCCACTGTACAGATCCAGGTGCTAAACTTGCCTGTAACAAGAATATCTGTGGTTTGTAAAAGCACGTTTAGAAGACAATTTTGAAATAAACTCAAGATGAAAACTTAACATTGGCAAAACACTACTTTAACTGCCTAAGTACAAATCAGTTCAAAATGAGGAAGAGGAGAGAGGCTTTAAAAGCTATGAAAATAAATGGCTCTTTGTTTCTTTATAACTCAAACTCGTTGAATATGTTAACGGACAGTTCTAATTGCCACTGTGCTGACAAAGTCAGGCTTAGCACACTTCAGCTGATGATGCTGAGAGGTGCTCTGCGAGGAAGCAGTATCCGAGAGATGCACAGTTTTGAACTAAACCTATTCTTCCACATAATAGAACGTGATATCTGCCGCAGAAAGTAATACTGAGCAGATTAGCATTTTCGGTCCCTTGATGATTTTGTTTATTTGTATCCTCATATACACAGCTGAAGCTGTAAAAACTGCCCCCCAGAAATTTTTCTTTGAATCTACAAATGATACTTTCATTACTTAGCTACTCAAAGCAATTACAATATGATAATAAGTGACACTTTCAATCCTTTAAAAAACAATACGATACTCTGACAATATAAGACAGAATAAAAAACAAAGCACAAAACCACAACAGGATCTTTCAGTGGTTAAAAGTCAGTCAAACACCATCGATGAACTATTTGAAGATTTATCTAAGAAAGTCAAATTGTCAATATCAATTATATTGTACGTGAGTACAAAAGGTGGGGGGAAATGTACCTAGTAAGCACACAAATAACCCAGTCCCTTAAAAAGGAATGAAGCATACCAAAATTCTTCTGTAAATGTAGATAATGAAAAACCCAGAAACCCTTTGCTTAGGAACTATTTTACCCACTCCAAAGTAAAACGATCCCCCATCAATGGGTTTGGCTACCCCAGGAACAACTACTCTAGCTTGTCGTGCTCAATTACTTGTTTAAATTTTATACCCCTACTTGTATACATAAAACACTTCTTTGAGGAATTAAGCTGCTATGATTCAATATTCAAACCAGATGAAAATATTGTAACCAAACAATTGTCACAACGGAAAACCTATTTCATGGTGTCAGTCTGACCTTTTTTTCCCCTCATTCATTCATTTAACTTGCAGATGTTGAGCTCCGACCATGTGCCAGGGTACACAGAGACATGGCTCTGTTCCTGTGCAGACCCATTCTGCTGGTCATGAAGACAGTTGACATGCAGGCTCCCAGTGCAAGAGGGAGACCAAGTTTCAGCAGAAATAGAGCCAGATGATTTAGCTGAGAGTAAACAGAGGTGGGATGAGGGCTACTGGATTATGAGGTCAGGGAATGGCAGACTAAAGAGGTCACATTCAAGATGACTGACACTGTAGGACAGAAATTGTCAGCAATAAGGCCACAGTGAAAGGAGGAGTAGTGGAGAAAATGGGAGATAAAGTCAGAGAGGTCAGGGAAATCCAAATCATGCACAGTAAAGTCCAAACCATGATACACCTTAGAACTTGGAAAGCTCTCAGAGGGTTTTAAGCAGGTGAGTGTCATGATCTAAGTTTTTTCAAAAGATGACTCTGGAGGCTGAATTTGGCAGAGTTAGAGGGGATAGGAGAAGAGCAGCTGGGAGACTATTCTAGTGATCTTGGCAAGGGATGATGGTGGCTATGCAATGAAGAGAAGCAGATGAAGACAGGATATATTTAGGAGTTATATCGGATAGAACATAGTGATGGATTAGATGGGAGAGCGTGGTGAAGTCAGGGTGCATGCAACTCAAAACTGCCTTGGTGCCACTTGCTAAACTGAGGAAAGACTGTGGGGGATTATTTGGTCGGGGAGGTGAAAGAAAGTAGGGGTAAATCAAGAGTCCAGTTTGTGGCCAGATTAATTTTAGAATGTGTCTTAAGCACCCAAGTAGGTATGTAAAGGAGGCAGCTGGATATAAAAATTTGGAGCTCAATGGAGAACTCAGGGCTGGATTTATAAATGTGATAGTCATTAGGGTACTGCTGTACTTAAGACTGGATCCAGGGGGAGTGCCACTGGAATAGAGGGCCTAGGACTCAGCCCTAGGACAACCCACCACTAAGGGTTTGCAAAGAGAAAGCCAGCCTCAGGAGGCACAGAGTCTGGAGGAAAACTATAGAACATGGCATCCTGGAAGCCACAGGTACAGAGTGACCAATGAGAGAGCGCGCAACTCTATCAAATGTTGTGAAGACGTCAAGCAAGATGAGGACAGAAATGTGATCATTGTGTGTGGTAACAATGGAGGTGTCAGTCACTCTAAACTGGGAGATTTCTGTGACTTCTGGACCAGACACCGATCTAGAGTCAAGTGATGCAAGAACGGGTGCAAATACTGAGACAGTGCTTCTGGTCGCTCTGAAGGGTAGAGGAAAATGGGAGAGAACCTGCGTGGGGGTGGGGGCGTGCAGATAAGAAGTCAAGGGAAATACTAAAGGAGGGATGAATGCTAGTGAGATTGATCCAGTTGAAAGGGAAAATGATGATGTAGAAGAAAAACATGTTTAAATGTGGAGAAAGTCTCGGAACAAGTAAGAGGGCATGGATGGCATCCGGAGCACATGCAGAGGCATCATCCCTCTGGATGATCCCTCTTGGATGATCCCTCCATCCCTATGGAGAATAGGAACTCCACCAATTTCGATAGAAGGAAAGTCACAGATGTGAGTTTACATATAAGTCAACTGGTGTGTTTTGGGTTAGATGACGAGTGCACATACATATTACGGGATATCAAAGCTAGTGGCTATAAGTTATACAATGAAAATATATACAACCATCTTACCATCTTTATATATATGTAATATATATTACCGTCAAAAAGAAGAACAAAGCAGTATATACAGACTTAAAGGTACATCTTAGATATTGCTTTTCTTGTTGAAAATTTGATTCATCAATTTCTTCCACTTGTATATTGAGGTTCTTTGAAGTCCTAGTTTAGTAACTTTATAATGCCACCAAACAGAAAGCTAAACTCAAAATCTGTCTTCCGTGGCAGGTTTCATCTGACCACCTTAGTTTTCTCTGATTTCCTCTATACCTTGAGGCTGCACTTCACAATACAATCAGCACTCATGCATCCCATTTTCTTTTCCTGTTCATAAATCTTATTATCTCAAATTGAGACAAGGATTTTATTATCTCAAATTGAGACAAGGAGAAAAATATTGTGTGAAAAGATATCACTGTCTCTCCCCACTGCGAAAAACCTGGTATTAGATATGAAGTAGGCACTTAAATGCTTGCTGACCAATTTATCTTTTCAGAGTTGACTGACTAATAAAAAGTTTTACATAGCAATTCCTTGGTTAACAGAATATGCATAATTCCTCACGGTACCTGCTGAGTATTGCTGAGAGTGTGGAAATAATTCATCAGTTTTCTCCTTTACATGCTATTCAATTAGTTTGTCTGTGGCAAAGTCTAGAATATATATCAGTCAAAGCAGAAGAGTGAGCTAAGTACCAGCTATCTTCCTACTAAGGTTTGCAGCCACTATCCTAGCTTTGGTCTAAAAACGTATTCAGCTGCAGGAAACTTTAAGGAGAATGAAATTGTAAGGCTGGAGAATTACCCAGTGTTACTTGTTTTCTGTAGCATATTATGGATTTGAAATCAATTTGGTAATACCTTTAATGAAAAAAATATTAAGAGTCTAGTCATCAGCAGATCCTATTCTGCATTGCTTTAAAGTTTTCTTCAATGCAGACTGAACGTTTAACAGATTTTAAGTGCTGTATATGGATTTCTAGCTTGTTAAAATATGTGAAGTATAAGTTTAATTTCAAATTTAATATCTAATTATTAAATCAATTACAGATACTTGGATATCATTATATTTAAATCAGAATGAAAATATCACCTATATATATTTTTCTTTTAAGTACCTTATTATCAGACAATATTAACTTTTAATTTTATCCAACAGGTTACCATGGAGAGTTAATAAATTAACAATCAGGGGTGCCTGGGTGGCTCAGTGGGTTAAAGCCTCTGCCTTCAGCTCGGGTCATGATCCCAGGGTCCTGGGATAGAGCTCCGCTCAGCAGGGAGCCTGTTTCCCCCTCTCTCTGGCTCTGCCTGCCTCTCTGCCTACTTGTGATCTCTGTCTGTCAATAAATAAATAAAATCTTTAAAAAAAAAATAGTCCCGAGGGTTTAAAAAAAAAAAATAACAATCAGAGCATTTAATCAAAGGTCCCAGATACTACACATGGCAGTCAATAGTGTTCCGAGGAAGACAGTGATTAAAGGTATTGTAAAATTTTGTCACTTTTTAAAATAAAGTATCTACTGACAGAATGAACTATTCCATTTTTCCACACTATATGCAAATTGACACAGATAATATCTAATGATATGAAACATATCAAGTAACTTGGAATTTTAGACTCTATGAAAAACTATACCAAAATATCATTAAGAAAACTCCTCCAGTGGACTCCCATAGCACTAGACAATACGAATTGGGAGGATGTTGTTTTTTTTTTTTTTAAACACTTGCTGTATAAAATATTCTAATTGAATCATTTAATGAGTTTCATCAGATGCATGTAGATTTATAATATTTCCATTTTTCAATGCCTGCATCTAAAGATCTGATGATAACATGGTCACAAAGTTTATAAGCAAGAAATATTAAATCTGTTCAGCTATTATTTTAGGTTTTTACTCATTTCTCACTAACCTACAAAGGTTTTTATAGTTTTTAGTTAAACCATAAGTTTCTAACTAGTGATAAAATGGCAAAGTTTATAATGTTCATTGATAAAATAAATCCAGACAATTTAGAATTATTTAAAAAGCAACTGATAAACTATGATGCATTCATTCTTTTTGTGAATTTTGGTGGGGGGAGGAACATACATGAGTACAGAAATTTTGTTTTAAATCACTAGGAAAAAAAGATATAATCTTTCTCTAAAAGCTTTTTTCTCCCCCATGGAGGCAATACACCTTAAAATGGAAGTTAATAAGCAATTAATGGCATAGACTTAACTAAAATATTGCAAATGTGATAGTATATTATCTTGGTAAATATGAGAATTTTAAAGGCCATAAAATTAAAGACTTTGATATGTGTAAGATCAATAGACATGACTTATCACTATTTAATATGAGCTTTAATTTTTAAATGCCATGTTCCAGTGAAAAAGTGTACTGTACTGGAAAATTGAAATTTCAATAAAGAATCAAGACAAAAGAAACAAACTTTATATTAAAGTACTTTTAAGAGATTATACTTACGCAGCAACCTCCTCTTTTGACAATCCTTTGAAATTCTCCTCCAGGTAATGATCTATGTCATCTTTTTCTTTGATCAACCGAGACCTAAATGAGATGGAAAGAAATAATAAAGCACTACTTTATCAAGTTGAAAAGCTCCCAAACATATAAAATGCTACCAGGAGAACAGAAATATTTAAGGTATAATACCATATATAATAAATGTTCTATAGTAGCTATAGATTATTGATTAATAATTTCCAAATTTTCATTTTCTTGAATGTTAAGAGATAGGGAAGAATCTTAAACTCAGTATGCAAACAAATCAGCAACACATTAGAACAACCAATGAATTCTTAAGAAAAATGGAGTTTTCTCCTCAAAACTTTTAAGCTCTTCCATTTTGCTCATGTTGCTTCACATTATAATTTTGCAATACAGAAGTCATATTCTATTTGGCCCAGGATTTTGAACTAAGAACACCTGCTTGATACAAACATACAACATTTATCTGTTCCAAACAGTACCAAATTTTGCTCTGAAATGTTGTTTGAGAGGGTTTTTAGTCACACATAAAATTCAAATTATTATTTAAAAAGTGACTTTAAGAAGACTTTAATGAGAAATCTATTACACTGGTAGTGTATTTTTTCTCCAACCTCCATTACACCTTTAAAAACAAGCATGTGCAACATGGCGGGTTAAGGGGGTAGGAGAAGAGTAAATGAAACAAGATGGGATTGGGAGGGAGACAAACCATAAGTGACTCTTAATCTCACAAAACAAACTGAGGGTTGATAGGGGGAGGGGGGTTGGGAGGGGGGGTGGGATTATGGACATTGGGGAAGGTATGTGCTATGGTGAGTGCTGTGAAGTGTGTAAACCTGGCGATTCACAGACCTGTACCCCTGGGGATAAAAATATATTATATGTTTATAAAAAATAAAATTAAAAAAAAAAAAAGCAAGCATGTTACTAATGTCTCAAAACAATGGGAGTATGGGACTAAACAAGCATCTGCTTTTACTCAGAAGGTAATGGAAAATCTTTTTTTTTTTTTAAGATTTATTTATTTATTTGACAGAGAGACAGAGAGAGCAAAAGCAGGGGGAGCGGCAGGGGGAGGGAGAGGTGGGCTCCCAGCCAAAGGCAGACACTTAATCAACTGAGCCACCCAGGTGCCGCTGGAAAATCTTGATACAAAACTTTGCCTTAAATGGTTATGAAAAAAGTGTTTTTCTTCCATAAAATGAATACAAGAAATAGTGTTTTTTAAAATCCATCTTATTTTAGAGATGTGAGATTGGGCTCCATCTTTGTTGGTTTTGAAAAGAAAATGGAATCTCAAGCATTATAAAAGGCAAGAAGAACAAGCTTTTTCAGATTTTGTAAATACTCCCCATTATTCAAAAGTAAAACTGAAAATAAGAATATATGTATATCCTAAATTATGCATGTATCAAAAAATTTGTTTTTCAAATTTTTTGAGAAGAAACTTTGATTTGCTGTTATAAGGGAACTTCCATGCTGTTTTAACTGCATGCATTTATTTTGGTTCAGGGACGTTGGTCTTTCCCAGAAATACTAAGAATAAAGTATGCTCCTTCTCAAAACAAAGTAGTTTCATAATACTTGATCATTTGCCTTGTCGGAAGGGAAAATTTGGCATATAAAGAAAATAATCAAATCTACATGTGCAAATTATTTATATCAATAAATAATATGCATCACTATGACTCAATAAAACCATAAATGGCAACTTCTAAATACTGCTATCCTCATTAATACTTCTATACTTTCCGTGCAGCAACTCTAGGAACTCAGTAGCTGGTTAGTGTAGCAGCAGTGTGATGAAGCATTTTTAGCCCAGGATCATTTCAGCACCTAAATCTGGCCTGCCACTTACCCTAGTAGTGATACTGTGTCTTCCTCCCTCCATAACAGAAATTGGCACTCAGGACCTTGCAGATTGGAAGCTGTACACCTTTCACTCCTAAAGCCTCTGCTTTCAATTCTCCGCTAATGTTTTTAAAAGGAAATATATCTCCAAAGTTTCCTAGGACCATGATATAATTAGAATAGGTAATAAAACAATCAAATGAGTGCTAGCTTACTAAATAAATTCTTAGTATTTGAATGAGCTTCATTGATCCTTTTGAAATAGCAAATTTGAATATTCTGAATATAACAACATACTCTTATCTTTGAACAATTTTGTTTTCTGAGATGTGCTATTGACATTTCTTACTGCAAGAAATTCGTTCTATAGAAAAAGAGATGAAAACCAGGGTTACATACCTTGGAATTGTTCTGGGGGAACATGGCAGCTTCTGCCTGGCTAAAGATGTAAGCTTTGGGCGTGTCATGGGCAACGGGGGCAGGGTGGTCATTTTAGACTACAAAAAAAATATATATATAGAAACAGTATTTTAAAGAATGAATCTTTCAAAGAATCTTTTAAGACATTATTAGAGATCCACAGTCTGTCATCTGAGCTGAGAATGCCTCTGTGTGTAGGTAGAGCTATAGCTCTATTATTCAGGAATGATACTCAGTAAGTGGATTCTTCAGGTTGTTTCTCATTATTTTCTTCTACCATCTGCCTTTTGGCCAATTTATTACTTGTCTGCATCTCTACCACCAAGTGGATAAGGAGAAAAATCTGATAAATGCATTGAATATTCAGACAATCAGGAGCTTTGGTATGAGTTTTGTTAAGGGACATGGTTGCAATTAAAGAGTGAAGATTTTTAGGACAGCTCTGGATTTCAAATGCTCATGCTTTGCTTTCCCGTTACAATCAATAATTGAAAATTGCTCATACTTTGCTGTTTTCTAAAAACTTTCTTACTCACAAATAAAGGCTTTTCCTTAGAAGTGACGGGTGCTAAGACTGATTCTCAACAAGCAGACAGCTGCCCCCAGAGACACAGAGCTACCACAGTGTAACAAATCACTTCAGAATACAGAGGTCCAGAAAAAATTGTTTAAAACAACAATCATTTCGTTATCTTTCACACTTTTTTGTGGGTCACGAATTTAGGACAGGGTGCAACGGGATGGCTTTTCTCTACACCATGATACTGAGCCTCTTCTGGGAAGACTCAGAAGCTTGGGGATAAATCAGTGGTGTTGGGGTGGGGGTCAGGAATCATCTGTAAGTGTCTTATTTGATATATCTGATAGTCAATACTATTAGCTGGGACCTTAACTGGGCTGTTTGCTAGAATATCACGCATAGCTACCCGTAGGGCTTGGGCTTCCTCACAGCATAGCAGCCTCAGATTTCTCAAGTGGCAGCTCAGTACTCCAAAGGCAAGGATGCCAAAGAAAAGCCAGGTGGAAACTATAGCCACTTGCAGAGTCCGGCCTTGGAAGTCATATAGCATCCCTTCTACTGTGATAAAAGATCTGTTCATAGTCAAGGCTAACGAACATCGATTCACCCACTGAGGGGAGAGCATCAACTCCACATGGTATGAAGAGAATGTGGGATGAGAGATACTGTTGTGGCCATCTTGAGGAAATGTAATGTGTCACAGAGAGGAAGGTAACTGAGCAATAATGAAGGTGGGTCTATAAAATCAAGTTATCTAGGGGTGCCTGGGTGGCTCAGGCAGTTAAGCATCTGCCTTTGGCCTCGGTCATGGTCCCAAAGTCCTGGGATCAAGCCCCACGTCGGGCTCCCTGCTCTGCGAGAAGTTTGCCTCTCCCTCTGCCTCTGCTCCTCCTCTCTGTTCCTTTTCTCTCTCTCTCTCTAATAAATAAATAAAATCTTTAAAAAATAAATCTTTAAATAGGAAGAGGTGTGGACGTGTCTGTGGACTTACAATGGAAAAACTATCACATGCTGCAAGGACTTTCAGATGCAAAAGAAAGCACACTTCTACGGTTAGAGAGGCATCCACAAGGCCAGAGCCTCTTGATTCCCCCACCATGTCCACCAGTTTTGGCCTCTATCCTTACCCTCACCAAGCAAGTGAAAGGTTTGTTTTAGGTTTTAAATCACTTACTTCCAATAATTACTACCTGCATGACTCAGGGTAAAGCACTATCAACCTGGGTCTTGAATATATTTAACAGATATTTTATTGAGCTATCACTTGGTTCCAGGTCCTGGTCTAGGTGCTGAAGAGATAGCAGTGACCAAAAAGATGAAAATCTCTGATCTCAGAAAATTTACATTATAGGGGTGGATGTGGAGGAAAGATAGATAACACACAAATATGCAAAATATATACAATGTCAGATGATGACAAGATCTACAGCAAAAAATTAAGCAGGGAACTAGAAATTATCCAAATGCTCACCAATAGCAAAGACATAAATAAGAGCAGGATGAGATAAAGTCAAAGAAGTTAAAGAGAAATTTGGGAGTGTTCCGATGGTGTAGGGTTTTGAAGATAACTAAAAACTTGATTATTACTCTGATGAAGTTAAGAATCCACTAGAGAATTTTGAGCATGGGAGTGACATTACCTGACTTGCACCTTGAAAGGTTCACTCTGGCTTCTCTTTTGAGCTTAGACTGTAGGGGAAGAAGGGCAGACAACAGAGAGGTCAGCTGGGAGGTTATGAAACCTGAGTGAGAGAGGACAGTTGCTTAGGTAGAGGTCAAGGTGGAGAGATGTGGTTAGACCTGAGGTAGAGCCAGCTGTGGACAGCCAAGGTACCATGTTCCTCTACCAAGCCATGAGGAAGCAGGGTGGAAGAACAATAAGACTCAATGGAAAACCTTTTGAAATCCAGTGTAGAAACAGGCAGTCTTGTGTTTACAAATAGAAGATTATTATGAAAATAATTTTTTTGCATAATTAAAGAGAAAATTTTAATGAGGATCAGTGTCATGGTTTACACACTATGGAATCCTAGTATTACCCAGATTATCAGGGCATGATATGATCCATGAAACAAGCCCACTTATTTTAATATAGTTATAGCTTACACACACCATGTGAACAGCAAATGTTAGTCCTCTCCTACGTGATAACTTCATAATATAGTGACTTCTTTTGTAATTAAAAAAATCTGTTTTTCTAATCAGATGTCATATTAACTAGTTGAGTTACCTGGAAACCACAACTTATTAAATAACAACTGTATGCAGAACATGTGGTAAGAAGTTATGGTCAAGATAAAGATAGATCTCAAGTACAGGCTTGAAAGGATAACAAAGTCTCCCCCAAACCTCCCATGAGCCTACTTCAGAGAAGCTATGAAGAGTCTATGTTCCAGAGTCTTCTATGTCATAGGTTAAATCTGGGCCATCTCAATTCTTAACCCTCACCTGTCTATCCCTAAAAGGATTTCGAAATGGATTTTTAAACAGATGGAAGAAAACAAGGACTGTGTTTGGTTCAGTTGGGGCATTTCATCATCTATAAATTAAGACTGTTCTGAGAGTTCCACTTTGCTTGTGAGGGCATTGTGGCAGGGGTGATTTTTACATAATTACAAGGACCCTTGAAAGTTACCAAGGAGCTTCAAAATGAGGACACAGTACCTGTAATTTCTCCAAGTACTAGAAAGACCCAGCTGCTTGTCTGCTTATAGACAGAAAGAAAGACCAAACTCTAGAGCTGAATCCAGCCAACAAGGTGTATAAAAGCCCCTCCCCCAAAGTTGGGCTACCAATATGTTATGTAAAATTTATCCTTTTTGATGATTAATTGGGTTAGACAACTTTTGCTAGAAAATATAAGCATCTAATGAAACCAAATGCAAATGTTATACATGGAGAGGAACATGTCTTCTTTGTCACACATATGAACTGTGATTTTTTTTCAATATCTGAGTCGTTTCCTACCATTAAAGTTTCAGCTGCCAGTTCCTTCATTTTGCTCTCCTCTGATCTGAGAACATGAGCAGCAGGAGCACCTTTACTCTTAAATTTAGTTTAATGTAAGTATTGCAAGCCCTGCTGGCAAGCCTCAAGGCACGAACTCTGAATGGGGGGTGGTCAGAGTTGAATGATAAAGTGGAAAAAAAAGTTATTAACTGAGTGTTGGAATAAATAGCACCCAACCAATCTATGTTGGAAAGTTTAAGCTCTGAGTTAGGGTAGAAGTTGAGCAGGCTCCTTCCCTGCTTTCAACCCCACATCCTACCTTGCTTATGCCTGTTGGAAAAAGGGATTTTGTCTTCCACAATCGCTACGTGGCCACATAAAGGTATTTTGTTTTACACGATAGGTAACGTGTAAGCTGAATGTTATGGCACATAATATTTGAAATGCATCAAATATTTAAAGGCTCTTGCAACAATTTTTTTTTAATCTAAGTAATCACCATCTCTTTTTATAAGTTCAGTCTTACGCTGAATTTTCTTAAAGTAGGAAGTTGGCGTGTTCTAGCATACAGAAGCAATCAAGAGGAAATAGGTGAGAAAAAAAATGCAAGCATGCTTAGGGGCCTGTCATTTTAGACTTCAATTATACCTATAGAGTAAAGAAAGCCTTTTGCTCTTCATTAATATGAGTTGTATCACTTCCCTGGTGTTAGCCAGGCACTGTTCCCAGGTCCTAGGTGAGCTTCCACTTGGGAAATGGGATTAATGCTTTGGGGTGACTGTCGTAGGCCTGAAGAAGAAATGGAACACATCCTCTACAACGGCGCTATGTCAGGGTTCTCCCGGCTCAAGACCACAGAGGAAATCACACAAGATGGGAGCTACTGAAGGAAAACAAGAAGGGTTCAGAGCCAGGAGAACGGGAGGCACCTCTCTGGCTGGCACCAAAACCAGCTTTTCCCCAGGAGCTGAGGGGGAAGCAGTCTGTGAAGAGGACCCAGAGGCAGCACCCCCAGTACCAGCAAGTGGGCGGTACTACATGTGGCACCAAGAATGCTGAGCTGAAGATCAAAGGGCTGCCTGAAGCCATTTCACTGTTGGTATTCAGAAGAGATTTGGTGGATTCTTTGATCTGCTGGTTGGCTCTTGTATCATGGTTTGGCCCCCACATGCAAAGACAAATGAGAATGGAGAAATACAGGATGAAAGGTTTAAGAATGCTGGGTCAGGCTGTATGTGTCCCATGGTGAGAGTTTAAATTTCTGGCCCCCAAGTAAAATTCTTCAAAGAGTAATCCTCCCACCCACTATCCTCAGAGATGCCCTCATCATGAAACACAGAGGAAGGGGTAGGGCTTGCACTGTATAGACAGAGGCTATTTGGGGAGTGACTATGTCCAAGGCTGACTACTCTCTCTAGAATTCAATCACTGTGGAATACGAGAAAGCCAATAAACCACAGGAGATATATTTATTATTTGTCATCAAGAGAGCTCAAAATAAATGATTTTACTATCACCAACGAAATCACTTATAAGAAGTAGAACTGCTCACATTACCACCATCAGCTCTTTTACTATGAAAGATTAAAGAAAACTACAGAAGAAATATCAATAATTATAATCCTGAAAGCCTAAAAGAATCACATAAAGAAGTTTAAAGAGTCGCTAAATGTTTATCCCTTGAATCATAATTTTTAGACGCTTTTAGCACACAGTGGTAGGTAATTAGGTGGGTAAGTAAAATAAATAGAAATCATACATTTTCTACTAACTGATATATATTGATGGTTAAATCAAAATATAAAGCAGGGAAAGTGTTGAAAGCAGGGCGTGGTTCAGTTCACTTACTTTTAGAGATTACTGCTGAAGGTCTCTCCAAGGCTTATGGACTTCAGCCTGAAAATCAGGAACAATAATAGTAGCAAAGGAGAGAAGAAAAAAGTTAAAAATTAGCTAATAGAATAACTTCTCTTCCTGTCCCAAACTGTGAAATAAGATTCCTTCATACAAATAATATCAAGTACCTCCTATGTGTTTAAATATACTTTTTTTTTTTTTAAGTTCAAAGTGCAATCGCTACAGGAGAAACTAATCACTAATTCAGTGAGATGCCAGTACAACCGAATTAGGTATATGTATTGGTATATTCCAATACAAATGAGACCTTAGGGATAACCATCTGATCTCATGTCTCTTATGAGACATGAAGTTAACTTTACGGAAACCCAGGGCATCTCAGTTCTCTGTCTGCGCCTACCTAACCCTAGACAGGACTAGTAACTTACTCCTCCGCCTGTTTATTTTCCCACCGCCCTCGGAGGGTCACGTGAACTGGGAAGCCGGAAAAGCGCCCATCCCGGGTCCTACTTCTATTCACTTCTTGAGATAAATGGCGAGGGCCTCTGCTCTCGAAGCTAGAGCCGGAGTCCACGAACTTGGGGAGGAAGGTCTGCCGGGGTCACAGAAGGCACGGGACTGCCGGGAGAACTGCCCGCCTCTCCCAGGAGCTGTGAAAGTCCTGCCCCGAGCTTCGCCCCGGCCGTCACGAACCTCTGTGGCCTGGCCCGTGGAACAATTCTGGTTTTCCGTTCCGCCGAAGTGTGTCCCCCACCCGCGGCAGTGTCGGGCGCCGGTGCTGCCCCCTCCTCCCGCAGGCGTGCGGGGACCAGGCGCCAAGAGAGGGGACGCGGGAGCGTCGTCCGGGTTACTGAGGGGGCGGGGCAGGCCAGGGGGCGTGGTTAGGCTAAACCGGGGCTCGGGATTGGGACAGCTCCAGCCTCGGGCGCGGGGGCGGAGCCTAGCCGGATGGAGCCACCTGAGGGCTGAGCCCGGCCTCCAGACCTAGCAGGCTTTTTTTCAAACGGGGCAGCGTTCAGAAGTTAGACCGCTTTCAGAAGTTAGTTCAGCTGACCCAAAGGTCTCCAGCTTGTCATCCTGAATCATTTCCTTCACGGCGCCTCATTCTTAGTATTTGGCTACATTTCCCTGTTGTCCACGGGGCTGATGGAAAAGCGCTCAGCTTGGCTTTGTTACCCCGGGGGCTTGATGCCACCTTATGCAGCTAAGGAAAGTCATTCATTTCCTCCTTCCCCGGCCTCTGTTGCAGTCAGACCCATCTTTTCCCTGCCCTCCATAGATACTTTTCCCAATTCTGTCTCCATAAGGATAACCCAATTTTGAGTTGTGGTGAGCTAAAAACTCAAGATCTCTTTCATAGACTCTTCCTGCATTACTTTCTTACTATTACTTTTAAAATTCTTACCCGAAACTCGGTTTTTATGTTTACATTGACTAAATGTCAGCCTATTAATCTCAACCCATCATTCCGTCCCATCTTTCACATGGAACTGGAAGGAAGTGAGCTTTCTTGCCCATTCCCTCATATATGTATAGAGGGCAAGAGAGGGAGGACTGTTGCTTATTACTTCTCCAAATACAGATGTGCTGGAAAGTGAGGCTTTTATTCAGTGCCTACTGTCACACACCATAAGAAAGTGACCCGGCAATATTGCTCACACAAATCATTCTATTAGCCACAAACTGATTCTGTTTGGAGTACAAACATAACCACAACCCCAATTATCATTCCAACATCTAATTTGCTGCACCAACATATGAAATTTTTCCCACCAAGGAAGGTTACATCATCCGTGCAACAGATCACTATGACGACCCATAACTAGGCTCCACATGACCCCCCACAGCAGTAAGGCCTGTTCTAGTTCATGAATTCAGCTCCCAGTTTTCAAACATCACCTTAACACAGCTGCACTGTGACCTCTGTGAATTCTGTTACTGCTCTTGCTGCCTCGCATGTTTAGAGGTTTGTGAATTCCATGCACCTTCGTTCTCACATGAGGCTCTCCCTAATTTGGCTTTCTGGGTGGCTTTTTCTTGCCTCTTTGCATTATTCCTTCTGCCTGCTGCTTTTTCATTGGCAGTTCTTTGACTAATTCTCTTTCTCCTTCTGCTTGGTATAATATTTCCTAGAGCTAGGGAATTCAGTTAGAGAACTTTGTTTGCAAGTGACAGAAAACCTCAAATTGGCTTCAGTGAAAAAGCAATGTGATTATTTCCTACAACCAGAGGATGCCAGCTTCAGCTGCAACTTTGTATACTCAGGGCCTTCTGAAAATGTTCAGAACTCTAGAGCACCCTACCTTTCATCACACAGAATTAATGTCTCCCCCTCTCTACTCCTTCCTCTTAGATCAATTTTATGAAATGGGTATCACTTTGCATGGTTCTTGGTTTATAGGAGCTAATCTCTCCTGAAAGACTGTGAGCTTTTTGAAAGCAGAGATTGTTTTATTTTTCTCTGAATTCCCTGGAATTGTATAGGGATTAGTATATAGCGTATGATCAAAAATGTTTATCGAATTAACGGAATGAATGACAGGATGGCTAGAGGCTCCTCGAGCTGTTTCTTCCATATGTAATTCTTTTCACTGCTTCCTCTCCCACCCCCACTAGAGTTGGTGAGGTGGGAGAGGATACAGTTATAGCTTGAATGCTAATACTAACTTAATAAGATCTAGAGTGCTCCCTTCTGATCTTTGCTCTGGAGAAAAGGTTTTCAGAATACCTCAGCACACAAAGAAGCAAATGACAATCCTTTAGGGGAAACCAGTACATCTTAACTACTCTCCCCACAATTTTTCCCAAAGTGTTTCTGATATCTCAATCATCACTTCAATCATCCCAATTATTACAATCTTCCACGATGAAAATTACTCTGAATCATGCTTTACTGAACACATCCCCAAGGAATAACCAAAGAAATGATATATGAGGTAAAGTTTTTGAATTCTTTCATGTCTGCAAATGTACTTATTTTGCCCGTGGTCATTTGGCAACATTGGGCATTCTAGGTTAACTATTATTTCCTCAGTTTAGAAGGTATTGATTTTTTTCCCCTAGTATCCAGTGTTAATCATGAGAAGTCTAGTGCCAGTTTTCATTCTTTTGATGAGATCTTGTGATAAGATCTGTGTCTGCAGTGACGACCCCAGATGTCTGTAACCTAAAATGATAAAGTTTATCTCCTGATTACAACTCGTAACCATCCCCAGTCAGCCTTGGGTTTTCTCCATACTATCTTCAACAGCAGAACCCATGCTGAGAGGATTATTACCCTCTTGCCCAAAGCTCTGCTGGTTTGTGACAGAGAGAAGAAGAGCGTAAATTTCATATTAGCTTTTAAAGGCTCCATCCAAAATTATATCCATCATTTCCTCTCCTGTGTCATTGGTCACAAGTCACATGGCCATGCTCAATTTTAAGGGAACAGATAACTTTGATCTTACCATGAAAGAAGAACCAGATCTCTGTGAATGATCGTAATGATTATCCCACACCTGTTTTTTTCTTCAACTCAGGCATTTTTTGGATTTTTTAAAATTCTTTCTGTCCTCACAATTTCAGGGGGCTCTCTAAGAGATACTGTCAGCTGAGTATTCACATTCTTCCTCCAATTTAGATAACTGTTTCTATTTTTAAAAAATTATTTCATTTTCTCTTTTTCTATGATTCTTGCTTATTAAATGTAGACTTAAATCTGTCTTTTTTATACCTTTTTTCCCCACTTTCATTCTCTTTGCTTTTTTGTTCTAAAATTTGGACATTTTGATGGTATTATTTTTTCAGTATTTTATTGATTTTCTTGTGGGTGCAAGAAGTCATATTTTTTAGCCTTTGCTAGCTTTTTAAAGTTTATTCTTTTGTGGATGTATTAGGCTTTTATGGATGTACAATTATTTCTAAATATACAAATTAGTTTTGTCCTGTTTTCTCTAAATTATTTTTTTCTCTAGAAAATTATTTTTTTCTATTAATGTTGATGTTTCTCTTTTATGTAGCTTTATGTTCTTTATTGCTATATTAGTTAGCATTATATAATTAGCTGCCAGGGACAGAAAAAAATTACAGAATTAGAATGGCACTCCATTGATTCTCAGTTCTTTTTGTCTTGCCGCTCCACTATATATGGTTACCACTCCTAAGGTCACTCATTATCCACAACGGCCCTTTCCAAGCTTATATCTGTATTTTATCTGAAGGAAGGATGCATAGGGGAATGATGGCATGCTCTCTCCAAAAAGATGAACATATCCCTTCTTGCTACACATACCAATGGCAAGGACTTCATCACAATGCTACCTTTAGCTTAGAGGGCAATTGAAAATATGATCTTTACTCTGAGTAGCTTTATGATTTGCTTAAAGTCAAGATCCTACAACTATGGAAAATAAGAAAGGGTGGAAAATAAGGGACCATCAGCATCAATCCTAAAGACGTCATTTCATCTCTAAGAAAGAAAGACTGGATCTCTTGAGTGAGTTTCCTCTATTGTTATCTAAATGGAACTGTTCTCCAAGTTTCCTCCTTGGGTAAGAATTTCCAAAGCTCTGGATAAGATGGGCAAGTCCTGTTTCCTTGAGTTTCTTTTAGGGTGACAGAATAGGGAGCCAGCTATCCAGCTGTGCCCTCTATGCCAGAAGAAGCCAGGCCTGAGGTACCAACCTGTGCACTGGAGAGTAAACTATCTGTTGAATGTTCATTCAAAGTCTTTAAGAAAGAGTTATGGTTTAAAGTATTCCTTCCTGCACCTGCTCCCTGCCTAGAGGTGAGGACATTAAATAGGCGGTTGAGTGGTTAAATTTATCATGTTCAGACTTTATTTTTTTCCCCTTATTTTCAGCCAACGTCCTCATTTCCTTGCTCCTTTTTAACCCTGTGGATGGCGAGCAATGAATGACTCCAGGGTTTCTATTGGAAGACTGTCCTCAGCTGCTCCAGTACTGTGGCTTGCTCTCCCTGTTTCATCCTTCACTCCCCTCCCTTCCACAGTGTATCGTGAGACCATTCTTTTTAACTCTCTCATTCACTGACATCTACTACCTTATTTTCATCAGGTATGAGTATGTTTGTTTGTGGTACTTGTACATTTTTATTTCACTGGGATCTCGGGGAGGAAAGGGCTCAGTTTGTCAGCTTCTGAAACTTTCTCAGGAATGGAATGTTAAAGTAAGTAAGACAGAGGAAAACTTAAGTGGCAGAAAAGAAAGGAAGGGAAATTATAGGACAAAACTAGAAAATGGGCTGAAAAGTGACAGGGAGGCATCAATTAAATCATTTGGTCAAGTCACCAAACTACCTGTCTTAAATTTATAATAGACAAATTAACTAATATAATTATCTAAAAACTTGGATAAAATTCATTTATTTGTGTATGGGTTGGCTATTACACATTCATCTCCTCTTCCTAAAATATATATCTTGAGGAAATATTAAATTCCAGTGGGACACTATTAGGTATCCTTATATTACTCTAGTTGGGAAAGAAGAATATGACATAACAAGGTCAATTTCAGGCTTCCACCTTAGAATATGATTTTTTTTTAGATCATGTTTATTTATTTGAGAGAAGGAGAGAGGCAGAGGGGGAGGGAATGATATGAGGGAGCCAGATATGGGGCTCCATCCCAGGACCCTGGATCATGACCTGGGTTGAAAGTAGACATTTAACCAACTGAGCCACCAAGGGGCCCCTAGATGTGAATTTTGAGCATTAAGAAAAATAGCCTGAAAACATTTGGCACTTATTCCATACCAGCAGTGAGCTGCCCAGATCATTCCTGCCAAGAAATCATTAATGTGGTTTCGGCTTCCTTAGCCTCAGAACAGGCATTGATTGATTCCTGCAGTTTCCAAGCCCAGCCCTTCAAATCTCTGTCCATTCTCCTTTTGCCTAAAATTCTGTTGCTCGGGATTAAATCCTAACTGACATAAATGTTGGCACCAGACACTGGATTGTGGGAAAAGGAACTTCAGGGAAGTGTTCTTGAGACTGATCATCTACGTCAAGGCGAAAAGCAATGACGTTCTGGTTCTTGTCCTTACAAGCAAAGCTTGTAACTCCTTTGATGAAAGAGTAATTATCAACTGAGATTACTTATAAACAAGTTTCCATTGAGGAGAGTAAAACCCTAATAACAGATCATGGAGCTACCACCACCAGAGATCAACATCAAACAGTGAAGAACTGGGAGTACTGGAGGTTGAGGACCTGCTTCTGGTGACACTTCATAATACAAGCAGGGGAGCAACAAACTCAAAATAATTATTCCTATTCTCAAAGCATGGGCTAAAACACTTTATATAACCATCCTGGAGCCAAAAGCCAAGTGACTGAATCACAGCAGGAGCTGATTGTATAGCCTAGGACGGTAGATCTCTGCTGTGAATATTAGGGCGTTCATCAGAAAAAGTGCTACTTTAACAGTGCAAATGGAGTTATGTGGGCACATTCAGAAGACTCTGAGCAACTTATGCCAAAGCCCAAGGGCCCTTGGACATATCTCCCAGTGAAGCATCTTTGCTTAGGAAATCTCCCTCCTTTGTCTGACAGAGCTATTCTTCCCACTTGAAGATACTCTTATTTCCTTGCCTGAGGTGCCCTTGAAGAAAAAACCCATCATTTCTTTTTCACTCAACATCTCATAATATCCAGATCTGTAATTAGATGTAAATCCCACTGTGTTATGGCAGACAAAAGTGAAAACTGAAACTCCGAGAAGGCTCATATTTACACACACACACACAAAAGCACATATACATGCACGTGTGTGTGCATGGAATTTTCTAGTTTATGTCAGCCAAACTCTAGGGACACTGTTTTTCCTCCAGAATGGGTTTTGAGGGTGCTTGGACAAGGAATGTCATATCAGAAAGAATGAATTTGTCAAGATGGGTTTATTTTCCAAAGACTTTAGATTCTATGTGCTATTTTGGGTGATTAGGTATAATTTATTTAATAGTTTCCTGGTGTAGTTAATGAATGTTCTGGCTGAATGGACAGTAATTTGTGTTGCAAAAATTTTGGTTTAATTTGGTTTAATTTAATTTTGGTTTAATTTGGTTTAATTTAAAGTCTTTCAGAGATAGGAATTTAGGGTGCATATATCATATATGGCTCACCTTCTAACTATGTTCCCTAAGTTCTAACTAACTTTCCTTAAGAAAGTACTGGAAAATTTCCCTTCACCAACAATTTGAGATCTAAAGAGGAAAATGCCATTCTCTATGAGTTCTCTACTAACTTACTTCCCTCGGTTGAGTGCTGATGGGAGGTGTTATAACCGAGAAGAGCAATAAGACCTTAAAGGAGAAGTAAAGTTCCCAGGGTAAAACAGGTCAGTGGGATTATTAAATCTCAGTGGGAGATTGGGTATATCTACCATAATATTCAGCCATGCCATTGTGTTCATCAGAATAAGCTGATCTACACAGATTTGTGGCTATGGTCAATTGGTCATGACATTACTAGGAATCAAACTAATGGGTAACTTTTTTACTTAGAATTTAATTTGTATAAGGAAAGAAGAAAAAAGATCTCCTAAATCTGATAAACAGAAGCCTGGCTTGAGTTACCATAAAAGACAGTAAGGAGTACTCATTTTTCATTATATTCCAAAAAGAGAACTATAGCCTCTTGAATGAAACCCTGGGGTTCAGTCACAACACAAAAGTGCACCCTGTGTATCTTTCTCCTTTTTTTTTTTTTAAAGGTTAACTATATTTATTCATTCAAGTATCTGTACTGGGGAAAGGAGTATACTCAAAGCTTCTGGGTAGTTAGATATAATTCACTAACTCTGAGTTAATGCTAATGCTAATTTTTAATCCATTTTTAACAGATTTAATGTAAATTAATTGTATTTTTAAAATCTAAAATATGTGCGCTATGGTTATTTTTCTGATGGCAGGAATTTTTCGTTACCACCTAACCCACAAAATAAAGGTTATTATGACAAAAGAGAGTCAAGGAGAGGAAGCTCTTGAGCAGTGTAATTATGGAGCAATTACACCGGTCAGATAATCGAAAAGATTCACCAGACTCTAGCAAGGCTTACTCAAAAAAATTTTCTCTGGACAAAAGGAAAGACAGAAGCGGAGGCAAAAAAGCAAAATGCAACTTCAGATTGGTCGTGAGCACCCACATACAACTTCTCCGGTCCTCCCTCAGTTGCACATGATGCCCTTTGTCTCTAGAAAAAAGGTGTGCCAGGGATCTTTTATTTATTTTTAGATTTAAGTCTTAATATATACTTTATTTTTTTCAGTAATTATTATTCCTTCTTGTTAAGGAATAATTGAAAAATTATTGGAAAATAGAACTGCATATATTTAAAATGTACAATATGATGGCTTAATATACATATGTACTGTGAAATGATTACCAACACCAAGGTAATTAACAGATCCATCACCTCGTAATTAACTCTTTTGGTGTGTGTGTGTGTGTGTGTGCTGAACTTCAGATGTACTATCTGCCACTTCCAAGTATAGAATATTGTATTATTAATTACAGTCACCATGCTGTACATTAGATCCTCAGAACTTAGTCATCTTATAGCTGATATACCCCTGGCCTACATCTCCCCATTTCTTCCTCCCCTCAATCTCTGGCAACCACCGTTCTATACTGTTTCTATGAAATAAGCTTTTTTTGATATTCCATATATAAGTGATACCATACAGTATGGTATATATATCTTTCTCTGGCTTATATATATATATCTTTCTCTGGCTTATTTCACTTAGCATAATGCCCTCTAGGTTCATCTGGGTGGTTGCAAATGGCAGGATTTTATTCCTTTTTTATGGCTAAATAATATTCCTGTGTGTGTGTGTGTGTGTGTGTGTGTGTGTGTGTGTGTATCACATTTTCTTTATTTGTTCATCTACTGGAAGGCATTAGATTGTTACCATGCTTTCACTATTGTAAATAATCCTGCAATGAACATGAGAATACAAGTATCTCTTTGAGATACAGATTTTGTTTCTTCCTGATATATGCCCATGAGTTAGGTTGCTGGATTATATGGTAGCTCTAGTTTTTAATTCTTTGAGAACCTCCACATCGTTTTCCATAATGGCTATACCAATTATATTCCCACAACAGTATATAAGGATTCCCTTTTCACAAATGGTCTTTATACTTCCCACTGGTCACATAGCCCAAAGCCCGCTGTGTAAGCTGGTAAAATAGGTACAGATTATCAATCTATATATTTTAATAAATAATGTAGATTAGTCCAGAGTGCATTCAGGGGAATTTCAGATGTTAAAAGGCATATTAAATGTCACTGGTTAGTACATTTCATTTGTATCTTGGCCAGTGGGAGAGTACCAGGCTCCAGGTATCCCTGGGATCAGCTGCAAGCTAACCCTACATTTGCAAACCAAAATCATAGGTGAAAAGTAATACCACATTCGTGAGGGAATTTCACACTTGAGAAATTTTTTTTTTAAGATTTTTATTTATTTATTTGACAGACAGATCACAAGTAGGCAGAGAGGCAGGCAGAGAGAGAGAGGAGGAAGCAGGCTCCCCACTGAGCAGAGAGCCCGATGTGGGGCTCGATCCCAGGACCCTGGGATCATGACCCGAGCTGAAGGCAGAGGCTTTAACCCACTGAGCCACCCAGGCACCCCCACACTTGAGAAATTTAAGAGTGATAATTCTTCGTGTATTTCCATTTAATTCCCTGAGTTAATAGGGAATATTAATAGATGTATGTTCTTAAGAATAAAAGAGTAATCATTGTGCTGCTCTTCATGATAGAGCCTTCTTGCTAAAGCAACGTGGGAAGCAGCATGTACTCCCTAGCTCCATATTTTGATTAATAGAAAAAACAGAAGAGATTTACTCTTACTTAGCAGGAACAGTAGTGCACGTTTATTTTCTAACTCAGTAATCTGTCAGTTTTGGCTCTTTGCTGCAAGTTAGTTCACAGGGACTTTAATTATCTTGCCGTCTTGTAGAATATCAGGTTGGATCATGACACTGATGGGTCGTTTAATAGAACCTGGAGAGCAAGAAATAGCAGCACTCTCTCTGCCTGGGTACTATAAATACATGCAAAAAGGGACAATATACATCTTACGAAAACACAGGAGTTTTCTCCCATCAGTGAGCTTTTGGGGGGTTTAGATGGATGGATACTCCAAACTCCACAAAGGAGTGGAAATCTGCACACCCAATCAAAATGCATATTTGCATCTCTTTGGACATTAGAGGCTGCCATGAATCATGGTCTCTCGTCACATCTGCAGCTGTCACCTGCCTTGAGATAGTAACTGCAGATCTTATTGTCTGGCCCCGGGATCTGTCCTCTTCTCTGTCCTTCCCCTGTCTTGTTCACAGCTTCGCAATGATTTTGTGAACATCTGAAATCATTCCAATAAATTAATTTTTTGAAGTTACCCAGAGTTGATTTTTCTTACTTACAACTAAAGAATGTTACTTTACGCAATTATTAAGAAAGTACTACAAATGAGATAAAATTTAATTTAAAAACACAAATTAGTATGTGTTAATTATGGATAATATAAATTATTCACACTGAACATTTTAGAACATTATACGTTTTCTAAAGTCATGGTTGAAACTCTAAGATTCTATTAAGAAATTGCATTAAAGAGCATACAGAATTATATGTTTTTCTATTGTTACACAGAGATTTGATAAAATTTGTTTAAAAATTGAGGCCAAAATATCCTATTTGTATAGTCAGATGATGATGCACATTTTTTTTTAACCTGGCTGAAAATATAAAGTATTTTCAGGTTTTACTATTTCCTATTTGTAAAATAAATTAGGTGGAAAAATCTAGTCAATATTTATCGATCTTACATAAACAGTGCACTGCACTAGATATTCTAAGGTAAAACAAAAAGCCATTTGCTTATTGATGCTTGCAAGTAATAATTTTTATACTGAATTTAGAGTGGAAAGCATTTTTATGGATTGTACCAAAATGTAAAACACTCTTATAATTGCCCTAAGTGTTTTGCAGTTAAAAGAACCTAGAAAAATAACTTTTAAGATTCAATCAAATATAATCAGCAAATAGTTGTTGAACTATGTGTTCTCAAATTGTCCCTCTGTTTGACAAGATTTTGTAAAATGCAAGGGAGCTGGAAAAGGAGAGGCAGCAAGCTAAAGGCACAGTACTCAGGCATACTGATGTTAGGAAGGTGCATTGGAAAACTGAGGGTGTGGGAAATAATTGCCTTAAAACCATCAGCATCTAAGAAGGCTGGAAAGCCTTTAGGACCTAGCTTGAAAACCTGTTACCTTGCTTGACATCCAATATATATTACCTTTTTTTTTTTAAGATTTTATTTATTTATTTGACAGAGAGATCACAAGGAGACAGAGAGACAGGCAGAGAGAGAGAGAGGAAGCAGGCTCCCCGCTGAGCAGAGAGCCCGATGTGGGGCTCGATCCCAGGACCCCGAGACCATGACCTGAGCCGAAAGCAGAGGCTTTAACCCACTGAGCCACCCAGGTGCCCCTTACTTTTATTTTAAATCTAGTTTTGGTTGTTTTTTTTCTCAGTGGATGCAAACCACATTGTTTTTAATCCCAAAGTATACAAAGAGCCAACTTTCTTTTATAATGTTTTATAAATAGTAGTTGGTATTAAAACTCATTTCCCCATTTTTTTCAGCATTTTCATACTTTGGGTTCTGTTCGGTGCATCCTGTTTTCTCAGATTGCTAAATCTGCCCGTTAAAAAAAATACCATTTGAATTTGAACATACATGCTTTTTGCTAATTTTATTCATTTTGTGTCTCCACACACTGGAAAAAGTTACAATGTTTTCTACAAGTGTAAACAAATTTCCACAAAATAATATGCTTTAGTAATTGTCACATCTCTTGAAACCTTACTTATGTGTGCACATCATAATAAACACACATGTGTACATACGTATGTATCTGTTTATTATATATACAAATATCGTTCTGAGATATTAAGAGATATATCAGTATTTTCCCAATGAATTCAGAAATGAAAATTTCCATTTTCCAAGAACAAATATCTAACTGTATATCTAACTGTATGGAAAATTTTAAATTCATGAACAAAATTATAGAATATAATCATATTTTTCAAAGAGTATTATAAACCAAATGACAAATACCATATTTGGTGAAATTCTACAATAACTTCCAGTTCAGTCTCATAGGAAAACAACTTATTAAATAAAAGTATACATAAAAGCTGAATTAGAAAAAAGAAAATAAAAGAGTAGCAGTGCTAAGTATTAAATTTGAAAGTCTAAATCCGTTCATCCAACCATCTAACTAACCATCCATCTATCCATCCATCCATTCAACATTTCAAAAGGTCATGTATTCTCCTAGGGTAGGAATATAAAGATAAATCATGACAGCGAACTCACAGCCTAGAAGTCAAGATAGATATGCAAAAGAGACAATTGTTTATGTGTTTTCAAGTTCTGTGACCCATCTGTACCAACGTCAGAAAGAACTGGACTGATGTTCTTCTCTTCTTAATTGCCTAAGTTCTAGCCATCCCACTCTGCTCCTCAGGCTGTTCCTAATTCTCTCTATTCCTGACTCATTTCCTCTATGAGGTTCCCAACTTGGCACTCAGATCTGACTCTCCTCTGATACTGAACACAGAATTCCCAGGCATTCATGCCTCTGAGTTACCTGCTTTCAGCCAGTTTACATAACCAATTATTCTAACAGAACCTGGTATGACACAGACCATCATGCCTGATGTGCCTTCCTGAATCATCCAGTCCTGTGGACGGCCACAGCACCATGTGAAAAGTGCTATAAAGATAACATTGCCTTTGGTACCTTGAGGAGGGACTATGCAGCTGTCCAGGACTGGGCAGAAGTTTGACAATCACAAAAGACTTCACAGGCAATAGTGCTTGATATGTGATTTTTGAGCCTTCAAAACTAAGGAGAGGTGTGCCAGGTATACTGAGGAGAATAGAAAGGCAGAAAACATTGGTCCCTTAGATACACATGAATTCTAGAATATAGGGGCATAGAGCTGTGGAAGATGAGACCATCCCCAAAACAATATAGCAATATAAAATTTTGAACTCCAACCAAGACAATGAAAAACTGAACACACAGTAACATATTCATTAATTTAGTATATTTGGGATTATAACTGGATAGATATTGATTTGATAGTATTAGTCATAGTCAGGACATGGAAAAATTATGAATGCCCCTCAAGAAGATTGAAATAGTCATTTTTTAAAAATAAAGTAAAAAAAATCATCAGTTCTCTATGGGTGAAATTGGTTACTTATAGAAACATTCTGCAAAGAACCTTGGGTTACTTGACTCCAAAGCTATTCTCCTAAATTATGATTTTAATTAACTTTCTTTCCTTATATCCTATATTTACCAATCATAAGTATAATTTTCTTCTCTTTGTAGAGTTTCCTAAATGGATGGAAGTTGTGCTTTGATTAACCAACGTGAATATTTAAGTTCTTCTGGAAATTATATTCTCACTATAAATTAAATAATTAATATATTGTCATTACAAATGCACTGACATTTGGCTTATGTGTCACCATGTGTGTTTAGTTATTTTTATGTGAAAGCCTTTAGTAAGATTGATCACCACTGGATACACTGCAGTCATGGTTCTGGATTTGCAAAACTGAGAAACAGGTCTTTGAGTTGAGTAACCCATCCAGAAGGGGCCATCTTATGAAGGCCAGGTTAGCAACCATTGGATATCTTGTTAATACCTCTATCTTGATCCTCTTTGTTACAATAAAAATTATGGGTTTATGTGATCTTTAAGTAACATAAGGGACCATCAAGGAAAATAGAAAGTCAATGAAATAATATAACCAGGAAGGCAGAATTTTGGATATTATAAAATAAGGTGTTAAAAAATAATAATTTCAGTGATTCTATGAACAATTTTAAGTAGTAACATATTCACACTTTTTCTAGGATTATCAAATAATTGAGAATGTCTTATCCATCACAGCAGCCATAAGAATGCACTCACAGACCACTGACTACAGGGAGTGTAATTAACTACGGGTCCCAACTACTGTGTTTTGAAATTTGTGGCCCCACACCTCTCATGGGTCATTCCCAGCCAAAGACTGCATAAAGCAGAGGAACTAAAGCAAACCTGTTCTTGATTTCTCTGAAGGCCAACTTTGGCTTAATGATTCCCTAGGGTTTCCTCAAATCTTCTAGCAGTCTAGGGTACTTTTACCAAAAATCTCTCTCTCCATCTCCTTTATTTGAGATCAGAAAGGCATCAGAGCCTGATGGCTCTCTTTTTTTTTTTTTTTTGATGAAAACAGTTTTATTTTTTACACTTAAAGGCTGATGAATAACCATTACTAATCCTATTAAAGAAAACCCAACATCTCAATCGGAAAGGATAACCATATTTACTCATTAAATAGCATTTAAGTTTTCTACAACAGAACTTGAAAATACCCAGCATGCATGTTTAATCTAGTACAATGGATTCAAGACCAAGTATACATGTTACAAGCATCAAGGCTGGATTACAAATTATCATAGTCATCATCGTCATCATCGTCATCATCATCATCTTCTCGTTTTCTTTTCATTGCATTTGATGATTCATTGGCAGTATTTTGTGATGACACCATGTTAGTGGTAATAAGAATGTTTTTGGACCCAATTAATGATGGATTAATCAGAACATTCTGAACTGCGGATGTTGCAGGAATTGATGCTTTTACAGTTGGGGACTGTGAAGTGGGCATCTGTACTGTAAACCTTTGCCCTGTGAGGGACATTGGAGTCCCTACTTTAGTTGACACAGACATGGTCTGTGGGGTTGGTGTGCCAAGAGTGGGAGTACTTGGTCTGCTAGTAACTGAACCAACACTTAACCGTGGAACTGTTATTCTTCCCGCAGAGGTAGATGCCTTTTTTTGTAAAGACTTAAGTCTATAGTTTGGAGCGGTCAAGCAGTATCTATCAGGTGGCAACCTGGGGCCTGAATATGGCTTGATTAATGGCAAAGGAGTTTGATTTCTTTGCCTTGCAATATCTAATAAAAAATCTCTTGGGGGAGGAGAGGTAAAAGACTGATCAGCACGACACTGGATGGCCAATCGCACATCATCTGCATCAACAGTAGCTTTCTTAGCATGGCTGGAATAAATTTTTGCATCACCTAGAATTGTGGTCACATATCGGAAGGCAAACTCCAACATCTGATTTATAACTCTTGGCTCATATTCTGTAATCCCCATATCCTTCAGGATTTGTGCCATCATCTGTGCATCTTTCGGCATGCTCTTGGGAGAAGCCATCTTGCCAGACTCCATGATATCCGTTGATCAGACTTCCCGAGCTAAATCACCCACATTAATGTATTTCAGTCCTGATCTTGATGCAAGTTCTTTGCCTAGCGTGATTTTTCCAACCCCTGGTGTACCGGTGAGCAGGATGTTCGGAAGCAACATGGTCCTCACCGCGCTGGCTCCGGGCGTCTCTCCTGATGGCTCTCTTAGCCTTCTCCAGCTCCCTCCCTATTTTCTCTCAATCTTTCCTCAAATAAAATACTTGCATATTACCAACATCATCTTTGTATCAGCTCCTGAAGGACCCCGACCAACACTTCCAAAAATTTTCCTAAATTCTCTTCAGTGTTTTATGTCATGAAACTCAAGGTCAGAATCCCAATTGGCTTAACCCTCCCAGTGGGCAGAATATTGAATGACCTATTCTCTTGTTCACTTTACCCAGATAGAGAAAGTGCTTGAGAAAGAACCCATGCTGATATATGGGCATTGTCTAATAGTTTTCCTGAATGATTAGAGACCTGGAAGAAGCAAGATTGCTGACATGGAAGTTTGGGGAAGAGTTATATGGGTAGACTACTTAGAATAGACCCAGAGTGGGCAGAAGAAGCTCTTAATAACCAGGTAGACATACTTTCCTGCTCAATGAAGGTAAATTTATTCTAGCACTTGCTCAATGATTTATGGGCAATGTGATCATACTTGTAGGAATGGAAGTAACACGTGGATAGGATCAGTACAAGCACTTTCCATCCCAAAGGATGATCTGGTCTTTGCTACTGCCGAGAGCCCATTTTGCAGCAATAAACAACCCCATGTTCCTGATAGGATACCATGTCCTGGAAGGGCCAATCTTCTCACTAATAGCAGGTTCATCATATTCTGTTCCCTCCAGCACAGAGGAGGTGGTGTTTTGTCCTAACTGGAATAGACATGGATTCTGTATATAGATTTGCCTTCTCTACTGGCTATGCTTCTGACAGCAGCATCACCTCTGAACTTAGAAATGCCTTATTTATGGCTATAATGCAAATGGATTCTAAGGGACAAAGTAAGGGAGTTTGTTGATAGTCATGGTTTAACTGCTTTTACACATAATCTATTATCCATAAGTACTGGACCTTATAGAAGGAAATAAATGAAGACTTAGAGCTCCAGCTGACACACACTACTTTCTAAGTTTGGGATGTTGTGCTACAGGATACAGTATGTACTCTGAACCAGGAATCAATGCATGGTGCTGTTTTTCAGAGGCAGGATTCTTGAGTCCAAGAACCAAGAGGTAGAACAGGAAGTGGAACTGTCTGGTATACATAATATTTCATTTGCAAAAATTTACTTCTCAATAACACAACTCTAAGATGTGCTGAGTTAGAGCTCTTGGTACCAAAGGGGGAAATGATTCGACCAAGGGACACATTTTGTTTCCATTGAATTAGAGCAGCCGAGACTGCTATCTGATGTTTTGGTTTCCTCATAGGGCTTATAATATTGATAGGATGGTTGATCGTGACTATCAAGAAGAAAAAAGAAGAACTATGGACGAAACCAAGGGGAACACTGGAGTGCCTTCCAGAACCTCTGTGTCTAGTATTTAAAGTTATTAGAAGACTACAATTATCTCATATATTTGGGAATAGCAAGGGCTTGTATCCAATCGGAATGCATTTTCACATTATTCCATCACTTAAACTGATCAATAGAAAAAATTAAAGAATATGTACAATGGAGAAGGAAACTTGTACATACTTTCATACAGTCTTGCATGGCAAGTTATAGAAATAAATAAACTTTCATCTACCCAAAATATTGAGATGAAATCATATCAGGACCTGAGGGATGATGGATATTACTGAACAATCTCAGACTTGGATTTGAATGCTGAGGCAGGTGATACTTTTAGTTGATTCCTTTTGGGTATGGAATGATCATTACTCTGGTTCTATAAAAGAGAATTGTATCATGGAAGGTAGTAACTATTCTTTTTAAAATATGTGTTAATATGGGAATATTGGTGTATGTTGACAGTGGCAGCCAGAGTGGTAGATCATAATGGGAATTTGTCCTTTTTTAGTCACCCAGCATCTGAACCTTCTACCTACATTTTGGGAAATCTTGCATACTACAAGAAGTCAACTTTCAGGAATAGAAACTCAGAAAGTTACTTTCTGAGACTACTTTGCAGTGAGGGTATGGACACACTGCCAGTTTCAGCCAATGAGACACATCTACTTCAGACTTTGAACCAGGAGGGAGTCATGCAAAGACATAATGATCATGCAGAAAATGGCAAGGAGCTGAGAGCGGTGGTAGTCATCATGTCGTTTTCAGACGCAACACTGTCCAGAACCCAGGGCCAACACTGATGGATTTAGAAGGCCAAGGTGGGGCATCTGTGCCAACACACTCCCTCTGACATCAGAGTACTCACAGGACAAGTTATGAGGTAGGATTTAGAGGATTATTAGTATTATTATTAGTAGTATTATTAGTATTATTAGACAAGGCTTCCTGTTTGGTATCCAACTCTGAATATTCTGTGAGGGATCCAATATGATTCTAACAAAATTGCATCTGTTTATATCAGCCAGAGCTAATTTTTCCTCTTTGCAGTTAAGGCTCTGATTAACATTCTACCTTTTCTGAACGGCTAATTTGAGAAACTTTGGCTCTGACTGCCCAGACGAGACTGTGTTGCCTTTGCATGCATACAAGGTCAGCCCCAACCTGCCAGATACTAACCCTACTGTTTGAATAATTTGTTTCAGGCCTGATTAGGATTAGCTCTGCCTCTAGAGCTTTGTGAAGCCTCCCATAGATTTGCAGCATATACTCCGTTCTGCCATATTGCTTCAGTTAACTTTCTGACTTCAAAGTCCTTGCTCCTACTCATTATCTCCTATGGACTTTGATTAGTTATGTCTCACAGATGGGAATGTTCCATTTGAAGGTGAGAGGTCTCCTCAAAACTCTTTCAAATCACATCATTAATATAGTCTCCATGTCATCTGACTGACTACCACTTACTGATAAGAACAATCATTTTGATTAGCAAGCTATATTATTAAAACTTCTAATATCATCCACATCAACCATCCTGCACCTTTCTCTTCATTAATGTACCCCTCATATCTTAGCACTTGCCCTTCATAAGTGTATCTTTCACTAACTTCCTCTCTGAGGAGAGAACAGCATGGTCCCGGCACCCTGGTCAGTCTGGCTCCCACCACTGGAATCACTGCTTCTTCCGCTTCCTGCCATCTGAAGCTCCCGGTGTGCTTTTCTCATGGCTCAGGTTGGCCTTCTAGCAATCCCAACAATCAGAATAACACAGCACTTTATATTTCATCTAGAAATGCATGGCTTTAACTTGGGTGATTGGAGAAGGAAAAATTAGAGAAAGCTTATTGAATTGGAAGAAGATAGTGACTCCAGAATTCCTAAGTCCAGAACTTCCTCGGTGCTCCAGTCAGTGATTTTTTTCATATTTTTTGCAGCCCCACACTTTCCTCTCTTCTGATCCCAGAATTGCTTTTGAAATGATAGCTGGTTTTGTGAAAAGAAGAAACCCTTAAAGGTGCAGAAGGATATCTAACTAGACTGTTTTAACTAAAGAAGAGCTTACCGCAAATAAAATGAACTTATTTTATGCACTTAATTTTGTGTGAAATTCATAGGATGAAGGCATATTTTTGTAAAAGTAGAATCTTGCTGGGTTGATGAGTCCTACTGGTTTCCTAACAGAAAAAAAAAATGGGTGTCTCACTGGAAATATGTAATAAGCTTTGAAAATTCTCCAAATCATTTTTCCTTTTTTAAAACATTCAGATTGAAAGATGAGATAGACAGTAGTGCTGTTGAAGATCAAATAAACTACCAATGCAAGCATTCTCAGTAGATGGAGCCCATCCTGAAAGTCATTAAATACATAAATTCTGAAAGAGCACATCAGTGTCATGTTTCATTGCTCCAACAACACATCGAAAAAAGGGTAAAGTATTTTTTAAAAACTTGACACTTAAATTATTTATTTCAGTGTTTCCATTTTCCCCTTCATTACTTTTGTTCCAGAGAGAAAAAAGTTGAAAATCACAATAGAAAATTGAAGATGTTTTCCAATAGCTTATTCTTCTAAATATTGATGAAATTCTTAACAAAAATATTTTCCATTTTTCCCCCTGTTAGTGCCACCAAAATTTCTACGCAAATGATTATTTAATCAAGAGCCATGTATATAGTCAGCTCATAGAAGGCTACAGGTACCAAGGAGGACGTATAAAGAGGGTTTGAAAACAGTGAGAGGAAGTGGTTGTCAAGTGAAACTCTGAGCTACAAAAATCAACACTCAAAAACAGACTAAGCACCTGTAAAAGTAGCCCATTGTGCATAAAACACTTACAAAAGTGTTGCCTCTGACACTGAGAACTTATGAGTATTAAGATCTACTTGCCTTTTTTGGAAGTTATGCTTACAACTGGTTCTATTGAAATATAAGTTGCCCAGAAGAGGTACTATCATGACTGATAAAAACAGCAGAATGGAGTGGATGAGGAAGAATTCGCCAAGTGTCCTAAATCTGCTATCTCCAGAGAAACTGGGCTTGACGCCAATGACCAATTTCAGTTATCTAGCCAGAGACTTCCCTACAGTAATGCAACCCTGCGGTGTTCAAAGCCTGACAGACCCATCTTATAAAGACATCTGACTCCTTTCTTATTCTGTATTCATCAATAAACTTTCTGATCTATGTTTACTTTCCTCAGTGAAATGGGAAGTTATGTCCTAAGTAAATGGTCAGGATTTGTTGCCTTGTCAAATACAGATTCAAACATAAATTGGCATTCTGGTGCATAAACTAGTCTTCTCAGATTTTTGCTTTATATAAATCAATTGCTACATCCTGATTGCTTCTTCGTGAACTGGCTTTTTTTTTTTTTTTTTTTTTTTAGTCTATCAAGCTGTAAACTACACATTGAGCTAGTGCTTCCACCAAAGACTGCTTTCTCATGACACTCTACAAAGAGGCTGACTTTAATATCTTTTTGTTGCCCCAATGAGTATTATAGCTATTCAATTTGTCAATTTTTTCTAACCTGGAAATACATAGGAGTGTAAATTAAGATGAAGTTTACTACTATAATCTTTACTAATCTTCATACAAAGAAGGACTGCATATTTAGGAATAAAATTATCATTGTAGAAATAAAGTATTTTATAAGCGGTATCATTTTCCTTCAAATCCTTTCGAAATAAGAAGGTGTAAATCATTACAAATTTTAATTCAGACCTTGGAATTCAAAATAATATGTTTTACACTTGGCTATTCACCTTAGCAGACTAATATTTAGAACAGAGTTTTGGTAAAATTTTTAAAGTTTTTACGTGGGAATCTTATAGTTCTTTCATTCTTTATCCCATGTAAAATTATGAACTATCAGCTTTTTATTCCAATATTATTTTAAATGTACTCAGCAATATTAGTTATGCTATTGCATATCACTCCCAAATGCTGAATATACAGTGCTAAATGAGCTCCACTCTAATGAGCATTTGGACATTTCATTCCAGTGGGGGGAATGGGACACACAGCAAATAAGCAAAGAAGATGATTTTGGGGCTATGAATAAGATAAAAGAGGATAATATAATCCATATAATCCGTGATTTTGTGTGTGTGTGTCAGTGTACACGCATGTTGGGGGATGTTTGTTTAGAATGGAGTCTTAGAGAAGGCCTCCATGTAAAAGTGTCCTTTGAGTAAATGATGGAATGGAATTGTTGGGCACAGAACTTGGGGCAGGGAGGTTTGGGTGGGGAACCTCATAGGTAGAAGGAATAGAACAGGTGAAGCTCCAGAGGTAGAAGCAGAGCTGACATGTTGCCCTGTGGCAAACCAACAAGTCAGGTGACTCCCTGTGATTGCCTCTTTCTCGTGTTCACACCTTTGGATAATCCCTTCTCCTTGTGTGTGAGTAGTACCTGTGACTTGCTTCTAACAAATAAAATATGGCAAAAATGATGAAATGTCACTTCCAAGATTATTTTATGTAAGACTTCATCTTGTCATCAGACTCACTCTAGTGTGTGTGTCTCTCTCTCTTTCTCATTGGCTTTTGAAAAAGCCACAACCCCAAGAAATCAAATGCTCCCAAAAAACACACCAGTGAGAAAATGGATGCCTCCTTAGTTGAGCTTTCACATGAGAACTCAGCCCTGGCCAACCCCTTGATTGCAGCCTATGAGGCTCAGTAGAGGACCTCAGCAAGTCATGCCTGGACTCCCAACCCACAGAAACTATGAGATAATAGATGTGTTGTTCTAAGTTGTTAAGTCTGTAGTGATTTGTTACTGAGCATAGAAAACTAATACACAGACAACAGTCAGAATACACATTTGAGGGGTGGGTAATGATCTAAGGGAACAGTGGGTATGTATGTAATGAGGTAGAGGGGTGACTACACAGAACCTTTGGCCATGATATGGAAATCAGATATTATTACAAGTGTGTTGGACTGCCACTTGAGAGATTTAAGCAAGAGAGTGGTGTGATCTTTTTGACATGTTTAAATGTCTCCTGGCTATTTGTGAAAGATGGGCTATAGGAGGCCAAGAGTGGACAAGAAGACTTCTCAGTGGGCATTTGCATTCAGTCGATTGGCAAAAGAATGACGTGGCTCAAATTAGGGTAGTAGAAATGGAGTATGGTGAGAAAGAAGTCAAGGAAATTTTTTCAGTGCTGCTACTAAATCTGAGACATTTGGATTCAGCAACTAGAAGGATGGTGATTCCTTTACTGCAATGGAGAAATCTGAAGGAGGCAAAGTTGGGTCTCAGGTGGAAGAGAGAGAGCAAATCCAGGGTGCTATTTTGACATCTTAAATTTAGGAAGTCCATGAGGTATTCTGGGGGAAGATGTCAAGATGTTGTGGAACAAACAGGTCTGGACCTCAGGATTAGTGATATCTATTTGGATGAAATACTGATTGTAGTTAGTACCAAGAATGGGCTGAAAACCATCAAAGGAGGATGTGTTAACAGGCTACATAATAAAAATTAAATACATAAACTTTCTTTTGAAAGAGAATAGAGAATTTTGCTCTGCCAACATCTAAACCAGCAAGCTACAATCACTATGTTTGACAACATTCACAGAATAATTATTTAATGTACACTAAGTATTTGCTTGGAATTTGGAGAATGGGAGGAATGTGATATAGTAAAACTAAGGTTGGCTAAAATCCAACTGCAGCCTTCTGTGTGGCCAGCTCCTATCTGAGGCAGGGCTTCCTATTTCCCTCTCACCACTAACCCCCATCTCCACCTCACCCCCCAACCCCATTTCCATTTGAGCCATTGATTCAGCCCCAGTGAGCTGACTCTACTAATCTACCTCCACTCCTTAATGGTTTTATATGGTCTGTTTGCTTCCAGGCTTCCAGCCATTGGTCAAATTTGTTTAATTAGCAATTTTAATTTAGTAGTTAGAAATGGGATACATTTAAACCACACCTTCTCTTACACCAGCTGTAGTAATGCTAACATATGACAGCCATGGATTATGGTTAAAGAGTCAAATAAATTGATAATAATAAACTAAGGGTCTACAAAGGTGTGATTTGGTTAAAGGAAACAGAGATAATCCCTCACTGGGTTTTTACAGTAGGATTTCTCACTTCTCAAGAGTGACTTATCTTTCTTTCATGAGCTGAAAAAAACCTGGAGCTTGCAAGTGCCTCAGGCAAGTGAGTTTGAAGGTCTTCTTCGAGACTGAATGAAAGATAATAATCAAAATCTAGGTCAAGATACTATTTATTCTATAGAGAATTGTTTAAGCTAATGCTTTAAATTTAAGTCAGAACATAATTTAATATATGATTCATAGCATGCCCATCAGATATTCTTAATGACTGCACACATTGTAATCTCATTCAGACTATTTTACTTTGAGCAATTTTTTAACATCAAGTAGTACAGCCATTAAATTATCATTACAAAGATATCAAACTTCCTTCATTGCATCTAACTATTTCTCAAGACACAGGTATGCAGTGTGAGTCTGAAAGCTTTAGGAACTTCGATAGAGTTTTCAGAGACAGAATGAAAACAAAGGATTTGAGGTTAAAAAAAAAGAGTAAAACAGACTAGAAAAATTGGCAGGGAAAATGGATCTAGTCTGATGCATGACAAGGAAAGTTTACCTTCGGATAACCAGAAGGAAGCCACTACTAGTTATCATTAGCAATAGCACAGGCATACTAATTTTTGTAATCACCACAAAAACGTAAGAAGTGAAAAAAAGTTTGAGAATGACACAATAAAATTTTATTAAGTCATGAACAACTGGTGGGAGAGAAAATAATTATCCATCATAAATACTATTCTAGGGGGAAAATGAAGCTATACTGCATATGCTCTACATTTCAACAAAATCACTCTAGTTTATACTATATAACAAGTGAACATTTGGCCTTCAAGAATATCTAAATGAACTACATTAAGTACTTCACTCGAAAGTTTATTTTATCTTATCAATTTGTTCAGACAGTTGATTATGAAGATGGGTTCCATATGAAGAAATATACATCACACCATGAATGAAATTAAGATAAAATCAAAGTGAGTCCCAAAAGACTCAGAGATAGCTGCCCTGGTAATAATCTGAAAATAAGAAAATAGATCAAAATTGCACTCTCACGTTAAAGACTGCACAAAGCAAGAGGACTATCTGGAATAAAATAATAAAGCATTAAAAGAGGTAGAAATAGGGGTGCCTGGGTGGCTCAGTGGGTTAACCCTCTGCCTTCGGCTTGGGTCATGATCTCAGGGTCCTGGGATCGAGCCCCACATTGGGCTCTCTGCTCGGTGGGGGAGCCTGCTTCCTCCTCTCTCTCTGCCTGCCTCTCTGCCTACTTGTGATCTCTCTCTGTCAAAGAAATAAATAAATAAAATCTTAAAAAAAAAGAGGTAGAAATAACATGTTTGAGTTCTGTTAGAATAAGAGTTAGTACGTGTATGCCCTGAAGTCTACAGATACTAAGGAGGTGGATTCGATAGCCAGAACTCTGAACTGTGGGATGAGGGATTTATTTAGAGTAAAGCTCAAACACTCGGCAGTGAATTTGGAAAAGGAGGCCACTTCTGATTAGTCCTTGAGAACAAGGAGAGTGAAGTATGGCAGTAGTAACTGGCTAGAGGTCTAGAGGGAAGTTAGATCCCATGAAGGAACAAGGGATTAATGAGAACAAGGCCAGGTTTCTGACTCTGTTTTATGACCCCAAAATTTCACTGAACTTCCAATCAACTTTCTCATAAAATGATGATTAACGGTCACAAGTTTAGATGGGTGTAAGGACTCCTAGTTGCTAATGAATTTCTGTAACTGCCAGTGGCTCATGGAAGCTTTTGGGCAAAGGGAGATCATCCAGTCCAAATTACAACTGAGGAATTGAGGTCCCTCTAAGAGATGAAATGATTACCCAGCCAAAAAAGGACACAGAGTTAACATAGGCCAACCACTTCTTTAAAAAGTCAGGCGTTCCGGGCTCTCAGCTCCTCTGGGCCAGAGACTGGGAGGCCGCCATCTTCATTCCCGTCCTCGGGAACTCTATGGAAAGCACTCAAGGAACAAAAGCTCCCGAAAGCAAACCTGAGCGGATTACTCAACCCAGCCCCTGGTAAGGGCAGTGCAAAACCGACTGGGGTAAAGACACTTGAGAATCACTACAACAGGCCCCTCCCCCAGAAGATCAACAAGAAATCCAGCCAGGACCAGGACCAGGACCAAGTTCACCTACCTAAGAGTGCAGTATCAATACCAAGGAGAGCAGCAGACTTCCAGAGGAGGAGAAAGCAAAGCACGGAACTCATGGCTTTCTCCCCATGATTCTTCAGCCTTGCAGTTAATTTAATTTTTTTTTCCTTTTTCAATTTTTTTCTCTTCTTCTGCCAAATTTATTTTAACTTTTACCCTTTTCTTTTTTAACTTTTTTAAACTAGTTTATCTAATATATATATATATTTTTTTTCTTTTTTATATTTTTTTCTTTATTCGTTTTCTTTTTTTAATTGTTTCTTTTTTTTTTTTTCCCTTTCTGAACCTCTTTTTATCCCCTTTCTCCCCCCTCACGATTTGGAATCTCTTCTGATTTGGTTAAAACATATTTTCCTGGGGTTGTTGCCACCCTTTTAGTATTTTACTTGCTCCTTCATATACTATTATCTGGACAAAATGACAAGGCAGAAAAATTCACCACAAAAAAAAAGAACAAGAGGTAGTACCAAAGGCTATGGATCTCATCAATACAGACATTGGTAATATGTCAGATCTAGAGTTCAGAATGACAATTCTCAAGGTTCTAGCCGGCTCGAAAAAGGCATGGAAGATATTAGAGAAATGCTCTCGGGAGATATTAAAGCCCTTTCTGGAGAAATAAAAGAACTAAAATCTAACCAAATTGAAATCAAAAAAGCTATTAATGAGGTGCAATCAAAAATGGAGGCTCTCACTGCTAGGATAAATGAGGCAGAAGAAAGAATTAGCAATATAGAAGACCAAATGACAGAGAATAAAGAAGCTGAGCAAAAGAGGGACAAACAGCTACTGGACCACGAGGGCAGAATTCGAGAGATAAGTGACACCATAAGACGAAACAACATAAGAATAATTGGGATTCCAGAAGAAGAGGAAAGAGAGAGGGGAGCAGAAGGTATATTGGAGAGAATTATTGGAGAGAATTTCCCCAATATGGCAAAGGGAACAAGCATCAAAATCCAGGAGGCTCAGAGAACCCCCCTCAAATCAATAAGAATAGGTCCACACCCCGTCACTTAATAGTAAAATCTACAAGTCTTAGTGACAAAGAGAAAATCCTGAAAGCAGCCCGGGAAAAGAACTCTGTAACGTACAATGGTAAAAATATTAGATTGGCAGCAGACTTATCCACAGAGACCTGGCAGGCCAGAAAGAGCTGGCATGATATATTCAGAGCACTAAATGAGAAAAACATGCAGCCAAGAATACTATATCCAGCTAGGCTATCATTGAAAATAGAGGAGAGATTAAAAGCTTCCAGGAAAAACAAAAACTGAAAGAATTTGCAAACACCAAACCAGCTCTACAGGAAATATTGAAAGGGGTCCTCTAAGCAAAGAGAGACCCTAAAAGTAGTAGATCAGAAAGGAACAGAGACAATATACAATAACAGTCACCTTACAGGCAATACAATGGCACTAAATTCATATCTCTCAATAGTTACCCTGAATGTTTATGGGCTAAATGCCCCAATCAAAAGACACAGGGTATCAGAATGGATTAAAAAAACAAAACCCATCTATATGTTGCCTACAAGAAACTCATCTTAAACCCGAAGACACCCCCAGATTTAAAGTGAGGGTGTGGAAAAGAATTTACCATGCTAATGGACATCAGAAGAAAGCAGGAGTGGCAATCCTTATATCAGATCAATTAGATTTTAAGCCAAAGACTATAATAAGAGATGAGGAAGGACACTATATCATACTCAAAGGATCTGTCCAACAAGAAGATCTAACAATTTTAAATATCTATGCCCCTAACGTGGGAGCAGCCAACTATATAAACCAATTAATAACAAAATCAAAGAAACACATCAAAAAAAATACAATAATAGTAGGGGACTTTAACACTCCCCTCACTGAAATGGACAGATCATCCAAGCAAAAGATCAACAGGGAAATAAAGGTCTTAAATGACACACTGGACCAGATGGACATCACAGATATATTCAGAACCTTTCATCCCAAAGCAACAGAATACACATTCTTCTCTAGTGCACATGGAACATTCTCCAGAATAGTTCACATCCTGGGTCCTCAATCAGGTCTCAGCCAGTATCAAAAGATTGGGATCATTCCCTGCATATTTTCAGACCACAATGCTCTGAAGCTAGAACTCAATCACAAGAGGAAATTTGGAAAGAGCCCAAATACATGGAGACTAAACAGCATCCTTCTCAAGAATGAATGGGTCAACCAGGAAATTAAAGAAGAATTGAAAAAATTCATGGAAACAAATGATAATGAAAACATAACGGTTCAAAATCTGTGGGACACAGCAAAGGCAGTCCTGAGAGGAAAATATATAGTGGTACAAGCCTTTCTCAAGAAACAAGAAAGGTCTCAGGTACACAACCTAACCCTACACCTAAAGGAGCTGGAGAAAGAACAAGAAAGAAACCCTAAACCCAGCAGGAGAAGAGAAATCATAAAGATCAGAGCAGAAATCAATGAAATAGAAACCAAAAAGCCAATAGAACAAATCAACGAAACTAGGAGCTGGTTCTTTGAAAGAATTAATAAGATTGATAAACCCCTGGCCAGACTTATCAAAAAGAAAAGAGAAAGGACCCAAATAAATAAAATCATGAATGAAAGAGGAGAGATCACAACGAACACCAAAGAAATACAGACAATTATAAGAACATACTATGAGCAACTCTACGCCAACAAATTGGACAATCTGGAAGCAATGGATGCACTCCTAGAGACATATAAACTACCACAACTGAACCAGGAAGAAATAGAAAGCCTGAACAGACCCATAACCAGTAAGGAGATTGAAACTGTCATCAAAAACCTCCAAACAAACAAAAGCCCAGGGCCAGACGGATTCCCGGGGGAATTCTACCAAACATTTAAAGGAGAACTAATTCCTATTCTCCTGAAACTGTTCCAAAAAATAGAAATGGAAGGAAAACTTCCAAACTCATTTTATGAGGCCAGCATCACCTTGATCCCAAAACCAGACAAGGATCCCATCAAAAAAGAGAAGTACAGACCAATATCCTTAATGAACACAGATGCAAAAATTCTCACCAAAATACTAGCCAATAGGATTCAACAGTACATTAAAAGGATCATTCACCACGACCAAGTGGGATTTATTCCAGGGCTGCAAGGTGGTTCAACATCCGCAAATCAATCAATGTGATACAACACATTAATAAAAGAAAGAACAAGAACCATATGATACTCTCCATAGATGCTGAAAAAGCATTTGACAAAGTACAGCATCCCTTCCTGATCAAAACTCTTCAAAGTGTAGGGATAGAGGGCACATACCTCCATATTATCAAAGCCATCTATGAAAAACCCACCGCAAATATCATTCTCAATGGAGAAAAACTGAAAGCTTTTCCACTAAGGTCAGGAACACGGCAGGGATGTCCCTTATCACCACTGCTATTCAACATAGTACTAGAAGTCCTAGCCTCAGCAATCAGACAACAAAAGGAAATTAAAGGCATCCAAATCGGCAAAGAAGAAGTCAAACTATCACTCTTCGCGGATGATATGATACTATATGTAGAAAACCCAAAAGACTCCACTCCAAAACTGCTAGAACTTGTACAGGAATTCAGTAAAGTGTCAGGATATAAAATCAATGCACAGAAATCAGTTGCATTTCTCTACACCAACGACAAGACAGAAGAAAGAGAAATTAAGGAGTCCATCCCATTTACAATTGCACCCAAAACTATAAGATACCTAGGAATAAACCTAACCAAAGAGACTAAGAATCTATACACAGAAAACTATAAAGTAGTCATGAAAGAAATTGAGGAAGACACAAAGAAATGGAAAAGTGTTCCATGCTCCTGGATTGGAAGAATAAATATTGTGAAAATGTCTATGCTACCTAAAGCAATCTACACATTTAATGCAATTCCTATCAAAGTACCATCCTTTTTTTTTTTCAAAGAAATGGAACAAATAATCCTAAAATTTATATGGAACCAGGAAAGACCTCGAATAGCCAAAGGAATATTGAAAAAGAAAGCCAAAGTTGGTGGCATCACAATTCCGGACTTCAAGCTCTATTACAAAGCTGTCATCATCAAGACAGCATGGTACTGGCACAAAAACAGACACATAGATCAATGGAACAGAATAGAGAGCCCAGAAATAGACCCTCAACTCTATGGTCAACTCATCTTCGACAAAGCAGGAAAGAATGTCCAATGGAAAAAAGACAGCCTCTTCAATAAATGTTGTTGGGAAAGTTGGACAGCCACACACAGAAAAATGAAATTGGACCATTTCCTTACACCACACACGAAAATAGACTCAAAATGGATGAAGGACCTCAATGTGAGAAAGGAATCCATCAACATCCTTGAGGAGAACACAAACAGCAACCTCTTCGACCTCAGCCACAGCAACATCTTCCTAGGAACATCGCCAAAGGCAAGGGAAGCAAGGGCAAAAATGAACTATTGGGATTTTATCAAGATCAAAAGCTTTTGCACAGCAAAGGAAACAGTGAACAAAACCAAAAGACAACTGACAGAATGGGAGAAGATATTTGCAAACGACATATCAGATAAAGGGCTAGTGTCCAAAATCTATAAAGAACTTAGCAAACTCAACACCCAAAGAACAAAGAATCCAATCAAGAAATGGGCAGAAGACATGAACAGACATTTCTGCAAAGAAGACATCCAGATGGCCAACAGACACATGAAAAAGTGCTCCATATCACTCGGCATCAGGGAAATACAAATGAAAACCACAATGAGATATCACCTCACACCAGTCAGAATGGCTAAAATTAACAAGTCAGGAAATGACAGATGCTGGCGAGGATGCAGAGAAAGGGGAACCCTCCTACACTGTTGGTGGGAATGCAAGCTGGTGCAACCACTCTGGAAAACAGCATGGAGGTTCCTCAAAAGGTTGAAAATAGAACTACCCTATGACCCTGCAATTGCACTGCTGGGTATTTACCCTAAAGATACAAACGTAGTGATCCGAAGGGGCACATGCACCCGAATGTTTATAGCAGCAATGTCTACAATAGCCAAACTATGGAAAGAACCTAGATGTCCATCAACAGACGAATGGATAAAGAAGAAGTGGTATATATACACAATGGAATACTATGCAGCCATCAAAAGAAATGAAATCTTGCCATTTGTGACGACGTGGATGGAACTAGAGGGTATCATGCTTAGCGAAATAAGTCAATCGGAGAAAGTCAACTATCATATGATCTCCCTGATATGAGGGAGAGGAGATGCAACATGGGGGGTTAAGGGGCTAGGAGAAGAGTAAATGAAACAAGATGGGATTGGGAGGGAGACAAACCATAAGTGACCCTTAATCTCACAAAACAAACTGAGGGTTGATGGGGGGAGGGGGTTGAGAGGGGGGGGTGGGGTTATGGACATTGGGGTTGGGTATGTGCTATGGTGAGTGCTGTGAAATGTGTAAACCTGGCGATTCACAGACCTGTACCCCTGGGGATAAAAATATATTATATGTTTATAAAAAATAAAATTAAAAAAAATCAGGCCTTTATCCAATCCAATCCTACAATAAAGGCAGCATGTCATCTATCCTTCAGAGACAAGATGGATTATGGACATTTACAAGTAAGCCCTGAACTGCCTTTTCAGCTAACCTGTTTTACTTTCCTCTAGCTAAACAGAGTATATCACAGAGAAATAATAGAACGCAATTGATTTAAGTTTCATTTCCTTTTATTTCCTCTTTTCTTCCTCATGGAGTTGCGGATGAGCAATGAAATGGCCAAAAGTCCAAAAGCCCCAATGCAGCTAAGCATTACTACTCACATTTATTTGATACAGATAAAAAGCCCTCATCACATTCTAAAATCTCAAAGAACCCAAGTGAATCTGGAGCCAGCAGAACGAATTCTCTGGAATATAATGACTTGAAAGCTTCCCTCAGATTTCACTGAAGCTTATCGTATGAAACTGAGGCACTATTCCTCTTATCATGGAAGGAACAGTAGTAACTGAAAACACAAATGGCCTACTGGTGAGTTGTTCCTGCCCATGATTCTGTTCGCCTTCCCATCTTCTGCACGGGACAAGCTTAGGCAATAGGTGATCTTTAGAGTAGGGAGAGGAAGAAAGTATTCCTTTCCACTCCTGAGCACGGGTCAGCACACTCAGACACACTTTCTGAGGAGTAATCATTTCATTTCTTTCTGAAGAATTGCCATTCAGTCCATACCAGTCTATACAAATGTCAAAGGGGAAAATCCTGGAGACTTCTTTCCTGAGATGTCTAGCTCACTTCCACCACATTTCCTGGGCTCACAACCTCGCTCCTGGTGTGTTAAAAAGCTTCTGTGGCCATGGCTGAGCCCATCTTCCTAGACTTTATTTTAGCTCAGCCCCATCTCCCAGTCCCAGATGACCCCAGTCCCTTGGTCTTTAGAACCAATTCCACCCAGTCTTCCTAGTGCCTGTCTGATCCCGTGACCCAGCCTTTATCCAGAATTATCAGTCATTTTCTCTTACCTTATTTCTCTTGCTAGACATGTCCAGGAGAAATTTTCTGATTTTGAGAGCAATGGACAGAGTAGCTGAGGAAGAGAAAGACACCTCCAAAAAGATCTGAGCCAAAGGTGGAATACCTAAAAAAATTCAGTCCCATCTCCCAACAAAGGTGAATCTTCTGGTGCCTCATCACCTGTATCTTTGATTATCTCCTTCCTGGCTGTTTTTGGTGCAGATTTTAGGAAGGATGGGCAGAATACAGGAATAGAAAATTGATTATTCCCCCCAAACAATCCATTTCTGGGTGTTGTTGCATGAATTTAAGTTCTCTTTGTTGAAAAGCTTTATGTATCAGTCTATTAGGATGGTACCGTGTCACAAGATATCTACTCCAGTAGAAAAAAGAAAGGTACTTGATTTAATTTGCCTGGCTGACATGGTGATGTTAAATACCTTATTCAGACACCTTGGGAACACGAGCAGAGGTCAAAGATACCACTGTGTGTTTCAGACCCAAGGAGACCCAAGGCTCCCAAGGAGAGGATGTGCAAAGTGGGAGCTGAAACCCAGCCCATTTCTGCTGGCCTGCCTTGGGCCCTAGACAGGGCTGCAATCCTTGGAGGGAGGAGAACTTTTTTTTTTTTTTTTTTTAAGATTTTAGTTATTTATTTGATAGAGAGAACGATCACAAGTAGGCAGAGAAGCAGGCAGAGAGGGGGCGGGGGGAAGAAGGCTCCCTGCTGAGCAGACAGCCCAATGTGGGGCTCCATCCCAGGACACTGAGATCATGGCCTGAGCTGAAGTCAGAGGCTTAACCCACTGAGCCACCCAGGCGTCCCGGACTTTTTTTTTTTTTTTTAATAATTTCTTTTTCTTTTCTAGTGCCTGAGCCTGGGAAATTACTTTTCTTCTTCTTTCTTTTTTCTCTAAAGGAAAAGGTAATTCTCATCACTTAAGTAGACTGTGTATGGAAAGTGCAAGATAAGTAATTTGGCTCATATTTGGAGTAAAGGGTCTGAGTGAAATCAACAGCAAGTTTTTAATAAAGTCCCGCATCGCCTCGATAGTAATAAACATGGAATAGACGTTCACTGTGAATCAGGTACCATACAAAGAACTTTTTCATGTCATATGTCATAATATATCTCCAACAACTCACTGAAACAGCGGCCATGGTTATTTCCTCTTTTAGAGGTGAGATCATCCAGTCACTGCATTTTACTCCCAAGTTTTTCGGTCCAATCTCAGAAGAGATGATATTTGTTAATTTTTAAGAGTAAAATGGTAAAAAATAATATCCTGCTTGCGTGAAATGGTGGCACCACGATGAGTATCAAAGTCATCATTTGTTTTATGACAAGTTGGTCCTTTATGTTTTTAATAAGCATCCCATCTTTACCTTGCTGTTTAATGCTTTTCTGGGTGACAACTGAAGTGTACTACATGTGTGTATTTTGGGTGCCATGAGTGTGTATCTAGACATAAAACACAACATGACAGTCTCAGAATAGGGATGATTTCAGATAGGTTATCCATTATTACTGTTTTCCTTTAAATCCAAATTCCTTCTTCTAGTCCTATGCTGAGAAGTGTGGTACTTAAAAGGGATTTTATCTATCAAGTATTTATTATATTTATCTTTTCATTTCAAGCCTTCTATTTTAAAATAAGTATCCTCCTGTCTTTTTATTTTTTTTTCATTTTCAGGGTTCTGATGATTAATTTTATGTGTCAACTTGATTAGGCCATGGTACCCAGATACTTGGCCAAACAGCAGTCAAGCTATTTCTATGAAGGTATTTTTTTCAGATAAGAGTAATGTTTAAATCGGTAAACTATAAATAACACAGATAAATGAAAAGACTGAAGTCCCTGGAGGAAGAAGGAATTTTGCCTTCAGTCTGCCTTAGGACCTGCTTAGGACCTGCTGGCCTGACCTGGGGAATTTGGACTTGCAGCCCCCACAATTGGAGGAGCCAAGAAATCTCATTAAAATAAGTTTATCTGTCCCTCGGTTTCTCCGTCTTTCTCTCTCTCTCTCCACACACAAACACACACACGCATGCACACATGCACTCACATCCTTGGGGTTCTATGTCTCTGGAGAACCTGAACTGATACACAAGTTTTCAATTCTGGCCTGGCACATAGGCTGTCATGTTATTGCTTACCTTTGCTTTCATTAAGAAGACCACTAAAATTCCAGTGGAGGCCGTGTCCACATTTCTTATAACCGGTGTGAATATAAGCATCTCTTATTAATTGCTGTTGATTAGCCAAAAGGCAAATATTTAATTAAACCTTGAGAGATAATAAAATTGCACATGAATTATCTATCTAAGAGCACCTAGGTCCGCACATTTCATTAAGATGATTTAACTAATAATCATATCTCTTACACTCAGTCTTTGTTTGAACAGGTTGATTCTTTTCTGGTTGCTTTGTTTTGCCTTTTTTTTTTTTTTTTCTTTCTGGAGTTCCCTAGAGAGACAGTGTTGTTTTTTTTCCTAAAGTCATGTTTGTTGATTTGTATTTACTTTGCTTCTTATCTCTGTCCCATTAGAAGCGCTGCTGATCACATCACAGATGAACACTTTTGTTTATTATACTTGAAATCATACACTCAAGAGAAAACATTGACTGGACTGAATGATAATGAATCCTCAGAAGAGGAAAGATTTAGTTGGCAGTTAAAGCAAAACTCAGTTTTCCATTGGTGTTCTTACATGGCTTCTATTTCCTAGGGTTTTCCTGGGAACGTAAGAAATCACAGGACAAGGGGGTTGGTTACTCTGCTACTGGTCGAGTGGGTTTTAAAAGTTTACTTCAAGGACAGGCACAGACTTTTATTTGTTAATTTAAAGAAGCAGTAAAAATCTAAACATCTCTTGTGTGCCTGCCTAGGACTGAAAAGAAGCAGCTTCCAGATCTTTAATACAGGGCTTGGCAGATTGTTCCTGAAGGAACGAGGCAGGAGGCTTCCAGGGTGGGTGGTTGCACAGACTGAGCCACACACCACGGGGGCCAAACCTTGTGAAAAAGAAAAATAAGGACACTTCCACTTAAAAAGCTGCTGAAATTATGTCTTTCCTTTTTTTTTTTTTTTAAGATTTCTTTTATTTCTTCAACAGAGAGCTAGAGAAAGAGCACAAGGAGACAGAGAGGCAGGCAGAGGGAGAGGGAGAAGCAGGCTCTGCTGAGCAGGGACCCCGATGTGGGACTTGATCCCAGGACCTTGGAATCATGACTTGAGCCAAAGGCAGATATTTAACCAACTAAGCCGCATAGTCGCCCCTGTCTTTCCCTTAAAAAAAAAAAAAAAAAATTAACTGTCCTTTGTTTTATGATGGTGACAGCTAATAGTAGGTTTTGCGTGTGATTTTAATGGTCTCATGTTTCAGTAAAAAGTTTGAAGCTCCATATTGGATCTACTCAGTCTTTTAAAAACTATTTCACAATTTTCTCTCATAAAATCCAAATGCCTTGGAAATGCTGGCCTACATACAAGTAAGTGTCTTGCTTCTGTTTGAGGCTACTAGTTACTCTTCTGATGTTGCACGAGTGTATGAATGCATGACCTTTTTTCATCTCTATGATGCAGGACATTGCTCTCTATGACCACACAGCACAATCTGAGTGCTTGACACAAAGTTGTTAAAGATGTTCTCTTTTAAAGAAAGGGAGCCGAAACAGCTCAGGAAACTGCACACACATTTCCCGGGCACCCAGTTGCTCCTCATCTAAATGAGACTGTAGGAAAACGGAGACTATGCACTACAGATTGGCTGAATGGGTTGCTTACACAACAAGGGCCAGCCTCGGGGCCTCTGCAGAGTGAGAAGCATTAAACCACTAACTGGGCTGAAAAATACCAGAGTGGGAGACGAACCACAAGAGACTGTGGACTCTGAGAAACAAACTGAGGGTTTTGGAGGGGCAGGGGGTGGGGAGGTGGGTGAGCCTGGTAGTGGGTAGTAAGGAGGGCACGTATTGCATGGAGCACTGGGTGTGGTACATAAAAAATAAATTTTGAAACACTGAAAAAAAATTAAATTAAATTTTTAAAAAATATTCTTGGCTGAATGTTCTTCTCATTTAGTGCCCTGAATATATCTTGCCAGCCCTTTCTGGCTTGCCAGGTCTCTGTGGACAGGTTTGATGTTATTCTGATGGGCTTTCCTCTGTAAGTAAGGAGCCTCTTTGTCCTAGCGGCTTTCAAGAGATTATACCTACAATTATGATTCCTCAATTTGACTATCAGGTGTCTTGATGTTTTTCTGGAATCTATAATCTTGGGTGGAGACCGTTCGGCCTCTAGTACATGAACACTGGTTCCATTCACGAGATTGGGAAAATTTTCTTGAAGAACTTGTCCTACTATATCTTCTAGACTTCTTTCTTTCTCCTCCCCTTCAGGGATTCCAATAATTCTGACATTGGAACGTTTCATGGAGTCACTTATTTCCCTGATTCTGTTTTCATGGCTTCTAATCTGTTTGTTCCAGGCTTCCTCTTGATCCTTTCTCTCTATCTGTTTGTCCTCCAGATCACTAATTCTATCTTCTGTCTCAGTTACCCTAGCTTTGAGAGAATTTAGATTAGATTGGAACTCATTGAGAGCATTGTGAACCTCAGCCCTGGTAGCTTTTAGCTCTGCCCTAACATTGTGAACATCCCGTCTGGTCGCTTTCAGCTCAGCCCTAATCAATTCCGTTTGGTCATGCATGGCTTTCTCCAACCTAGCTATTGCCTGGATAATTGTTAGCCTAAATTCTCTTTCCGACATATTGTCTATGTTGATAGCCATTAGCTCTGTTGCAGAAGGTCCATCCTCTGTATTTTTCTTCTGTTGGGCATTCCTCCTCCTAGTCATTTTGGTGAGAGATGACTGATTATCCACCATGACCAGGTGGGATTCATTCCTGGGCTACAAGGATGGTTCAACATTCGCAAATCAATCAATGTGATAGAACAAATCAATAAAAGTAGAGAGAAGAACCACATGGTCCTCTCAATTGATGCAGAAAAAGCATTTGACAAAATCAAGCATCCGTTCCTGATTAAAACACTTCAAAGTATAGGGATAGAGGGAACATTCCTGAACTTCATCAAATCTATCTATGAAAAACCCACAGCAAATATCATCCTCAATGGGAAAAAGCTTACAGCCTTCCCATTGAGATCAGAAACACAACAAGGATGCCCACTCTCACCACTCTTGTTCAACATAGTATTAGAAGTCCTAGCAACAGCAATCAGACAACAAAGAGAAATAAAAGGTATCCAAATTGGCAATGAAGAAGTCAAACTCTCTCTCTTCGCAGATGACATGATTCTTTATATGGAAAACCCAAAAGACTCCACCCCCAAACTACTAGAACTCATACAGCAATTCAGTAACGTGGCAGGATATAAAGTCAATGTACAGAAATCAGTGGCTTTCTTATACACTAACAATGAAAATACAGGAAGGGAAATTAGAGAATCGATTCCATTTACTATAGCACCAAGAACCATAAGATACCTGGGAATAAACCTAACCAAAGAGGTAAAGGATCTGTACTTGAGGAACTACAGAACACTCATGAAAGAAATTGAAGAAGATATAAAAAGATGGAAGACCATTCCATGCTCTTGGATCGGAAGAATAAACATTGTTAAAATGTCTATACTGCCTAGAGCAATCTATACTTTTAATGCCATTCCGATCAAAATTCCACCGGTATTCTTCAAAGAGCTGGAGCAAATAATCCAAAAATTTGTATGGAACCAGAAGAGACCCCGAATCGCTAAGGAAATGTTGAAAAACAAAAATAAAACTGGTGGCATCACGTTACCTGATTTCAAGCTTTACTACAAAGCTGTGATCACCAAGACAGCATGGTACTGGCATAAAAACAGACACATAGACCAGTGGAACAGAATAGAGAGCCCAGATATGGACCCTCAACTCTATGGTCAGTTAATCTTCGACAAAACAGGAAAAATAGACAGTGGGAATTTTTAAAAAATACCTTGCTAAGGCTCTGAAGTATTATTCTGTGTAAGTGCAGGTGTAATGCACTTTGTTCACCAGAGCAAAGAGCTACTTTGTATTGTTTCTCTAATTATGCATGCCACTCCAATTATATTAATAATCAAGAAGCCTTCTTATATAAAGACAACACAGACATATTTAAAGTTATTTTGTGCACAGGACTCAAAGGATTATTAGAACAATGCTCAGGGAAAAAAAGACCACCTAAAATTGTTCTAGTTACAAAACTACTGATTTTATTAAAAAAAAATCATTCACCATGATCAAGTGGGATTTATTCGTAGGTTGCAAGGGTGATTCAATACTGGCAAATTATCAGCATGATACAACACATTAATAAAAGAAAGGATAAGGACCATATGATCATTTCAATAGTTGCAGAAAAAGTATTTGAGAAAGTACAACATGGATTCATGATAAAAACGCTCAGCAAAGTTAATTTAGAGGTTTTTGTCTTTTTTTGACTGACTTATTTCCCATAGTATAATACTCTTTAGCGCCACCCATGTTCTTACAAATATCAAGATTTCATTCTCTTAATGGTCGAGTAATATTCCATTTATATGTATATACTTATATACATAATATCTATATATCTATCTAGATATACCACTTCTTCTTTATCCATTCATCTGTTGCTGGACACTTGGGCTGCTTCCCTAATTTGGCTATTGTAGATAATGCTGCCATAAACATCGGGATACATATATCCCTACGAATTAGTATTTTAGGATGCTTTAGTGCAATTGCTGGATCATAAGGTAGTTCTTTTTTTAACTTTCTGAGGAACCTCCATACTATTTTCCAGAGTGGCTACAACAGCTTGCATTCCCACCAACAGCGAACGTCCTCACTAACACCTATTGTTTCCCGTGTTGTTTACGTTAGCCATTCTGAAATGCGTGAGGTGGTATCTCATTGTGGTTTTGATTTGTATTTCCCTGATGATGAGTGATGTTGAGCATTTTTCATGTATCTGTTGTCTTTGGAAAAATGTGCATGTCTTCTGCCCATTTTAAATTGGGTTATTTGGTTTTGGGGGGGTTGTTGAGTTTTACACATTCGTTAGATATTTTGGATACTAACCATTTATAAGATCTCTCATTTGCGAGTATCTTCTTCCATTCCATAGGATGCATCTTAGTTTTGTTGGTTGTTTCCTTCACTGTACACAAGCTTTTTATTTTGATGAAGTCGTTATAGTTTATTGTTTTTGTTTTCCTTGCCTCAGGAGAAGTTGCTATGGCTGATGTCAAAGAGGTTACTGCTATGTTCTCTTCTACAATTTTTATGGTTTCAGTCTCACGTTTAGGTCTTTAATCCATTTTGAATTTATTTTTGTATATGATGTAGGAAAGTGGTCCAGTTTCATTCTTTTGCTTATTGCTGTCCAGTTTTCCCAACACCATTTGTTGAAGAGACCATTTTTTTCCCATTGGATATTCTTTCCTGCTTTGTGGAAGATAATACACCATATAGTTGTGGGTTCATTCTGTTTTTTTTTTTATTCTGTTCTATTGATCTATTTATCTGTTTTTGTTCCAGTATCATATGTCTTGATCACTACTGTTTTGCAATATAACTTGAAGTCTGGAATTGTGATGCTTCCAGCTCTGCTTTTCTTTTTCAAGGTTGCATTCCATACTTTGGGTCTTTGGTGGTTCCACACGAATTTTAGAATTTTGTTTTTGCTCTGTGAAAAATGCTGATGGTATTTTGATAGGGATTGTATTAAATGTGTAGATTGCTTTGGGTCACATAGGCATTTTAACAATATTTGTTCTTCCAATCCATGAGCATGGAATGTCTTTCCATTTCTTTGTGTCATCTTCAATTTTTTTCATCAGCGTTTCATGGTTTCATAGTCTTTCATCTTTTTGGTTAAGTTTCTTCCTAGGTATCTTACTGTTTCTGGTACAATTGTAAATGGGATTGATTCCTTGATTTCTCTTTCTGCTGCTTCATTATTGGTGTATAGAAATGCAACAGGCTTGGGGCGCCTGGGTGGCTCAGTGGGTTAAGCCTCTGCCTTCAGCTCAGGTCATGATCCCAGGGTCCTGGGATGGAGCCCCGCAATAGGCTCTCTGCTCAAGCAGGGAGCCTGCTTCCCCCTCTGTCTCTGCCTGCCTTTCTACCTACTTGTGATCACTGTCTGTCAAATAAATAAATAAAAACTTAAAAAAAAAAAAAAGAAATGCAACAGGCTTCTGTACATTGATTTTGTATCCTATGAATTTACTGAATTTGTACATGAGTTTTAGCAGCTTTTTGGTTGAGTCTTTGGGTTTTCTACATAGAATATCATGTCATCTGCAAATAATGAAAATTTTACTTCTTTGTTGCCAATCTGGATGCCTTTATTTCTTTTCATTGACTGACTTGTGGCCAGGACTTCTAGTATTATGTTAAGTAACAGTGGTGAGAGAGGGCATCCCTGCCTTGTTCCTGACCATAGAGGAAAAGCTCTGTTTTTCCACACTGAGGATGATATTAGCTGTGGGTTTTTCATATATGGCCTTTATTATGTTGAGATGTGTTCCCTTTAAACATACTTTGGTGAAAGGATCATGAAAGGATGTTACACTTTATCAAATGCTTTTTCTGCATCTATTGAAATGATCATATGGTTTTTATCCTTTCTTTTATAAACATGGTGTATCACACTGATTGATTTGCCAATACTGAACCACCCTTGCAACCCGGGAATACGTGGAGTTTAAGAAACACAACAAATGAGCAAAAGGAAAGAGGGGGGCAAACCCAGAAACAGACTCTTAACCATAGAGAACAAACTGATGGTTACCCAAAGGGAGGTGGGTGGGGGGATGGGTGAAATAGGTGATGGGGACTAAGGAGTGCAGCTGTGATGAGCACCAGGTGATGTGTGGAAGTGCTGACTCACTATATTGTACACCCGAAACTAGTATTATACCATATATTTACTACCTGGAATTTAAATAAAAATTTTTTTAAAAGGACTGAAATTTTTTAAAAAGCTAGGAATTTTATAGGTTTATTTACCGTATATAATTAAAATGCATAAGACAATTCTTTTTATTGTCACTATTGTAACATCTTTGTGATTCAGTCGCTCATCGATTCATGCACCATTGAGTTTCTTTTGTGGGTGAGGCATTGTTCTGGGTGCTGGAGACACATAATCAAATAAGTGCAATACCGTAATTAATAAAAAGCTGCAAGTCCTATGTCCAGAACAAGCTGGGACAGCTGAGAGCTTCTAGTCGTGGCCAGAGTGGTAATCCACAAAAGGAAACCAACCCTAACCATCATCCTCTTTCTGTTCTTCTCTGCATCTGCCTTTAGGCACACACACCTTTTAGTCCTAAGATGATCATTTCCGTTCCTCTACTTCCTACCTCTTCCAAAACGTGGTTAAGTTTGAAATCTTGAGAAATTCTGGCTGATTTAAAACGTGGGGCTTATGAGAGGAGCACTGATTTATTGGCACTGCTGAAACACTATTCGTTGATTTCAGATGTGCAGAGAACCTGCTGCTAAATTATCTGGTTCTTGTTTAAAAGGAAACTCAACGCAACCACGGTAGTTGCAAATATACAAACATGGCAACAGACGCTTTAGGTGGAGTTTTGGAGCGAAGGCTGGAGAGAGCTCGCTGCAAGAGCTTTGGCGCTACCAAGAGCCCGGTGAATGCAGAGGAGCGCTGCTTTCAACACATCCCTAAAACGGCTACCGGGAGAGAGGACCAGAGTGAGCCAGAGAGAAACCCGCAACCAGCGGAGTGCCTCTCACGTTCAGTGCAGACTTTCATTCCTGTGAGCGGTTATTTAGACTGAAAATGGAAACATGCAACTGTGAGGCAGATCTCATTCATGCATAATTGAAACACCCAAGGGTAAAATAGTGAGGCACAATGGATGACATCTGATAAAAAGGGAGCAAGGATAGAGAAGAAGTTCAAAACAAGATACAAGACCCTGGGGACCGTAGAGAAGAATACCTCACATAGGCCAAATTACCAGACAATGCAAATATAAAGACAAATACATGGAAGAAACACGAAGATTGGGTAGGGGTAAAATGCTTAGAATATGAAACATTCAAAGGATGAGTCACTGGTGAGGGAGACTCTTATTCTAACAAAACACAACCATAGTATGTGGTTTTCTCATATGCCTAGGAACTCGACAGGATTACACTAGTACAGGATCCATTGTCTTTAAAGAAGCTATATTCTAAATGACTGTGTGTTTATAGAGAACTATGGGCCATGCGTATGCATAAATATTACATTTGTCTTAACTTCCTGGGAGAGCAGCGATGTGTGTGTGTGTGTGTACACGTTTGTATCTGTATAGAGTTGGCTTCCTACTTAGGAAGGATAAATGCCATTTCATTACAGAAATTTGCAGAAAAGTATTGTGACAAGTATTTTGAAAATAAAAGTCACGAGTAAGTTGTGACCAGTAGTTTAAACGACTGGCTGGGAAACAATGATCAGGTAATGCAGTTGCCGTGCCCTTTTTTCCCGCCAACTCACAAACGGTTTAGTGAGGACCTATCATGAACCAGGCACGGGGATAGATCCTCTGGACGATTTCATTTAATCCCCACAGAAGTTTCCTGAAAAGGCATTATTGCTCCCATTTTCAGATGAAGATGCTGAGGTTCAGAGAGGTTAAGTCACAAAATCTTCTCTGAATATCAACCCAAACTCTTCCTGTATTCCTTCATTCCCTTAGAGGGATGAGAGGAAAGGCCAAGTAGAGAAGTTCTCACAATGCATGCAGCCTTTCTAGCGTTGGGCTCGAAATTCTGATTTGCTCACATTATGAACATTTTCATTAAACAAAGTGAATGTTGCAAAAATACAGCCATGCTTATTTCCTTTTGTTAAAAAGAAAGAGGAGCCTTTAAGTTGCTTAATGATTCTGAAGATTCGGTTCTGCACTTGGGTCCACGTTCTGCTCACATTCTCATCCTTTCCAATGAGAAGATAACTGAAAGCAGTTTATCTCATACCCATGGGAACATGAGCAAGATGCAGGGAAACAATTCAAGCCATGTGCCCTAGGATTTGACCATATATGTCCTCATTAATTAACAAAGTAGTAAGTCATCTAACTTAAAGATAACTTAAAGTTGTCTAACTTAATCACCTTCAAAGACCGTTATATACTCTTATATACCAGACACTGAGAATTTACTGAACAGGAAGACACGGTTTCTGCCCTCCAGGAACTCAAAATAAATCTGGGTGTAAACACGTACATATACGTACTTATAAACATGTGTAAGGCAAGTGACAAATGCCTCCTGGGACACATGGGCAATATGTATAACAGGTATTAGAGAAGACAAAGGTCACCCAAGGCTGGGGTTCATTCAGCTTCCAACACACACACCTTGAGTTTGTACCCATAGATCAAATGTTGCTACCTCTGCTCTTTTCTGATAATTTACAAATGACTTTGTTTTCAAGAATCATAGGCTCAGGGGCACCTGGGTGGCTTAGTAGATTGAACAACCACCTCTTGATTTTGGCTCAGGTCATGATCTCATAGTCGTGGGATCAAGCCCCATGTTGGGCTCTGTGCTCAGCGTGGAATCTGCTTGTCTTTCTCCCTCGGCAAACCCTGACTACCCGGCTCACTCACTCTCTCTCTCTCAAATAAATAAATAAAACCTTTAAGAAAAAGAATCCTGGTCTCAGATTCTTAGAAAGAAGGTTCTATAGAAAATTGGTACTATAGAAAGGTCAGGACCTGTTAAGGTACTACAGAAAACTGGTCTAACTCTGTCATAGATATGGAAACTGTGGTTCAGGGGAGCTAAGTAACTTACTGGAGATAACACAGATAGCTAATTAAAAATATCTCGGAGAGTAAATATGTTACCCTGAAAATCTTGAAAAGAAAACTTTTAGTTGGAAATCAAGGCTGGCTCTAAATGAAATAGAAAACCCTGAAATGGAGTAATCAGGCAACCATGGAACATTCTAGTATGATCAACAGTTTTTGTAGCCTGGATTGTATTGCTTAATCTCACTGGTGGCCAGCTCTCTCATCTGGGAAAGGAGGTATCCTGAATCAATGATCTCTGTGGTCATTTCCGGCAAAGGGATACCAGGATTTAATGATTCTAAATTCATATTCAGCCATCATTCGCTTTCGAATTCCACAACTCTTCTTCCAACCCTTTATTCTTCTTTTTGAGTGAATTTTTTTTTTGTGGGTGTCCATGTCCCATGTATTTGCACTGCAACTGGGCAGGCAAAAATCAGTGTAATGACCCACTGCCTTTCCACTTTGCATAGGCTCTTTAAGCAGACTGGAGCAGGAATGAGACTAGAACTGAGGAATTTAAACATTCTCCTGTTGCTTCCTTTTCCCTGGCAAACATATCCTACCCAACTTTGCCTGATTCATAATCTATTCCGTTGGGATCTGCCTGGATATCTAATAATTTTCCTATCCTTACCCTCACCCCAAAGTGAGCTGTGCAAATTAACTTTGGCTTCCTGAGGATCAAGGCCCCACACCGGGGGCTGAATTTGTAGAGGTCACTCTAATGGTAGCAATTCCAGGTCAGGTAGAAAGGGAGCTATGGTAGTGTCTTCATCTTATGAGACTTGCATTTTCTCATTCTTGAAAGAAAAAGAGAATTTTCAAAAGAAAAATGAAGAATGAACTTTTTGCCCAGAAGACACAAACCCTGCAATAAAATAAAACCGAAGCAAGTTTTAACGCTCTCCCACCTTCTCCCCACCCAGTGAGAGGATCCTCAACTGAAAAGTGATGAAAGGGTTTTGATTCCACTCTTTTAGACAGAGTGAAAAACAACCCCAGGGCCCTGGAAGGATAGAGTAGGTGTGGTTCTAGCATCTTTTTTTTTTTTTAAAGATTTTATTTATTTATTTGATAGAAAGAGACACAGTGAGAGTGGAAACCCAAGCAGGGAGAGTGGAAGAGGGAGAAACAGGCTCCGCATTGAGCAGGGAGCCCGATATGAGGCTCAATCCCAGGACCCTGGGATCATGACCTGAGCCAAAGGCAGATGCTTAACGACTGAGCCATCCAGCTGTCTCATGGTTCTAGCATCTTGAAGAACTCTGAGGACTGGGTTTGCTTTGTCTCATCAGGAAAGAACAGCTACCTCATGAGCTGGACCATGTTCCTTTAGCCTCCTTCTGAGAGAGAAGCATGAGATACTTTCTTTTATGAGAGTGGAGTTACTGCTCACCGGGTAAGCAGCCAGGCCTTCAGAGTGGCTGAGCTGCCCACGGTCAAGTGTTCTCCCTCTCCTCACCCTTGGATTCCTACCAATACAAGGGAGGAGGAGAGGCAAACAAAGATGGATTACCGATTTTTCTCATAAAGAATTTTGAGCTTACTCTTTTTTCACCCAGTGTGGATGACAGATTCTCTCTCTTAAAGCTTTTGTCTTGATAGATATTGTAAAGGCAAATGGTTTCTATTAAGAATTGGTACAAAGCATATCAGTGCTTCTCAACTCTGGATAGATATTCATCTACATATGTGTCTGTGTACTGTTTCACCTGGGAATTGTTTTTATTATTATTTTTTAATGTGGACGCCCAGGCCCTACCTCCGTAGTACAAATCAGAATATCCAGAGCTGATCCACCTATCTGTTAACATTCAATCATGTGTTCAAAAGTGTATTTAATTGATAGATTTTCTATTTTATTTGGAGCTACCAAATTTAATATGATCAAGAACAAATGATCAATTATGTGTATGTTTACACTTCTGTTACTGGATTAAATTATTTGTACTTCCTTATGATATTTAAAAATTCCCTGAAGAAAAGTTATTCCCTAAGTCAAGCAACTACTAGATGGAAAAGATTGTCTATCGCTTACCCACTAACGATCACTGGTGGATATTGGCTCTTTAGGCAATTCTAGTTCTAATAAAAATTCTATACAATTTTTATAAAAATTCTATACAGGTTTTAAAAACTGTTAAGTGGATGCCAATATCCAAAGTAAGGAAACAGCAATGTTGTAAAAAAGCAGTTGCTTGTCCAAGGCCTATGGAGAGGCTACAGTGATGGAGGCCTTTGGCCTCTTGTCCTTTCCCACAGAAAGCCTTCCAGGCAAACACACCTGGTCTGAGAAGTCTACCCAGGGCCAAAGCAGTCAGGATGTCTCTTTTGGGGAAGATGCTCTGGTTAAAATTATCTAATAAATCATGTCCAAATTTACATATTGAGAGCTCAGTCTGCAGTGGGTGAGAAGAAATAGAGGAGACGAGGTGCAGTAGTAGGAAGGGATGGACATGTCTAAGGGCAGCTGAAAAGAGAAGGGGAAAGTGGCAGATTTCAATGGGTGGCTCAATCAATTAAGCATCTGACTCAGGTCATGATCTCAGGGTTGTTGGACTGAGCCCTGCATCAGGCTCCATGCCCAGGGTGGGACTGGGATTCTCTCTCTTCCTTTTTGCCCCTCCTTGCTCACCCCCCTATTTTAACTACTGTTAAGATCACTCTAAAACTACTCTTAACTACTGTTAAGATCACTCTAAAAGTCCACTAATAAACTCTCTTGGATCTATGAGGAATATTATAAACTATAACCAATCGATATGAAATAATATTACATTGCAAAATAATACCACAATAATAGATAATGACTTTCAAAGTTTAATTTTTTTTTAAAATAAATAGAATATTGGAGTAAGAGTAAAACCTCATCTCATTTAAATGGACAACAGTCTGCTATAGAAATCTGTAAATTGTAGAAAAAATATTCAGAAAAAGAGGAAAGTTTATAAAAGTAACAAAAAACCAAATGACTATACTCTCATATTTATTTACTAATTGTGGATCAGACTTGATGATATAACTGCTAGCTTTGAGATTGCTTGGGAATAGAAATTGCTTGAATTCTTGATTCAGACAGAACCAGGGTTGAATCTCACTATATATGTTACTCTGGGTAAGTTGTATATCTTCCCAGAGACTCAGAAAACTATCACAAAATAGTAAATACTCTATAAATAACTGACTCCAGGTGTAATGGGCTCCCATCAGTGCTTTGATTATCTGCCTGCCTACAATTTCCTTTCTCTGCCTTGTGACACCCAACTCCCTAGTGTACAACAGATTCTCTAGACCTGCTCATCATGTTGACCGGGGAGCTATGATCATCTAACCTGGCATTAATGCAGGCAATGAAGGGGCAAGCATTAACTAGAGGGGGATTCTTCCCAAAAGAAAAGAAAGTGTCCAGACTACCAAGAATTGTTTCCTTCTTTGTAGTAATTGTGTGTGTGTGTGTCTTCAGGTAGAGGTGGCCAAGTGAATTTTAGGAGTCCCAGAAAGGCCTATGTCTACCACCTTAACTCATAATATTGTGACTTTTTATTGACTCATTTATTTCTCAATTTTACAAAAGTTCACTTAACAGCTAGCATATGCCAGACACAGTTATAGGCTTGAAAGGTGGAAGATTTAATGGGGTAAAGACCCACAGCACTATTTTTATAAACTGAGTCGCATGAGGTCGAGAGCTGCATAAATAACTTGGGGTCGGAGGGAACACACTTGAAAGTTGGGTCTATTACTTCTGATAATGCACCTCTAGGGATCAGTATTTGAACCCTGTGTAAGGAGGGCTTGAAGCAAGAAGCTAAAGGAACAATTTTTGTGTGACTCCATGAGACACAGGAATATGGGGCTACTTTGGTGTTAATATGTGATCTATGGTTAGAAATGAAAATGTTATCCTCATTGCTGGACAGAATGGCCTTAAGTCACTGAAGACCCCAATGCCCGTGTTCCTAATACTCTCAGGGAGTACCTAGTACTTTTGGTTTGGGTGCCAACACTGTCACAAGGGGCACCAGGAACAGTGGTCCTAGTGAGGAGGTTTGCAGGTATGATATAAATGAAAAGGGTCCAGTTGGAGAGGAGGACCAGGATGGACACATTCTAAGACTATAACTAGCTAACTTGTACCTAAGCACATGTAATATACTCCCTAAGCCTTTAGAAATCATGAAGTGAGGGGTGACTGGGTGGCTCAGTGGGTTAAGCCTCTGCCTTGGGCTCTGGTCATGATCCCAGGGTCCTGGGATTGAGCCCCACATCTTCTCCCTCTCTATCTGCCTGCCTCTCTGCCTACTTCTGCCTACTTGTGATTTCTCTCTCTCTGTCAAATAAATAAATAAATAATCTTTAAAAAAAAAAGAGAAATAATGAAGTGAGATTCTGCAAGGAGATGAGATATTGCATGAACACGTAGACTCGAAGCCAGTGAGATTAGAGTCACTACTGTTAATATGACCCCTTATCTGATGGAATGGTCATACCTGGAGAACTGTTTACATCTAATTTTTGATTCATTTGAATGAACAATATGTTACCATTTGGAGAGTTCAAGAGAATCTCATCAGTCATTTCAGCTATAGCACAACGTTGCTCAATCACAGTGCCTTCCCAAAGTCAAGCAAGGACCCAATCTGTTCTCTGTAGAAATGTGAGTTTTGGAAAAGCAGAAAGAAGATTTTTGTCATTATGATTGTTTGTTTTTGCACTGGACACTTACCAAATCTACCTATACTAATAAATTACAAAGATCTGCCCAGGCTCAAAGTAGCAAATGATGTAGTGCATCTGGGAGATAGTACATGAGGAGATAGTACAGGAATAGATGAAGATTAAAAAATGCCAAAAGGGGGCGCCTGGGTAGCTCAGTGGGTTAAGCCGGTGCCTTCGGCTCAGGTCATGATCCCAGGGTCCTCGGATCGAGTCCCGCATCGGGCTCTCTGCTCAGCAGGGAGCCTGCTTCCCTCTCTCTCTCTCTCTGCCTGCCTCTCCATCTACTTGTGATCTCTCTGTCAAATAAATAAATAAAATCTTTTTAAAAAAATGCCAAAAGGTAGCTAGAAGGGCCTGGACAAACTTTTAAATGTGGACTTGATGGGGGAGAACCTTACAACCTTCCTTCGCCTCTTTTCAACTAAGCACACTTTCCTTCTTTCACTTTTCTCAGATGGCCACTTCCTGCCCCCCATCCCATTCTCATTATCCCATTAGGCTTGGAGTTCTGAAAACACAGCAAATGGTGAAGTAGGAGGGAGCCCTGAGTCCTGGAATAGGAGTCTCTGCCCCTCAGTCTTCTTGTAAAGATTAGTTACAATTGACATAACCAGCTGGTCCTAGTCTTGTACTGGTTCACTAAGAGCTACTATAATTTACAACATTTGTGTCTACTTTATAAGGGAAGCAAAATGCCAACTCGAAAGAAATATATGTTTCTAAGTATACTCCTTTCCATTATTAAGTACCATTTGCCATGTACATGCAGGATAATGCAAAGCATGGTTTAAAAAGGCAATTTGGCTTCTACTATGTTAATCCAAATGTTTCAATTAGTTTAGTGCTTTCATAATTATGTATAATTCAGTTTGCATTTATGCATGAAATGTTTATTTCCATAATTGCAACAAGCACTTAAATTAATTACATTCTAACCTCTTGATTCTATGGGCCAACTGTTGAGTCTTTTTGTTAATACTTTAAAGTCAGGCCTTTTTATTTCTGAGTTCCTCCCCTCCACCCCCATCTTTGATGTGTTGTTTCTTATCCTTGTTTGGAATTCTCCATAGAATATTCTCAGAATAATCTCGCAGTTTTCTTTTATGACTGAAACTTTGCATTTTAACAGTTGTCTGGAGATAGTTCCTTCCTTGTGAAATATCAGTTTTAATAACAGGAAAAGAAAAATGCCATAAATCTGCACTAACCACATAAAGCTGAAGTCTCTGAGAGACTGATTAACATGGAGACTCTACACAGGTTTTTCAATAATTAGAGGCTCTGCTTGCATGAAGCCACGGCCGCTGTGGCCTTGAAGCCATTTCCCAGGGCAGCCCGCAATTATTACAGCCTGGAGTACATTTCTCATATTCTACGCCTTTAGCTATTGAAGCTGATTTTAAATAAAGGTCTCTTAATTTCACAAAAAGTTAACATCACCTTGGATGGACAACACTTGCCCGCGCATAACTTCACTACTTAGTTGGGAGACAGCCCTCAGAGGGAAGGCAATTAGAAATTCCTAATTTGTTGTTCATCCACCCGTAAAAGGTTAAGAATATTCTGGTCTCTGATTACGGGAACCGAGCAGAGGGCAGATTCAGCATCCCTTAGCACCCTGGCTAACTGCTTGCCCTATCAGCAAATGCCGCTGAATGTTCTCTTCCCAGCACATGACTGAGCTGGCGGTTTTATTGTGGGTTTGAGTATGTGTGGGTTTTTTTTTTTTTTCTTTTTGTCTCAATGAATTATAGGTAGCAAATTAGTATGGAAAGGACCGTCACTTTTTTCCTTTTGGTACAGTGCTTAGTAAACTATCAGCATGTAGTAAATACTGAATGTTAGCCGTGATGATTTTAGAGAAAAAAAATATATAGGATAGTTCATCACCTATGATAGCTACAGAGTTCTACTTTTTTTTTTAAATTTTATTTTTTATAAACATATATTTTTATCCCCAGGGGTACAGGTCTGTGAATCGCCAGCTTTACACACTTCACAGCACTCACCATAGCCCATACCCTCCCCAATGTCCAGAACCACACCCCCCTCCCAACCCCCCTCTCCCCATCAACCCTCTGTTTTGTGAGATTAAGAGTCACTTATGGTTTGTCTCCCTCCCAATCCCATCATGTTTCATTTACTCTTCTCCTAGCCCCTTAACCCCCCATGTTGCCTCTCCTCTCCCTCATATCAGGGAGATCATATGATAGTTGTCTTTCACCGATTGACTTATTTCGCTAAGCATGATACCCTCTAGTTCCATCCACGTCGTCACAAATGGCAAGATTTCATTTCTTTTGATGGCTGCATAGTATTCCATTGTGTATATATACCACATCTTCTTTATCCATTAGTCCGTTGATGGACATCTAGGTTCTTTCCATAGTTTGGCTATTGTAGACATTGCTGCTATAAACATTCGGGGGCACGTGCCCCTTCGGATCACTACGTTTGTATCTTTAGGGTAAATACCCAGCAGTGCAATTGCAGGGTCATAGGGTAGTTCTATTTTCAACCTTTTGAGGAACCTCCATGCTGTTTTCCAGAGTGGTTGCACCAGCTTGCATTCCCACCAACAGTGTAGGAGGGTTCCCCTTTCTCTGCATCCTCGCCAGCATCTGTCATTTCCTGACTTGTTAATTTTAGCCATTCTGACTGGTGTGAGGTGATATCTCATTGTGGTTTTCATTTGTATTTCCCTGATGCCGAGTGATGTGGAGCACTTTTTCATGTGTCTGTTGGCCATCTGGATGTCTTCTTTGCAGAAATGTCTGTTCATGTCTTCTGCCCATTTCTTGATTGGATTCTTTGTTCTTTGGGTGTTGAGTTTGCTAAGTTCTTTATAGATTTTGGACACTAGCCCTTTATCTGATATGTCGTTTGCAAATATCTTCTCCCATTCTGTCAGTTGTCTTTTGGTTTTGTTCACTGTTTCCTTTGCTGTGCAAAAGCTTTTGATCTTGATAAAATCCCAATAGTTCATTTTTGCCCTTGCTTCCCTTGCCTTTGGCGATGTTCCTAGGAAGATGTTGCTGTGGCTGAGGTCGAAGAGGTTGCTGTTTGTGTTCTCCTCAAGGATGTTGATGGATTCCTTTCTCACATTGAGGTCCTTCATCCATTTTGAGTCTATTTTCGTGTGTGGTGTAAGGAAATGGTCCAATTTCATTTTTCTGTGTGTGGCTGTCCAATTTTCCCAACACCATTTATTGAAGAGGCTGTCTTTTCTCCATTGGACATTCTTTCCTGCTTTGTCGAAGATGAGTTGACCATAGAGTTGAGGGTCTATTTCTGGGCTCTCTATTCTGTTCCATTGATCTATGTGTCTGTTTTTGTGCCAGTACCATGCTGTCTTGATGATGACAGCTTTGTAATAGAGCTTGAAGTCCGGAATTGTGATGCCACCAACTTTGGCTTTCTTTTTCAATATTCCGCTGGCTATTCGAGGTCTTTCCTGGTTCCATATAAATTTTAGGATTATTTGTTCCATTTCTTTGAAAAATAAAGGATGGTACTTTGATAGGAATTGCATTAAATGTGTAGATTGCTTTAGGTAGCATAGACATTTTCACAATATTTATTCTTCCAATCCAGGAGCATGGAACACTTTTCCATTTCTTTGTGTCTTCCTCAATTTCTTTCATGACTACTTTATAGTTTTCTGTGTATAGATTCTTAGTCTCTTTGGTTAGGTTTATTCCTAGGTATCTTATAGTTTTGGGTGCAATTGTAAATGGGATGGACTCCTTAATTTCTCTTTCTTCTGTCTTGTCGTTGGTGTAGAGAAATGCAACTGATTTCTGTGCATTGATTTTATATCCTGACACTTTACTGAATTCCTGTACAAGTTCTAGCAGTTTTGGAGTGGAGTCTTTTGGGTTTTCCACATATAGTATCATATCATCTGCGAAGAGTGATAGTTTGACTTCTTCTTTGCCGATTTGGATGCCTTTAATTTCCTTTTGTTGTCTGATTGCTGAGGCTAGGACTTCTAGTACTATGTTGAATAGCAGTGGTGATAAGGGACATCCCTGCCGTGTTCCTGACCTTAGCAGAAAAGCTTTCAGTTTTTCTCCATTGAGAATGATATTTGCGGTGGGTTTTTCATAGATGGCTTTGATAATATGGAGGTATGTGCCCTCTATCCCTACACTTTGAAGAGTTTTGATCAGGAAGGGATGCTGTACTTTGTCAAATGGTTTTTCAGCATCTATGGAGAGTATCATATGGTTCTTGTTCTTTCTTTTATTAATGTGTTGTATCACATTGATTGATTTGCGGATGTTGAACCACCTTGCAGCCCTGGAATAAATCCCACTTGGTCGTGGTGAATGATCCTTTTAATGTACTGTTGAATCCTATTGGCTAGTATTTTGGTGAGAATTTTTGCATCTGTGTTCATTAAGGATATTGGTCTGTACTTCTCTTTTTTGATGGGATCCTTGTCTGGTTTTGGGATCAAGGTGATGCTGGCCTCATAAAATGAGTTTGGAAGTTTTCCTTCCATTTCTATTTTTTGGAAAAGTTTCAGGAGAATAGGAATTAGTTCTCCTTTAAATGTTTGGTAGAATTCCCCCGGGAATCCGTCTGGCCCTGGGCTTTTGTTTGTTTGGAGGTTTTTGATGACAGTTTCAATCTCCTTACTGGTTATGGGTCTGTTCAGGCTTTCTATTTCTTCCTGGTTCAGTTGTGGTAGTTTATATGTCTCTAGGAGTGCATCCATTGCTTCCAGATTGTCCAATTTGTTGGCGTAGAGTTGCTCATAGTATGTTCTTATAATTGTCTGTATTTCTTTGGTGTTCGTTGTGATCTCTCCTCTTTCATTCATGATTTTATTTATTTGGGTCCTTTCTCTTTTCTTTTTGATAAGTCTGGCCAGGGGTTTATCAATCTTATTAATTCTTTCAAAGAACCAGCTCCTAGTTTCGTTGATTTGTTCTATTGGCTTTTTGGTTTCTATTTCATTGATTTCTGCTCTGATCTTTATGATTTCTCTTCTCCTGCTGGGTTTAGGGTTTCTTTCTTGTTCTTTCTCCAGCTCCTTTAGGTGTAGGGTTAGGTTGTGTACCTGAGACCTTTCTTGTTTCTTGAGAAAGGCTTGTACCACTATATATTTTCCTCTCAGGACTGCCTTTGCTGTGTCCCACAGATTTTGAACCGTTGTGTTTTCATTATCATTTGTTTCCATGAATTTTTTCAATTCTTCTTTAATTTCCTGGTTGACCCATTCATTCTTGAGAAGGATGCTGTTTAGTCTCCATGTATTTGGGCTCTTTCCAAATTTCCTCTTGTGATTGAGTTCTAGCTTCAGAGCATTGTGGTCTGAAAATATGCAGGGAATGATCCCAATCTTTTGATACTGGCTGAGACCTGATTGAGGACCCAGGATGTGAACTATTCTGGAGAATGTTCCATGTGCACTAGAGAACAATGTGTATTCTGTTGCTTTGGGATGAAAGGTTCTGAATATATCTGTGATGTCCATCTGGTCCAGTGTGTCATTTAAGGCCTTTATTTCCCTGTTGATCTTTTGCTTGGATGATCTGTCCATTTCAGTGAGGGGAGTGTTAAAGTCCCCTACTATTATTGTATTTTTTTTGATGTGTTTCTTTGATTTTGTTATTAATTGGTTTATATAGTTGGCTGCTCCCACGTTAGGGGCATAGATATTTAAAATTGTTAGATCTTCTTGTTGGACAGATCCTTTGAGTATGATATAGTGTCCTTCCTCATCTCTTATTATAGTCTTTGGCTTAAAATCTAATTGATCTGATATAAGGATTGCCACTCCTGCTTTCTTCTGATGTCCATTAGCATGGTAAATTCTTTTCCACACCCTCACTTTAAATCTGGGGGTGTCTTCGGGTTTAAGATGAGTTTCTTGTAGGCAACATATAGATGGGTTTTGTTTTTTTAATCCATTCTGATACCCTGTGTCTTTTGATTGGGGCATTTAGCCCATAAACATTCAGGGTAACTATTGAGAGATATGAATTTAGTGCCATTGTATTGCCTGTAAGGTGACTGTTATTGTATATTGTCTCTGTTCCTTTCTGATCTACTACTTTTAGGGTCTCTCTTTGCTTAGAGGACCCCTTTCAATATTTCCTGTAGAGCTGGTTTGGTGTTTGCAAATTCTTTCAGTTTTTGTTTTTCCTGGAAGCTTTTAATCTCTCCTCTATTTTCAATGATAGCCTAGCTGGATATAGTATTCTTGGCTGCATGTTTTTCTCGTTTAGTGCTCTGAATATATCATGCCAGCTCTTTCTGGCCTGCCAGGTCTCTGTGGATAAGTCTGCTGCCAATCTAATATTTTTACCATTGTATGTTACAGAGTTCTTTTCCCGGGCTGCTTTCAGGATTTTCTCTTTGTCACTAAGACTTGTAGATTTTACTATTAAGTGACGGGGTGTGGACCTATTCTTATTGATTTGAGGGGGGTTCTCTGAGCCTCCTGGATTTTGATGCTTGTTCCCTTTGCCATATTGGGGAAATTCTCTCCAATAATTCTCTCCAATATACCTTCTGCTCCCCTCTCTCTTTCCTCTTCTTCTGGAATCCCAATTATTCTTATGTTGTTTCGTCTTATGGTGTCACTTATCTCTCGAATTCTGCCCTCGTGGTCCAGTAGCTGTTTGTCCCTCTTTTGCTCAGCTTCTTTATTCTCTGTCATTTGGTCTTCTATATTGCTAATTCTTTCTTCTGCCTCATTTATCCTAGCAGTGAGAGCCTCCATTTTTGATTGCACCTCATTAATAGCTTTTTTGATTTCAATTTGGTTAGATTTTAGTTCTTTTATTTCTCCAGAAAGGGCTTTAATATCTCCCGAGAGCGTTTCTCTAATATCTTCCATGCCTTTTTCGAGCCGGCTAGAACCTTGAGAATTGTCATTCTAAACTCTAGATCTGACATATTACCAATGTCTGTATTGATGAGATCCATAGCCTTTGGTACTACCTCTTGTTCTTTTTTTTTTGTGGTGAATTTTTCTGCCTTGTCATTTTGTCCAGATAATAGTATATGAAGGAGCAAGTAAAATACTAAAAGGGTGGCAACAACCCCAGGAAAATATGTTTTAACCAAATCAGAAGAGATTCCAAATCGTGAGGGGGGAGAAAGGGGATAAAAAGAGGTTCAGAAAGGAAAAAAAAAAAAGAAACAATTAAAAAAAGAAAACGAATAAAGAAAAAAATATAAAAAAGAAAAAAAAATATATATATATATTAGATAAACTAGTTTAAAAAAGTTAAAAAAAAAGTTAAAAAAGAAAAGGGTAAAAGTTAAAATAAATTTGGCAGAAGAAGAGAAAAAAATTGAAAAAGGAAAAAAAATTAAATTAACTGCAAGGCTAAAGAATCATGGGGAGAAAGCCATGAGTTCCGTGCTTTGCTTTCTTCTCCTCTGGAATCCCGCTGCTTTCCTTGGTATTGAAACTGCACTCCTTGGTAGGTGAACTTGGTCCTGGCTGGGTTTCTTGTTGATAATCTGGGGGAGGGGCCTGTTGTAGTGATTCTCAAGTGTCTTTGCCCCAGGCAGAGTTGCACCGCCCTTACCAGGGGCTGGGCTGAGGAATCCGCTCGGGTTTGCTTTCGGGAGCTTTTGTTCCCTGAGCAATTTCCGTAGAGTTCTGGAGGACGGGAATGAAGATGGCAGCCTCCCAGTCTCCGGCCGGGAGGAGCCAAGAGCCCGGGACCCCACTCCTCAGTGCGCCCTCAGAGAAGAGCGCCCAATTACTCCCGTCACCCTGGCCTCCGGCCGCGCTCCCAGTTGAGCGAGCCTGCAACCAGTTCAAGGTAACCCCGAGCTTAGAGCTCACTCCTCGGCTCTGTCTGTAGCTGGCTTCCCCGTTCTAATACCTGTAAGCTCTGCAACACTCTGACACCCCCAATCCTTCTGTGACCCTGCGGGCCCTGAGGCCATGCTGACCCTATGTGGGCTTCACCCCGGTTAAGCCTCTGGAGCGATGTCCCTCAGTGGAACAGACTTTTAAAAGTCCCGATTTTGTGCCGGGAGCCGGCCTCTCCCCCCGCGGTCTATCTTCCCGTCGCTTTGGATTCACTTCTCCGCCAGTCCTACCTTTCAGAAATTGGTTGATTTTCTGTTTCTAGAATTGTTGTTCTTCTTCTCTTCGATCTCCCGTTGGATTTGTAGGTGTTTGCAATCTTTAGATAAGCTATCTAGCTGATATCCCACTGCCTGAAGTAGTCTCAGCTGCTACTTCTCTGCCATCTTGACTCCTCCCCCACCAGAGTTCTACTTTTTGATGCATAATTGTTTATCGGGTCTGGATGTAATAATGCAACATTATAAACAATTATGAATAAGGTAGCTCAATACAATGTGTTATTATTTTATTTCAATGAGTGCTGATGAAATATTGACGGCACGATAAAACTCACAGAAACGTAAGCACGATAAAACTCACGGAAACATAAGGCTTCTGGCTGATGGCTTGTATAAAATAAGCAGCACACACTGCAAATGACAACAAAAAATTAATCTCATCAGCCAAGCTCATTGACTGGGCATTTGTCCTTCACCTCTTCTTCCTGTTCTGCCAATTCAACCATTTAATTTGGCCAAATGGGCACACTTATTCCAGAACAAGTGTCTTGAAACTGGAGAGGGCTAGGGTATGGATCTTATTGGAGAGAGGGAAAGGCAAAGAAAGGAGATGAAAGAAGACTGATAAAGCTAAGCAGACCCAAAGACTTCCACCCTCTGGCCGTAACATCAACAATTCTGGTATGAAAGAATCATGACCTTGCCTAAAGTTGAGCAAGTTGAATTAATTTGATAAAATATGGTCAGTTCAGCTTGCCTCATTGTGTGAACGTGGAAGACATTCAGAAGCATCAGTTTTTGGAAGTTACAATGATCCCTCATGCACTGCATTTCACACATTACCACTGATCCCTTAAGCTCAACCTAACAAGTAAGCTTTAAGAGGACCGGGTTCTGACTCTAACTGCATTGTGCATTTAACCTTAAATGTTGACTTTATTTTGCAATATTTCTTTTTGGAAAATGTTGTAGTAATATATGTTTACATGTATATGTCATATAAAACAAGCATCCTCAATGAGCTTGATAACTAATTTTGATGCATATTCCCCTAAAGGACACAAAATTCCATTTCGTGTATGGTACATTGATGACTGAATAGCTTCTCCAAGAAATATGGGCTCTTACTGCGGCTTCATTTATCCCGGGGAAGTCATTTAACCTCCCTGTGCTTTAATTTCTATGTTTGTATAATGGATAATATTCATTGGTCTGTTCTCTTGTAATTGTTAGGAGATTAAGTGCAGTAATGTGTTATGTGTGTTCTGTGAGAACAATAAAGGATTCTGAAAACATAAGAAGCCATGATTATATCCCTATAAAAAACACTGTGTAAGTCAGTATCAATCAAGGAAGGAAAGGGAAGAGAAAACGATACTGATTCTAAATGGGTAACAATTTACTGTGCTGGTCTGTATTTTTTATTCATTTTCTCAAGTCCCAATATTATAGCAAAAGAAACCAAATTTTTTTTTAAAGATTTTATTTATTTATTTGACAGACAGAGATCACAAGTAGGCAGAGAGGCAGGCAGGGAGGTGGGAAGCAGACTCCCTGCTGAGCAGAGAGCTCGATGCGGGGCTCCATCCCAGGGTCCTGGGATCATGACCTAAACCGAAGGCAGAGGCTTTAACCCACTTAGCCACCCAGGAGTCCCAAAAGAAACCAATTTTTGAAGTATTTTTGAAGTGAAAATCTCAGAACCATGGCTTTTAATTCGCAAGCTGACAGAAACAACAGCAGTTGCTGGATAAACGTAATCTACAATTAATAGTCTTGCTTTTGAGAACAACAGTCTGGAAGTCACCTTGGCCATCACAGCCTGCATAAATATCAAACTTGAGTTATTGAGCAAAGTGGACTACTTACCTACAATTTACCAGGGGTAAAAAATACAAATAAAAATGATTTGGGACTATGGCAGGTTCAGTTTATTTCCATTATCTATTAAAACTTTGCCTTCACAGATTAACATGCTCTAGGTAGAACATAAGTTGTTCTACCTAGAATATTAAACACCAAAACTCTTTAAAATAGAATCCTCCTGCATCTCCTTTTTAAAACAAATGTATTATTAAATAGGTAAACATGAAACCAATTGTGAACTTTTGTTTGTTGTTAGTAGATGCAGAAATTTTAAAAGTTCATTAATAGTTACCAAACAGAGAACTCCTAAAGGAAGAGATGCTCCTTATCATTTACTTCACTGAACAAGTTATTCAGTGTTTGTAATTATTAGAGGTCAGGTCTAGTAAATATTTCATATTTGATAACATTTTCATGGGCACTTGGCAATAGCTTCATGATGGGGAAAGACAGAATGGAGAAGATTCTAATAAAACAGGAATAGACTTTCAATTCAAGTTATTTATATATTTATTTATAATAGAGTTAACAATTCAGGTTATTTTTCTACAGTTATATCCGGGGCACTAGTAATTTGAGGAGGACAAGACAAACTCTTCTCCACTATTCCGTCAGTTCTTGACTTTAGGTCTGATTAAATGATCTCCCACAGTACTGAACACATCATCTTGGACACCATCGGTGAGCCAGTAATTAATCCTGTCCCTCAAAGACTTCACATTGTACCTGGAAGACCATCTCGAGACCTGGAGCCTGCCCCTGTGAGAAGTAGACACCAAGCCAGAGCCAACAGGCAGGGATTGTGTTAGGGGAAATGTCTGTGTTAGAAAAAAATGGGGTGGAAGTTGGATTAGACTGGGAGCATGTCAGAGGGCCACGCAAGCCTGACCCAGAGGGAAGGAGAGAAGAAAGGTGGTTTGAGTGCTGTGCAATCTAAGCAAGGCCATTGGAGAGTGCTCAAGCTCAAACTGGCTGAAGAGGATACCTGTGTCTTCTGGGAACTGGCCTGCTGCAGGATCACTGCAAAGCACATACTGGCTGCAGAAAGCATGCATTTAGCAGAAGTACACCAGTGGGTTTTAGGATGCAGCAGTGGGGCCCTTGGTCAAGTGTATGCCCCAAAGTTAGAGGTCCACAAGGTACATGCACAGTCTACCCTGCAGGCATATTAATCTACTTCTCCACTGATTCAGAAAGAAGCTCCTATGTGGTTTCTGTGGTCTTTTCTTCCTGTGGGAGAACTCAGAAGAGGTGGGTGGGAGGAGCTGCAGTTGGTCTTAGGGCCATAACAGGGAGCTATCCTTCTTCTCCTCCACTCTGCCTCTTAATTCCCTTTACGTTCAGCTCTTCACTCAACAGTTCTCAGTAGTCTATCTGGAATGTCTAAACCTTTAAATATCATAACCCTTTTCACTCTGGGGTTGCTCCAAGTGTCCATTCCCAAGTTATAATGGGGGAAGGGGGAAGCAGGTAGCATCCAAGTGGACCACCTGACCTTCACAGGCATTCACCTGTTTCTGTTGTGTAAAACAGCATTGCTTCCTCTTGCTGATCATGGTCAATTACTCCTGCCAGTATGGTGACTCTTCATCATCTGCTTTCTCGGAAGGATGAGTCCAAAGAAATCTGGCGGTAGCCAAAATGTGTAGTTCAGTGCTGTGTCCTCTAGGGAACCAGGACTTTCAACCCTGAGTAATCCAGAGCTGTAGGAACAGGAGGCACAAAATCACCAGGGTACCATCAGGAATCATGTTTAAGTAGAGCTATCCTGCTTCTAACCCTTGATGTCTAGATCTACCTCTTTTTTCCATGAGGAATACAGCACATAGGGTTTCTGATTCATTAAATATACTGCATCCTTGTGGATGGCACCCCACACTTCACAGTGTTTCCTTTGAGCTGGTGTTCCAGGTGCATCTTTATAAGGCCATTCCAGTGTTGTATGATATCAGCTGCCTCTGGGTATTATGATATGTGATATGATCCCATGATCTCAGATGCACTTCATTATGAAGTTGTTCTTATGGTCAGATGCTATGCTATGTGGGATTTTTATGCCTGTGGATCAGGCATTCCATAAACCACCAAAGAGTAGTGCTGGCTAAGGTCCTGGGACAGAAGAGGCAAACCCATTCCTAGATTAGGTATCCATTCCTATGAACTCCTAACCCCTCAGGATGGAAGTGGCCCAATGTGGCTAACTTGTCACCAAGTGACCAGTTCGTCTCCATGAGGAATACTGCCATATTGGGGATTCAGCTTTGGTCTCTGTTGCTGGCAGGCTGGAACTTCTCAGCCAGCCATAGCTAGATCAGACTTGGTAAGTGGGAGTTCGTGGTTTTGGGCCAGAAGTCCAGTGTAACTATTAATGTGTGCTGCAAAAATCTTCATGCTTCAAGTCCACTCCAATATGACCATCAAAATACTTCTACCCCAGAACTACTTTCTTCAGATCTTCCAGTCTTTTTCTTTTGAGGTCTTTGAGGGCTTAATTTAGGCCAATGACCACTCTCCAGGTGTAGGTAAATGTTTTCACTTTGAGTAACTGCTCCTTCCAAACAGAGTGTATAACCAAGTACACTGCTCACAGCTCAGTCAATTGGGAAGATACTCTCGGTGTCTTCTAGGGACATGCTGACAGCAGCTGAAATTCAAATGCCATCCATTTTTGGCTTAGACCCACATACTCAAATGACCTAGGTGCAGACTGGGATCTCCTTTCTTAAGTGTTTGGTCAAATACAAAGCTGTATATATACAATGAGAGACTCTGTGAAATCTCGCAAAGAGTAAGAATGATGTGAGCTATGCTGTGAAAAGGACAGAGATTATAGAGATGACACAGGACCATAATAAAATTCAGATTCTTGATAACAGAGCATTTACAATGTCTAGCATACAATAAAACACTGCTAGATAGGCAAAGAATCAGAAGAAGGTGACTCAAAACTAAGAGGAAAAAGAAATCCAGTGATAATAAATACGTAGCAATTAGCACATAAGATCTTTAAAACAGTTATTATGAAATATGTTCAAGAATTTCAAGAAGAAATGACATGATGAGTGGAGGGAGTAGCATCCCAGCGGAAAAACAGAAACTGTAAATGAAATTAGAAATGCTAGAATTGAAAACTATATTAAAAATGACAAATTCACTGCAAAGGACACCGCACCCAAGAGGATCAGTGAGGTGAAAACAGATTAAAAATTAAAAGAAACTATCAATCTAAAACACAGAGAGGGAAAAAAAGTTTAAAAAAAGAAAAAGAACAGGGTCTTAAGTGACATGTGGGAATATCAAGAAGTCTAATATGTGTGTATTTGGAATCCTAGAAAGAGAAGAAAGAGAGGGGGGCTGGAGTAGAAAATATATTTGAAGAAACAATGGCTGATAATTGTCCAAATTTGATTAAAAATAATAATCCAGAGATCCAAGAAACCCAAGGAGGCTGAACACAAAGAAAGCCATACCTAGGCACATCATAGTCAAAATGCTAAAAACTAAAGAAAAAGAGACAGTTCATTGTTTTCTTTTTTTAAGATTTTATTTATTTACTTGTCAGAGGGAGAGAGAGCACAAGCAGGGAGAGCAGCAGGCTCTTTGCTGAGCAAGGAACCTGCTGCAGGACTCCATTTTAGGACCCTGGGATCATACCCTGAGCCGAAGGCAGACACTTAACTGACTAAGGCACCCAGGTGTGGGTGCCAGATTCAGAGCCTGAGATAATGACCACTCTTCTGTCAGCAATCATCATTCTTTTCCACCGGTGCTCATGGCAAGGCCCAGCGTTTGTGCTGTGTCCTATTGGGTCCCAGCTCTTCCTCACTCAGTGATAGAAATGAAGGACAGTGATAAGAAGAACTGGTGGATTCTCATTAAAAACAGTGCTGGGCAGAGAATAGGTGATGATAATACCGAAGTTCTGGGCAGAGAGAGGGGAGGAGACCTGTAAAAGTAGAATTTTAAACCAGGAAAAATAATCCTTCAAAAATGAAGGCAATATAAAGACATTTTCAAATAAGCAAAATCTGAGGCCTTTTCTCAATGGTGGACTTTTAATAAAATAAATAACAAAGATAAATCTCTGGGTTGAAGAAAAATATTAATGGATGAAAACACAGATCTTCCAGCACCTGGGTGGCTCAGTCGATTATCTGTCTGCCTTTAGCTCAGGTCATGATCCCAGGGTCCTGGGATTAGGTCTAGCATCAGGCTCCCTGTTCAGCAGGGAATCTGTGTCTCCCACTGCCCCTCTCCCATCTCATGCTTGCTCTCTCTCTCTTAAATAAATAAATAAAATCTTTTAAAAAAATGGATCTTCAACAATGAATGAATGAAGAGCATGAGAAATGAGAGATGTGAAGATGAAAAAGAAAGGCTTTTGCTTGCATCTTTATTTCTTTAAAAACATTTTACTTTGGGGCACCTGGGTGGCTCAGTCAGTTAAGCATCTAACTCATAATTTTGGCTCAGGTCATGATCTAAGGGTCATGGGATCCAGCCGCACATCAGGCTCTGTGCTGGGTGTGGAGCATGCTTAAGATTCTCTCTCTCTCCCTTTGCCCCTCCCCCTTCTCTCAAAAAGAGAAAACAAACCAAAAAAAAAAACCACATTTGACTTTGAAAAATAATAACATACGGTGAGTTAAGTTATATAACTTGAAGAAGCAGAATAAATGACAATGATAGTGCATAGTTGAGTTGGGGAGTGGGGCAAATGGGAGTTACTGTTGCAAGGCGTTGATGTTACTCAAGAAGTGAAATGATCTAACTGCAAGGTAGACTGAACTAAATTAAGGTGCTTACTGTAATCCTTAGAACAACTACTAGAAAACAAAAGAGTCAGTAGAAGAGATAAAGTTGATTACTTCAAAAAAAGAAGAAGAACAAGAAGAGGAAAGAAGAAACAGAAGGAAACCTGATGTATCCTAAAAAAGGCAGGAGAGGTGGGAAAAAGGAACAGGGAGGAGGACATAGGAGCAAATACCAAGGCAATAGGTTTAAACCCTAAAGGCAAATGATATAAACATTTCAACGAAAAGGGTGATGAGTTTATCAGTCTGGATAAAAGTCAAGACCTGACTGTATGCAGTCTATAAGAAACTCACATTAAATATAAAGACAGAGAAGTTAGAAGTTAAGAGAATGAGGGTCCTATGAAGAGAATATTTGACAATGAGGACAGGGATGGTGTATTACCAGAGACACAGGGAGATATTTCATCATGATTAAAGGAGAAATGGTTTAAAAAGAAAGGATGAGGGTGCCTGGGTGGCTCAGTCAGTTAAGAGTCTGGGATCAGATCACGATCCCAGGGTCACAGGACTGAGCCCCACATTGGGCTCCCTGCTCAGCAGGTAGTCTGCTTCTCCCTCTCCCATCTGTCCCTCCCTCACTTGTGCTTTCTCTCACTATCTCTCTCTCTCTCTCAAATAAATAAATGAAATCTTTAAAAACAAAAAAGAACAAATGATTCGAAGTGTGTATGCAACTGACGGCAGAGTTTCCAAATGCATGAAGCAACAACTAATAGAAATAAAGGGAAAGAGAGAGAAAATCATAATTATCAGTGAGATTCTATCACTCCTCTTCCAAAAAAGTGATATAGCATGTAGATTAAAATACATAGTATGCTTATAAACATTCGTCTAACTCCATCAACCAATTAAAGCAATCATCAGTCGTAGAATGCTGCATGGAAGGACTGTAGAATAAACATTCATTTCGAGTACACATGGAACATTTAGCAAGAGAGACCATCTACTGGGCCATAAAAAATATTATAATTTCAAAAAATTGAATGTATACAGAATATGTCCTGTGATAATGTCCTAGATTTAAGTTAGACATCAATAGCAAAGAGTTTCTGAAAATTTCTCCACATATTTATAAATTAAGCAAACACTTCCAAATAACCCATAGGCCAAAGAAGAAATCACAAAGAAAACTAGAAAATATTTTGATAATAAAAATACAGCCTATCAAAATGTATGGGAGGTAGCTGAAGAAGGACTTGGAGTGAAATTTATAGATTAGATTCTTATTTTTTTTTAATTTTTTATTTTTTCAGCATAACAGTATTCATTATTTTTGCACCACACCCAGTGCTCCATGCAATCCGTGCCCTCTACAATACCCACCACCTGGTGCCCCCAACCTCCCACCCCCCACCCCTTAACAAAATTCTCAGATCGTTTTTCAGAGTCCATAGTCTCTCATGGTTCACCTCCCCTTCCACTTTCCCTCAAATAAGTGAAACCATATGATAATTGACTCTTTCTGCTTGACTTATTTCACTCAGCATAATCTCTTCCAGTCCCGTCCATGTTGCTACAAAACTTGGGTATTCATCCTTTCTTTCTTTTTTTTTTTTTTTTTTTTTACAGCTTTATAAACATATATTTTTATCCCCAGGGGTACAGGTCTGGAAATCGCCAGGTTTACACACTTCACAACACTCACCATAGCACATACCCTCCCCAATATCCATAACCCCACCCCCTCTCCCAACCCCCTCCCCCCATCAACCCTCAGTTTGTTTTGTGAGATTAAGAGTCACTTATGGTTTGTCTCCCTCCCAATCCCATCTTGTTTCATTTGCTCTTCTCCTACCCCCTCGACCCCCCATGTTGCATCTCCTCTCCCTCATATCAGGGAGATCATATGATAGTTGTCTTTCTCCGATTGACTTATTTCGCTAAGCATGATACCCTCTAGTTCCATCCACGTCGTCGCAAGTGGCAAGATTTCATTTCTTTTGATGGCTGCATAGTATTCCATTGTGTATATATACCACATCTTCTTTATCCATTCGTCTGTAGATGGACATCTAGGTTCTTTCCATAGTTTGGCTATTGTAGACATTGCTGCTATAAACATTCGGGTGCATGTGCCCCTTCGTATCAGTATGTTTGTATCTTTAGGGTAAATACCCAGCAGTGCAATTGCAGGGTCATAGGGTAGTTCTATTTTCAACATTTTGAGGAACCTCCATGCTGTTTTCCAGAGTGGTTGCACCAGCTTGCATTCCCACCAACAGTGTAGGAGGGTTCCCCTTTCTCCGCATCCTCGCCAGCATCTGTCATTTCCTGACTTGTTCATTTTAGCCATTCTGACTGGTGTGAGGTGATATCTCATGGTGGTTTTGATTTGTATTTCCCTGATGCCGAGTGATATGGAGCACTTTTTCATGTGTCTGTTGGCCATCTGGATGTCTTCTTTGCAGAAATGTCTGTTCATGTCTTCTGCCCATTTCTTGATTGGATTCTTTGTTCTTTGGGTGTTGAGTTTGCTAAGTTCTTTATAGATTTTGGACACTAGCCCTTTATCCGATATGTCATTTGCAAATATCTTCTCCCATTCTGTCAGTTGTCTTTTGGTTTTGTTCACTGTTTCCTTTGCTGTGCAAAAGCTTTTGATCTTGATAAAATCCCAAAAGTTCATTTTTGCCCTTGCTTCCCTTGCCTTTGGTGATGTTCCTAGGAAGATGTTGCTGCGGCTGACGTCGAAGAGGTTGCTGCCTGTGTTCTCCTCGAGGATTTTGATGGATTCCTTTCTCACATTGAGATCCTTCATCCATTTTGAGTCTATTTTCGTGTGTGGTGTAAGGAAATGATCCAATTTCATTTTTCTGCATGTGGCTGTCCAATTTTCCCAACACCATTTATTGAAGAGGCTGTCTTTTCTCCATTGGACATTCTTTCCTGCTTTGTCGAAGATGAGTTGACCATAGAGTTGAGGGTCTATTTCTGGGCTCTCTATTCTGTTCCATTGATCTATGTGTCTGTTTTTGTGCCAGTACCATGCTGTCTTGATGATGACAGCTTTGTAATAGAGCTTGAAGTCCGGAATTGTGATGCCACCAACTTTGGCTTTCTTTTTCAATATTCCGCTGGCTATTCGAGGTCTTTTCTGGTTCCATATAAATTTTAGGATGATTTGTTCCATTTCTTTGAAAAAAATGGATGGTACTTTGATAGGAATTGCATTAAATGTGTAGATTGCTTTCGGTAGCATAGACATTTTCACAATATTTATTCTTCCAATCCAGGAGCATGGAACATTTTTCCATTTCTTTGTGTCTTCCTCAATTTCTTTCATGAGTACTTTATAGTTTTCTGAGTATAGATTCTTAGTCTCTTTGGTTAGGTTTATTCCTAGGTATCTTATAGTTTTGGGTGCAATTGTAAATGGGATGGACTCCTTAATTTCTCTTTCTTCTGTCTTGTTGTTGGTGTAGAGAAATGCAACTGATTTCTGTGCATTGATTTTATATCCTGACACTTTACTGAATTCCTGTACAAGTTCTAGCAGTTTTGGAGTGGAGTCTTTTGGGTTTTCCACATAGAGTATCATATCATCTGCGAAGAGTGATAGTTTGACTTCTTCTTTGCCGATTTGGATGCCTTTAATTTCCTTTTGTTGTCTGATTGCTGAGGCTAGGACTTCTAGTACTATGTTGAATAGCAGTGGTGATAACGGACATCCCTGCCGTGTTCCTGACCTTAGCGGAAAAGCTTTCAGTTTTTCTCCATTGAGAATGATATTTGCGGTGGGTTTTTCATAGATGGCTTTGATAATATTGAGGTATGTGCCGTCTATCCCTACACTTTGAAGAGTTTTGATCAGGAAGGGATGCTGTACTTTGTAAAATGCTTTTTCAGCATCTATGGAGAGTATCATATGGTTCTTGTTCTTTCTTTTATTAATGTGTTGTATCACATTGATTGATTTGCGGATGTTGAACCAGCCTTGCAGCCCTGGAATAAATCCCACTTGGTCATGGTGAATAATCCTTTTAACGTACTGTTGAATCCTATTGGCTAGTATTTTGGCGAGAATTTTTGCATCTGTGTTCATCAAGGATATTGGTCTGTACTTCTCTTTTTTGATGGGATCCTTGTCTGGTTTTGGGATCAAGGTGATGCTGGCCTCATAAAATGAGTTTGGAAGTTTTCCTTCTATTGCTATTTTTTGGAACAGTTTCAGGAGAATAGGAATTAGTTCTTCTTTAAATGTTTGGTAGAATTCCCCTGGGAAGCCGTCTGGCCCTGGGCTTTTGTTTGTTTGGAGATTTTTGATGACTGTTTCAATCTCCTTACTGGTTATGGGTCTGTTCAGGCTTTCTATTTCTTCCTGGTTCAGTTGTGGTAGTTTATATGTCTCTAGGAATGCATCCATTTCTTCCAGATTGTCAAATTTGTTGGCGTAGAGTTGCTCATAGTATGTTCTTATAATTGTCTGTATTTCTTTGGTGTTCGTTGTGATCTCTCCTCTTTCATTCATGAATTTATTTATTTGGGTCCTTTCTCTTTTCTTTTTGATAAGTCTGGCCAGGGGTTTATCAATCTTATTAATTCTTTCAAAGAACCAGCTCCTAGTTTCGTTGATTTGTTCTATTGTTTTTTTGGTTTCTATTTCATTGATTTCTGCTCTGATCTTTATGATTTCTCTTCTCCTGCTGGGTTTAGGGTTTCTTTCTTGTTCTTTCTCCAGCTCCTTTAGGTGTAGGGTTAGGTTGTGTACCTGAGACCTTTCTTGTTTCTTGAGAAAGGCTTGTACCACTATATATTTTCCTCTCAGGACTGCCTTTGTTGTGTCCCACAGATTCTGAACTGTTGTGTTTTCATTATCATTTGTTTCCATAATTTTTTTCAATTCTTCTTTGATTTCCTGGTTGACCCATTCATTCTTTAGAAGGATGCTGTTTAGTCTCCATGTATTTGGGTTCTTTCCAAATTTCCTCTTGTTATTGAGTTCTAGCTTTAGAGCATTGTGGTCTGAAAATATGCAGGGAATGATCCCAATCTTTTGATACCGGTTGAGACTTGATTTAGGACCAAGAATGTGATCTATTCTGGAGAATGTTCCATGTGCACTAGAGAAGAATGTGTATTCTGTTGCTTTGGGATGAAATGTTCTGAATATATCTGTGATGTCCATCTGGTCCAGTGTGTCATTTAAGGCCTTGATTTCCTTGTTGATCTTTTGCTTGGATGATCTGTCCATTTCAGTGAGGGGAGTGTTAAAATCCCCTACTATGATTGTATTCTTGTCGATGTGTTTCTTTGATTTTGTTATTAATTGGTTTATATAGTTGGCTGCTCCCACGTTAGGGGCATAGATATTTAAAATTGTTAGATCTTCTTGTTGGACAGATCCTTTGAGTATGATATAGTGTCCTTCCTCATCTCTTATTATAGTCTTTGGCTTAAAATCTAATTGATCTAATATAAGGATTGCCACTCCTGCTTTCTTCTGATGTCCATTAGCATGGTAAATTCTTTTCCACCCCCTCACTTTAAACCTGGAGGTGTCTTCGGGTTTAAGATGAGTTTCTTGTAGGCAACATATAGATGGTTTTTGGTTTTTTATCCATTCTGATACCCTGTGTCTTTTGATTGGGGCATTTAGCCCGTTAACATTCAGGGTAAGTATTGAGAGATATGAATTTAGTGCCATTGTATTGCCCGTAAGGTGACTGTTATTGTATATTGTCTCTGTTTCTTTCTGATCTACTACTTTTAGGGTCTCTCTTTGCTTAGAGGACCCCTTTCAATATTTCCTGTAGAGCTGGTTTGGTATTTGCAAATTCTTTCAGTTTTTGTTTGTCCTGGAAGCTTTTAATCTCTCCGTCTATTTTCAATGATAGCCTAGCTGGATATAGTATTCTTGGCTGCATGTTTTTCTCATTTAGTACTCTGAATATATCATGCCAGCTCTTTCTGGCCTGCCAGGTCTCTGTGGATAAGTCTGCTGCCAATCTAATATTTTTACCATTGTACGTTACAGACTTCTTTTCCCGGGCTGCTTTCAGGATCTTTTCTTTGTCACTAAGACTTGTAAATTTTACTATTAGGTGACGGGGTGTGGACCTATTCTTATTGATTTTGAGGGGGGTTCTCTGAACCTCCTGGATTTTGATGCTTGTTCCCTTTGCCATATTGGGGAAATTCTCTCCAATAATTCTCTCCAATATACCTTCTGCTCCCCTCTCTGTTTCCTCTTCTTCTGGAATCCCAATTATTCTAATGTTGTTTCGTCTTATGCTGTCACTTATCTCTCGAATTCTGCCCTCGTGGTCCAGTAGCTGTTTGTCCCTCTTTTGCTCAGCTTCTTTATTCTCGGTCATTTGGTCTTCTATATCGCTAATTCTTTCTTCTGCCTCATTTATCCTAGCAGTGAGAGCCTCCATTTTTTATTGCACCTCATTAATAGCTTTTTTGATTTCAACTTGGTTAGATTTTAGTTCTTTTATTTCTCCAGAAAGGGCTTTTATATCTCCTGAGAGGGTTGCTTTAATATCTTCCATGCCTTTTTCAAGCCCGGCTAGAACCTTGAGAATCATCATTCTGAACTCTATATCTGACATATTACCAATGTCTGTATTGATTAGGTCCCTAGCCTTTGGTACTGCCTCTTGTTCTTTTTTTTGTTGTGAATTTTTCCGCCTTGTCATTTTGTCCAGATAAGAGTTTATGAAGGAGCAAGTAAAATACTAAAAGGGTGGCAACAACCCCAGGAAAATATGCTTTAGCCAAATCAGAAGAGATCCCGAATTGTGAGGGGGGAGAAAGGGGATAAAAAGGGGTTCAGAAAGAAAGAAAAAAAAAACTATTAAACTATTAAACTATTAAAACTATTAAAGACTATTAAACTATTAAAAAAACTATTAAAAAACTATTAAAAACTATTAAAAAACTATTAAAACTATTAAACTATTAAACTATTAATCTATTAAAAAAAAGAAAGCTGATAAAGAAAAAATATAAAAAGAGGAAAAATAAAATATATATTAGATAAACTATTTAAAAAACGTTAAAAAAAGAAAACGGTAAAAGTTAAAAAAAATTTAGCAGAAGAAGAGAAAAAGAAAAAAAAATTGAAAAAGAAAAAAAAAATTAAATTAACTGCAAGGCTAAAAAATCATGGGGAGAACGCCATGAGTTCCGTGCTTTGCTTTCTTCTCCTCTGGAATTCCGCCGCTCTCCTTGGTAGGTGAACTTGGTCCTGGCTGGGTTTCCCGTTGATCTTCTGGGGGAGGGGCCCGTTGTAGTGATTCTCAAGCGTCTTTGCCCCAGGCGGAGTTGCACCGCCCTTACCCGGGGCCGCGCTGAGTAATCCGCTCGGGTTTGCTGGGTTTGCTTTCGGGAGCTTTTGTTCCCTGAGCGCTTTCCGTAGAGTCCGGAGGACGGTAATAAAGATGGCGCCCTCCCGGTCTCCGGCCCGGAGGAGCCGAGAGCCCGGGGCCCCACTCCTCAGTGCGCCCTCAGAGAACACGCCCAATGACTCCCGCCACCCTGGCCTCCAGCTGCGCTCCGAGCTGACTGAGCCTGCGACCGGTCCAAGGCAACCCCAAGCTGAGAGTCAGTCCTCGGCTCTGTCTCTGCAGCCGGCTTCCCCGTTCTAATACCGGTAAGTTCTGCGACACTCAGACACCCCCGAAACTTCTGAGACCCTGCGGGAGCTGAGGCCGCGCTGACCCCGCCTGGGCTTCACCCCAGTTAAGCCTCTGGAGCGATGTCCCTCAGCGGAACAGACTTTTAAAAGTCCTGATTTTGCTCCGTTGCTCCGCCGCTCGCCGGGAGCCGGCCCCTCCCCCCGCGGTCTATCTTCCCGTCGCTTTGGATTCACTTCTCCGCCAGTCCTACCTTGCAGAAAGTGGTTGATTTTCTGTTTCTGGAATTGCTGTTCTTCTTCTCTTCAATCTCCCGTTGGATTTGTAGGTGTTTGCAATCTTTAGATAAGCTATTTAGCTGATCTCCCGCTACCCGAAGTAGTCTCAGCCTGCTACTTCTCCGCCATCTTGACTCCTCCTCCTTATTTTATAAAAGAAAAAAGCTTAAATCAACTATCATTCCACTGTAAAAATATGGGAAAAGAAGAGTAGAATACATCAAAAGGAAGCAAAGGAAAAAGATACAAGCAGAATGACTGAAATAGAAAATAATAAGGAAAAAATATCATTATGGCAGATGACATAATCGTATACTTGGAAAATCCCAAAGAATGTACCAAGAAACCCCTGCTATAACTAATAACTGAATTTAGTAAGATCATAAAATAAAAGGTTAACATGTAATTATCTATTATGTATCTGTGTAATAGCAATGAACAATTGAGAAATAAAAAAGTAAACTAAGTTGTCATTTAATGATCATAAAAATGATTAGGGATAAATGTAACAAACTATGTGGAAGACTGATTCCTACACTAGAAAGAAAAAAAATTGCTTATAGAAATTTTAAAAAGCTTAAAAAATTGAGAAATTACACCATGTTCATGGGTTGGAAGATTCAACAGTATTATAATGTCAGCCTATGCCATACTGATCTATCAAGTCAATGCTCTTCCAATCAAAATCCAAAAAATTTTTTCTGAGAAATTTCCAAACTCATTCTAAAAGTTACATGGAAAGGGAAAAGGAGGAAAATTCAAAAACCAATTTTAAAGGAGAAAAATTTGGAAGACCTATACTACCTGAATTCAACAATACAGTAACAATGGCAATGTGATATTAGTGCAAGTATAAACATATAGACAAATGGAACAGAAAATATTGGCCAAAAGTAGATCCAAACTTGTAAGGTCAATTGCTTTTTAACGTTGGGCCAAAAAGATTTAGTTGGGAGATAAAAGTCTTTCCAAAAAATAATGCTGGCACAACTAGATTCCATTTTGAAAAATATAAACTGGACTCATACCTTACACCATACACAGAAATAATTCTAGATATATAATTAACATAGATATAAAACTAAAACAAAAAACTTTCAAGAAGAATTCTTAGAAAAATATCTTCATGATTTGGGAAGTAGGCAAAGATTTCTTGGGAAGCATTATCATAAAAGAAAATTATCAATAAATTTGACTATATCAAAATTTAAAATGTTTGCTTCTCTACAACACATCACTTCAGGGCGCCTGGGTGGCTCAGTTGGCTAAGCCTCAGATTCTTGATTTCAGCTCAGGTCATGATCGGGGGGTCATGGAATGGTGTCTCTCACTGGGCTCCCCATGGTCAGGGTGGGGTATGCCTGAGATTCTCTCCCTCACCCTTTGCCCCTTCCCACTCCCATGTGTACTCTCTCTCTCTCTCTCTCAAATGAAATAAATAAATAAAATCTTTAAAAAAAAAAAAACAAATAAATACATCACCTAGATGGGGGACCTGGGTGGCATAGTCACTTAAGCGTCTGACTTGGTTTTAGCTCATGTCATGATCTCAGGGTTGTGAGATTGAGCCCCATGTCAGGCTCCATGCTCAGTGCAGAGTCTGCTTGAGTTTCTCTCTCTTTTCCTCCCATTGGCCCTCTTGCCCATACTCTCTCTTTGTCAAATAAATAAATAAGTCTTAAAAAAATCACTTAAAAGCAAGCCTCAGAGTGCATGAAAATGTTTGTGAAACATGTATCTGAAAATGGGCTTAAATCCAGAAGTAGAAACAATGCCTGCAAATCAATTATTAAAAAACAATCAGCCCATGGGGTGCCTGGATGGCTCAGTGGGTTGGGCCTCTGCCTTCGGCTTGGGTCGTGGTCCCGTGGTCCTGGGATCGAGCCCCACATCAGGCTCTCTGCTCAGCGGGAAGCCTGCTTCCTCCTCTCTCTCTGCCTGCCTCTACCTACTTGTGATCTCTGTCTGTCAAATAAATAAAGAAAAGAAAAGAAAAGAAAAAGAAAAACAAATCAGCCCAGCTTAAATATGGGCGAAAGTCTTAAATACACATTTCAAAAAGGAAGTTGTTAGAGACTGTCCAATCAGCACATGACTGAATATTCATGAGGATTTGGAGCAACTAGAATTCTTATACACTGTTGATGGAAGTGTACTATTGCACTTTGAAAAACTTTTGTCTGTTTTATATAAAGTGAATCACCTACCTATGATTCAGCAATTCTAATCATAGGCATTTAGAAAGAGAAATGAATGGGGTGCCTGGGTGGCTCAGTGGGTTAAAGCCTCTGCCTTCGGCTCAGGTCATGATCTCAGGTCCTGGGATCGAGCCCTGCATTGGGCTCTCTGCTCAGCAGGGAGTCTGCTTCCTCCTCTCTGCCTGCCTCTCCGCCTGCTTGTGATCTCTGTCTGTCAAATAAATAAATAAATAAATAAAATCTTTAAAAAAAAAGAGAGATGAAAACATATGACCAAAGGTTTCTACAAAATCTTCATGGCAGCATTGTTCATATCAACCCCAAACTGGCAACAATTTGAATAGCCATCCATGAGAGAATAGGGAAATAATAAGATATTCATACCCTGATACAGTCGTCCTTGCTTATTCGTGGGGAAAATGTCCGAGACCCCCCCACTGATTGCCTGAAACCACAAATAGTACTGAACTCTATATACACGATGGTTTCTTCTATTCATACATGCCTATGATAAAGTTAAATTTACATGTTAGGCACAGCAGATGATCCACAAAATAACTAAGAATAGAATAGAACAATTATAACGCTATACTGTAATACAAGTTATGTGAATGTGGTCTCTCTCTTAAAATATCTTTTCGTACTGTACTCACCCTTCATCGCTGTGATAACGTGAGATGCTAAAATGCTTACCTGATGAGACGAAGTGAGGTGAGTGACAGGCATTGTGACACAGCGTTAGGCTAACGTGGACCTTCTGAAGATCTGTCAGGAGGATCCGCTGCTTTGGGACTTTGGGTGACCACAGACAACTGAAACTATGGAAAAGGAAATCACGGATGAGGAAGGGCTACTGTATACCAGTCAATTATAAAAAGGGACAAACTGCTGATGTACTCAACAACACAGATAATCTCAGAAACACTGTGTGGGTGTGAAAGACGTGGGACATGAAGTGCTTACTGTGTAATTCCGTTTCTGTGAAGTTCCACAGGCAAAACCAATCTATGGTGCTAGAAATCAGAATACAATGGTTCTTCTCTGAAAGGGCAGGAAGTGACTGGTTATGGGTATGAGTGGGCTTTCCGAGGAAATAGAAATTTCGCTTATCTTACTAAAGGTGTGAACTTCACAGATGTATGCTTTTGCTAAAACCCATTGAAATGTGCATATCTGTGCATTTTAGTGTATGTAAACTTACCTCAATAAAATGAAAGATTCATGAAAGCTAATTTGATATTTTATTCAGCCAGTAAAATGGCAAAGCCATTTTTTACGGACATGACCAAGTAAGAATTTTGATTTATGTGTTTGTGTATGAATTCAATTACATATTCTGGCTATTTTCCCTACTATATTTATTGAGTTTCTTCGATGATTTAGACTATTACTGAACTCCTATAAATATGCACTGACAGTGAATTGCAGTTTTGTGATCACAGTGCGTGATTTCAAATGTTTGTGACTCTCTTGACATGGCTTTCCTCACTATGACTCAGTTAGGCCCTGGAGAGCTGATTTATCCCGAGGAAACGCATGACAATATTTCCACAGTTTAAAAGCTTTTTCTTTTTAGATTTTATTTATTTATTTGACAGACAGAGATCACAAGTAGGCAGAGAGGCAGGCAGAGAGAGAGGAGGAAGCAGTCTCCCTGCTGAGCAGAGAGCCCGATGTGGGGCTCGATCCCAGGACCCTGGGATCATGACCTGAGCTGAAGGCAGAGGCTTAACCCACTGAGCCACCCAGGTGCCCCTCTTTTTGTTTCACTTTAAACTACTTGCTATCCAGGGTCTATTGCATGAGTAAGACATTTTAGAGCTACATATTTATTTGCTTATACTTTGAAGACTTCTAACCTATAGAGTATCGCTTTAACTCAAAGATCTTGAGAGGAAATATATATACACCATTGAACTGGTACTTCCCTGGAACCTACAGATAAATATGTATTTGCTTTATGAAAGGAACTAACCTGACACAATGTGGAAGTGACGACCCAATGAGAAGGAAGATTGTGCAGGTACAGATCTATAACAGGTGTTATTAGTTTTTATGTAAATTTTAAAAATGCTTTATTCATTAATTTTGGAATGCATATTAATGGAGTATCCACAGGGCAACCATACACTCATCCAATAAGTGAAATTGCATCCCTGTATAAATGAGGAACCTTTTCTCATAGATATATATTTCAGTAAATACGTTATGTCAGCGTTCAAACTTGCTTTAAAACATGGGGACATAACCCTAGAAATTATGATATAACAGGGTATCGGATGAGTAAGTAGTTTTATTTAGAACAGCAAGACAGAGTTTATAGACACTTGGAGTAAATCCATGCCTGAGGAGCAGGAAGGAAACTGAAAATAACGTTCTGTCTTTGTCTTAAAATGTTGAACACAACATTAAGATAAGTCACTATTTAAACTGTCCAAAAGCTTGCACAACTGTTCTTCTCATCTAGAAAATCATTCAAAAAAGGTAAAAATGAGCCTATGCATTTAACTTTTTAGTTCCTTCTCTCTGTTTCAAATCCTTTGGTAAAATAAGTTCCAAGTGGGAGAAAAAAAGTTTTTTTTCAAAAGCAAATGCATTTCGCCTTGTATACTTAGGTCTTCTGTATAGCACAGTGACGGAGATGTCTAGTAAGTGCTCAGCAACTGGCTTATCAATTTGGCTGCACAGTGGACTATCCTGGGTGACTCAGAATAATACCAATGCCTTGGTCCCACCCCCAAAGATTTTAATTTAATTGGCCATGGTTGTGGCCTGGCCGCTAGTGTTTTCTAAAGCCTTTTAGGTGATTTTAATGTGCAGCAAAAATTAAGAAGTACTGCTCTAGAAAGTAAGTGGTAAATGTTCACAGAAGGGGGAATTCTCTGTGTTGGACTTCTGGACTTATCAGAATAATCTCAATGAAAAATGTGACTATTAACTATAATGTGATAAACAGGGTTCGGTTACAGAAAACAGAAGCTACTCTACCGAGTTTAAGCAGAAATGAATGTATCTTAAACTATTAAGAAGTTTACAGCTCGGGGCGCTTGGGTGGCTCAGTGGTTAAGCCTCTGCCTTCGGCTCAGGTCGTGGTCCCAGGGTCCTGGGATCGAGCCCCACATCGGGCTCTCTGCTCAGCGGGGAGCCTGCTTCCTGCTCTCTCTCTGCCTGCCTCTCTGCCTACTTGTGATCTCTGTCTGTCAAATAAATAAATCTTTAAAAAAAAAAAAAAGAAGTTTACAGCTCACTGGGAAGGCTAGAGAAATCGATGGAAAAATTGAGCTTTTAGAAACAGCCTTCCAAAAGAAAGAAAGAAAGAAATCTTGTCATTTACAACAACCTGGATGGGACTAGAGCGTATTATACTAATCGAAATAAGTCAATAAGAGAAAGACAATTAGCATATGATTTCACTCATATGTGGAATTTAAGAAACAAAACAGAGGAACATAGTGGAAGGGAGGGAAAAATAAAAGTGCAATCAGAGAGGGAGATAAACCATAAGACACTATCAATCATAGGGAAAAAAAACTGAGGGTTGCTGGAGCAAGGGGGTGGCGGATGGGGTAAGTGGTTGATGGACATTAAGGAGGGCACGTGATGTGCTGAGCACTGGGTGTTATATGCAACTGATGAATCACTGAACTCTACCTCTGAAACTATCAATACACCATAAATAACTGAATTTCAATTAAAACATTAAAAAAAGAAAGAAAGAAAGAAGGCTCCTGGGTGGATCAGAGGGTTAAGCCTCTGCCTTCGGCTCGGGTCATGATCTCAGGGTCCTGGGATCGAGCCCCACATTGGGCTCTCTGCTCGGCAGGGAGCTTGCTTCCCCCCTCTCCCTCTCTGCCTGCCCCTCTGCCTACTTGTAATCTCTCTCTGTCAAATAAATAAATAAAATCTTTAAAAAATATATTTAAAAAAAAAAGAAAGAAAGAAACAACTTTGGGAGCCATGTTTCAGAAGTGAGCCATTCAGGGAGCTGTGACAGAATCATGAAGCTATTGCTACTTTGCCAATTCCCCAAAAAGACCTCCACTCCCACAATGAGAAGGACGGCAGCCTCAGGAAACGCACATGACCAGGAAACCACCACAGAACACTTAAGACCTCAGAATGGGTTCAAGAAATGCAGAGATTTCTCTTCAGCAGTTTCTTGAGGGGCTCTGGGTCGATGAGTAGTAATGTAGCAGGTGCCCAACAGGCATAAACACAGCAAAAAAAGCATGACAAAGGTAGAGACATACAGAAGAGCATGGGACACGGATCTGGTCCATAAGTAACTGGTTACAAGGAGCAGACGATGAAAATGGTGAGTGTAAGAATTGAAAAAAGAAAGGATTGATACAACTGGGAGAGGTAGGGAAGGTGTGGCCCTGTTTGATATACAATTTTAAAATTTTGGAATTTAATGGGATTCCAAAAGGCAGCCCGGTGCTGGGGCTGTAGGCGAGAGCACAGTCTCCAGAGGGAGAGTCCCTGATTTGGAAAGCAGAGCCAACCCTTACTGGCTATGTGACCTTGGGCATGTCTCTTAGCCTCTTTGTGAGCATTAATATATGTAAACACTTAGAGTAAAGAACACTTCATGTGCTTTAAAGAGCATTTGTTTGGTGATGATATGATGATGACAGTGATGGTGATGAATAGTAAAGAATGAGAGAAGACCTCTCCGGATAAATGCTACAAGTTGTGGGTCCTCTACTCCCTTCAGAGCACCTCCCCCACCACCGAAAAATGTGATTTTTTTCTTTTTTGTTTGTTTGTTTTGGTTGAAAATCACCACATGAAAGGGAAAAGAAACAAAAGTTCACATGCTTTTGCAAGAGTCCAGGTAGGACACAGGTGATGAAGACCTGAACTAAGACAGTAGCAGTGATGGTGTTTGGATGGAACTCATGTGCCTAAATGTAGGTGTCAGTGAAGACCAACGTAAGAGCACACCTATGGGTGGGGCTTTACATAGATATTGGGTGGTTCCTTTATCCACAGGTGCACAGCTGAGACACTCCCATAAAAAAAAAATAAACAGTAACTTTTATTTCTAGCAATACAATTAATTTTTGCATGTTGCAGTGTTGCTTAACTCATGTACTAACATTGGCATGGATTTCTTTTTTTTTTTTTAAAGATTTTACTTATTTATTTGACAGAGATCACAAGTAGGCAGAGAGGCAGGCAGAGAGAGAGAGGAGGAAGCACGCTCCCCACCGAGCAGAGAGCCTGACGCGGGGCTCGAGATCCCAGGACCCTGAGATCATGACCTGAGCCGAAGGCAGAGGCTTAACCCACTGAGCCACCCAGGCACCCCTGGCATGGATTTCTATTGTTATTGTTGATACATTAGGTTTTTCTATGTAGATGATCACGTTGTCTTTGAATTAAAAACAATTATACTTAAGCATTCCCGACCTAGAAAGATGGATAGACTTCCCTTGTTCCTGATCATAGTGGGAAAGCACTCACTCTTTCACAATTTAATATGATATGATCTCCATGTTTTAGTAAATGTCATTCATCAGATTAAGGAAGTTTCTTTCTGTCTTCTCTGCTGAGAGTTTTTATCATGAATCGGTGGTACATTTTATCATATGTTTACCTTTTTTTCCCCTGTTAATACTATGAATATTATTGATTTATTTTAGTTACTAAGATAAATTTGCATTCCTAAGTTAAATCCCTTTTGTTGTGATATATTACCCATTTTATATATTTCTGGATTTGATTTGCTAAAATTTTGTTAAGAATTTTTGTCTGGTATAATACTAATACTAGTGTACTGCTGATTGCACAGAATGAATTGAGAACTTTCTCCTCTTCCTCTATTACCTAGAATAGTTTGGGTAAGTAACACTAATATTCTTTTTCTTTCTTGTATTTTTGGTAGAATGCACCAGTGAAGCCATCTCAGCCTGGAGTGTCCTTTGTGGATTTACTTCAAGTGCACAGGCTTTCTTTATCCTAGCTTATTAGTTTGGTGCATATATTTATCATTTTCTTTGCTGCTTATTTCTTTTTATGACTCAGATTTTCTTTCTAGGATTATATTATTTTCCTTCTACTTGAAGCAAATATTTTAGAAATTCCATTTTGAGCATCCATTTGTATTTTTTTCAAGATTTTATTTATTTATTTGACAGAGACAGAGATCACAAGTAGGCAGAGAGGCAGGCAGAGAGAGAGGAGGAAGCAGGCTCCCTGCTGAGCAGAGAGCCTGATGTGGGGTTCGATCCCAGGACCCTGAGACCATGACCTGAGCCGAAGGCAAAGGCTTAACCCACTGAGCCACCCAGGCGCTCCCATTTGTATTTTATGCTCAAAAGAAAACTTGTCCAAGATGCCAGCACCATAATTATCCACTGACATCTGTAGCCGTACTGTCTGCATTCTATCTTCTTGATAGAAGAAAATGACCTTTCCATGCACCTAGCTAAGGCCAGCACTTGCTCTTGGACACTATACTTCACCCCCTTTCACTACTCAAAAATACTGCTCCAGCCATTTTCTCCCACCACCCTACATTTTTGGGGTCATTCCTATCAACAAAGAAGTATGCAATTATTTGTACCATCTCTAAAGCAATGGACTCTTGACCCCATATTCAAAGTTTGTATGTTTTGGGTTCAACCAGGGAAGGAGAACCAGTAGGTTACACAGGCACACAGGCACAAAGGCACGTAGATGGATTTACCCAAGAGGAGATGGACTTACATGACTGTGGAGGTTTGGCGAGAACTCTCTGTGAAGACTGTCTATGTGTCTCATAGTGCTGAAGCCTGAAGTGCACAGGCAGGCAGTCAAGAGAGGAAGATGATGAGCAGGCTGGACCCCCATAAGGACAGATTAAAACTTTGGTCCATTCTTGTTGTCTCTGACCTTGACAATAAGTGTCTGCTTCAGAAACCAGGACCCTCCTTCTTGCAGAAGAAAACACACACCTCATCCCAGGAGTGGCAGAAATGAAGGAAGATCCAGAGGCAAAGAGAGAGTAATTGGAGGCCCAGTAAAGTGATTCAGTAAATCAGCAACAACATGGTCAAAGCTCCACAATATAGAAATATTTTATAATGTCCCTTCCCCTCTGCTGCCTGGAGTCTTTGCAACCCAGGAAAGTTCGGAGGCATCCATTTTTTTTCTCCCTTTTTCCTACCCCAAACTAACCTAGAAGGAAGAGGGAGAGTAGGCACTGAAGACTCAAACCATGGTCTTAGAGCCTACCGTCATAAATCTCAATTACATTGGGAGGAGGAAAGAAAAGCTTTGGCCTGGATTGAGATCAAAGATAAGATGATAAGGACACATCTGATATGCAAGAATGAGATTGGACAAGTAGCTGAAAGTAGCTACAAAGCGATGGGGTCCTGCCACAGCGTCACTGAGGAAGGTGATGAGGAATTGAGGTAGGACCTGACTAAAGGCATAAAGACCAAGCAGGAAGCTTCTTCAGAAAATCAGCCCAAGGATGAGAAGGGCCTAATTATTCTTATACACTTGTTAGTTGGAAATAATGATACCGGTTGGAAAAAAAAAGGAAGAGGTCTTGAATGTTGTTGGATATAATGGTGTGGAACTGATGAAGAGATTGTCCACAGTCACAGGGCTGGGACTTTGAGTCAGAACAGCTGCCTTCTCTTCTCCAGTTCCATCATTTCCACGGACAAGGCATTTGACCTCGCTGAACCCCAGCTTTCCTCTGTAAGGTGTAGGTCATATTTGTGCTGTTTACATTAGGTGCTTGGTAGAGCCCAAACAAGATGACTTATGAGAAAACATTCGGAAAACTTAAAAATGTAAGGTCTTACTATTAAGCAAACCAACAAGATTAAGTTGATTTTATATTTTAAACCACCAAAGCATTTTCTTTATTTCAAGCTGATGAGGTTAGATGGTCAGGGAAACGGGAAGAGAACGTGCGGGATGGGAGAACTGCATTTGCCCATCATTTTGGTCAGCGTGAAGAGACAGGCAGGAAGGAAAGAATTCCTAATCTGATCGCCTGAGAGCTCAAATGCACACCTTTCATCCTTCTGGCAGGTGGATCGCATATCCTCCAACCCACATAGTCTCATTTACACGCAGTTTCCCAGATAAGGCTGCTGCTGCTGCTGCTCACTTGTGAGATTTCCAAAGCCACTAATAAAAAGGTAACTCGCTATGTGCTACGAGAGATGACAAGCGCACCTTGGGATGAATGATGGGTAAAGAATTGTCATTTCTCTTCTCAAAATCAGGCTATCGCTGGCTTATGTGGCTTGGCACCTGTGGCTTGTTAGCAATTACATGTGGAAGCTGACCCATTCAAAGTTGCCCCCGTAGAGCGGTTTTAGGGCTGTTGCCTTCCGTCTGTCTTTACATGGTTTCAGGGCACTACAATACGTATTTGAGCAGAAGCTTTGAAATCAATTTTCTTTCTCCTTTTAGCATTTTCTCCCATTTCATTTTTAAGTGTGATCTGATTAGCTTTCAATCTAGGATTCAGGGAATAAGGGAAATAGCCATCCCTTTGGGTTCATGATTATTCTGGTTATACTTGGACTTCGTTTTCTAAAAGGTGATTTGATAACTGACTCATGTTAGAAATGAGAGCCGTACTTCAAAGATGTTTCAAAGTTGCTTGCGCCACAAGAGCGCCTTGTTTTTGGTAATCAATATTGACAACAATAACAAAAACAAATATCTTTTTACTTAAAATGTGCCAGGCACTGTTCCAAACACTTTGTGTGAATTACTTCATCTTCAGTACAATGCTATGATTATGCCCATTTTACATATGAGAAAGCTGAGGATATAGACATTGACTAATTTACTTATTTGAAATATATATATATATATATATATATATACATATATATATAATATACAGACTTGTGTCTTTTTTTAAAATTATTTATTTATTTATTTGACAGACAGAAATCAGAAGTAGGCAGAGAGGCAGAGAGAGAGAGAGGAGGAAGCAGTCTCCCCGCTGAGCAGAGAGTCTGATGCGGGGCTCGATCCCAGGACCCTGGGATCATGACCTGAGCCGAAGGCAGAGGCTTTAACCCACTGAGCCACCCAGGTGCCCCAGACTTGTGTCTTTAAAAGGCAGTTATATGAACTGCCAAATTATTCTCCCTAAAACACAAGACTGATTTCGTAATTCCTTAGCTCAGAAATATTTAATAAATATCCTTGTTTAGCAAGTTAAGTGTAAATACCCTATCTTGATGTCCAAGCTCTCTCGAGTTGTGATCCTGACTTCCTTCTCCAGCCCGTTTTTGAGCAATTCCCTAACTCAATGGTTCTTAAGCAAGAGAAATTTTGTGCTGTCCCCACTCCCCCACCCCCCTGGGAGGGATATCTGGCAATGTCTGGAGATATTTTTGGCTGTCACAACTTGGGAGATATTACTAGCATTTAGTAAGCAGAAGTCAGTGATCCTGCTAAATAAACATCCTAAAACGTCTAAGACGATCCCTTCGCACAACAAAGGATTATCTGGCCCAAACTATCAATAGTATCAAGGTTGAGAAACACCAACCAAAACTAAACAACTTGAGCTTTCATTTGTTTTTTTTTTTTAGGATTTTATTTATTTATTTTTGAGAGAGAGAGAGAGAGAGACCATGAGAGGGGAGAGGTCAGAGGGAGAAGCAGACTACCCGCTGAGCAGGGAGCCTGATGTGGGACTCTATCCTGGGACTCTAGGATCATGGCCTGAGCCAAAGGCAATTGCTTAACCAACTGAGCCACCCAGGTGCCCCACAACTTGAGCTTTCTTAAATAGTGTCTGTGTTTCATTTTTGTAGCTTTCTTTCCTTTATGCCTTCACTACATGTTCCTGGAGCACCTACGATGTGTGGGGCCCCATTAAGTGTAAGACATGATCCTTGATCTCACACTGACCAGCTTCCTGGCTTCCCATCCTTGTCCCTCTCCAATATAAAAACCTGCCTGCTCTTCAAGAACCCTCTCAAATGCCATTTTCCCTCATCAGCTGAGTCTTCGCTCGTTGAAACTAGTCTGTAAAGACAAAATATTATGATAGGAGAGTTTTGATATCAAACAAAAAATTGATAAGAAACATTCTTTTTTTTTTAAATTTTTTAATTTTTTTCAGCATAACAGTATTCATTATTTTTGCACCACACCCAGTGCTCCATGCAATCCGTGCCCTCTACAATACCCACCACCTGGTGCCCCCAACCTCCCACCCCCCACCCCTTCAAAATTCTCAGATCGTTTTTCAGAGTCCATAGTCTCTCATGGTTCACCTCCCCTTCCAATTTCCCTCAACTCCCTTCTACTCTCCATCTCCCCTTGTCCTCCATGCTATTTGTTATGCTCCACAAATAAGTGAAACCATATGATAATTGACTCTCTCTGCTTGACTTATTTCACTCAGCATAATCTCTTCCAGTCCCGTCCATGTTGCTACAAAACTTGGGGATTCATCCTTTCTTTCTTTCTTTCTTTTTTTTTTTTTTACAGCTTTATAAACATATATTTTTATCCCCAGGGGTACAGGTCTGTGAATCGCCAGGTTTACACACTTCACAACACTCACCATAGCACATACCCTCCCCGATATCCATAACCCCACCCCCTCTCCCAACCCCCTCCCCCCATCAACCCTCAGTTTGTTTTGTGAGATTAAGAGTCACTTATGGTTTGTCTCCCTCCCAATCCCATCTTGTTTCATTTGCTCTTCTCCTACCCCCTCGACCCCCCATGTTGCATCTCCTCTCCCTCATATCAGGGAGATCATATGATAGTTGTCTTTCTCCGATTGACTTATTTCGCTAAGCATGATACCCTCTAGTTCCATCCACGTCGTCGCAAATGGCAAGATTTCATTTCTTTTGATGGCTGCATAGTATTCCATTGTGTATATATACCACATCTTCTTTATCCATTCGTCTGTAGATGGACATCTAGGTTCTTTCCATAGTTTGGCTATTGTAGACATTGCTGCTATAAACATTCGGGTACACGTGCCCCTTCGGATCACTATGTTCGTATCTTTAGGGTAAATACCCAGCAGAGCAATTGCTGGGTCATAGGGTAGTTCTATTTTCAACATTTTGAGGAACCTCCATGCTGTTTTCCAGAGTGGTTGCACCAGCTTGCATTCCCACCAACAGTGTAGGAGGGTTCCCCTTTCTCCGCAACCTCGCCAGCATCTGTCATTTCCTGAATTGTTAATTTTAGCCATTCTGACTGGTGTGAGGTGATATCTCATGGTGGTTTTGATTTGTATTTCCCTGATGCCGAGTGATATGGAGCACTTTTTCATGTGTCTGTTGGCCATCTGGATGTCTTCTTTGCAGAAATGTCTGTTCATGTCCTCTGCCCATTTCTTGATTGGATTATTTGTTCTTTGGGTGTTGAGTTTGCTAAGTTCTTTATAGATTTTGGACACTAGCCCTTTATCTGATATGTCATTTGCAAATATGTTCTCCCATTCTGTCAGTTGTCTTTTGGTTTTGTTCACTGTTTCCTTTGCTGTGCAAAAGCTTTTGATCTTGATAAAATCCCAAAAGTTCATTTTTGCCCTTGCTTCCCTTGCCTTTGGTGATGTTCCTAGGAAGATGTTGCTGCGGCTGAGGTCGAAGAGGTTGCTGCCTGTGTTCTCCTCGAGGATTTTGATGGATTCCTTTCTCACATTGAGATCCTTCATCCATTTTGAGTCTATTTTCGTGTGTGGTATAAGGAAATGATCCAATTTCATTTTTCTGCATGTGGCTGTCCAATTTTCCCAACACCATTTATTGAAGAGGCTGTCTTTGTTCCATTGGACATTCTTTCCTGCTTTGTCGAAGATGAGTTGACCATAGAGTTGAGGGTCCATTTCAGGGCTCTCTATTCTGTTCCATTGATCTATGTGTCTGTTTTTGTGCCAGTACCATGCTGTCTTGATGATGACAGCTTTGTAATAGAGCTTGAAGTCCGGAATTGTGATGCCACCAACTTTGGCTTTCTTTTTCAATATTCCTTTGGCTATTCGAGGTCTTTTCTGGTTCCATATAAATTTTAGGATGATTTGTTCCATTTCTTTGAAAAAAATGGATGGTACTTTGATAGGAATTGCATTAAATGTGTAGATTGCTTTAGGTAGCATAGACATTTTCACAATATTTATTCTTCCAATCCAGGAGCATGGAACATTTTTCCATTTCTTTGTGTCTTCCTCAATTTCTTTCATGAGTACTTTATAGTTTTCTGAGTATAGATTCTTAGTCTCTTTGGTTAGGTTTATTCCTAGGTATCTTATAGTTTTGGGTGCAATTGTAAATGGGATGGACTCCTTAATTTCTCTTTCTTCTGTCTTGCCGTTGGTGTAGAGAAATGCAACTGATTTCTGTGCATTGATTTTATATCCTGACACTTTACTGAATTCCTGTACAAGTTCTAGCAGTTTTGGAGTGGAGTCTTTTGGGTTTTCCACATAGAGTATCATATCATCTGCGAAGAGTGATAGTTTGACTTCTTCTTTGCCGATTTGGATGCCTTTAATTTCCTTTTGTTGTCTGATTGCTGAGGCTAGGACTTCTAGTACTATGTTGAATAGCAGTGGTGATAACGGACATCCCTGCCGTTTTCCTGACCTTAGCGGAAAAGCTTTCAGTTTTTCTCCATTGAGAATGATATTTGCGGTGGGTTTTTCATAGATGGCTTTGATAATATGGAGGTATGTGCCCTCTATCCCTACACTTTGAAGAGTTTTGATCAGGAAGGGATGCTGTACTTTGTCAAATGCTTTTTCAGCATCTATGGAGAGTATCATATGGTTCTTGTTCTTTCTTTTATTAATGTGTTGTATCACATTGATTGATTTGCGGATGTTGAACCAGCCTTGCAGCCCTGGAATAAATCCCACTTGGTCGTGGTGAATAATCCTTTTAACGTACTGTTGAATCCTATTGGCTAGTATTTTGGCGAGAATTTTTGCATCTGTGTTCATCAAGGATATTGGTCTGTAGTTCTCTTTTTTGTTGGGATCCTTGTCCGGTTTTGGGATCAAGGTGATGCTGGCCTCATAAAATGAGTTTGGAAGTTTTCCTTCTATTGCTATTTTTTGGAACAGTTTCAGGAGAATAGGAATTAGTTCTTCTTTAAATGTTTGGTAGAATTCCCCCGGGAAGCCGTCTGGCCCTGGGCTTTTGTTTGTTTGGAGATTTTTGATGACTGTTTCAATCTCCTTACTGGTTATGGGTCTGTTCAGGCTTTCTATTTCTTCCTGGTTCAGTTGTGGTAGTTTATATGTCTCTAGGAATGCATCCATTTCTTCCAGATTGTCAAATTTGTTGGCGTAGAGTTGCTCATAGTATGTTCTTATAATTGTCTGTATTTCTTTGGTGTTCGTTGTGATCTCTCCTCTTTCATTCATGAATTTATTTATTTGGGTCCTTTCTCTTTTCTTTTTGATAAGTCTGGCCAGGGGTTTATCAATCTTATTAATTCTTTCAAAGAACCAGCTCCTAGTTTCGTTGATTTGTTCTATTGTTTTTTTGGTTTCTATTTCATTGATTTCTGCTCTGATCTTTATGATTTCTCTTCTCCTGCTGGGTTTAGGGTTTCTTTCTTGTTCTTTCTCCAGCTCCTTTAGGTGTAGGGTTAGGTTGTGTACCTGAGACCTTTCTTGTTTCTTGAGAAAGGCTTGTACCACTATATATTTTCCTCTCAGGACTGCCTTTGTTGTGTCCCACAGATTCTGAACTGTTGTGTTTTCATTATCATTTGTTTCCATAATTTTTTTCAATTCTTCTTTGATTTCCTGGTTGACCCATTCATTCTTTAGAAGGATGCTGTTTAGTCTCCATGTATTTGGGTTCTTTCCAAATTTCCTCTTGTTATTGAGTTCTAGCTTTAGAGCATTGTGGTCTGAAAATATGCAGGGAATGATCCCAATCTTTTGATACCGGTTGAGACTTGATTTAGGACCAAGAATGTGATCTATTCTGGAGAATGTTCCATGTGCACTAGAGAAGAATGTGTATTCTGTTGCTTTGGGATGAAATGTTCTGAATATATCTGTGATGTCCATCTGGTCCAGTGTGTCATTTAAGGCCTTGATTTCCTTGTTGATCTTTTGCTTGGATGATCTGTCCATTTCAGTGAGGGGAGTGTTAAAATCCCCTACTATGATTGTATTCTTGTCGATGTGTTTCTTTGATTTTGTTATTAATTGGTTTATATAGTTGGCTGCTCCCACGTTAGGGGCATAGATATTTAAAATTGTTAGATCTTCTTGTTGGACAGATCCTTTGAGTATGATATAGTGTCCTTCCTCATCTCTTATTATAGTCTTTGGCTTAAAATCTAATTGATCTGATATAAGGATTGCCACTCCTGCTTTCTTCTGATGTCCATTAGCATGGTAAATTCTTTTCCACCCCCTCACTTTAAACCTGGAGGTGTCTTCGGGTGTAAGATGAGTTTCTTGTAGGCAACACATAGATGGGTTTTGGTTTTTTATCCATTCTGATACCCTGTGTCTTTTGATTGGGGCGTTTAGCCCATTAACATTCAGGGTAAGTATTGAGAGATATGAATTTAGTGCCATTGTATTGCCTGTAAGGTGACTGTTATTGTATATTGTCTCTGTTTCTTTCTGATCTACTACTTTTAGGGTCTCTCTTTGCTTAGAGGACCCCTTTCAATATTTCCTGTAGAGCTGGTTTGGTATTTGCAAATTCTTTCAGTTTTTGTTTGTCCTGGAAGCTTTTAATCTCTCCGTCTATTTTCAATGATAGCCTAGCTGGATATAGTATTCTTGGCTGCATGTTTTTCTCATTTAGTACTCTGAATATATCATGCCAGCTCTTTCTGGCCTGCCAGGTCTCTGTGGATAAGTCTGCTGCCAATCTAATATTTTTACCATTGTACGTTACAGACTTCTTTTCCCGGGCTGCTTTCAGGATCTTTTCTTTGTCACTAAGACTTGTCAATTTCACTATTAGGTGACGGGGTGTAGACCTATTCTTATTGATTTTGAGGGGGGTTCTCTGAACCTCCTGGATTTTGATGCTTGTTCCCTTTGCCATATTGGGGAAATTCTCTCCAATAATTCTCTCCAATATACCTTCTGCTCCCCTCTCTGTTTCCTCTTCTTCTGGAATCCCAATTATTCTAATGTTGTTTCGTCTTATGCTGTCACTTATCTCTCGAATTCTGCCCTCGTGGTCCAGTAGCTGTTTGTCCCTCTTTTGCTCAGCTTCTTTATTCTCTGTCATTTGGTCTTCTATATCGCTAATTCTTTCTTCTGCCTCATTTATCCTAGCAGTGAGAGCCTCCATTTTTTATTGCACCTCATTAATAGCTTTTTTGATTTCAACTTGGTTAGATTTTAGTTCTTTTATTTCTCCAGAAAGGGCTTTTATATCTCCCGAGAGGGATGCTTTAATATCTTCCATGCCTTTTTCAAGCCCGGCTAGAACCTTGAGAATCATCATTCTGAACTCTATATCTGACATATTACCAATGTCTGTATTGATTAGGTCCCTAGCCTTTGGTACTGCCTCTTGTTCTTTTTTTTGTTGTGAATTTTTCCGCCTTGTCATTTTGTCCAGATAAGAGTTTATGAAGGAGCAAGTAAAATACTAAAAGGGTGGCAACAACCCCAGGAAAATATGCTTTAGCCAAATCAGAAGAGATCCTGAATTGTGAGGGGGGAGAAAGGGGATAAAAAGGGGCTCAGAAAGAAAGAAAAAAAAACTATTAAAAAAAAGAAAGCCGATAAAGAAATAAATATAAAAAGAGGAAAATATATATATATATTAGATAAACTATTTAAAAAACGTTGAAAAAAAGAAAATGGTAAAAGTTAAAAAAAAATTAGCAGAAGAAGAGAAAAAGAAAAAAAAATTGAAAAAGAAAAAAAAAATTAAATTAACTGCAAGGCTAAAAAATCATGGGGAGAAAGCCATGAGTTCCGTGCTTTGCTTTCTTCTCCTCTGGAATTCCGCCGTTCTCCTTGGTAGGTGAACTTGGTCCTGGCTGGGTTTCCCGTAGATCTTCTGGGGGAGGGGCCCGTTGTAGTGATTCTCAAGCGTCTTTGCCCCAGGCGGAGTTGCACCGCCCTTACCCCGGGCCGCGCTGAGTAATCCGCTCGGGTTTGCTTTCGGGAGCTTTTGTTCCCTGAGCGCTTTCCGTAGAGTCCGGAGGACGGGAATGAAGATGGCGGCCTCCTGGTCTCTGGCCCGGAGGAGCCGAGAGCCCGGGGCCCCACTCCTCAGTGCGCCCTCAGAGAACAGTGCCAAATGACTCTTGTCACCCTGGCCTTCGGCCGCGCTCCGAGCTGACCGAGCCTGCGACCGGTTCAAGGTTCAACCCTGAGCTGAGAGTCACTCCTCGGCTCTGTCTCTGCAGCCGGCTTCCCCGTTCTAATACCGGTAAGCTCTGCGACACTGAGACACCCCCGATCCTTCTGCGACCCTGCGGGACCTGAGGCCGCGCTTACCCCGCCTGGGCTTCACCCCAGTTAAGCCTCTGGAGCGATGTCCCTCAGCAGAACAGACTTTTAAAAGTCCTGATTTTGCTCCGTTGCTCCGCCGCTTGCCGGGAGCCGGCCCCTCCCCCCGCGGTCTATCTTCCCGTCACTTTGGATTCACTTCTCTGCCAGTCCTACCTTGCAGAAAGTGGTTGATTTTCTGTTTCTGGAATTGCTGTTCTTCTTCTCTTCAATCTCCCGTTGGATTTGTAGGTGTTTGCAATCTTTAGATAAGCTATTTAGCTGATCTCCCGCTACCCGAAGTAGTCTCAGCCTGCTACTTCTCCGCCATCTTGACTCCTCCAAGAAACATTCTTATATGATGAATTTTATATGAATATTTAAATGCCATTTTTCACTGTAGAAGTGTTTAAACATCTTCTCAAACTTAGCATATTTCCGTGTTGTGGAACAGCTTAATTTTATTTCCAATAAAGTTGCTTGTCTTTTATTTAAAGTCAGTTTTGGAAGTGAAAGTAGTAGGTCATTGACGTTCCAGGGAGCATACTGTAGCAATTGAAGGAGGATGTGAGAGGCTGTGTAAAAAGGCTGACACCCATGTTTCATTTCAGCAATAAAAAATTTAAAAATCAATTCAATAAGAATTTATTGAGTGCCAGTATGAGCCCGACACTGTCAGATGTTGGAATTCAAAATAAACACCTCATGTTCTTTCCTCCAACGAAGTCAAGTAAACATATCTAACACTTCAAAATGTTTTATTATAGGGATGCCTGGGTGGTTCAGTTGGTTGGACGACTGCCTTCGGCTCAGGTCATGATCCCGGAGTCCGGGATCAAGTCCCGCATCGGGCTCCCAGCTCCATGGGGAGTCTGCTTCTCCCTCTGACCTTCTCCTTGCTCATGCTCTCTCTCACTGTCTCTCTCTCAAATAAATAAATAAAATCTTCAAAATGTTTTATTATAGAAGCAGAGCGATTGTTGACATGGGTAAGCATTCTGATAGCCAGGTAAATGTCCAGGTGACAGTGGGTCTGCGTTATGAAGAGTGCTTCTTCTGAGTATCATACAAGGAACTTAAGGAGAGGAAAGTAGGAGGCATAAATTATTGAGGGTCTTAATAACATTGTGGAGAACTGTGGCCTACCTCACATCCCAAAGGAAGAGGGGACTCTCCTCTGGACTCTTTCAGAGGGCCTCGGCACAGATGTGCTTAAAGCATGTGAACCGAAGCAGAGGTACTGGAGATGAATTAGGGAAAATAAGTCCCGAAGACAGAAAATTCCACATTTCCTACTGATGACAGAGCATCCAGGAACACTGCCATGCTGTCCTTGACCGTGTTATCCTGAATTAGCGTCCTCACTATTGTGGCCTTCTACTCTCCTGGGGATGTGGGTCATGTGTGGTCGTTGACGGGGGTACCAGCGTTATCCTTGAATAAGTTTAGAGCTGGCTAAGCAGTAAGGAAAACACTGCAGCATGCACAATGGGGCGGAAGTTAATACTTGGGGCTGACGTTATTTCCTACCAAGCTGAATATGGCAGAAACGGGGTTGTGAGAACTACAAGAGTTAAGGTATGTAAACTACGTGGGTAGAGTATGGCATATAGGATGTGATGGATAAATGTGAGCACAAAGAAGATAAAACATATGCAACAATTACCTCAAACTTCCCAATAAATCTGGAAACCCAATGAAAGCCATTTGAGTTTTGTTTTCACACACAAAGAAGGAGAAGTATGGTCAAATACATTTCTCTAAGTTGTCTTGCTTTATTTCTTTTAGAATTAGTTTTACAGGCATCGGTTTATTGGTTAAGGCTTTTTTTCACGGTAGGCCACATGGTATAAAACACAAATGATAGGTGGAGACTTGTTTCTTTGGCTCCAGGAATCCTTCCTTTCCTTGTTCATTTACTGTCAGCTAGCCAGGTGAAATGAATGTCATGGTGCCTAGAGTCACCTCATGATCTGGGAAGTAGTTTGACCCTTCGATTCCAAGAAGTACCTTGATCCTAAGCTTCCACTCCAGCAGAAGGCAAGTGTAAATCATAAGCTTGGACAGCCCCCTACAGGGAGTGGGCCTCCCTGGGGGTTAATGACACTAGAATTGATCTTAACACAACCTTTCCCCCTCCCCAGCATCTTTCTAAGCCAGAGAATGAGAGATTTCTCTCTTATATTACTTTTCATTCACTGTTCCAGAAAGGGTCTGGTGAACATTTACCTACAACTGGAAGTTAGGATTAATGTAGAACTCCGTGAATTCCTTGGGGTCCATGCTGGCGGGGAGGGGCAGCAGGGAAGTGAAGTTGATTTAAATTTGCATCACCTGCAAATGTCACTCCTGTAAATCCAGGTGGTTTTCTGACTGGCTGGACCTGCCCTTACAGGAGATAGGAGTCAGCAATCCCCATTAAATATCTCATTTTCATGGAGGATTTTTTGTTGTTGTTTAGTTGAGCTCCATAACTCATTTCCAAAAGCACCCAAATAGTTTAAATTTTTATAAGTTTGCTTGCACCGATCACTTCCCTTGAATAGCTAAGTAAGGAAGGCAGGGAGGGCTGAAGGGAAGTTTTCCTGTGAATGCCGTGTTTGTGACTGGATTAACATTTTCCTGCTAGAATTGCACGTCCTCTTAGCTCTCAGAAGGTCCCAATTAGGCCTGACACATTGCCATCACAGCACACATACTCCCTGTAACAACCGTATTAAGCTCAGTTGGTGCTGGGCGAGTTTTAAAGTAGGTTTTCCAACCAGCGTGGGTGGACAGATTCCCACTTCATCAGCCCCACTCCTTCCCCCAGCCCACCACAGATTCCTATTATAACTCCCTGCCAAGGACCATGCTAGCTCTCCACACAGCGGGAGTTTATTTGTCAACAATTTTATAAACCTGAAACACAGAAAACCAGCCCGCTGACACGGGACGGGAAGAATCACACAGAAACGCCACAGACCTTGGGAAGCGAAGTTAAATGTCTTAAGAAAATAGCCTCTCGAAAACCTCAAGTTTTAAATGTGTGCAAATGAAATTTATACAGTTCTTATCTGAGGAGCGTTCCACATAGGAGGGTGAAAAGAAGAGCCTGATTCACGATGCCACTGTGTTGCCCACATGATACCAAAAATACTCTTGCTTAAGTGATTTACCCCCTTGTGTTAATTTGTTACTTTGGCACTGGAGACATGCACTGAAGTTCATACAAACACACACAACAACGCATTCTCCATCATGGATCCTTCACAAACCAAGACAACGCATTTGTTCATTCATTTCTTTTCCAAAATCTTTTACTGACCTCTTAGGGAAATGCCAGACTGTTCTGGTTCTTGGGGATGCATGTTTGAATAAGCTTCATGATAAATACCTTTTCATGGAGGGGAGACAAACAATAAAAAGGTAAACAAGAAAACAGCAGATGGTGATATGTGCAAAAGGTGAGAACAATCAGAGTGACGTCCTGTAGAGCATCTGGAGTGAAGTAAACTGAGGTCTTCATGACAAGAAGGTGCATACTTTTCAAGCATCTGAGTTTGCCAGGTAGAAAGAACAGCTAGTGCAAAGGCCCTGTGGTGGGAACAAGTCTGACTCATTCAAGGAATGGAAGAAGGTAATTGTAACATGAGCACGTGAGTAAGGCAGATAGTAAAGGATGAAATACAAGACAGGCAGGTGCCAGGTGAGGAGGGTGGATTATATTTTAAATGCTATAAGAAACCATCAAAGGATTTTAAGCAAGAGGATGACATGATCGGATTCTATTTTTAGAAGATGACTTTGACCTACTGTGGGGAATAGAATATAAGAAACAAGAGTAAAAGCATGAAGACCAAGTAGGTGGCTATTGCAGGAGTTTATGTGAGAGAGGATAACATCTGAACTAAGACAGTAGCAGTAGAAATAAAAGGACATTTTTAAAATTACAACTCTTTTAAGGTAGCACTAATATTCGACCTTACCGTCCACGGCCTCTCCACTCTTCAGAATCCCATGCACGTAGCAGCCATTCATTTATTCTATCACTTGGTGATAGCTTCCTGGGTGTTTTCTATGTGCCAGATGCAGAGCAGGGTAATAAGGACACACTGAATGGCAGATGTCAGCTCAGTTTCCAACAAATCATGTTGCTTCATCATCAAGACCAAATCACCTAAACTGATATTTAAAAATGTAACTGCAGTAACATAGTTTATAATCCTTCAAATTAATTGTCATCAACATGTTTTTCGACAGCCGCCCCTGCCAAGCCTAATTTTGCCTGTGCTGGAATCCAAAGAAACCAGTTCTGAATGAGGTACTATTCTATCCTGAAGTCTCCCATAGAGAAGACATTAAGAAAAATGGGGGAAAGTAAAACTTACAGCCAAGAAAATGCTACTCATTAGTTTTCTGCTTAAAGCATACCTTTATTCCATAGAATCCTATTGGCTGGTTTTATCTCACTCATGTCCTCTCATCCATCCTCGGGGCCAATTAGAGGACTCCCTGGGAGAGCTTCCCTGGGTATTTGCTAGGAGAAGATTCGTTCCTGTTTTCTATTCACCTGACTTGCTGGGCTGGTGAGGCCAAATGAAACGGCACGTATCTGGTTTTGCAGGCTTTAATCTTAATTATGCTGCCAGCACTTCTCTGCTCCATTTTCTAGGTGGCTCTTTTCAGCACCCCACCTCTATTCTCGTAACTCGAAGTTGAGGAGATAAACCTGCAATCCTGTTTTGCATCTGGACATTCTAAATGAGATCAAATGGCTTCCCAAACAAAAACAGGTACTATTAGCCTTAGGAATTTGGTTTGTTGTTGTTTTTTTTTTTTGTTTGTTTGTTTTTAATTCCAAGTCAGGTGCAATTTAAAGACCTACATATAGATATAGATATAAATATATAGGTAGATATAAATATAGATGGTCTCAAATTTCTTTGTCAGTTCTTTGAAGAATTAGCAATGACCATGTCCACTCCATTTTATGAAATAACCTTTTCCTATTACACTTTCTTTTATGTATTTTATAAAAAGCCTTTCTACTATCTTGTGCTTTCATCACTTATGATTGGTTCTTGACTCACAGTGATCCAACTTCCTGTGATTCATATGGGCAAAATTTTGGAAATTTAACTTAAGTTCTTTACTGATAGCACTTACTGAAGAGACAAAGCTCACGGTACTGCTTGGCCAGGGCCCAAGTCCTTATCTGCTGAACTGATGCAACAGTCAGTTTTGCCCAGGAAAAGCCCCAGCCCACGGGTCCTCAACTGCTTCCTGAGGTTCTCTGGGAATCCACTAGATAAAGTGTATCATTGGTTCTTTTCTTGCTGCCCTAACATGTTAGAGAAGGTTATTTATAATTCATTATTGACAGAAATCTGAATAAAACATTTTATGCAATGTGATGTAAACATGCCTTACTAAAAGTTGATTAAATACTACACTCATGGCCTGTTCTGTTAAAAAGTTAAGCACCAGGTTCTTGGTCTGGGAAGTGGCCCCTTCTTCCTGTGAGTCCCAAGTGTCCTCAACTAGCTAAATAACTAAAAGTCATAATGTGAGACATGATGAAATATTAAGATAACAAATACAAATTAACTTAGTCTGAATGAGATATATTTTATATTAAAATGTCATACAGAGGCTTCAAAAATACGAAGGATTAAAAATTTTAGTAAAGAGAATTTTATTAATTTTTTCCTGCACATTTGAAAAAAGATCGCTGCCATTAAGTTTCGATTGTTGAAACCTCATGGTCCAGCTTATGGAATGGGAGCAGCGTCTGAAAATCAATGCCCTATCATAGTATTGTTCATAGGTACAACTCAGATTTATTTAAATCATTCATATTCAGGGGCTGTTACCCAGCCATAATACTGACAGCTGCTTGTAGTAAAATGTCCCTACAAGGGAGTTGCACATTCAGGCAAAGAGTTTTGAAGAAATCAGCTTTACTAGGTACGTTGTGCTTTATCTTACTGATTTCAAACATATTTGAGGAATTGGACTTATGTTCTCGGTAGTGTCTTTTAGCCCTGAAATTTTGTAATTTCACATTAAATGGCTTAGGTTACTGAACAAACTTGTAATTTGAAAAATGTTTTACATTTTGATCAGCTGAAGATACAAGGGCTGTTTGTTTGCAGTCCCATTTCCACAAGCAACGTGAGGGTCAGGGTCGGACTCTTGGGTAAAGTTTGTCTCTAGGAAACTTCTGAAGGTCTGATAATAATAGCAGATTAGGGAGCAGTGAGTGGGAAATCTTTAGATAGTAGAATCCTAAGAAAATCTTTAAGGAAAGGTCTTTTTAATCTTTTGATAATTGCAAAGCAGGTAGGCCACTCCTGGAGGCAAAAACTTCCTTTGAAGACTCTCTTTTTCAGCTAGAACAATATGGAAACCCATGTCTGGGATCAAAAATATTTGCAGAAAATATGCTTAAGAAATTTGTAGACTAAATTTGTAGACTTTAAAAATTTGTATTTAAAAATGTAAGGGCAGTAATGGATATTTTATAATCATTCAAATTCATTGTTATCAACATGTTTGTAGGTAGCGGCCTTGCCAGGCCTGATCTCAGGTATCCTGGTCTAGGATAACCATTGCTGTGGAAAGAATTTGAGCATCGGCATCCGGGAGAATTTTGGGGGCTGTGGCAGTTGATGAACTAAGCAAAACAGGAGCCTGGGCATGTTACTTAAATTTTCTCTGGCTTTCCCAAGTGTAAACCGGAAAGGATAACTGTAACTGTCCCTCAGAACAATGTATTACTTAAAATATAACTTATAAGAAACTATTCTAGTTACCAAGCACGCTTAGATATAGCCTTAAGAAAAACATGTACTGGCAACAGGCCTCTGGGGAAGAGGACGACAGACGTCCTTGAAGCTGAGCAGCTGGGGACGCCCGGCCCGCTCAGGACAGAATGCCGCCTGCTTCGTTTTTCCGTTGTCGCCCCTTCCCCAGAGCACCTGTGGCTAATTAGATGAGCCCTTTGAATGTGCTGGCTCAACTATAAACTTTATACTGCTTGACCAGATATATTTTGCCTTCCTTCTTGTTTATCTACAAGGCATATGATTAGTGTGTAGCCTTCTTCCACTCCTTTGTTGATTACTGTCTAATATCTAATAGATATAGGACTGAGGAGTTGTTCAGGGCGACAGTCTTTTCTACAGTTGTCCCCTGCTCCCTCTCGTTTACAGCTAACTTGTTTGTGCCTCCTTCTCCTGGGCACCATCAGGAGGTGGCAGATAATAGCTATTTCATACTAGAGAAGAAAAAACTAATAGTATGGGAGGAAACACCTACGGCTATGTTTATATGTTTCCTTTCTCTTCCCTCTGACCCCTGTCACTCTCTCCCACCAGTGGCAACATCCGTGAGTAAACACAAGGCACTGGGGTCCTCCAAAGGCATCTGAACTCTTACCACTCCTTCCACATGTTTGTTTGCTCTTGTAATATATGACACATTAGTATCACTTCAAATAAAAGAAAGTTATGAATTAATGTTCCGTTTTATACGCAAGACATGGTGCCTCCCCCTCATTCTTTATCATCTTTCAAGACATGGTCATAGTGGAATGATTGTTTATCTCCTTCCAAGGAATTCATCACTCTTTGTCTATTTTAAAATGGGTAGAACATTCCTAAGAGATGAATTTCTAGGTAAACTAGCTGACCAAAGGAAGAAGCGCTGAAAAGCTGAAAAGCTGGTTTCCTGTATCCACAGACCCTCCCTGTCGCATCCACGCCCACACTCAGTGTTGCCTCATTCTTTCCTTTGCACTCTGCGCCTTTCAACCAGACCTTTTACACTCTCACTTTTCCCTGAGGTGCACTGTGGGATAAAAAACTTTGTCTCTACTAAAGTAATTTCAGGGGGTAGAGGAAGGAGGATTCTATCAGGGATTTGGGAATAGCAGATTCAATGCCTCTCTCCTCCACCTGAGCTCACATGTGTGGCAACGATTTCTATTCACCTGTAAAATGGCCCCTCGGAGTGGGGCAGCATCTTCATTTCCAACAGAACTCTTCATAGGCCCATTAATTCTCAACACGTCCACTTCAGGTGACAAATCCTGCCTACCATTTTTTTCCAACTCTCCTTTGAAAAGGATTGGTGCCAGACCCACCTTGAACTCTGGTTATGAGAAAAATCAAAACTTCTGGTTTCAAATGTATATTTGATTTTCCTTAAAATGTCTTTTCAACGTGATAGATGAGGTAAGGCTTCATTTCTATTACTTTGATTTTTTTAACACCGAAAAAAATATATGGTATGTAATATAATATACAGAGAGCCAGCACATACTTTACCTTTGTGCCCCTGGTGCACACATAAAAGTGGGCATTTGTATTCTAAGTAGCACTGGATATAATGAGTAAGATCAGCCTTGTGCCCGACGCATGCCATTTTCTTTGTAATGTCAATCATTTTTGCCTTTATTTATACATTTAGGTTAATGTTTGCAATTAATGAGCAATTGAAGTGTTTCACTTAGAACCAGTAGATGGTGGAAGCAGATGAATTAAATAATACTATGCAACCTATTCATGTTTCTGAATGATTTATGATTGATATACAAATAATGTCAGAACATTTTATTTTAAATCTAGAAGAAGTATATTTCTGGGATGAGCGCTTCGAAAGAAGAAAGGTGTTTAGGTGGCCATGTTTCATTCTAATGTTAATTACACGTATAAAATATGAATCAGGAGAAGAAATTATGTTAGGTGTAATCAGGAAAAACAATGCATCAAAAAGGGTGGCATCTGAAATACTATTTTGGAGTTCCTGAGAAGTAAATGTTAAAATTATCATTATTATCGCTATTATCATCATTCAGTTATGAAGATTTCAGCTATGGTGTACCGTGTTATTACCTGATACATGTTTCGGTCAGCAATTCCCAAATATGTTAGTAAAACACCTTTGTCTGCATATGTATTAGGATGCCAAATAAGAATGGGAACGGGCAGTTTGCCCCAATATTAATTATTATTAGATTCTTATTATTTCATTTGCAGAATTTAAAAACTCCTTGCAGTCCCTTCAAAGTCTCAATCTAAGGGCCTGAGCTAATTTGCATGTACAATTTTCAGGTACAATTGATTTCTAACAGAAACTAGCCTGTTTCATGACATCTGATAAAAAGTTTACATTTTCAGAAGAAGCGGGGCTGGCATTTTATAAGCCCTACAATAACAGTCGAATCTCTCTCTCTCTCTCTCTTTTTTTTTTCAGTCAAATCTCTTAAATCTTGAATTTTCAGTCTAAATTTGAGTGGGTTCAGACCTTTGCCAGAAGCAGTTCCTGAACACTCATTTCCTCGGGCACTTCCTCACTCCCGCCCTCAACCACTTTTGAAATAGTTCAAATTCAATCCTTTGGGCACGTTGAGAATTCACCAGTCTGCTCTGGCGGTCACTACCGATGAAGGCTGGCAACCCCAGCCTCCCCAGTACAGAGCACCACGTCGTCGGTTTCAGTCTCGTTCCCAAACACAATCTCTTGTGATCTTCACGATAACCCCGCAAAGACCGCGGGGATGATTATCTCCAGGAACAAATGAATGAGCGGAGGACCAATTTACAGCCCATCAGCGGATGGCAGAGGGCGTTAACTCATGAACAAAGACGCTCCGCGGGAGTCTATCAGCAGATATATTTTTATATTATTTCAGAATGTCATTTGTTGTTAATTAAGAGGCTGTTTGAAATAGCGCTCTCCCACGCTTGGATGTGTTACTGATTCGCTCCTCGCAAGACCGTGGAGATGGAGATTTAATCAAAAGACGTTATGAGGAGTGCCTTGTCAGAGCACAAACATTTTGAAATCCCAAGGAAAATGCAGTTTAATGCATCCAGTGAAATTGCCTGAGAGGAAATAGTGAATACAGCTTTTCTTAAAGCCTTTCCCCTCAGGCCATTAACTAAGAAACTGGTCACTAACTGCTGGTAACAACCCATTTCGGAGGGATTATTGCTATTATTGGAATTCTGTGGTTTATGGCAACATTTTGCTAAAGATTTTAGAAATGAGAGTGCAGCTGGACTTGGTACTTCAGAGAAATCCGTCCCTTCCCTTGCAGTTAATGGCCATTTTTTTTTTTATTCCAATCTAAATGTACGAAGGCTGAGCTGCTCTGCCGAGTTTATTATCTGCTACATTCCTTGTTGCTCTAAGAAATATACTTTACATCGGAGTCAGCATTCAAATCAATGGAGCAAAAATATAACATTTATTGTTAGTAAAATTGAATCATGCTGAAAAGGCTGAATGAAGGCTTGACTTAAACTGGATGTTAGAAATCATTCCACTTGCCACGAGCGCTTTCCGGCTGACACACAGCCACGCTCTTCCCTTCCCGTGATTAATTGTTAGCTGCAGCAGGCATATATGCATTGCCAGATGGAGAATAATAACTAAAGTTCTATTATCGATTTCCCGTAACTCTAGGGGAACCCATACACCTGGAGCAGGGCCTGCTCTGTGGGGCTGGTAGCTGCCTGCTGGTAATTCTGCACTCTGATAATTCTGCTCCCTGGAAACAGAATTGGGAAGGAGGCAGCGCTGGAGAAGGGCAGGCAAACATCACACAATGGAAGAAAAGTTCTCATAAGTTTCAAAAATATTTCTTTTGTTCACTTCAAATGGCACAAGGAAGTCAGAACCCTGACAGCTTAAAACCATAAGGTGTATTGGTGAGACCAAATGCACATTACAAATACGTGATTTGCATGGGAGACAGGCTTTTTGCCTTTTTGGGGTCCGTTTTTCCTCCCATCTTTTAATTACAAAAAAAAGGGGAAGATCAGAACATATCATTAGCTCTGCTTCTTAGTGAACCTGACTTTTCTCAAGAAATTTACATCTTTCTCTCATTTTCTGTTAAGGTTTCTTCCCCTGTTTTCTCACCTACAGAATTATAATGAGGTAGAGTGAATGAGATCTATGGGGAGAGCGCTGGACCCAGAGACTAAAGGTAAAAGGATGATTGATGGTATGAGATTACCATAAAAGTACAATCAGGATCAGATTTTAAAATGAATTTTTAAGCAGCCTAAGAGATACTCTTTGATTTGCAGTCTGGTGGAATGGATAATGTCTCATTCAGTGGATAAAGTTTCTTACTGTGTGACTTGAGCTTTTTCTGATCTTTCTGACTGGGAGTAAAATGGAACCAAAGCCTAAAGTGGTTTTTAATGCAGAAAATATCAAACACAATATTCTTAATGTCAAAACCTGGGCATAGCAGGTGAGGAAAGAAAAATAAATAGAAGAATATTGCCGTTAGTGTTTTTGTATTAGGTTCTCTTCTCACTGGCAAATGGGGTTAAAACATACATTTTTTAAAGGGCAAACTTGTTTACATATTGAAACAAAAAAAAAAACTTAAGGCTGATGTCAGATTTTAGTCTTCCTTAGACATGTAAAGTGTTCCAACTAAAATCGTAAAGCAAAATATATTTCATGGTCGCTATGCTTATTTGCTTTTAAAAAATTTAAATATCCTTCTTATTTTAGAATAACTTTAGATTTACAAAAAAGTTGCAAAGATATCAGACAGTTCCTGCATACCCTTCATCCAGTTTCTTCTATCATTAAAGCTGACATTACTATCAGGGCTTCAAGGTTTAGCTGGTAAAATACTGGACACTCAGTTACATTTGCATTTCAGATGACAACAAATCGTTTTTTAGTGTACATCCGTCCCACAGCAACCCTAATTGCTATTACACATTGGTCATAATAAAGGAATCCATATCGGTTAACTAGACTCTGCACTTTATTACAGTTTTACTAGTTTTTCCTAATGTGTCTCTTCTGTTCTAGAATCCCAATCAAGATACCACATTACACTTAGTCATCATGTCTCCGCAGGCTCTGCTGATCTGTGACAGTTTCTCAGACTTCCCATTTGCTGGTAAACATAGTACCAAATGAGATAAAATATTAATTAGAAATCTAATAGTATTAATAAACACGTGTATGTACTCATAGTCCATTTTTTCAATTAATGAATTTCCCCCGAAATTTAACTTACATATCATCTTAATAGTCTGTATATCCAATGCTCTCTCTGTGAGATTGTGAAACAGTAATAAATCCTAAGTATAAACCATGAATTTTTATTGATAACATTAAAGGGGGGAAAGAGATAGCAGCAACTTGCAAACATGCCCAAGTCACTGTCTGATTGCAAATACTGCGTTCTACTGAACACGGCATTATCGCAGTCCTTGGATATGAAAGTAATTACTAAAAACTGTCATGGTATGTGCTCTTTCACTCCATTTAAACTTCCATTTCATCAATCTCTTCCACAGAAGGTGCACGCTTCTAAGAAGAGATCTTTGAAAGATATCAATTCCTTTTTGTTGTAAACTTTGTTCATAGCCATAAGTACAAAGGTTTATTTTTATTTTAACTATTTCGGAATTTTTCCAAGAAGGTTAAAAGAAAAGATAAAAAGGCGGACTATTAATCAACCTCGCGGAAACTCATCAGAGCTTGCAGCTTTACAATTTAGGTTGATCTTCATTAGGTAAAATCCCCTGCTTTAAAACCGTTAAACAGGGGAATCTTTAACATTTCAGACAGTGGCTTCTTGTGACAGTTTCCATTTCCTCCCCCCTGCTGACAGTTCCTATAATGACTTTAATCATAGAGTCTGGAAACGGAACCGGCTATTGAATAGCAACAAACTCAGTGGTCAATGTCTATGTCACTTTTCTGGGAGCAGGACTTTCTGAGCATCAAGGAGCTAATACTCAGAGCCTCCTGGAAAAGTGCTAAGTGCATTAACTCTCTGTCAATCATATCTGTAACACGCAGGCCAAATTACTACTATTTGGCTCAAGACATTCCATTGAAACTTATTTGTGTGGTATTCGTATCTGTGTACCGTATATAACTAATGATGATTGTTTATGGAAAGGTGCCTGTCCAATTATTTTTGAAGAAACACAAGAATGCAGAATGACTGGAAGCATCAGGTTTTTGCCAGAGAATGCCTCAGGTAAGAGGAGAATGGCTAGAGGCTATAAGGAATCACAAGAGACAAGTCAGAGTCGTAAATTGGGAAACTGACATATCTCATCTAATATACTTGCTAACTAGGCCTTTAAAAACCTTGACATTTAACTAAGTTTGTGGAAAAGTTATGGGTTTTTGTCCTTTTCTATTGGCTCTAACTCATTAATCCAGTGAATTAAGGTGTTTATCATTGTTACCGATATTAGCAGATAATGGGGGCAACTGTTTAGAGAGGCAGGGAAGCTTCTCACGGCTGAGCAGCTGTTTACGCTGTCTGTGCCTATTTCAAAGTCAAGTCAGTCAAAAATGATACTTCAAGTTATTTACCCTTTTGGTACTTCAGGGCTTGAAATGGCATGAAAGGAGCCTTTCATTTGGCAGAGGCATTTAAATAAAGCTTTCGAAAGGCTGATGTGTTTGGAAGAGGGTGGGCTCTTACTGAAATAAACAAGTTTCTAGGGATTTTAAGAAAATAAGAACGAAATGAAAACTTTCCAGTGAATGTTGTCTACTTCAATATCCGATTTTGATCAAATTTATTTTATTTAGGGGCATAGCAATGGCCCAGGGCAAGATAATCTTTGGCTTCATATGTTAATGTTCCTGAAGTAGGCTGAACTTAACCATAAGATATTTTTTTAAACTCCAGAAACATCAAGAAATGAGACAGAAGACACACCATTTATAATCAGAAAGCGGCACAGTTTCCCAAAAACGCAGAGAGAAGGTACTATTCACCAAGCAGATAGTAAAATAGTTGAGCTTTTTTGTTTTTTCACTATTTTGTTAAATGCATGTTAAAAACTTTCTCATTAAACTGAAATGCTTCAAAAAGAGGTTTTGGCATTTGCCTCTATCAAACAGTAGTCACCAAAATCAAACCAAAACGCTACCCTCCTTTTTTTTTTTTTTTAATGACTACAAGGATCACATTGAGAAAAGACCACCTGGTAATTAATATGTGGACACTTATTTGGAAACCCTAAGAAACTATTTTAACTCTTTTTTCAAGTTACTGAAAACTAAATATGTATGTAGGTTTCCTTTTTCAACATCTATTTATGAACTATGGAGAGTCATTTCTTTTTAAATTTTTTTAGTTAAAGATAAAAAAACTTTTTACTACTTGCTTCTAGAATTACCACTGACAGTTTATAGCTCTTACAAATTTATTGGCTGTATGAAAGATAATTCAAAACATATTTTATGAGATATCATCAGATTATTTATACCAGTTCATTCCTTTTTGGTTAATTCTCGTCAACAATATATTGAGACAATATGCATTTAGTATTCTGTATAAAGTTAGTATAACATTTGATTCTTTGGAGAAAACACAAAAGAAGGTTAAGACATGGTCCTTACCTTCAAGGGAGTTTTAGTTTTATACTAAAGACAAGTTAACCACAGGAATAAAAAGCATAGGGCAACAATGTGAGGTACTATGCAGTGATTAATAAAGATCTTTCATAATACAGAATAAAATGCCATGTTATGCAGCTTAAGAAAAATAGACACGCTTAGATCAATGCAGAGAAGGAAGGTCTCTGTGGCTGGAGGAGTCAGAGAAGTTCCGTGTGGAGACCCCAAAGTTGAGGGGTGAGGGCTGTGCTGTCCATGAGTGATAAGAGAGGAGGGGCACATTTTAAAAACATGATATTTGCCTTATTTAGTGACTAATCTATGGGTACAGACCTGGAGACCAAAGCTTATGCATTTGAACAGCCTGGTCCAAAGCTAGAAACCAAACTGGACACAGTGGTAGAACTCCTTAGTTCTAAGGAGTTCACGGGGTGGTAAGTTATCTTTGACAAAGAAGGTAGCATCAGATGAAGAGATGTTCAGTATACACTTGCCCTCTAGACAAATGTCTGTCATGTTAGGCAAGTTATTTAACCTTTGTAAACTTGGGTTTCCTTATCTGTTACATGGACTTAATAACAGAGCTAATCTCATCACATTTTTTTCTAGTAAATGACAAAAAAAAAAAAAAAAGAGCCCCAAACACACCAATGATACCTATTCCACAGGGCTGTGGTGAGAATTAAATAGAGTAATACAGTCGTTTTCCCCTCATCTGTGGAGGGTAGGTTCCAAGACCTCCAGGAGTCGTCTGAAACCAGGAAAAGTACCTAACCCTATATACACTATGCTTTTTCCTCTACATATGGACCTTTGATAACATGTAAGTTATAAATTAGGCACAGTAAGACACTAACGACAATTACTACCAATAAAATAGAACCATAACAATATACTGTAATAAAGGTTATGTGAATGCGGTTCTAAGTATCTTACTGTACTGTACTCACCCTTCTTCTTGTGATGATGAGATGATAAAAAGGTCTATGTGCTGAGACGCAGTGAGATGAATGACATGGGCTTTGTAATGTTAGTGTTAGGCTATTACGGTTATTCTGACAATACGTGAGGAGGAGGGTCTTCTGCTTCAGGGCTGTGGTTGACAGTGGATAACCCAAAGTGCAGAAAGTGAAACTGCAGGTAAGAGGGGAACTACTGTATGTACTAAACATGGCAGAGGCTGGAAGCAGAGACTGGAAGGTGTCAGGTAGGCTCTGGCAGCTGGTCTTAGACTATGTCTATAAGGGACTTGTTTGGTAAAGCTGAAGCTGAATTTGGACACTTGTTAATATTTTGTATATGAAGTGAGTTGATAGAGAGTAACTCAGAAATTGGGCAATGTCCTAATGTTGGTTTGCTGCATTTTTATGCATTGCCTTTAGTAGGGGGCCTTAGGGAAAACCCCTGAGGAAGTTCTTCATCCTGTCATGGAAAATGAGATCCCAAGGATTGGCTTGTAGATAATATGGGATAACTGTTCCTCTGTTCAGAACTGGAGAAGGAAGAGGTTTGGAATCAGTACAAGGTGCATTTGCAAGGTGGTCTTATTGCCAACACAAATTGGCCTCTCCCAACACATCAGACAACAGAAGCGAGAACATCAGTGCATTGTAGGGGCTACGGCCTCAGAAAGGGCCTCCAAGGGGCCTATGCCTGAAGATTCTGAGAGCAATCATATCTAATAATCAATTTTAAGTCCTCTGTGTATTATTCCTTTTTGTTCCCCAAAACTATCATAAGAGTCTCACTAAAATACTACATTTTGATCTTCCCTATGACAGTAGGGAAATATGGGAAGCGTCTGAGCCTACAGTTGAGACAGAGCTGTGCCAGGGAGATTAGCAGCAGGTGGCTTGAGTGAAACAAGTCTTGGGGCAAGAAAAAGAGAACTGCAGAAAAACCCAGGAGTGGCCCAAATCCAGACCCATATGGCACAAATATCCAAAAAATTCATGGACGGGAAACTGGTAAAGATGTTGGACATCTAATAGTGACAAGAGGTTAGAGACCCATGTTATTGAGATTTGGGTATTAATGGGAGGTGGGATCTTGTAGCCTACTGATGTATGGAGTATCTGGGTTAAATATTACTGTTGTGAGGTTGAAATGAGATTAAAAAAGTGAAAAGTCTTAGCATAACATCTAGCTCTGAATAGGCTCACAATATCTGTTGAAGTTGACATTATTATTGACTATGGGATGTCATGTTAGCGGATCTGGCACAGAAGATCATATAAGATGTATTCCTTAAGCAAGTCTGGTGGGCAGCCAGCCTCTTACATCCCTGAACACTAAATCCACCATGTGCACAGCCAGACCAAGGAATGACTAGAGGGCCATTCTCTACTTGTCACTTTTCCAAACACGGACGAGGTTGTGAGCACCAACAAGTATAATCTTCTTTAAAAATGACAAATCACAAAACATTCGACAGAGCAGCTTCAGAAGGTCATGAGCCTGTGGGAGCAGGTGCAAGGCTCAAATGGTGAAAGCACTGAGGCAGTGGTAGGTCTGTGGGGGGGTTGTCCATTTTCTTACATAAGATCACCACACCCCCATTGAATAGACGGGTGGTCTATTCAAAGGAATGAACTCCACCCATATTTTGGTGGCTTTATTCTTTCATTTACACTCAAAGAGGGAGGTTTTCTATTTGACAAAACACAGGCCCCAGTGAAATATGTGTTGGCTGCAATCTTCTGTGAGTAAAGGCATCTTCCTATATGATAAATAATCGTCTTGGATCCCCGGCACCATGACGGAGAGTGGCCTGCGGCTTGGTAGGTGATATAGGCACTACTGGTGACAGAAATCTCATGCAAAGCAGATGGCAGAGCTGACTTAAGGAACTGTAAGGATGTCTAGCTAGTGGAAACCAAGATATAGGAGGAAGAATGGGCAGCAGAAGAGAGACACAACACCAGCTTCTCTACATGTTACACACACCCAGCAGTTTTACCGGCAGGAAGCAGCAGGTGGCCATGTCCCCAGCCATCAGGGTAGCCTACCTGGACCATCTATCTCAGCTACAATGGGACTAGCTGGGCCAGAGTATCTGAAGCAGTCTGATAATACTAACAACCAGCCTTTAGCAAGAAACATTTACGTACAGGGTCTATTAAAAGTTCTTAAATGAATTAGCCATTTAACCTCACAGTAACTGTATGTAACAGGTAATGTCATTATCCCAGGCAAAGTTCAGCCTCAGGGTCTTTGCACTTGGAGTTTTCTCTGGAAGGAATGCCAGTTACATGCATGGCTTATTCTTCACTGCATTCAGACGGATGGTCAAACGGCATCTCCTAAGGACTATTATGATTACGTCATCTAAAATAATACGCCTCACTCTTTTTTTTTTTTTTTGAAAGAACCAGGAAATTTTTTTTTAAGATTTTATTTATTTATTTGACAGAGAGATCACAAGTAGGCAGAGAGGCAGGCAGAGAGAGAGAGAGAGAGGGAAGCAGGCTCCCTGCTGAGCAGAGAGCCCAATGCAGGGCTCAATCCCAGGACCTGAGATCATGACCTGAGCCGAAGGCAGAGGCTTAACCCACTGAGCCACCTAGGCGCCCCTCCATCTCACTCTTTATTCTTTTACCATGTTTTATTTTTCTGCATAGCTCTCATCTCTTTGAGAGTATACATTCATTTTTGTGCATTATCTATTTCCTTTTAGAACTTAAGTTCCATAGTGACAGGTAACTTTCCTAGTTCACTTTTACAGCTGTGTCCTCAACCCCCAAATAGTACCCTTCCAAAGAAGCAGCACAATAAGTAGCTGATGAATGATGAAGTTTCTCTTTACAAGAAAGATAGTGAATTCCAGGGAGTCTAAGCAAATTGCTCAAGTCCTCAGAGTGATATATACAGAATCAAGTTTGGAATCTGGGCAGTATGGCACCAAGACCCAGCTCTTGACCTCTACTCTATATTGCCTCAGGAGTACCATGACATCATCAACTCAGTCGTGAAGGAGGAAAGGACATCTTCAGGTAAGACAGCAGCACGTGGGACACTGCTGTCCATAAACAAGGACTAGAAAGGATGGACAGCACATCTGGACTCCTTGATGCTGTCTTCCAACATGGGCCTCCACACGTGGGCAACCACACATGGTTGGGAGGCCCTGGGGCTCCGGATTGGAGGGCAGCCTTCATCTACTTCTCTCCATCTCCTCCTGAGCATGAGAGCCAAAAGTTGGGCTAAGTTGCTATGAAATCCTAGATAGCAGCAATTCATTTACTGATGGACAAATGATGGCAGGGTCTCTATTTGCTGGTGAATTTCTGTGCAACACTCTGGGGTCTTGGAATGCTAGTCTAGTTAAAATGCGGATACCCCAATCCTACTTCCTGAACTCAGACCACTCACTGTGGAGGGCACTACTGAGCCTCAGGACACAGCTGGTCTTTGGCACTTTGTTGAAGTCAGGGTTCCATCTTTATCTCTAGCTGACTATCTGGAGTCTGAGGCCTGGAATTTCAAGCTCTGGGTGTATCTTGGTCAATGTATGAAGGTTCCAGAAGAAATAAATCATTTGGTTACACTGGCAGTGAAAGAATCCTGTCATGTCTAGCCACTATCATAGACATGGTAGGAAAAGATACTCAGTAGCTGACATCCAAACTTCCATCTAGGGGCCTGAGACCTTTAGAGCTTGGGTAAGGCACAACAGTGAGACAAGAGAACGCCACAGATTATGGTTTATGGCGATCAAAGAGTCAGAGCTGAGACCTAAATTTAAAACCAGGTGGACAGCAATGACTGGACAAGGGGCATAGTTGAGGTCAAACAGCCCAAGAAAAACCAGGTATTCTAGGTCAGAGCAAGAACGTTCAGAATACAGGGCAAGAAGCATCATTTAGATGTCCCCTGAGCTATGGGATGTCACCCTATCCTCTTCAGAACACACCACTGGCAACAGGTAGGGAGAGAGGCAGAGTCAGCTTGGGCAACACTGAAGTTATAAAGAGTGGGCTATAACAAACTTATGGAAAAAAGGAAAAGTGAGTATCCCTGTTTTTGTATCCCAAAAGCTCAAAATATTTTGCAGAGTCTGTTTTTCATGGGTTATTACATTCTTTCACGAATTCAGCAATTACATTCAGAGTCTGCTATACGAGACAGTGAAGTAATTGATGGCTGAGGTGAACCCACCAAGCCACAGTGGTTTTTTTCAGCATTTATGCAACCCTTTCAAAGAGAAAAACTTGCTTGTTAAATACCCCTCCCATATTATCCTGTCCTATGACTGGTTTCTTTTAATATTTAAAATTTTTCAAAAACAGAGAGTAATGCTTTTGATTTGCTGGAAACTCAGCAAAATATGTTTGAAAAGTTAATGTGAAACTGGCTTTTTTATACTGAAAGGCAATCAGTTCTGCTCGGATGTGTACCTACAAGCCCATCAATCCAGGCTGGAGCTACTAACTTGTATTTTTTGAAAAAGACCACCCAAAGTACTCTTCAGGTGTGTAGGTTGGTTTCCCCGAAGCTTTTTTTACCCTGTTCTTTTTGTGTTGTTTGCCATTTTGAGTCTCTTGCTGTAACTTCTCTGAAGGGCCCAGGGATCAATACATTCTAACAAACGCTGATTCTCCACTAACTCTATGTCCACATGGCTTCAGACTCAAAGGGCAGAGTCTTTCAAATAAAAGAGGAAAGTGCTAATTCCTCACACTGGGGAGAACTGTGAATAGACTTACACATATTCGCGGTGTCCCTACTTGGGCCCTCACGTAAGAACACAGGTTGAAGAGCACAACTTTAAATTTCAGAAGTGACAGTCATTCCAGATAGTCTCGGGAAATTTAGCTTAAAAGGCATTTGAATCCAGTCTAGAGAATATGTGGAGGTTAAAGCTGGAAAAAAAAATTATTATTAACAATAATACCCCCCCAAAAATTCAGGCCAAAGGAGCAATTGCGAGCACTGGTTCTGACTCATACTCAAAAGTGGCCACGGGGTATCTGGTAGACCAAGAAAAGTAAGCAGCAGCCATATGCCATCAGCAAGTATTTATTAGGTATGCAACAAAGAATTATACATACCTAGGCATTTAATTGAGGCATTGATAATGATAGGCATGTGGAAATTCTTCCCCCTTGTATTCCACCTCGAATACTTCTCAAATGTACTAAATATCGCAAATCAAAATAATATCAAGAGTGGTATGAAAAAGTATGCTATTTTAAAAATATGTTTATTTTTTCAAACATAGTTGACACACAATGTTACGTTAGTTTCAGGAGTACAACACGGTGATTTGACAACTCTACGTGCAATGCTATGCTCATAAGTGTAGTTTCCCTGTGACACCATACAACACTGTCACAATAACATCAATTATACTCTCTATGCTGTGCCTTTCATCCCTAGGATTTATTCATTCCATATGTGGAAGCCTGCACCTCCCACTCTCCACTCATTTTGTCCATCCCCTCATACCCTCCCCTCCTGCATCCACCAGTTTGTTCTCTGTATTTACGGGACTGTTTCTGCTTTTTTTTAATTCATGTATTTTGCTCTTTAGAGCCCACATATAAGTTAAATCAAGGGTAGTTGTGTTTCTCTGGCTTATTTCACTTAGCATAATGCCCACTAGTTCCATCCATGTTCCTATTTTCATTAAGGATACCACATGGGTTAAAACCTCATGTTCTGTGGGGCACCTGGGTGGCTCAGTAGGTTAAGCCTCTGTCTTTGGCTCAGGATCTTAGGGTCCTGGGATCAAGTCCCACATCGGGCTCTCTGCTCAGCAGTGAGCCTGCTTCCCACTCCCCGCCCTGCCACACACTGCCTGCCTCTCTGCCTACTTGTCATCTTTGTCAAATAAATAAATAAAACCTCAAAAAAAAAAAAAAAACCACTTCATGTTCTATAATATAACAAAGTTTACACTGCACTCTCCTTGCCTCCCATCTCCATAAAGTTATTGCACTAAATTAATTCTCTCATGGTTGAATGCCCCAATACAAATTATAGACAGATCCTCTGAAGCCATACTACAGTCTAATACACTAAAAAAGGATGCTATGAACAGGCTAAATGGATTTCCAAAAATGTTAGAAGACAGTATTGGCAAAATCCAGCATAAAATCCGTTAATCTTCACTTCTGAGGCATGAGCATTGATTGCAATGCCAATGTACATTTTAACACTGGCCCAAAACGTTTTTTATTTTGTCTATGGGCAGAAGTCATGGTTCCTAAAGTCTTTTTGATTGACAAGAAAATCACTCTAGGATAACAAGGCCTAACTTTTCTTCAGTATACCAAACAACCAACCAAAAATAACACGTCTCTCAGAGATAACCTTTGAGTGAACTTGGTCACATCTTGGATTGTTAGTCATGAAGCAGAACTGTTTGATAGGCAAAGACCATGATTAAAGTGAGCAGAAAGAAACTGACAGGCACATCAAAGGCAACAAACATGTATTTTTTTCCTATTATAATAATGGCAAATACCATCAGGGGTCCTGCCAAACACAGCAGGTCTGGGAAAAGCAAAAGGCAGGGATATGAGGTCATAGAAGACTAAGGAAAACAGACATCCATGTTTGGCCACGTTCCCTCCTCTTAGATCTCTATAAAGATTCACCTATATTTCACCAGGTAAGATGTCATTCAGGAACAAGGCTAAGGCTATCCCCAGCCCTTCCACTGTTAGCCAGTGTTGTGTGACTAAGAGGGACTGGGTGATCCCTTCTGGCCAGAGTGGTCCCCTTCAGTAGGAAAGTCCCCCAACCCCTAGGGCTCAGCTTCTCTCTCACACTCACTGCTCCCTCCTTCTTGCCAGTCTGAGCTCCTTGGGGGAGCCTCTGCCCTCTTGTATCAGCCAAACACAGTAATTTCTTGAAAGAGTCCATTTCCCTTGGGAAGATCTGAATCTTCTGTATTCCTTATTCCTTGGAGTGACTAAATCCTTAAGGAAAAATAATTCTTTCCCATCCTAGAAACATTCAGCCATGGGCAATTTGTTTTCACCTAACTGTGCTGGCTGTTGTTGAGCTTCAAGCCCTGTTAATTATCATGCGTGTATTGTTTGCCAGGCCTGTGTTGAGTCCTTTATAATCGTTATATAATTTAATCTTACTTTATGCTTACAGAAACCCCTCTCACTAGGTTTTATTATCCCCACTTAACAGATGACAAGTGTGAGGCCTAAAGAAAACAATAGAATTTTCTTAAAATCACAGAACTCAGATGTAGCACCTTGATCCAAGATCTCAGATTCCAAAGATTATGTTGTCACTAATCATATGACTTCCATTGGCTTAATCTGTGGATGGCATTCATTGATCCTTATTTTTTCTCAGAATACTTTTCACTGACATCATATAACTCTTCCACTTAGGGCCATGTGACTCTGAGGAAGGCACATAAGCTAATTGTGCCTCATCTGTAAAAGGGGAATTACTATGACAGTACCTATCCAAAAAGAGGATTGTGAAAATTAAGGGAGGTAATGTATGTAAGAGAATCAGAAAAATCCTTGGTTAATTGTAAGGATTACCTAAGTGTTAATTATCATTAGTAGTAGTATAGAAACAGAGGTAGCTTTAGTAATAGTAGTAGTGATAGCTATACTAGTATGAGTAAGAGTAGCAATAGTACATTTATTTGTTTGGGGGTTCATTATCTGTCTTCTACATGAGAATATAAGCTCCTTAAGGATAGAAACTGTTTTGTTCACTGCTGTATTCTCACTTCCAAAAATAGTGTCTAACACAAAGTAAAGGCTTGATGATTATTTGTTGAATGAATACACAAAAATTTGCTAGCCTTCATATTCCTTTTTCTGTGGTATCTGAGATGTGGGCAGCTAAAATTCACAAGTGGTTGAACACAGTCTCCAGTGTCAAATCTGTACATACCTGGTCCAGCTCCCCCACATGCCCAGACACAGAGTGGGCATCCCTTATGTCGTCTGCTGTGCCTTATGCGGATGGCCTTCTTTCCTGACATCTTCTTCCTAGGGGCCTCCTGGATGGCCAAGTCACTCTCCATTCTCTGCAAGCTGTCCTTTCCTCTCCACCCCATAAAAACAAAACTATCCTTAATGCTACCTCTGTAGGGTCTTCTCCCTGGTAGATGATACCTAATTACTCTTGAAAACTAACATGCTTTTCAAACTTGCCCAACGTCCCTCACAATTCTAAAATTCTCCCAACTGACGTCGTGTGAGATGATTATTTCATGATTTGCTGTATGTGTGATGATATCTGTATATGGAAAATGTGCTAATATTTGCCCTCCATCAGGGGAGGGATGTCCTCATCCAGAGGAGCGGCATTCATGATAGAGCTCAGATATGAAAGCTGACCTTGTAGGAAAAACCACGTGTGCTGATGGAGCCTTGAGAAATCCCGTTACCATCACAGGGTTTGCTTTGCCAGAAGTAGGGCGACTGCTCTTTGCTTCATTCTATCAGCTTCTCTTGACTTCAGTAGAGGCACAGGTGTTGTTCCTGACTGGGTAGGTTTGGAATTTAACTTCCCTCTCTCCAATGAAAAGGAGCAGAGTCTCCCGGAGAGAAATCATGAGTGAGGAGAAAAAGGAGAAAGAGTGAAGAACAGAGGGGAAGGCAAGAAATCAGTGTGGTGTGCAGCAAGAAAATACAGGTGGAAGGGATGTAGAAGAGCAAAAGGGAGTGCTAGTAGCAAACAGGAAAGAGGAGGAGGCAGGAGGAAGGAGTGGAGAACAGAGGACGGAGCACAGGAGGTAGTGAAATGCAGAGAAGTCCACCAGACAACTGAGATAGCCCAGTGGGGGAAGACTGAGCTAAGACAGAGAGACAGGACACAAGTGAGTTAAGACATTAAATAGCCATTGCCTGTTAGTTATCTAGGTAAAGAAGGACTGCTGGTCTAAATACAATGCATATTGTGCATTTATAATTCTGGGGGGTTAAGTTATTTATGATACATCTAGGTGTTTCATTTAATCATATCAAGTTATAATTTTATCATTCCACACAATGGATTATTTTCCATGTATCTGTATAGAAGACACCTTATTCAAGGGGGTAGAAGTGACACAGCTTCACTTCAGATCTATTATAATACGTACAGGAATTAACCTTACATTGTTGGAATCCTCCTGGCAGTGCCTAGCTGTACTAAACACTGTTTTTGACAATATAAGTATTGCTGTTCTCTATTTACAGAAAAGGAAGCTGTTAATTCTTAGGAAATAAGATAGGATTTCAAGGGGCGCCTGGGTGGCTCAGTGGGTTAAGCCGCTGCCTTCTGCTCGGGTCATGATCCCAGGTCCTGGGTTCGAGCCCCACATCGGGCTTACTGCTCAGTGGGGAGCCTGCTTCCTCCTCTCTCTCTGCCTGCCTCTCTGCTTACTTGTGATTTCTCTCTGTCAAATAAATAAAATCTTTAAAAAAAAAAAAAGATAGGATTTCAATGCTTTGGCCTAATTAGCTGAGAGAAAGGACGTGGTCCAGGTAGTGTGTGAGAAAGCCTGTTGACGCAGGCACGCTCCTCTCTCTCCATTCCCACGGCCCCATCCTGGCTGCAGCCATCGTCTCTCACTGGGAATATTATCCAAGCCTCTTAGTCCCTTTCCCCACTTCCACATTTTCTCTTTCTAATTCTCGGTTACACATCCAAAGTGAACTTCTAAAAAATGTCGCCCCTCAGCCCGGATTTCAATTTTTCATTGGCGTCTCACTGCACAATGGATAAACCTAAGTTCCAATAAGGAATGATCTCACTGTGGTGTATCTCATCTTCAGGTTCAACTGTGCTATACCCTTTCCTGACCCAGGGCCTTCATGCATGTTCTGTCCTAAGATCAGAACACTCTTCCCCATTCTTCATCTGGCTAACCAATACTCATCAGGTACTGATAGTGTCAGGATAGATAGTGTTTTCCTCAGAGATTTGTCTGACCCCCAGCCTAGACCAGGTCATTTTGTTATATGTGCTCCATGCATGTTTTACTTCTATGCATCAGGTCACATCATTATTCTTTAATACTTATTTATGTACTTATCTGTTTGCTGTCTGGGACCCCCAGTTGGTTGTAAGTGTTATGAAAATAGAGGCCAGGTCTACCTTGCTCATTACTCATTTCCCAGGACCTGCCATGGTTCCTACTACATGACAAGAACTCAGTATATTGGGTAAAGGAGATATTAAGATTTGAATTTCCAACATTCTAGACTTGTTTGTAATCCCAAGGATTTCAAACAATTGCGAAACGATGTTCTCTATGCGTTTGTTTGCAGACAGGGAAGACAGAATCCCTGCTGCTCCCCCTGGGTAGAATCCCTCTGACTGGGCTCCAGAGTGCATCAGGACGGTAGGGATGGAGAGCCAGCTCGTGAGCCTTTCATGACAGAACAGCGCCTGCCATTGTCCCCCATGAAAGCAACGTGTTGCTCAGTATTCAAAACTTTGCAGCAGCTGTAAGCAAAGGATTTTCAGGCCTTTTTAGTTAAGATGGAACCTTCTGAAAGGCAGAATGTAGTCACAGTAAAGAGGAGCATTACTAGCACCTTCTATAAAATAAAGGAGACAATTAAAATCTTTTGTTCTTAGGTTGCCTGGGTGGCTCAGTGGGTTAAAGCCTCTGCCTTCTGCTCAGGTCATGGTCCCAGGGTCCTAGGATTGAGCCCCGCATCAGGCTCTCTGCTCAGCAGGGAGACTGCTTCCTCCTCTCTCTGCCTGCCTCTCTGCCTACTTGTGATCTGTCTGTCCAATAAATAGATAACACCTTAAAAAATAAATAAAATAAATAAAATCTTTTGTTCTCTACTTCCTTCCCAGCAAGTCTCACATCCCCCTTTCCTGCTATGCAATCACCGTCTTCTTCAGATTAGTCATCAGTTCCCCAGCTTCATTCTGAAACAATGGTGTCCAAAATCCACACTTCTGAGCACGATGACTGGTTTCAAACACCCCAGGATGATTGCCTCCAGAACTTTTGGCCAAATGTTGCCAGTTAGGTTGGAGGGGTCTCTGGGAGGGCCAGAATCAATCTAATGCAGCTTCCGGTCGTCTTCCCATAGTCCCAAGTAAGATGACCTATTACGCGTTCTTATTCCTTTCCGGTGGGGATAGGGACTAGGAAAGACAGTGCACTGTTAACTGTAACATAAAGGACCAGATAGAAATTCTAGGTTTTGGTGATTCTCTTCTGCCAGCCAAACTTGCTTATAGCTTTTGGAATTCATGCTCACTGATGGCATGAAACAGAGTCTCTCATCACAGAAGAACACTATGTACGCAATTATCTTTCCGATGGCCAGATCAGCCCATGTCAATGCCATGTTTAATATTTAAGCATACTCTACTCTCATTTGTATCCACTTACTCAGTGGACATCTGCAGACCCAATATGAATAAAAATGGAACTTGTGGGGCAAGAAAAATACATTGAGAATCACTGGGTTGGACAAACCTAGTGGGAAGGTTGAGTCTATTCAAACACCTGTCTCCCACCCTCTAACCATCTGTGCAATCACTTCACACTTCAGCCTCACCACTCACCCCTACAATTACCCTGTCAAGAGGAAAGTGCAGCTCAGGTGGATTTAATGTGGGCTTAATATGGCCCATCGAGTTTAATATTGATTTCCTTTAAGTAACTGTTTCTGTTCTTGCTATAAATCTATGTGTATGTGTGTATGCTTAATTTGGATAATGAGTCCATCTAGGGCAAGGGGCAATTTATATGTTTTGTAGGCACTAGATCAAATAAGCAGATGATAGGTTGTGCAAAGCTATAAGTGAAAACAGCAGAATCACGTACTATTCATGGGTTACAGTAAATTTAAAAGAGAAGGTTAATACTTTAATGGGTTCTTAAGAATTCTTTCCCTCAATTTCTCAATATGAATATAACAATGTTCTATATAAATAGCTATAAAGAAAAGGGAAGCTAATATGTAATCCAGACCTACTATGTTATTGGGTGTGATGCTAGTGAGTTTACAGTTGTTTTCTCATCTAATAAAACAACTCTTCAAGGTGAATATTAAAACAAGGGACATGGGGCTCAGAGAGTTTAAGTATCATGGTATACAAGCCAAAGACTATTCATTTCAAAAGCATGTTTTCTTTCCCATAAGTGGTCATACCATTTATCTGGGGACAGTACATCAGTCTGGATGAGTTAATCTTCTAAGAGTCTCTCCTAATCAGGTGTGACTTATTATGCTACTTCTCCTGTAGAAGACAAAAAAAAATTATTAGGAATAAATGGAAATCATAAGGAATTGTCCCCTGAATTCCTTACATATGACATCATTAGAGCTCAAAGCAACTGGATAATCTTAATTGCATATTTCCATCCATTCATTCTTCATGCAAAACACATTCTTTTGATTGCCAACTATGGGCCAGGCCCTGGAAGTGACAGTTTGGGTAGAACGATAAGCAAGATGGAAATGCTGTTATCGCTGAGCTGAGCGTATACAGAGCACAGCGAAGGGCAGAGTGGCCTCTGCGGATTCGGGGACAGTGTACAGCTTGATACGGGCCACCTTCGAATGCGAGAAACCGAGGACAAACAGATGCTGCTGCTTTGTAATAATTTATGAAACTTAAGAAATCAGGATCAGTCATGCTTTATATTTAGTCAGGCTTAAAATATTTATTTCATCAGATACACTTCAATCACCCTTTTTCATAAATATGAGACAAGTTGTTAAAGGAGAATTTTGTGGTTGGTTTTCTGAATTTGTCAACATGTTGACACCACTAAGTACCTTTTACATTTGGCAGGTGTGTAGAGGAAAGGAAAGGCCTAATCGACCTTCCATTACGATGCACAGCCTTGGTACTGAACCAAGAAATCACTATTTAAGTAGTGAAGTATTCAGAATCATTCAGCAGTATGCACAAGTCGAAAGTCCTGCCCCAAAGAAAATTTACCCCCTTCCCTGGTTCCTGAGTCAAGAACAGTGAGTGGCATCCACTTGTTCGTCATCTTTATACTTTGTAAGGTCAATTAAAAAAAATCCATAAGCGATACACTGAGTGTGTCACATCAATTACTTTGCTGTTTAGATGAAATGAGCTCTGTGTTGCTCTCAAATTAGACACTCATCATGCATAATTAGCCCCTTACATAGAACAGCTGCTGGCTTTTACAATGCTTTCAACCCAGTGCTGCGTGTACCCATTGTTGGTGTTTAATGTGAGCATTATTTAATCAAATCTGTGATATACGCACATTTGATGTAATGATAAAATATAGAAAAGAACTACCTAGAGGAAAGCATGGGATGTTCATCCTCACCTAGAAAAGTTAACCCTGAAGTAATTGTATTAAAAGACACTAAGCCATTATATTGGAAAATCGTTTTAATTTTTTGGAAATTAAAAATTATTTTCACTTGATCTTAGCCAAAATAATGAATACTGTTATGCTGAAAAAATAAAAAATTATAAAAAAAATTATTTTCTTGTTAAATATTATTCTGTGACTGTTTAAAAGAAAGGAAATGGTGCATTTTGCAGCAGTATGTTCAAAGGACCGAAAAGCGACTAAATCATCAGGTTGGGTCTCACAGATAATCTGGGAATCAGAAAATCTTTGACCTAAATCTGAAACTTTATAATACACTTACTCCCTACTTTCACCATCTGCAAAACCTGGAAAATCATCCTCAACAAGTGTTTACTGTAGCACTTGAAGATGGAAATCGTTACCACAGATATGCGAAATGTAATTCTAGAGTATAGTTTTAAATTTAAAACATCATCCCGATTTTATTGGCCACAAATTGGAGACGTTACCGTGGATTCTGTTAGTGATGGTTTATGTATTTAAGGAACGGGGAAAGCTTGGGGGATGGCTAATGTAATCATCACAAGCAGTAGCCTGCCACCTTTTATTTTTTAAGTGTATGTATTTCTCATCTCTAATGGAATCATTGTTTCACAAATAAGATAACTGAGAAAAGGGAATCAGCAAAGTCATAGTGAGATAAGGAGATACTGCTACGACAGTTCCCCAGTTTATAAATTTTACTCCCAATCACACCCGGCTAAGAAGAGAAGTAGAAATTTAACGTATCATATTTTAGAGGATGAAGGGCAATAAAAGCTATGTCATGAGCACAATTATTCTTTTCTCAAATTATAAAGATAAAATTTGGCTAAGGGGATCTATTCCAATTTTCACTGCCAACGTTCAGTATTTCTGTTAAACTGGCTGTTGTGAACTATTCTAAATGCCATTTATGATATTGGAGTGATGATGTGTTTAAGAATGATGTACTTTGAGAAAGTGTTTTATATTAGAGATTACCTACCTATTCATATATACATATTTGTATGTAGGTATACACATGCACACATACACATTAGAACAGATTTCACTAAACAGAGTTCAGGAAATATTGTTGTTGATACCCATTGTGTTTTCCTTTATGGGTCTACTTTTGAATGTTTGTGTATATGAGACTGATATTCAATTAGTATACAACCAGACTGGCTAAAGTGACTGTTTACTGGCCGGCATTCCTTCTGCTTTATCCAGGAGGAACTCACTTGTGTTGCTTAATGCTTTTATCAAAATGGTTATTAAATATTTTTATTATCATTCTAGGTAGATATATTTAAATGTATTCTATAGAATTCCTTATAAACCACTGACAATAATAATTAGTCAGCAGGTCACAGCAGCAAGAAAAGCAGAGGGAGTATTTATTTGTAGACACTTCTTTACTGCACACTGCTGAGAGAGAAAGTTGTCAAACAGGAGGAAAGAAGCAGAAATATTCTTATGTGCAGGTTAAACTAGAAACCACGTAGTTAAGGAGGTCAACACAGCTGCATCTGTGATTTTAACAATGGTCAGGGAACACACCCGATGAACATTCCCACCCTCTAGCAAAAGAATTCTTCACTTAAATTACTTTGAGAAATCCTCATATGATAAGAATACTTTTTAACATCTTTGGACTACATAGATGAAGTTTCCCCCACCCCCACCCCACCCCCACCCCACCCCCATCCCCCATAGATCATTAAGAAAAAAAGCCACTGGCTATTTAAGGCAGTTAAACAAACACATTCTAATATAAACCATAGTTCCACAAATACTTTAAAAATAGGGTTTAAAAAAAATTTTTTTTAAAGATTTTATTTATGTATTTGACAGACAGAGATCACAAGTAGGCAGAGAGGTAGGCGGGGGTGGGAGGTGGGGAAGCAGACTCCCTGCTGAGCAGAGAGCCTGATGTGGGCCTCCATCCCAGGACCCTGAGATCATGACCTGAGCTTAACCCACTGAGCCAGGCACCCCTGTTTGTTTGTTTGTTTGTTTGTTTGTTTGTTTAAAGATAAGTATTCTACCTTCCCTCTGATAACCATCAGTTTTTTCTCTATAGCTAAGAGTTTGTTTTCTGGTTTTGAGTGGGTCGGGATGGGTGAAATACGTAAAGGGGATTAAGAGTACACTTACCACGATGAGCACTGAGTAATGTAGAGAATTGCCCAATCACCATCTTGTATACCTGAAACTAATATAACACTGTATGCTAACTATACTGAAAATTAAATTTTCTCCAAAAGGTAAATATTCTAAATTTTCATCTTTTGTGACTTTGGTGGACAAGTTTTTCTGTATCACTTTTATGCACATTTTCTTTTATTCTATTTCAGTGGTGTTTACACAGGCTGAGCTAGGAGAAAAGGGGTAGTCTAACCACCAGTTGTTTGGGAGAAAAAACATTAGAAAATTCTTTTATAAATAGCATTTGACTGAATTCAACTACTTGTTCTGAGCATAACTGTTTGACTTGATTCAACTGGTTTTTTCAAGTTAATTTGATTAAGTAGATTCACTTTATATCAAGATCTTTAATTTATTTACACTGTCTCCTAAGACAAAGCTTTGTAAAATTAAATAAGAAAACAATCATAAAGGAGTCTCTACATCTATTCTCTACATCTAGAAAGATCCATACCATTCATCATAAAAAACAAAAACCTAAACTGTTTTTTCATGTATAGTTAACAAAAGTTATTCTGTAACTATAGATCTTAGTATTCTTATAGGCATTAACTTTATAGATAACATCCTTGTGAGTTACTCCATTTATAGAAATAATGTAGGAGCCTCCAATATAAAAATACAGAGAGAGAATTTCCTATTGAGGATCTTTATTCCAGGGACACCTGGATAGTGCACTTGGTTAAACATCAGGCTTGGGTTTCAGCTCTTATTGGGATTCCATGGTAGTGGGATTGAGCCCCACACTGGGCTCTGTGCTTTGTGCAAAGTGAGCTTGAGATTCTCTCTCCCTCTGCCCCTCCCCTCCATTTGTGCTCTCTCTCTTTCTCTCTCTCTCTAAAATAAATAAATCTTTAAAAAAAAGAATCTTTATTCAATCTAAGTGACATAAGATATTTAGCCTCTAAGGATTCTCTAAATGCACTTTAATGATTGGTAGAACATAGTCTCCACTGAAGTACATGGAGTTTAAAAAAAAAAATAAACCTTAAACAAATTTTTAAGAAGCAAAAACAAAAGAAAATGATATTAACAAAAAATATTTAAAAGATCTCAAATACAATTTTTCCATACTTTTAAATTATATATTAAGATTTGAAGGAAGGAAGGAGGGGAAAAAAGGAAAAGAGAGAGAGAGAGGGAGGAAGGAAGGAGAAAAAAAGAGAAACAAATTATCTTTGCTTCTAATATGAAAATAATGGAAAGGTTTTTTGACTACTTAAGGCAAAGAGATCCAGAGTGCCATTCATGCCAATATAATGATACTGAATGTTCTTTTTATCATTTCTTACAGATGTTTTGGCATTTAACATTGATATCTTTTGGTGATTTTCCTAAAGTATATTGCAATTATCACAGGAAGGGGCTTATCTTTTACTATCTGGGTCGATTCATCTTTTTTTTTTTTTTTTTAAGTAAAAGCCATATTGTCCTTTAGAAAAATGCTTTTGTTTCTAGTATAAAAGGAAAAGAAAAAGGAAGTCGGCATTGAACTGGGTTAATGGCATTGTGAAGACTGGGAAAAGTGTAGTATTTCTATGGTTTTAAGCCAATAGCTATATACAAGGGTACTGGAACCCTGGTACAGAACCCTGGTACAGAAGTCTGATTAAAGAAAGCTCAGTTAGGTGACTGAAAAGAACGGAAACCACCTATTCAAAGCCATGGAAGAATCTGAAGAATTCATTGGAGAGTTCCCACAGAGGAAATTCAGAAAACAGAATCTGTCTGATGTTACATAAATGAAGCATATATAATCTGTATCTATATGACAGTGTGTTTTCAACTCTCTCCTCCGTTTTGTTATGATGTATCAAGGTTTTGTCAGTCATGCACAGAGGAAAAATCACTGAGGTGTGCAAACAAATGTCCAGATAGGAAGAATTTTCCACATTCGCATTCATCAACCAATCTTAGGAGAGGTTTCAATCAGTAAGTTATAGATAGGCCAGTATAGATATAAACCTGGCCAGTATAGGCTAGGAAGGTATAACCAGTACAAGTTGAAAGAGGAAGGAGACTATTAGAGTCCTCTTCATGAGTTCTAGTTAAGATTTATATGGAGAATTAATTTTTAAAATCAGGTGAGCCATGGTCTGACTAAGAACTGAAAACTGATTCTCCCACTTATTCAAAAAATATTTTTGAACATATGGCATGTCAGATATTGTATCTGTGTGCGGGACACCATTTTAGATGCTGGATGGCATCTGATAACCAACTTCCGTTTTGTTTTCTCAAACTGATCTTATGAAGGTGAAAGAAGAAGTACAAATGATGGCAAGTGTTACAACTGAATGTTTGTGTCCTCCCCAAAATTCATATGTTAAAGCTCTGGCCCCCAGTGTGATATTGGAGGTGGGGCCTTTGGTAGGTCATGAGGATTCGGTGAAGTCCTAAGGAAGGAGCCCTCATGATGGGATTCGTGCCCTGATAAGAAGAGGCCAGAGAGCTTCTTGAGAGTATGTTGCTCTTTCTCTGTCCACCGTATAAAGTCACAGCAAGACAAGAGCCAGGAAGAGGGTCCTCACCAAGAACTTGACCATGCTGATACCCGGTGATCTTGAGAACCTCCAGCTTCCAGAACTCTGGGAAATGAGATATAAACGTTTTTTGCTAAGCCACCCAGTCTATGGTATTTTGTTATGGCAGCCCAAGCAGAGTAAGAGAGCAAGAGAAGTTAACTTTTAGGAGGGCAAGGGAGGAGGGAGGATTGTGGTGGGAAGATATACTACCTAGAGACAATCAACAAGTCCTTTATATTTGAACCATTTATTTTTACCTAGAGTCAAAGCAGTGATTAATTAACTCCAATACCGGGGAGTAATCTAGTCAGAACTAAACCAGGATGGTTTATGTGCCTCCTAACAGGGGAAGTTCTGCTGGAGAGTCAGGCTTGGGCTCTACTTTCTGTTTGGTCACTGTGCAGCTTCAACCTTTCTGGAACTTGGGAAACTCATCTGTACAAGAAACTAAAACACTTCCATATTTTCCCTATTATTATTCTGAATCCTGGTCACACAAATATGGGTTGAAGATGTTTGGCTCAGCCCTACAAATGATTCACCAAAAAATCTACTTCCATTCCTAAAGAAAATAACGCATGTCCCACTGTGGGGGAATTAGTAGGATCATTTTAAAATATGAAACAGAAAACCCTTAGCTTTTCCTGTAAATGTGAAATAAAGAGAACCAGAAACCAAATATTTGCTAAGCTGTGCTTTACAACAGCTTCTAAGTTATTTGTCTTACGGGGGAATAAAAGCTTGTTTTATAAATATACACTCAGCTATAAATATGACAGATACGTTAAAAAAACACACTAATCTGAGATACACTTATTTTTCCAAAATGTATGTTGAATCTCCAACCCAAATCAAAAGAGATAATTATTCTTTTACCCCCTGAGTTTAATATGAGGCAGTTTTTCCATGATCCGATTGTTCAAATATTTGCTTGACTTGGATCGACCTTTCTCAATTATCTGACATACCTGCTTAGATTTAGACAGACTTCTGAGATCAGACTCATTCTGAACCAAGCCAAGCTTTCTAACTTGTCAAACGTGTTTGTTCCGGAAACAGGACTGTAGTACAGGGAAAGCTGGTGACACTCTTCTGATGGATGGTAAATGTAATAATACTTACCATAATAATTATAGAAGCAGCATATAAATTTGGAAGTATACGATCACAGAGATCAGAGTCTGAGCAAGAAACTGGGATTCATTATCACTGAATTGAAGGATATTTATGTGCCCACCTTCTTAAAAAAAAAAAAAAAAATCCCTTAGGTTTCTGATTCCAAAGCTTTCCCCTGGTCTTGCGTATCCCGTCCCTCTGAGAGAACATCCCTGGAGTCTGCAATCACTGATTACGTCTTCAAGTGCTACCGAGTCAGTGAGGATTTAGAGTTCAGTATCTTGGGGAGGAATAAATATAGAAGCAGAAGAACTTGTCTGGAACTAAGACCTTAGTTAGGGATAATGGAAACCACCTAATGTATGTTATTAGCATTTGCGTTTCAGAGCAAAATGCTTTATAAGTGCTCGCTCTCAAGTACCCTCATTGTACTTGTAGCACTCTGTTAGGGCTTGGCTTCTCTCCTAAACAGAATTGTTTGTATGTCCAGAAATATATAATGGAATCTCATAAACACAGAGAGAAATTTTAAGACCACTCAGCATTAACCGGAAGCATCCTTTCTGACCTCTCACAAACGCTGCACCTTTGGGATTTTAGAACAGGGTTCATTAGTGCCTAAACTTAATCTAAACCTACCAGAACTTCCTCGCTCTCCTCAGTGAATTCAAGAGGGTTTTTAAAGATCATGATTTTTGTGTTTTCTTTCCCCACTAGCTGCTTAAAAATGAGGCTCTCTGCTTCACACCCCTCTTTACAAACTGTGTTTTCTAATAAAGAGTTTTTCTTTTTTTTTTAAGATTTTATTTATTTATTTGACAGAGAGAGATCACAAGTAGACAGAGAGGCAGGCAGAGAGAGAGAGAGAGAGAGAGAGAGAGAAGCAGACTCCCTGCCGAGCAGAGAGCCCGATGCGGGACTCGATTCCAGGACCCTGAGATCATGACCTGAGCCAAAGGCAGCGGCTTAACCCACTGAGCCACCCAGGTGCCCCGTAAAGAGTTTTTCTAATAAAGAATTGCCCTGTCACTCTTTTCCTTGATTCCTACTTTCCTTTTGTCCGTCCATGCCTGGAGTTTCCTTCCAGTGCCATGCCTTGTATCTGCAACTGATTTTTGTTGGCTGTTGGGCTCCTTAAGTCTTGGTCCACAGAGACTTTTTCCAACCAGTAGTTCCGGTGTTTCCTCATTGCTCTTCTGCCTGAGCCACCGGCCAGAGCCTGGTTCCTCCTGGATCTTGAGTCGCCCTCCATTTCTCCCACCACTCCAGAAAGAGATTTCCCATTCTCAAGTTAACTACTAGCCTGGAACTTTTCAAGGAACTTTTTAAAGCCCCCCGGAGTCTCATCTCCGTCTCTTTCTCCTCCATGAGCGGTGGTAGGAGCCAGGTCACATCTTTCGGAGTTGAGGTGGGCGGCAAGAGCCTTTGGTTTTGCCTGCTGGAGGATTACTGCTTCCTTGTGGTGGAGATATTGTGCTCTTCCCAGAGCCTATAGTGGGGCTGTCACTCTCTGCCAGGTTCAGAAGGGCTTTTTTTTATTGTCCCTGTCAGTTAGCAGCCCAAGGTTACTGCCAACTCTCTGTCAGGGCTTTGATTTTTGTCAGCTATGGCCAGGTCCTTTTAGTTATCTGCAATCTTTTCAGCTTTGTTCAGGCTGAGCTCTACTTGTCTACTAATTAGCTCTTTGGAGATTTCCCTTTTAAAACTCACTATCACAGAGGACAGGAACCGTTCAAAAGTTTTGTGTTTCACAGAAATTCCATATTCATCCATATCTCATAGAGTCATATTTTTAAAATTAAAAGTGGCAGGTCAGGCCAATTTAAGGTATAGAAGTAACATCGTCTATAAAGAAAGACCTTCAGGTTCTTGATCAGATATGTAGATGAGTGACAGGGAAAGGGAAGGGTTTACATAAAAAAAAAAAAAACACTGAGGGGTAACAAATTAAAAAGAAACTATCACTCTGTATAACATATTCACATTTTCTTTATCTTCTGGTGTGCAAATATTGTGCTAGCTGAATATAAAAGTAGCACAACTTTAGGGTACAAAAAAAAAAAACCCACACTGTAATAACATCAAGAGTGGTCTTACATCAAGGAGGACCCTGAGGATGTCTTTGTTGTCAACTTCAGAAGAAAAGAGAGGAACAGAAGAGGAAACTGGCAGAAGGAATAGATGCCAAAGAGAACTCAAAGGATTAGGTCCGGGTGAGGTGATCGGTATTCGAAAACAGTCTGCCTTCTGGCTCTGATCTAAGGGAATAGGCTGGCAGCCAAGCCAGAGGGCATAGCAGCACAAACACACCTTCAGCACACTGCTTGAGGGTTGCCTCAGTACCTTCGAAATTGTGCTAGCAATTAGAAATAAAGCTATGGAAAGGAAATAGGCAAAATACTCTATCTGCAGATAAAACTCTGCTTTTTACATAATTCCCAGCCTGGTTGTCCCCTCCACACACACATACCTTTTCTTTCTTCCTTTTCTTTGTGTTCCTTCCCCCCCCCCCCCCCCCGCAAGCCCTCCTTCTTTTTGAGGCCCCGGCGTACCTTTTTCTTCCACTAACTTAGTGCTGTTGTAAGTTGCTCTTACATTGCATTTACACAGGGTTAATGCCTGCAAGATGAAAGTAAAAACCTTTGAATATATTAATGCTATAACACAGATGTCTTACTTTTTACTCTTTTTTTTTTTTCCAAGCAAGTTGATGTGGCTAATAATGATGCAGATTGTGCTGGATGGATGTACAGATGAAACAGGGGAATACAGATTAAATAAAAATTTCTTCAAAGCTTACGTTTGCTTCATAATTTAACTTCTGGGCTTGTCTCAGTGGTAGTAGGTACGACCAGGCATCATAACATTGTTCTAAAACATCTTGGCATCACAGAGCAACAATCACCCAAACAGCAATGCCGCACTTTCTTTGAAGCTGGAATAACAATGGGTAAAATCAAGACTGTCAGTGGCTCCATCCAAATGGGCCTGACCCAAGTGCTAATAATGGGGCAGCTGGGAGAAGTGAGGAACCAAGCTTCTGAGCTGAAGAACTAATCTGCCTGTATACGGAACTTTGCTTTCTGTAGCTATATCCAAAGCACCAGTCTTCTTCCAGGTTTTCAATATGGTGTGTGCCAGAGGAGGCCCTGTACTCGCTATGGAAACATCCATGGAATGACTCTTTCATTTAGTTCTTTTAAATAATGAATAAAAGGGGGGGTAATAATGACATAAGGCCTTGGAGCGGACACCATCAATTTCTCTTATCCATTTCTCTTATCCATTCATTCAAGAACCATTTATTAGCATTCCACTCTGTGCCAGGGGTTTTGCTAGGTCCCTAGGGTATGCGGGCGGTGAGAGACACACCCCTTTCCTCAAGGATCTCAAAGGCAGAAGGCATGTGTAGCAGAAAACTTATAATATCATCTTTTAAAGGAATGGAAAAGTGCTGTGGGATCTCTTAGGAGGGAATCACACTGTCTGCCAGGCCACATGGAGCAAGACTCCATCTGGGGTCTGCATCTTTAATGTGTGAGGAGAAGCTGACCAGCTGGACAAAGGTGCTGAATGGCGTGTGTTGAGGCCTGGAGTCGTGGATGAGCGGCAGCTTTGGGAAATGGCGAGAAATGACAGAACTTAGGCTATGTGTGTGTGTGTGTGTGTAGCCGTGGGGACAGAATGACAAGTGATGAGACTAGGAAAGTAGATTTGAAGCATACCCTATGAGAACTCACGCGCTAACCTGAGGCATTCGGTGTCTGCTCTATAGACAATAGGAAGCCAAATGGAGGTTTCCAGCAAAGGGGAAGAGCAACATGACCTGACATCCTTTCTAGGGTAACTCTGATAGTTGTAAGGAAGTGACACCAGCCCCTCCGGAAGAGACTGGGGCAAGGAGATGATTTAGGGCATACACCATTCTTCCGATGCAGACAACAATATTCAGGTGAAGAAAGGAGCCCAGATTCAAGAGATACTTTGAGGGACTTAGACTAGTAGAATTGAGCTTCAGCAAAAACTCTCTGCAGGTGGCTATCTCATTCGTTACCCTACCCGTCCAGTACTACTTAATCTGATGTGGGCACCTGCTGAAAATAACTTGCTGAAAATCCCAAGCTTCTTACCAGGGAAAGGGAACTCAATTCATAAGGGTCTTATAAGATACACAAAAGAGCATTCTTCTCTCTTACACAGTGAGTTTGGTGAGCACATGCCTTCATGCACAGTGTTACCTTTCACTGCACCTCAACAGAACACTGAAGATAATACACACTTCATAATGTTTTCCGGAATGAATGAATGCATGAGTGGAGAGACAAAACCATGGAATGCAATGCGTGTGTGTACACACACACACACACACGCAGATTATAAAAAAGCATTGAAGCATTGCATTTGTTTAAAAGTTACAACAATGTAAAGATCTCTTTTACTTTTTTTAAGAAAGAAGTGACCAGTTTATTATAAACAATAAAAAAGCTACCCTCTGGGGGCGCCTGGGTGGCTCAGTGGGTTAAGCCTCTGCCTTTGGCTCAGGTTATGATCTCAGGGTCCTGGGATCTGAGCCCCGCATTGGGCTCTCTGCTCAGCAGGAGCCTGCTTCCCCCTCTCCCTCTGCCTGCCTCTCTGCCTACTTATAATCTCTGTCAAATAAATACATAAAATCTTTTTAAAAATTTTTAAAAAGCTACCCTCTGGCACTATTTGGAAACAAGTGCCCATCATCCTGTATGGAAATAAGACTAAGTCTATAGTATTTAGGGTTAGTGGTCTCTAACGTTGATATCTTTGTCTCCTAAGTGACACACTCAGCATGTCTATGTGGCTACATGTCAGAGCTGCTTCAGGGAGTCCAGGCCTCGTACATCATCTTTGGAGGTGGCGAGTTCCTGATGCTGCAAGAGAAGAGATCTATTGCCTTCTATTGATGTTACTAAAGAAGCATTAGGTAAACATGGCTGACAGGGACAGTTGAGCACCTTGTGCCCTGCACAAGGACACCCAGGAGAGGGGTGAGTGGCAACTGAAATCTGGGAGTTGTGTGAGATTTGAGAGAGGCTTTTTCTTAATCACACCAAATGCTAGATGAGAAAATGGAAACCTGGGTTTAGGGTAAAAAGACCAGAATGAATAGAAAAAGATTCTGCTGAGACCAGTTTCATGGACAATGACCCAAACATATCCACCCCCCACCCAGTCTGCATTGTGTCCTTTTAATATTATCTTCTCTTCATTTCCTCTCAGTTGTTTTTGAGCATCAGATCCAGTTCTTGCTATTTGGACCTTCCCTCTCGCGCTCTACTTGGCTGGTACAGTTTAAAGGGGCCTAACAGGGAACTGGCACAATCATCTGTCAGGCACCAAGGGCATCTGGAAGAGATTGTGCTTCGTGCTCATCGGGCCAACTGGTTGACCGCGGGACCCTAATAATTACATTATCGAAGTGGAAGCATCATCCACTGGATGAAACTTCAGACATTACTTATGGATGAAAGGAGGTCAAAAGAGGTCAGGAATGACAAGAGATGAGCTGGCCATGACAGCTGTCCAAGCGGCCCCTGAGAGGCATCATCCCAGCATCAGAGCTGGGGCTGCGTCTTCTCGTGAAGAAGGGCTGCTGTCAACCCCAACCACTGCTGCTGCGGCGCTTCAGACAGAGGCAAGTCTCCCCCCACAGCACTCTCCTGGAGGAGGAGGCAGGAGAAGCAGGCACGGTCTGCCTTTAAAATAATGAAAGCCTTAACCTCAGGTCCGTGCTCTTCGTGGGAGCGTTTCTGTCAGGGTGAGAGCTCCGCGGGAGCAGCCTGTCGCATTGTGGTCAGTCAGCAAGCATCTCACTGAAAGCAAGCGTGCATGTGGGCAGGAGAGAACGGGCAGCTCGAGGACTGCCAAGTACACACAGGCTGAGGTAGAGAGCTGGGGAGAGAGCTTTTAAAGAACAGGTGTCACGGGAGGAAAATTCTACGTATAAATCTTCGTTTGTACAGTCCACTCCTGCGAATGGCAGTTCACCACCGTCTGCCTAGTTGTCTGGACAAGTATGAAGTGAAGAGGTTCGCCTGGAGACTTATGACAGGATTTATTCCATCTTAATACACATGAAGACCACAAATGAAACCTCAAAACAATACTGCAGTCTTTTATAAACTGCCCCTTACCCAGGGCCAGAAATTTTAATAAAGAGAATAAATTTAGATACTTAATTTTATCACTCACAAAACTTCTATTTTTCTTGCACAAGAAAATAGTAAATGAGCTTGATAATTAGTCTCTCCATTAAGTGTCACAAAGCCCCCTTTTAATTTCACCTTGAATATTGTCCCAGTAACAGCCACCGGGGATAGAAGGAAACACGAATATAATACACACATCCTTTGTGGAAAATAATTATTAATATTAACCTCAAGGAGCTAAGGGTTAAAAAGAGCAGAGTTCCCATTCTCAAGTGTAATAAATCAGTCCAATTTGGAGTCAAGGTTGTAAAGACATGTCTAGAGTTTTTTACTGTAAACACAATGAGATCAAGAACATTTCCCTCTGGAGAAGCAAAAAAACGCAGTTGTAAATTGCAAGCACTTCCGGCATATTGCTTGATGCCAAACGCAGCTTCCTTCAGCTGCGCTTTATTTTAATGCTATTCTTTTCACAGATGAAAGTTTCATTACCAAAAAAAAAAAAAAGGATACAGGAATATGTAGATAGTACGAGAGCGATGGCTAGGAGGGATAGCAATAGTTTATGTGGTCTGGGAATTCTCTTCTATGTCACCATCCTCCCCCTTCTGTGAGTGTAGCAAAATAATTGGCCAACATAATTAAATATGAATCCGCATAACTTCAGACTCTGAACGTGTGATCCGTCCTTTGATAGGCTAAAAGAGGTGCTTCACCCAGCCCTGTATTCCGAAAGCAAAGTGAAAAAAACCTGTACTTTCTTTGATTTGTGAAAAGACGCCTCTGCTGTAAATAAGCAACACGCGCTTGACATTTCCGTGGGAAGACATCTGAAACCTTAGAATGTATTTATCACCAATGCAGTGGGGACATGATGATACATTACAGTCCTTCAGGCCCAGGCTTCCCTACCAGCACGCATATATTCCATAAAGAAAGAAGTTTTCAGCTTATTTGGGAGATAGCGGTACCACTAAACCAAAATAAATCAAACAACCAAAAAAAAAAAAAAAACCCCAAAACCAAAAAACAAAACAAACAAACAAAAAACCCCCAAAATGTAATGGTGATCAGCAGTTAGAAAACGAATCGATAATATTTACTGAAGACCTACGGTAGGTAGCAGAGCTCTTTACCAGGGATCATGAAGAGGTGTAAATAAAATGGCAAACGGATTTCCTTGTCTCAGAGGATTGACAGTGAAATGGAAGAAATGGAAGAAAAGGAAACAAACGTGTGTGAATGCATACACAGCACGTGAATCTTAAGAAATCAGAGCCCGCAAAACCAATTACAACCGAACACACACGCGTTTGGTGCAAAGCACCTCACTTACAGGACGATTTCATTTGAGGCAGCCTCAAAACTTGGGACCGCCAGCTTCAGCAAGAGCCAGAGTGTCCACGATATAAGCATATTCATTTCCCGCCAAAGCATTTATTTATTGTGAGATAGGTCAGGAGTTACACAGTTTGATGATATCATAAAAGTTTAATAAAATTAATCCAACACTTGATTTGCTCACACCCTTCCACTGTTCGTTTCTGCAAGAGGCTGAATTTCATTTTAGCTAAAAAGAAAAGGAAGTAGTGTATAGACTTTTAACTTGGAATATGTAAATAATGTCCCTGAAAGATTTTTTTTTTAGGCTAATCAGAGGGAAATGTGACACATCTCTCTGCTAACTTAGAGATTTTTAAATTTAGAAGCCAAAAAAGGAGAAGGCATTTTAACAGATTTTTACCTCTTATTTTAAGGATCACTAACAGAAGCTATCATCCTAAATTTACTATTATCTTAATATTTAGCCTTTTAGTGTAAGAAAAAAGCATCTGATTATAAGAAATAATTTCTCTTAGAAAATTCTAACATTTACAGTCAAACCCTATAAATATTCAAAAGGAATGAGCAGAAGGTCTACCTGAGTATAGAAATAATGGCTGCTATTTTTAATAAACACTCAATCCATAACACAGCCATGATACAATCAGAAACCTGGCAAGATTTTAGGCAGGAACATAAGTACAGTAAAAAGTTACTATGCAGCCATCAAAAGAAATGAAATCTTGCCATTTGCGACGACGTGGATGGAACTAGAGGGTATCATGCTTAGCGAAATAAGTCAATCGGAGAAAGACAACTATCATATGATCTCCCTGATATGAGGGAGAGGAGATGCAACATGGGGAGTTAAGGGGCTAGGAGAAGAGTAAATGAAACAAGATGGGATTGGGAGGGAGACAAACCATAAGTGACTCTTAATCTCACAAAACAAACTGAGGGTTGAGGGGGAGAGGGGGGTTGGAAGGGGGGGTGTGGTTCTGGACATTGGGGAGGGTATGGGCTATGGTGAGTGCTGTGAAGTGTGTAAAGCTGGCGATTCACAGACCTGTACCCCTGGGGATAAAAATATATTATATGTTTATAAAAAAAATAAAACTAAAAAAAAAAAGTTACTAATCACTAAATTTGGGTTAAGAGGTTAGGGAGACAAGTTCATTTTTAACAGGATTCTGTCTAAACAACTATGCTTACAGCCATACAAGAGAACAGTCAAACAAATTAATCACCATTTTGAGATCGATGAATTATCACTACTTTGAGAAGCAGCATGGTTGACTTAAGTGATAAAAAAGCATTATTTCAAATCCAGCTGTGCCATAAATGACCTGGTTCTTTGAAGTCTTCTTTAACGATGTGATAAGCATCTACGGAGATATTGTGAGAATAACATGTACCGGAAAGAGCCCAAAACACAGAGAATGAAAGGACCCCTATGGTCCAGATGAAACTGACATATATAAACTGCCTTTTCATATAAATTCTATTAATTATAGAATCCACTTAATTGTGATATTTATGTAATATCATTGTAAAAATTGATATATAAAATTATAAACCTGAAACTCTTGCAGCATCCTCTGAATCATCATTTTGGAGACAGCTTAACACGTATTTTATCTGCTTACATATATCCATTCACACCAAACTGCTATCCAAAAAAAGGGGTGGGAAGTTTGATGGTATACGATAAAACACACACACACACACACACACACAAATCCTAAAATAAAGATAAGTTACTTCGTGCAATAAAGATCATTTGGTTTTTTAAAGCATTTCTTATTTGGGGTACCTGGGTGGCTCAGTCGTTAAGCATCTGCTTTCAGCTCAGGTCATGATCCCAGGGTCCTGGGATCGAGCCCTGCATCAGGCTGCTTTCCCTCTCCTAGTCCCCCTTCTTGTGTCCCCTCTCTCGCCATGTCTCTCTCTGTCAAATAAATAAATAAAATCTTTTAAAAAAATAAACAAGGGGCGCCTGGGTGGCTCAGTGGGTTAAGCCGCTGCCTTCGGCTCAGGTCATGATCCCAGGTCCTGGGTTCGAGCCCCACATCGGGCTTTCTGCTCAGCAGGGAGCCTGCTTCCTCCTCTCTCTCTCCCTGTCTCTCTGCCTACTTGTGATTTCTCTCTGTCAAATAAATAAATAAAATCTTTAAAAAAAATAAACAAAAAATAAAGTTTCTCATTTGGAACTGTGGGAATTGTAGAGAAACATGACAGATGCCATTGGAATGGGGTGGAGAAGAGAGGTCTTTGGTCATGGAGTCTAGGACCACAGTCCCAGGGCCTTGGGCAGCCAGGCTGGGGATGGCGGGTACGTCTGTTTCTTGGTCCATACAAGGTGGAAACTCTCCTTAGCTCCCCCTGCTGACCTTCCAGTAATCTCATTAGGGGTCTGAAGGAAACCCTTTTCTGACACATCCCACACACCCTGCAAGTGGAGGAGAGGCTAAAGATGTTCAAACCAAACTGAACAGCCATGATAAATTCCTGGGAGCCCTGCTTAGTGAGGTGAAAATCAGAAATTCTGAGTTTGGAGTACTAAGAGTCAGGTCCTAAAATCATGTGATCGTCACCCTTTCATCCGCACCAGAAGCAACATTCACTGTAAAGTCACGCACAAAATGCACTTTGTTTTAATTGACGTTGAACACGTTAGTAGACTAACTGCAACACGTCAAAACTTATTTGCATACACACTTACAAATCCCGACACAGGACAGATTCTTCATGTTAAATAATCAATCTGTTTCATACCTGTTACAGAACATGTCACTTTCTTTATGCTTTAGAAGCTACTTAGGTATCTTCCAAAGATGATGCACAGTAGTGGAGGAGGGGAAAGAAAGGTACCTTGGTTATTTTTTATAAAACTGATGAAACAGAACAGTCTGTAGATTCCTTCCAGTGTGACAGGTGTTTGTTTTAGGCAGGATAAGAACTATGCCATGCCGGGTAAACACCAAGGGGCTGTGGGACAGCAGCCTGAAATGTTGGAGGAAGTTGGGTTCCAGCTGAGAATGTTGCACTTTTAATTTCTTGTGGGTGAATAGGACAGGGTGAAAAACTATAATTAGAAATTATGCGGGATACAAAAAGAAAAGCAACTTCTGTGTCATAAAAGCAACGTGGGTTCTACCTGGTCCCTTTTGGGGTAAGTAAGCTGTTTGATCAGCTTTTCTCAGTCTCTGTGGATGTCCTTATATGAGTCTAATTGAAGGACTCCTGTTCTCTTTTATTTTTGCTCTATGAAAAATGTATCGGAGATGTCTCATAATGAACTTTGATATGGTGAAATGATAATAATGTCCTAATTATATATAAAAATGTAATTACACTTGCTTCTATTATAGAAAAACTCCCTTTATAATGAAGTGTTATGTAGGAAAAAGATTTTCATTATAGGCAGACTCCTTTACTTGTTAATTTGAGCTCTGATTCATCACTTTAATATTAAAAAAATTCTTTGTAAGTTACTTTTGATGTGTCTCATTTATGGTTCATTTCACTTCCTGGGCACCACCAGGAGCCCAAATCCAAACTTCTTTGAAAGACACTTAAAAATACATCTTTCAAAAGGAATTCTTCTTTCTATGAGGTGGAACAGAAGTAGTCAAGAAAAATATTACTGATCTTCTCATTTACTTGAGCTCTGAAAACTTTTTTGTTTTTAAATCTGGAAATAAAAAAATATACATGGCTTCTGAGACATTTAAAAATCTATCATGCATGAGGTGGTAGTATATAGACTATTTGTAAATAGAGTTTAGCCAAGAACTAATTATATAGGCGACCTCAAGGCATTCAAACAACATAGCTTCTTCCCTACCCCTTTTGGGGTGGCTCAGAGCATCGTTTCACCAAATCAAGTGCAAAACTGAGGAGGGTCACAAATCCGTCTTCTTTGCCCTAACAAATCTGGTCAGTCTTCGTAGGAAAAACAATTGAATGGTTAAAATTGGTTTTGAGGTATTCAGTTATTCAACTGAAAGTATTACCATCATATGGATAAGTATTTCATCAACACTAGGAAAAAAGAGTTTGTTATAAACTGTCTAAATCAACAAGAAAATGTACTTGAAACAAAGATTCAAAGTGTTGCAAGAAAAATCCAAAAATTAACCTACAACTACCACAGAGTATTACATTTATTTTAAGGCATTCACTTACAGATTTTAAGAAAAATTACTTAATTAATTTTCTAAAGATTCTATTTATTTATTTGAGAGAGAGAATATGAGCATGAGGTGGGGGAAGATCAGAAGGAGAAGCGGACTCCCTGCTGAGCAGGGAGCTGGGTGTGGGACTTGATCCTGGGTCTCAGGATCTGAGCTGAAGGCATTTGCTTAACCAACTGAGCCACCCAGACACCCACATCAATTTACTTAAAAAGTAAATTCTTTATAGAGTGGTGGTCCTTAAGAAATGAGAATATGATTTAAGTAGGTCTGGATTTTATAACGTCAGAATCACCTCCTATTTGCATTGTTCTATCCTCTGTAAGTAGAATAAGAATCTTGAAACATTGTAGAGAATTTCAACTACTTTTATACCTCTTTCTGAATTGGTAACTATAGGGATAATTACTAAAACTTTAGTTGTCAGACGTTAAAGGAGTTGTATTTGATTGCTCCCTCTCCATTGTCCTGACCCAACATCTAATCAATAATGAAATCCTTCTGGGGCGTCTGGGTGGCTCAGTCAGTTAAGCATCTACCTTCCACTCAGGTCATGATCCCAGGGTCCTGGGATCGAGCCCCACATTGGGCTCCGTGCTCTGCCTGACGCCTGCTTCTCCCTCTCCCACTCTCCCTGCTTGTGTTCCCTCTCTTGCTGTGTCTCTGTCAAATAAATAAAATCTTTAAAAAAAAAAAAAAAAAAGAATCCTTTTGACTCTAGCTCCTACATATTTCTCAAATCCACTGCTTCCCACCTCTCACCTCCCAGACTAAATCACTGCCGTATCTCACTTGGATTCCCGCAATGGCCTCCCAGTCTCTTTGCTCCCTCCCCAATCTACTCTCCATGTATCCATTAATGATCTAGTACATTGTAAACCACATCATGCTTCTTCCCCACCTAAATCCTTTGCATGGTTTCCCTGTGCACTCAGAATAAAATCCAAGGTCCTCACATGGCCCAGGAGGCTGGAGATGGTCTGATTCTTGCACACTCCTCCTAATTTACCTCCTGCTACTACCTTCGCACACCCAACTGCTCTCAGACACACTGGCAGCCGCTTAAACACATCGAACCCTCCTGCCTCTGCCTGAAGTGCTCCTTTCCAAACGTAACATGACTGGACTCTTTCACATCTCAGTTTCAATGTCACTGAAACATCTGGCAGCCTGTGTGAACAGGGTCCACCTTCGGCAGTTTTCTCTCCGAGCACCCTATTTCCGGTTCTCTCTACTTCCCCTGTCACTCATTTAGGCATTTGTTTCTCTTCTGTATCCTTCGTAAGATGTGGGTTTGAAGAACAAGAGTTTTGCACTGTCCCAAAGAGTCTTGCACTGTTCCAAACTACATCTAGTCTCCCATCTCTTGCCTGCCAGAATCTAACCTCTTGTTCTCCCAAGTGTATCAGACATACCCACACCACTGGGGTCCCTGCTCATGCTCTCTCCTCTGTGTGGAAGGTCTTCCTCACAATCTGCAGACTTTGAAAATCTTTCCCGTCTTTCCCCTGAAATGCCACCTTCTTCCAGAAGTATTCTTTGATTCCTTTAATAGCATTAATGTATCCTTGAGTGTCAACACCACTTTATTTAAAGAATGAATCCCATCATGGTTTGCACCAAGGTTAGTTGTTTACAGGTCCGTCACCTTCGCAACCGTATTTCCAATTTTCTAGGTTACTGCTCTTAGTATGAGGTTTTCAATTTTTAAACACTTAACTGATACCCTCCCTTCACCTCCTTTCGGCAAATAAATTTGTATTACTTAATAGACAAAGGATAATTCCACTTGTTAAGCAAAACTGGCAAATAAGCCAATAGTCTTCTATATCAGAATTTTCATTAAAAAATCTCTAAAATCACTTTTTGTTAGACTTTAACAATAAGCATGTTAATTGTAAAATAACTAAAATGCCTATTCGGCAAATAATGGAAGTAAAGGAGGACAATCATGTTTCCTCCTCTACTTTTGTCTAAATTACCTTTAATTTTAATTAATTAATATTAATTAAATTAAATTAAAATTAATTTTAATTAATTAATAATTTAATTAATTATTTTTATCTAAATTAAAATGGAAAATCAGTTTGTCAATGGGCCCTTCTCATGAGGATGATTTTATAAGAATGTAAATATGATGATGTCTCAGACACAACAAGATGAATTCCTGGGTCCCAAATGGGAACATGGCACTTAATATTAACAAAAGGGAAGACATAGCCAAGAACACCCATTGATTTTCAAAAACAATTTTATAAAACTAATTTTTGGAATTATTTGGTAAAAGGTAAATATGAGTAACTGACCTACTTGAATTCCCCTCAAAAGGATAGGTATAACAAGTCATGATGATATATTAAACTCAAAAGAGTGGGATTTCAGAATTGACAAAGTCCCTCTTGCGTTTTTGGAAATTTTGAGGTTTTCATTTCTCTACTTGTAAGATCTTTCAAGTTGTCTCATTTTAAATGTTAAAAAGGATGAAAAATGTATATATGAATCAACTCTGAAAATATTTTTCAAAGAACATTATTGGTGCTGGGAAATTCCCTCTCGAAATATCTCTGTTTCTTCTTATAAAAATCTTAGCCATGTCTCCTTTCCCAGTAAACTATTTCATATTTATTCCCTTTCAATAACTAGCATCTAAATCTAAAAGATATAATCTAAAGGAACACCAGATAGGATGTTTCTGAAAGAGTCACATTCAGCTGCATACAACAGAAAAATCTAAATTGAATTGGCTGGGAAAAGATAGAGGTTTATTTTTCTCATATGAAAAAAGTTGGAGGCCAGGCACTCAGGCTAATACGGAAGCACCCTAGTCAACCGGGACTCTGCTTTGTTTAGATTTGCACACCATTCTTAGCTTTTTCACACCATTCACAGCTTTTATTCTCAAGATTGACACATGGCCTAACATGGTTGCTGGAGCTCTAGCCTAACAACCACAATTCAGGCAAGAAAAAAAAAAAAAGAGAGAAGGGCAAAAGATCACATCTCCAAGCTGCTCTGATTCCCTTAAAGAGACTTCCCAGAAACCTATCCGACCTCTTAATGTATTCTGCCTGTATCTCTATATATTCTGCCTATACCCTTACCTGCTAACAAAACAAAACAAAACAAACAAACAAACAAAAAAACACCAGGAAATGTCATCTTTTCTCTTGGCACAATATGGTTTGGAATAAAATCACAACTTTGTTAGTAAGGAATAAGGGAAGAATGGATATTGGAAAAGCCACATACTATAAGCCTGAAATGACATATTTACTTGACGATAAACATTTCCAACCTTACCTCATGCCCTCTCCTGTGGATTCACTATGCCCCAGCCAACAGAGCTTCATAGTAGAGCCCAGGACACTGCAGAATCCCTATAACTGCTTTCCTCCATCATGGAAAACCTGTCATCTGACTTATTCTATTGGCTGGTTCCTTCTCATGTTCAGGTCTCTTCTCTGCTAAAATGCCACCTCACAAGACTGTCCTCACAACTCTGGTCTGCAGGAGTGTCCTTTCCAACCCCAATACTCTCCTCACAACACACTATTATAGTCTTCAAAGCACTTAACACAATCAGCGATTGCTGCCTTTAAATATTTGTTTATTAGTTTAGTATATGTAAATGCCCAAAGAGACCATTAAACTCATGAGAACAGGATTAATCTTGATCACTGATCTGTCCTGAGAACCCAAACTCATGCCCGACACATGATGGGGTTCAATAAATCCGTATTTAACAAATGGGGAGAAACACTAAATAACTAGTAAACAAATATTTTGGCAAATTGTTAAATATTCAACTAGTACATAAAAATACCACTTTGCCAACATTTTTGTTTCTTGGGACCAATTAAACCTCAAGTCCCTCCCTGAAGTTAACTTGATTTATATGAGTCACAAGAATCAGCCTTCATGTGTGGCAACTTTAGGACCGTTGAGTTGGGGGAATCGTTCTGTTGGACCCAAGATTTTATCTCCTTCTGCAGCTGGATTCCTCGGTAAACTTTGCTTTGCAAAGCCCCTGTGAGCACACAGTCTTCTTCAAAGGTTTCTCGGAGGAGCCTAATCAGACCACTCATGTATCTTATTTTGTTCTTTTAATAGATCAGAAGTTTATGGAGAAAGTGATTCTAAAGCTTCTTTCTACCTTAGTATTTTACCTAGCATTCTTAGGACATAAATGGAAAGACGGAAGCAATGAAGAAAGAGAAGTTAAGAGGGAGAGAGGAGGAGAAAAAAAAAGAAGAAGAAAGAGAGATGAAATGAGCAAATGGACCCTCTAATGGCAAAGGAGAATGTGTCATCATGGCCTTCTGAGTCCCAGTCTGTTGAGAATCTCTAGAAGATATTTTAGCATCTAATTCTTCGAGTAGCTCATTAGGGTGATGAAAAGCTCACAATGAAGGGCCAGCGCCATGTTTGAAGAGCCAGGGTTCCTGTTGTCCTGAATTATTAAGTAGTCAATATTCAGTGGGCCACGGCATGCCTGCCTGCCTGTCTTCAGCAGGTGGTGCCCCTCTGCCTTTCTCTAGAAAGCAGCTGCGTCCTCCCAGCTCCCCTAGAGCTTGCAACAGCCATTTAAGACAGACACTGTCATTATTTTGTGCAAAACTTCACAGAAATATTTCCTCCTCAATGCTTGAACCATCTGAGTAGCACGGGGCAGGCTGCTGGCTCCATTAATAATGCATCCATACTTATCAATAGGTTTAGACAACTGGTATTTAGACGCTTCTTTAGAGGGAGTGGAATGGATTTATTTTTTTTCACACGAGTTAGCTTCGTTCTGTCAGTTCCTTGATGTTGACATTGCATCCCACTGTGTTCTGAAAACCAAAGGTGCTAAAGCTGTCTGGGCTATTCTCTCTGGCTTTGGAGTGCTTCTCGATAGAGCTAAGCCATGGCGGTTGGCCTCTGCCCATTTCTGCCCTTCCTTTCAAGTGTACTCTAAAGGGAAAAATATTTCCAATTACTTCAGTTGAAACTGTCCTACCAGGTGGCTCCTCCCCCTAGGTTAATTCAGGCTGGTTCTTGTTTGTACCCCACTCTGCTCCTGGTACGTTTCAGTAGAGAACAGTAGAAGTAAACTCTGTGGACACGTATCATGTGCATGGAAAGTTACACAACCATTTTTTAGATCACTTACAGTCACCAAAGAAATAATACCACCTCTGGAGTTTGGGATTGGAAAGGCCACTGCAAAGGGCAATCTAATGGCTTGTTTGCAACCTGTCTGTACCTTGCCAAAAAGCAATGCCAAAAGTAATGAAGACACTCTAAAATCCTGCAACGCATCAATGACAGAAAGAAAAACCATGTAAGAGCACATAACCATTATTTTTCTTCAATGCTGGAGTATGAAATGTATCAATGTAGCAATTTCCTTTCAAAATGATAATTTCTCAAGATTTCCTTTATAAAGCTCATATTGTCATTGCTGCTTATCAAAATATATAGATATCCGAGTGAAACTGTCAGAGCTGATGTCAGAGTCCCATTTTTAATGGAGAAATTATATGGCAGCAAGTTTAAGAATTTTTTCTAGAGCCATACATACAGAAGTACAATATGCATAAAATCACACACACACACACACACACACACACACACACACACACACCCCTACACACAGACACATCTGCACACAGACAATGTGAAGGTAAAATTCAAATTGCACATACCAATTCATTAAAAATTCTTTGCTATGTTGTATTTTTCAAGATACAGAAGATTGAGACAATTTCCCTTTCTAGGCACTCATATCCTGTGCCTGAAAATGAATGATTATGAAGTTATCCAAAATAGTGAGAATCCTGAGCTGAAAGTATTATATATGTGAAGAAAAGTGAATTGAGATGGGTCATATGACATCAACCAGTGCCAGCCTGAATTTAACCCAAAATAGGAAAGATGCCTGAGGGTTGTTTGTTCATGAGGCAAAGCAGGATATTTGGAGCCAATGGGTAGGTCAATTGTTTGTTTGGCACTGTCTGATGTCCTCTTTTCAAGTTTTGTGGAGCATCAATGTAAACCAGCCACAGAAGACCCATCAGACAGAGGAGAGAACTTTTCTGGCTCAACTGAACACTGTCCTTTGCTTTAGAAGCCTCTGACGCCTTTGTTAATTGATTCGTGACTTCATAGCCAAGCCAATATATCTCTGGCTCATAGATGAGAATAAAGTTTCTGTTTAAACATCTAATATATTAAATTAGTGTGTTTGGGGTGGATTTTAGACTATACACATATATTCTAAATACATAACTATGTATTTAACTATATGTAAGTATAACCCACATATAACTACAACTAAAAATATAACTATATATATAGTTTTTCAAAAGTTTTGGTTGCTCCACAGCAAAATATTTGGAATTTAAATTTCCAAAGGCATTAAAATAAATTTATTTATTGAGCACAACAACTCTTTTAAAAGCGGTATTTCAAGGGCACCTGGGTGGCTCAGTCAATTCGGCATCTGCCGTCAGCTCAGGTCATGATCTTAGGGTTGTGAGATGGAGCCCTGCACGGGCTTCCCGCTCAGAGCAGTCTGCTTGAGATTCTCTCCCTCTCTCTCTGCCCTCCACTCTTTTTTCCTCTCTCTCTCAATGAAATAAATAAATAAATAAAAGAGTGTGTGTGTGTGTGTGTGTACACACACACACATACATATATAAAATATTTTAAAAGAATCAAAGTGATATTTCAGTGTTGCCATGGTGAAACTCACTAGCAAATTAGGTTCAATTTTTATAGTTTTAGACAAAAATTTTAAAAAGAGAGAAAGAAAATTTTACTAGTAATTTACTCCTTTTTGTTCCAATGGGGAACTGAACTTAAGAATTTACCACAATTTAAAGACTGAAATTTTACTTCTGTCTATATGATTGTTTATAAACAATTATAAAATTAATTTCTACTGCCAATTTTACCTCTTTTTTCCTACAGGAATACCACTCCTCCTATGACAGAGGAATCACTTGGAACACATGCTCTTTGTCACTATTTGCATAGTAGAATGAATCTATATTAGCAGATAACACAAGAGTTTCCCTGTTTAGGAAAATTCCAAGATGGATAGTGGCCTTGAGTGAGGAAGTTGGGTCCTAACTTAATTCAAGAGAATGGTCTGGAGTAGAGGAGAGAATAGTAAAGCAACAAATAAATGACTTGTTCCATTTGCAATGTTAATGAGGATTGAAGAAGGGAGTAGAATGGAGAGAGGAGAACAAAAGAGAGACTAGGATATGCAGCATGTTGGGAAGCTGGATCCAGTAAAGAAATGACTGGGGAAAGATTAAAGGGGCTGGGTACTCATAGACACTATTAGGAGCAGGATTTCCCCTAGTAACCAGCTGAAAGCTGTTCGCCTGCTTCCACATAAACCCTCTCTGGCTCTAGCCCATCAGCAAACTGACTCCAGCCCACAGCATTCGTATTTTGGTCAGTAAAGGAGTCAGGGTATTGTTCACCATGGTACAGAATGGCATACAGGGATAACTAGATGATCCAGGAACTTGGGACCAATGGAGAGTGGCTAATCCCAGCCATCCTCACCCACCCCAAACCAACCCTCAAGGACACTCAGAGGTTCTCACGGAGACCAGGTCTTCTGACTGCAGACAAGATGGAAATTTGATCCAATTTTCCTTGCATCACGAAAGCCTGGATGACCTGTGCTTATACCTGGCTTTTATTTGGTTTTATAGGGGCATAGTGTTCTCTGATAATTTCTGTAGATTTGGAGGTTTCTATTAAGATTTTTACTAAGTGTATATTATATGCCTAAAATTCCAGAGCCGTTTACTCACTGAGAACTTGCAGTCTCACAGAAAGTGATAAGCCATGCATAAGTCATCACATAGGTGTAAACCCACACATCAGGTTTTTTAAATTAATATAGCAAGTCAAAAATTGTGCTGTGCAATTAAAATGGGCAAGTAAAGAAGTTGGCAGTAGAAAGTGTAGTAAACTCTATTCCTATTGTCACTGCTCATTATCACTTATTAGGCTTTGGAAAAAGCCTCTCGGCTCCCTGTCTTCCGTGCTCTCATCACTAAAAGTTATTCTTTACTTTGTTACTAAATTAATCATAATGAGGGAGAGTCCTGTCTGGCACAATGCCTGGCACAGGATAGGGTTTCAAGAAACATTTGTTAAATGAACAAATCAATCAGTGATTCTTTTCCATCCTACCCACAAATTTCAGTATCCCATTATTTCCTATTTATCTTTCTAATACTATATCTCATCATACCTTATTACTGCTTATTACGTTTCTGTGTTCCAGCACTGCTCCCATTCTTACCTCTTATTCTTGCTTTCCTTCATTTGATGTGCCCTTTTCCCCATTCCAGAAGTTTGCTTTATCCACCTTTCAAAGCCCTTCCAATTATCAATAGCTCTTTCTCTCTCAACACTCCAGCAAGAAATAGTAACTCTTCTTCCCATCTTCCATACACATTTACCTTCACCTTCCTATCACACTAATTATTGTTTACTGACTATTACAGTAATTTGTGCTTACAATAGCTGCCAGTTGTACAGTATAAAGGTCAGGGTACTTTGATGCAGACAACAGAATCCACTCCAGCTAGCTTACACAAAATGGGATTTATTAGGGGTTATTACATAGTTTACAGAATTACTGGGAGGGCCAGGGAATCGCGCTTTGGTCATTGGATATCTAGTAACAAGGCAACCAAAAGAGCCATCTAACTTTATCAAGAGAATTATTTGCTCAAAGATTCCATTTGTACTTTCTCCATTCCCATAAGACCAGGGACAAAACAAAGAGTCTGAAATCTCAGATGTCTTGGGAAAACCAAATGCTTCCGCCATATTCAGTCCCCCTAACTGTGACCCCAAGCTCATGTTGCTACTTCTATTTTCAAAGTCTTATGTTTAAGACTTTTCGTTTAGTGAAACCTAGTGCCCTCATGGAATTATAGATACAAAGGAATCTGAGAAATGTTATTTCTAGGTGCCCACCCTCTGCAATCCAGAAAGGCATGACAGAAGTGGGTCAGAGCAGATTGATCCAATCTACAGTAGCTACCGCATTTAGTAGGCAGACTGAGAGAGTAACTCATGTCTGATCATCTTTGTATTTTTCATTTGCCTATAGGCAGTGCTCAGTGACTATGTGTCAAATAAATGAATGCACGAGTGAATGTGTATCTCATGTACGGTATGCGAGGCAAAGAAGACTTTAGAAAGGGGAACCGGAGCTGGTAAAAACTTTGATGTTGCCTTTTCAGAACTCTTTTATTTAAATCACTAAACTACCATCCTTTAAAATAAGTTCCTTAATTTACCAAACACTATGAAGAAGCAGCAGGTGTCAGAGAAAGGATCCTAGCCACTAACTGCCTCCTTTTCTCTCACCACTAATGAAAAATAGCTTGGATGTCCTTGCACTGCAAGTAAAACTACAATTTATGCTTTTCTCTTCCCATATAAGGAAGAAAAAAAAAGACAGTGTTTTTTCAGAAAGTTTATAGACCAAGAATAAAACCTTAAACAACTGATGATACACATATCCACCAGATACATAAGTAACTGGAAAACTTGTCTTTTTCTCCTATTTAAAAAAATCTACCTAAGAGAGCCATCTCAAGTGCTAATTTCACTTCATTTGCAGGTTAGAAACATAGACTTTGGTAACATTCTTAACTGGTCACCTTCCAAAAACAAAACAAAAAAAATCCAAGAAAACAAAGTAATATGTATTATATATTAAGATCATTTAGACATAAACTATTGAAAATTTAAAAGTAAATTAAAAGAGGGCACCTGGGTGGCTCTGTCATTAAGCGTCTGCCTTCTGCTCAGGTCGTGATCCCAGGGTCCTGGGATTGAGCCCCACACTGGGCTCCCTGCTCAGCGGGAAGCCTGCTTCTCCCTCTCCCACTGCTTATATTCCCTCTCTCCCCGTCTCTGTCAAATAAATAAAATCTTAAAAAAGAAAGTAAAGTAAAAGTAGAAAATGATAAATAACATTTAGATTAACACCGATAAAACCATAAAGGTCATCATTGACCAAGATTAAGTATTTTATATATTCATAATAAGGACCATTGAATATTGCTGTCCCCAACTCCATCACTACCAAGAAGTTTTAGTCCCTCTGCCTTCCCTTCCCTAATGAATTAGTGACAGACCATCGAACAACCACCAGAATCATTAAGGGATTCAAAAGTAGCTTCTGGGGTCATATCTAATGGAAATAATAGTGGGCAAAAGGTTCCCAATTTAGTGAACACAAATACAATATTTTAAGAAACCATAAAAATATTTTTTTTTGCTTAGTGAAATACTGTTTTGTAGGGAAGAGAGAGTTAACGTAGCTGTTTTTACAAGCTCTGTGGTAATTCACTGTAGTAGAAAAGATGTTGGAAGAAAGGAAGCCAGCTTTATATCTGCTCATACAAACATGCCATTTTCCCAAACCACTTAAACCTCTATCATCTTCATAATTTTCCTTTGAATTTTCTTATCACTCTGATTGAAGAGACTATCAATAGAAACCACTCATCAGGGAGGCAGTGAGAATGCAGCTAAGTGGTTACATTCTCTAACATACCATCTGTGGAGCCCTGGGTCACTTGAAATTAAGATCACACCCATTATAAAGGACCAGCTTTCTCTTATGTGCAACAGCCTCCTGGATGGTCTGTTTTTATTGTTTTGGTTTGGTAAAAAAGCTGGCATCTGGGATATAGTACACAGGTACACACACACTGTGAACATTTAATATTGCTTTAAAATGTCCACTTAGAGTTATGGAGTCAGACAATGACTGGCTTCTGTTAACTAGAAGAACAGAGTCACTAGAGCAACTTGCTTCCCAATTCCCTGATTTCTCTGAAAGGGCCAATGGGAGGGGCACCTGGGTGGCTCAGTCAGTTAGACCTCTAACTCTTGGGCTTGTGTCAAGTCACCATCTCACGGTTTGTGAGATCAAGACCCGCTTTGGGCCCTGTGTTCAGCCAGGGGTCTGCTTGAAAGTCTTTTCCTTTGCCCCTCCCCCTGTTCACACACACACACACTTCCTTTCTCTCTCTCTCCCTCTCTAAAATAAATAAGACAATGTTTAAAAGAGCCAATGGGAGGCTGCTTTGTGGAGGAAGAGAATGAGGGCAGGAGATGGGAGAGATTCTGTGGCGTGGACGAAAGTGGGGAACAGGAAAATGCAGGAATTCAGAGTTTAACTGCCTACTTTGTGCACGGTCGAGGAAAGATCTCCCCACCCCCTCCAGACTCCTCAATTAAATGCTTGCACTTTTGCAATGGAGACGGTATTCTCCACTAAATGTAACGTTCAACAACTTCACAATTTCTCTTTCCGTGCATCATTTCCAGGGGTGGTCGTGTACAGTTAAGATAAAAGAATCCAATAACATAAAACTATTTTAATAATTTTTAAAGGAAGTTTAAATGATACACACTCGATCAGGGTCGATGAAAATGGCACTGGTGTCGAAGGGCAACAGGTTGCTAATAAATACAATAGTTTAGGAAAGTGCTGTTTCTGTCATGGAAAAACTATATTCTGGGAAAAATAATACTACTGTAATTCAGTTTTGAAAGCTATTGAGACTTCTTGGATGAAGAATGTAGTTATTAAAGGCAAAAGTACACAATATGTTGTAATGAAATGTTTGTGCTTCACACTTCATTAAATGTTTTGTGAGCCCCTGGGGAAATTCTCTCTCTCACACACAGAAACAGTGTTTATACATGGTGCTATCACTAGAGGGAGTGCATAGAGCAATGTCCAAAGGAAGATCTTGCTATGACTTCAGTATGTTCAATTTAAAACACCAAAACGAGACATGTGAAAAAATATGGGTAGTACCGATGAAAAAGCACATGAGATTTTGCTGTGACTTCGGTAATCTTTATACCTAATTGAGATGACATTTTTTTCTTTAATTTTAAAATAAAATATTATGGGTTTGGGGTGTCTGGGCGGCTCAGTTGGTTAAGTGTCTGACTTTAGTTCAGGTCATGCTCTGGGGTCCTGGGATGGAGTCCCTGATGGGGCTTTGCCCCTCCCCTAACTCTTGCTCTCTAAGAAATAAATAAAATCTTTAAAATATATATATTACGGGTTTTGCTTGAAGTAAAGGTTGATGGGGAACACCAGATGGTTTGAATTAGTGGGATTAACTGGAAAAGCATCAGATTCTAAATTCTGCTACTAAGTAGAGCCAATATCATCACATTTAGGACTCTGAGATTCAGAAAGTTGACAGTTTGGGATCCGTTGACTATATTAACTTACTGTAATTTGAAAGTAAAATGTAAAATAGTGTTACAATTGCAAAGAAATTCACAAAGAAATAAAATTCTCAGGAGGTAAGAAAATCCACTCATAGGAAATACATGAAAAACATAGTGAGTCACTTTGTAAGGTCTCATTACAAAGAATCGTTAATCAAAAAAAGTAAAGTCATGTGAAGAAAAAAAATATTATGGAAGTTCTTGTCTGTTTATACCTGGTTTTGTTTGTTGTATGGACTTTGTCCTCCCAGCAGTGCTTCCTTAAGAGGCACATGTCCAGGCACATGCCTGATCTAAACATACATACCCACACAACATTTCTAAGGAAGACAAAACAAGGAGAAGTAGAAAGGAATCACATTCAAAGCAATATTAAAGAAAATGGGCTGATGTTCTACAGACAACCAGGTATAGAGTACTAACACCAAGATCCTTTCAAAAATGCTATATGAGGTTTCCAAGGAAGTTTTCCCTTGCCTGAAGAACATTTTTTTCCCCTCAAGAAGTATGTTAACCTTAATGGCTTTCCCTAGAGCTAGAATTTCAATTAGCTGCTTTACTACCATGACTCTAGTCACACAAAAAAGTGGTGAGTCTCGAAGAATCTTGTTCTAAGCTATATTCTTCATGTGCACATCTAAGTCGAGTTTAATTATTTTTTTTAATTTCCAGGCTCCTGTATAATAATAGTAAGATGCTAGTTATAAGAAATGCAAAACATAAACTTGGAAGAACATGATACTTGGATTTTCCTCTTTTTAATAAAAATACATGTTATATAAGTTGATTCATTTATTGAACAGTTACAAACATTATTAAAAATGAAAGCTATACAGTGGGGCCGAGAGCAGATGATGCCAGCTGCAACAAAACTCTCAGTCTCTACAATCATTTTTATCTACTCTTATTTAATAATTGAATTCATTGTGTTATATGAAGCATTATGACAATATAATTTTGTATTATACTACATTAAGCATTATGGTAATGTTTTGAAAACCTAAAATTATAAGTTCTTTGAGGAGTTCGCATACTGAGGATTACCAACTGTACAATATCTAATGATGTATTTCTAACTGCCATTTCCAAAATAACTCACCACTACAATAATATTTATGTATGCCTCTCCACAGTTTCTTGAAGTACACGTGAACATCATCTCTAGGGATATTTGGAAGAAAACACAAGTGACAGATAAATAACTAATTAAAACTTCCAAGGTGTCTAAAAGAGCTAAGACAATGCCAAGAGTTCAGAGTCTAGTCTCTGAACTGCAAGTTATATTTCAGTTCTTTAGGTAATTCCAACACTTTTATGCTTATGTAAAAGGCACATAATGTCTAATTTGGATTGCCTAAGTTATCCAAATAAAGGTCAAAACTTACTGAAAGGATTCTTTAAAAAAGTAATCCTCGTCACAAGAAAAAAATATGTTTGGAACTATGTGAGGTAATCAACGTTAACCAAACTTATTGTGATAATCATTTCACAGTGTAAACCTATATAGAAGCATTATGTTATATACCTAAAGACTCATACGACATCTTATGTCAATTACATCTCATTAAAACTGGAAAAAATGATAATTCTATCATAAACATGTCCCTCCACTTATGAGCTGTTCATGCTACACTACAGGTGGGCAGTGCTGGCCCTCTTTAGGATGTGAGTCTTGGCACCCTTCACCTGTCAAGCATGATTTCTTCTCTTTTACTTCATTTGTATATTAAGCCTAGAGAAGCTGTGATGTCATGCAGTTGGGCTCTTGGATATATTCCCCAATTAGGAACCAGCCAGGAAGACAGAAAGCACTCTAGGAGTTCCCAGTGGAGGATTCAAGATAAGACATTGACTATACAGGTGACGGAAAAAAGCCAAACACGGTGGTGAGACAACTCAGAGATTAGCAACAGCAGTAAGTTATGACCACCCTTGAGGATAAAGGGATGAAAGGAGGAGACAGTGCCACCAGAGCCCAAAAGCTGGGTCCAGTGAGCAAGAATCCTAACATGGTGGAGGCCACCCATCAGGAGCTGGGGTCATGGAGGAAGAGGTTGTCCCACTGAAGGCAGAGCCATGGAGGAGATGCAGCTACTGCTGAAGATGCTGAATGTCAAGAAAGAAGAAATAGCCTGGATTTTCCCCTTCTCTCACCCTCAACCATTGTCTTTCTGTGTCCACGGCAACCTGTAAGCTGGGAGGAAGAACATCTCAGGTAATTCTCAACAATAAGAAGAGAGGACAAAGACGATCAGTGCAGGGAACAAATCTGAATGCACAAATGGCAAGAAGATTTCCAAACCAGTCCAATAACTAAACTGCCTACAGCAAATGGCCTGGATCACTTCATCACTTTTTACCTGGTTTCTTTAAAAAAAAAAACAAAACAAAAAAACTCAAAACCCTATACAGTTCTTTTTGTCCTGAGTTTTGCCTCCTCCCAATTCTTCCATACTTTGGCCTGAATATTTCTTCTAACAAGAAAATCTGATTAGAGGGGACTTTCTGGCCCTACCTTCTTCAATATATCCCTATGGTCAATAGACAGATATCTAAACTCCCTCAGATTACACTGATGGTCCTAATTACCTCTTCACCTTCAATTATGTACTACAGTGAGCCATACTGAACTGCTTGTGTTCCAGAACATTCCATACTCTTCTTGCCTTCCCGTATTTGTCTCCAGGTGAACAACCACTAATTCCATGTGAGGTAGTAGCCATGATCATGGACTCTAGAGCCAGATGGTCTTGGTCTGAACCCAAGCACCAATGCTTACTAGTTATGAAGACTTGATTGAGTTATTTGAACTCCCTGTGGTTAAACAGTTTCCTCATCTATAAATTCAGGATAATAATAGAACCTACCTCACAGGGTTGCCTTAAAGATTAAATGAGAGTTGGTACATGGAAAGCACTTATAACAGTGGCTGGCACATAGTACCACATACACATCTGTTGTTGTTGTTGTTGTATTATTATTATTATTATTTTATTCTTTAAGACAAATTAATTACTACCACTTCTGTAAATGCCTCTCATGGAAAAAGCCAGGTGCTCCTTTTCTTAAGCTTCCTCTACTCCTTTCTTTGCACTTCTCCAATCATACTGTGGTCTGTGTGTATACTGGTCTCCAATAACAGTGGACAGACAGTTTGAGGGCAGAGGTCTGAGCCCAGCCATCCTGGTCTCCCTAGGTCTCCTGCAGGGCATGACCCAAGTGAATATTCATAAAGATGAGCATCTTTCACAGGAAAGAAATTTCTAAACAATATAATCTAAGTAGAACAGGATAAGAACAAACTTAAATTTAATGATAATAGTGTCTTGGGATCTTTAGATAATAGCAATTCTAGAACTTTGGCCTTTATGATTCTTCAGGGGGAGAAAAAGTATTCTTTTAAGGCAGGTTTTGCCTCTGAAACCACTTCTGTGTGCATATCACAATCCCCAATTTCCTTCTACAGTCTTTCCAGTGCCATGTTTCCTTATGAAGTTCTCTTTGACACCTGCAACCAGAAGATGGCCATTCTGTCACCGCTGACCGTTCTAGTAGCTTTGTCAGCTCTTGCATCACTTTGCATACCCAGCAATGGAGCCACCTTTTAAATATTAAATCTGAATTCTTCACTCTGCCCACAGGTTCCTAACACCCCAGACCTATCAATATCCTCCCACTGTAACACTCTGACTTTATGGAAATTCTAGCTTTGACCCCTCCCCTCTTCTCCCAGTTGATCACGCCCCTCCTGTCACATTTTCTCTCTTCCTCTTGTTTCTCACTGCACAAACCCAAAAGGATTTCAGGTGGGGAAAAACAAAAACAAAAACAAAAAAGAAAAAACAAACCCTGCAATCTACCTTCTACTCTTTCAATAGCTTGTAAAGGTCACTAAAATGATGTATTGCATAAATCAGGACTTTTTATCCAACACGATGTCCTGAGCCTCATCTGAGAAAATGCTTTTGAGTTCCTTAAAAATCCTACTAGCTGACTGATGATCTGTCTCTAGCCGTGTGAAGACAAATGGTGTTAAAGGGATGTGTCAATCCCTTCTGTGGTATTTGGGGTGTACTGGGATGGTAGTGTTCACTGGCCATGTAATGTGAAAGAGACAACTCACCAGTGAGTATCCTCCCGCTCTCTTCACCACACTGGTCCTGCACTTTCTGGCTTTCACCCTCAGTCATCCTGTCCTTTCCCCATTTCATGGTAGCCATAATAACGATGTCCAACAGGAGCCAATTCTAACATTGATTTTCTTCACTTAGAATGAGAGGAAAATCACAAACCGCATTAAGCTGGAATACATATAAATCCATGGTTCCCAATTTTACCCTGACCCTTAAAACCACTTGTAAATGGTTCATGTGTCTTCCATCAACTTCTCCCACTTGCCTAAGGAGCTATTCCAATTGCACCCACACAATTTCCATAGCACAAACTCAGTGTTAACTTCTTTAATAAATTAATTCAGTCGAGTAAAGTCTAGCATCAGTTTCCCCTATATTCTCTTATTGCAAACAAGTGGTTCCCAGGAGGCCTTGCATTTTTTGAAACGTCACTTTAGTTAAGCACTAATGCAAGGCAAGTCAAGGATGAAAAAAAGTTGTTGGTTGCTGAGCATATGAAGTGAACATTTATTACTTTAGCCTGATTAGTACTCATTCTTCTTTCCTATGAGAGCAGCATAACGCATTTCCCTCAGACTGGCCAATCAAAGATCGGCATGCCTCCACCTGTCCCGCATGCTGGTCATAGTAACTGGTTCAGGGTAGACAAATGACTTAATTAGTAATAAAGTGATTCACATGGGTGGGATTTTACTGAAAAGGTTGGGGAAAAAAAGTATCTCTCTCTCTCTCTCTCTCTTTTTTTTTTTTTTTTTTTTTTCCTGGGGCAGTTAAGCACAAAGAATACAAGCCTGGAGTAAAGGGTGTGCATTTCTTTCCCATTTAGGGAAAATCAGTAGAATGGAGCCGACAGAGAAAAGTAGAATCAAGAAATTTTTTTGACCTTTTAAAAAGTAAGTTTGATACGTGATTAACACTTTTTGAGCACCTGGACCGGGTCATCAGTCTGGAACTGATAATGGGCAAATTTCCATCTTCCATAAAAGTTATATTTTTATTATAATTAACTTAAATAAGAAAGCAAAGAACCCCCAAAACACCTGTGATCATTAAAGAAATTCAATCAGCAGATTAAAAAGTCTACCTTCCAGGGCGCCTGGATGTCTCAGTGGGTTGTGCCCAAATCTTGATTTCAGCTCAGATCATGACCTCAGGGTTGTGAGATTGAGTCCTGCATCAAGCTCTGTGCTCAGTGGGGAGTCAGCTTGAGAGTCTTTCTATTTCTATCCCTCCACCTCGCTCCCCACCTTCTCTCTCAAGCAAATAAAGAAATCTTAAAAATAAATAAATAAATAAAAAGAACAAGTAGTTCTCTTGGCAATTTATACCAAACTTCCAAAAAAGAAAGAAAAAGAAAATCATCTCAAGCAATTTTATGATTAATATAAATCTGAGTCAAAATCAGAAAAGAACAGTATAAGAAACAATCATTATAAGCCAATTCCACTTTCAATGTAGAATGAGGCTAGACCAGAAAGTTTGATTTAAGTTTAAAGACTGCCAAGAATAATGACTAAAATGTAGTTCATTGGTGACCTTTATTTCAATTTCCTCTTGAACCAGTAAACAAATAAAACACAAAATATATGAGGCGAAGACACAAGAGTATACATAGGGCTTCCCTGTTCCTGCCAAGTTTGTTAGAAAAAGCACTTCCGAAGTTTTGTTTTCCAAAGAGAGGGCAGGATGAACAACCTACCCCATTAAGGAGCCCCCATCAACCGCTTGCTTCCATTCCTGAATTAGAAAAGGAGAGGGGTCACATCATAAAATCAGGAGTTTATCTACTCCTATATAAAGCAATGTCTGTCTGCATTACAACTATACAATTCTGTGTCACTAATATGTTGTGGTTTTTATTGTAATGCTAGTCCCAGAGTAGGCGTGGCCGTAACCTATTACAAATAGTCACAAAACTCACAAAAATGTATAACTGCAAATTGAAGTCTACAGCGTATTTTTTAAAGGGGGAGGGGAGGAGAAGAAATAAATGTGTCCCCCATAAGGGGCACTAAGAACAACAAAGGGGAGCCTATGATGGAAAGCAGTTTAGAAATCAGAGATGTTTCTTTCAGAGATGTTTAACTTTTATTATTTTTTTATAAAACTGAATAATGTTCAGTTCTTATTCATCTATTTACCCAAGTTCATGCTCATTAAGTGAAATATATATCACAGAATGTTGGACTTTCTGAACCTGGCTGCCTGTGGAAATGTATTCCTTCCCAAATGTCCACCGCCAGCTGGAATTTCCTCCTCTTCTGGCAGTAGTAGTTCATGCTTTTTATCAGTATTGCTAGGATTCCTCTGTGTCTGCTTTTAGGCCTGTGTGTGTCCTAGTGAATTCTTCCTTCTTTTTATCTGTTTCCTTTTAAAGCTGTTTTAAGGTTCATTGCTTCTTGACCTCTTCAGCCTTGCAGTTCTTCTAGCCCCGTGCAATTCCCCAGTTGGGGCTTCAAGATTCTATTACTGCTGTGCTGTCAACAACCTTTTCCCCCCTCCCTTCTTTCACCAACTTTTGGCTACTCCCTGATCACATTCAGGGTGCAAAAACGCTAGGAGTGAACAGTCAACCAATCCACAACCCCCACCAGCAGCACATACGACAGAACCTATTTGGAATCCTTTTCCATGATGACTAGCTAATGCAGCTAAACTGCCTAGCATCAGTTCAGCCTCTGGAAGCAACCCAAACAGCAACACAAGAAGGGAGTCAAGGATTAACAAATGCTCACAGAAATGTTCACAATTGATGGCCCAGACAAAACAGTGCATCCCAGCTCATGAGGGTCTGCATATCATTACAGAGCTATGGAAAGGTATGCTTCCCTGGGAAGGAAAGACCCCCTTTCCATCATAATGTAGCTTTGTTGTTTACATCTTGTCTGCTAGCTGCATTGACTGTGGTTAAGAACTGCATACCACAAGAAGAGTATATAATGGCAGTGGGAACCACAAAGATGATGTTTATTCCATATCTAAGCCAATAAGTGCAATGCAGTATTTCATGGGTCCTCATCTTTTCCCATCTTATATTAGACGGATCCTTTCAGCAGGAGTTTTAATGCATTGTAAACCTACTTGGTGGCAAGCTTTAAAAGTATTTAATAAAGGAATGTGGAGGAAACGTCATCAAGGAGCGAGGTTTGCCTTAATGATTCCTTAACCTGTTTATTATTATCTCCTGCTTCCTAGAGATGATGGTTCAGCAGTTCTACAAATCAAGCTGAAAAAAACCTGAGACTTTTCGGAGCCAAAGATCCTTCAGCTCTACAGGATAATGTAGCCTGCTAGCCTTCCATTATGGGCAGGCTGTGGTTTATTCTATTTCCTCAAAGGGACCTTCTGGAAGGAATTTTATGGCCATAGTCTTCATGGGAGCATCAAGCAATCAGTGGCATGTGTGGGAAGAGAAAGCACTTGTCCAAAAGGCTATGACTTCAGTTTTCCTTCCTACTTGCTGCCCAGGACTTGGTGGTCTCCTTTAGACCCAATGCCTTTTTGGAGAAAGCACTTTAAAAGTTATCTCTAGGGGCGCCTGGGTGGCTCAGTGGGTTAAGCCACTGCCTTCGGCTCAGGTCATGATCCCAGGTCCTGGGTTCGAGCCCCACATCGGGCTTTCTGCTCAGCGGGGAGCCTGCTTCCTCCTCTCTCTCTGTTTGCCTCTCTGCCTACTTGTGATTTCTCTCTGTCAAATAAATAAATAAAATCTTTAAAAAAAAAATAAAAATAAATAAAAAAATAAAAGTTATCTCTAGACCACACTCATTCATAGAACAGACAACACAGGGAAGGCCTGAAGTTTCCTGTTCAATAAATGGCCGAGGTAAAGAGATAGAACTCGAATGGAAAAGTTTAGGAAAAATACTTCTGGCTCCCTGAACGGGAGCTAGTCTTACTTGGAGGAGGATGTCTGGGGAGCTGATGCGAATCACCTCCCTCATTTTCACATGGCCCAACCTTTCCCTTTGGTAAACACACTTTTCTACAGATGGGGACATTCTGCTGACTTCTACCGGAAAGATCTACAAGCGAAGGTGAAGCCAAACTATATGGAGCAAATGAAAATAGAACCCATGAGATAGCCTGACACTTTATAGAAGTAAATATGACCAACTCAGACCCACAGGAAAGCATTTTATGGCAAAGATTGTGTCCTTTCGAAGAAAAGATGAGGCATTTTATTTTTCGAAATGAAACCTGAGATTAGTGAAACTATTGCCAGGTGCCTGGTAGAAATTATTTTGTCTGTAGGGACTTCATGGTGCTCTCTCATGAAAAGAAAAATTAACCTTCAATGAATAAAAAAATCTTTAAATTCCATGTTGGTAAAATTATTCTTACATTGCAGTTCTCATCAAGGACTAATATATATATAACGCTTGATGTTTTTCCATTAAACTGTTTTTGAGTTATGAGTGACCAAAAAAATAAGTTTGAACATATTGAAAGAAAAAAATGAAAAGACAGATCTTTCATGTCCCTTAGCTAGAAAGGTCGTTATTTACACCTCCGGCAACTCTCTCTACACCCTTCCCCAACCCCATGTTGTGAAGGGCAATACCATTAGTTACAAGTTTTAGGTAGAAAACATTTTTACTTTAATATTTACTTTAATTCAACAAATATGTATGCCTAGTGAGGCCAAAATTGTGTACTGAGTGCAAAAAACATGTGATGATAATATGGCATTTGGATTTTTCTTTAAAAAAGGAGCAAGCTGTATATAATTAGGAATGATGACCATTTAAATTCTGGAAATGTCAAATTTGAAATGTCTGTAAGACCGTCAAGGAGGGGATGTTCATCAGGAAGCTGGAAACTTGGTCAGAAGACAGGTAAAATTGGACATATTGGGGTGGTAGTCTTCTGTGTCATATGATGTAATACAAAGTAGGTTTCCAATGAAAAATTAAGTGACCACTACTATTTTAATCTCTTCCTTAAAATATCTTGTAAAGTGATAAATATACTTTCCTTGGAAGTATTTCACAACAAATAGGTTCAATTCTCTCCACAGCCAGCCAAGCATGTGAAGGGCTCAGGGAACCACAGTAACTCTTTTAGGGAGGCTACCTAGCCAGGTCCATGAGGAGCGAGATGGGGCCCTGAGAACACAGCAGTGCCTGGGAAAGAGGAGAGGAGAGAGTGGGAAGCTGAGCTATAGAACTGGTGAGAAAGCACTTTCTAAAGAATTGGTAAATATAGAGATTTTTCATGTAAAGAGTAAAAAAAGAATTGGAAAAACAAACAAAGTTACAAGGTGGGAATTGGTTGCTAACCCATTTAAATTTTATATTTCTTTTTCTTATCACCCTGAAAAATATTTTCCTCCCTAAAACTTAGAAGCCATTTTTCAAAGTCGGGAATTGTTCTGTGGTCCAAATAACTTAAACAGAACTTTGCTACTATCCTGCAATGTATTTCATTGTAAGCCTATATCGAATTTTTGGTGTCTCATTTATTCATTCATCCATTTATTATTTAGGTATTTTTTCAGGCACAATCACCAATATCACTTTTCTTAAAGAAGTACCCCTATACAAAAATGCCCATTTGGCTATTAGAAATTTTTCTTACAGAAAAAAGAAAGAAGTCAGTAACAAGCAAAATCCTTTAGAGATCCTTGAATGAATCTGGTTCCATAAATGCCTTCATTTCTTCTTTTATAAAAACAAAGTAACGCTAGGCAGGAGAAATATTTGCAGTTTGCTTTAGAGGACTGGATAGGTGGTGTATAACGACAAGTTGGGTTACTGATGCTATTAGCTAATGCTGGACATCAGCCCTCTGCAAATCATCTCATGTCAAGCCAAACCCTCCCAGAGACGAAATGGGGGCATGCTGTTCCAATACGGAATGATCGATCATACTACAGCTTATTTGTCCATTTGCTCCATGTCACATCAAACATCAAGGTGGTTGGTTAAAATCGTTTTGACTTGTCATAACTTTGGCATCCTATTGGCTGATTTCCATACAGCTCTACATTAAGATCTTGGGTTAGAGAGTCATAAAGACCTGAGATCGAGTTACAGCCCCACCATTAGCAGGCACATAACTTTGGGCAAGTCAGTTCACCTCTCTGATCCCGGTCTTCAGTATCATCTATAACATGAGGATTTATAATGATATCCACCTCAAGAGTTGTCAGAATTAAAGAAGGTAATGCCTGAAAAGTTTTGAATAGAGTCTGAAGAACAACAGATACTGTCAATATATTTTTATTTTTAGTATTATTAATCTGATTCGTATATACAGAGTTCACACAGTTTGAAAAAAAATTAAAGCCAAAAATGACTGTGATAATCAGAATTACATTCTCCTTGAATGTCGAAGGGAGGAAATCTCTTTTCCTACCCCCCCCCCTTTTTTTTGGAACAGGATTTTTCATTCTCTCTCTTTCATATTATGTTAAAGCACTCATCTGCTGAGGACCTTTTTTCTTATCAGAGCATATACTAGGTTTGATCCCCAACAGCCCCTGGACCCTTACAGGAGTCATACAGCCAAGCTGAGGCAGCAAAGCTAGACATTGGCTACAGTGCTACTAGCATTGGCTACTTTGGCAATACAGTATCTTGGATTGTCTGCTGGCAATGGGCCGACAGAAAAAAGTCATATGGGAAAAGCATGAAAGCGTGAGGTGCAAAAGGATCTAGTCACAAATTCTTGAGATGGAAAGAATTGGAAGGAAAATAGCTCTGCGGGATGTCAGTTTGTGTAGCAATGAATCTGATCTGCCAGAGTGCTGTACTACCAAGGACCAAAGCAAGTCTTTCCTGGGACTTACTTTGGAATATACATTTGGTTTCAGCTGAAATTTGTAATAGAGACTGAGGTTCAGGCAAGTAAAGAGAAAGTGGGTACAGTGTACAGTGGATCTGATTTTGGACTCTTGAATTTTTAAAATAACATTTGTTAAGTCATAGGATTTTTAGAAACAAAAATAGAATTTGAAGGTATTAAGATTTGACTCGAACTATTTTAAAATAATAAACCAGCACGCATATATACTAGTTCTCATCCATTTTTTAGTAAGAAAATGATTATTGTCTCATGAATTGTAGCTTTCTTGTCTGGCACTAAATAATGCAACCTTAGTGAGAAAATCAGGGCTCTGAGACACATTACAAACAGTTACAAATATAGCAGCTGCATTACTCTAGTTCTTGCTAGCGCAAGTTTTCATTATAAATATGGATATTAAGAGGTGCATCATTCCTATGTGTGCATGTTCTAATCAGATTCTTGACAGATAGAGAAATGAACTCCTCTACGTGTGAGTGAAGATACTTTCTTTTCTTTCAATTTTTTTTTTTCTAGAGACAAAAAAAAAAGGCACTTTTTTTGAAAGCCTCTTTCTTGAGGACCAAGAGCCTTTAGATTGAGACAGGAATGAAATCCCACCTCTCTGTAGAATCTATACCTAGTCTTTAATTGTGCAATTACATTACCATTGCAGGAAATTAAAAAAATACAAACTCCCACCAAGCTTTTCATTAAGGCTCCAACCAAAACAAACAAAAAACAACATCTGATTTCTTGCTTGAGGACAGATAACCCGTTGTAGGGCATCTTCACGTGTCTGAAGAGCAGACTGGACAACTGTTTTGCACACAGACTTTTGGTAAGCGACCTGTTTTCTCATCCATGTCTCATTCTTGCCTTCCATTTTACCTGATGCTTCAAAGTCCTGAGCCTATCCTAAATTATTATTTAGGTCAGCAGTTCCCTGATGTGGTCCCCAAACCAACAACATCAGCATTAGCTGAGAACCTCGCAGGAATGAAAATTCTCAGGCTCTACCCCAGACTTACTGAAGCAGAAACTGCGGGTATGGGGTCTGGCAATCTGTTTTAGCAAGTACACTGGGCAATTCTGACGCACACTGGCATCTGGGAACCATAGATATGGAGTAGATTAGCTCCTTTGGAGAACAGAGCTGCTCTCTGCACTCTGGTTTACTGTGCTCTGCTCTAGCAATCTCTACTCTTCCATCTGCTCTCAACATTCAAATATGTGTTCAAGTCTGTGTTCTCCTAATGACCTCATTCCTATTCCCTTAATTTGTGTGTTGTTTCAGCCTTTTCTTTCTTTTCTACCACTTTATTGGGGAGTCAGGGAGGGCGAATTGACAGACATACGTTATTGGGCTATTATCCTTAATCTCATATGTGTATAGCCATTTCTAAGCACCAGTATATTCAGACTTAGTGCCCATTTATCTTTCCTAAAATTGAAATCACTAAAGGTTGGTCTTGTGGGGTGTGTGTGTGCGTGTCTGTGTGTGTGTGTGTGTGTGTCTTTAAAAAGAGTAAAATTTTTGCTTTGGAGACGAGCTCCTTTTTAGTTCATTACCTCCCTATTTTATCTTTACTAATTACTTTTTTTATCTTTACTAATTACTTCTTTCCAGCTTCTTGAGTTGAGTATTAATTTTTTTTTGCTCTCTAATAAATGCATTTACGATTATAAATGTACCTAAAAGTACTACTTTGCCTAGTTCTCATTTTTGATACGTGCCTTCATTATCACTTATTTTTAATGAAATGTGAAGCTAAATTGAAATTTAACATAATTTATTAAACCAAAATTATTTGAAAAAGCTTTTGTTCTTTTTCTTTTTCATGAGGAATGTACAAGGGCACCTGGGTGGCTCAGTCAGTTAAGTATCTGATTTGGCTGAGGTCACAAACCCAGGGTCCTAGGACAGAGCCCCACATTGGGCTCTCTCTGCTCAGCAGGGAATCTACTTGTCCCTCTGCCTCTCCTCCCTGCTCATGTGCACACTCTCTCTTGCAAAAATAAATAAAATCTTAAAAAAAAAAAGAATGTAGGTATTGATATGGGTGGGAGAGACAACTGACATTTAAGAATTTATTTGAAATATTTTTGTGGCTTAGTATTTCTTCAACTTTTATTACTCTTCTTTGTGCATGTGACAAGATTATGTACTAGGCTTTGAAATACAAAATTCTACATGTATATATTAGGCCAGACTTGTTTATTATGTTATTTAAATCTTCTGTACCTTGACATTTTAGGTCTATTTGATCTGTTCAGTTCTGAGTTATATTAGTCTTCCGTTATGATTATGAATTTGTTATCTTTCCATACAATTTTGCTTTCTATATTTTCAACAATTTTGTTAAAAATGAATGTCTGTAACTGCTTTATTTTCTGAAGGGACTGTATACTTTTTATTATGAATTTATTATTATTATTTTAGGTTTTTTAACCTTAAATTTTACTTGCTTAAAATAACTATATTTCCATTTTGAAATATTTGCATGGTATATATCCTTTTTATTTTTTTATTAGATATCTTCCAGTCCTGTCACACATAGATAGCATATAGGTAGATAATTTTTTTTAAAGTACAATCTGAGAGAATCTGGCTTCTTATGAAATTATGATGTTTATTGAATGAATAACATCTTTGGATTCCTTCCTGTTTCTTACTTTAGGTTTTCAATTAATTGTCCATTATTTTGATTTGTTTCATTTCTTATATTTGTTAATAGGAGGGATTTTTTACTGTTCTTTTCTTGGTTTGAAAGTTGTGTGTTTTATTTTAAATTGTCCACTTGTTACACGAAGTTTTAACATACTTTAAATGTTTTTCCATAAATACCTAGAATCACAGTACATGTGAAGTTCTCTATTCCCACATTCTCCTCTGCACAACCCACCCTAGCCACAGCCATACCCATGTTGAGATTTTTCATTCTGTATTATCTTTACTACTCTTAGACAACTATACATTTTGTTTATTTCTTTGCCTACCACTGTTTACTGTATCATATCTACCATTCTTTTTGATTCATTTTTCATTTTGTTGAAATACACCCCGCTCTTTCAAGGAGTCCTTGCATATCTATTAATGATAGTTTGGCTGTGTTTAGAATTTGGAGTTCAAAGTCATTTTCTTTCTGAACTTTGATGTGCCTAGGTTATACTTTCTTATTCACTCTGTTTGACTCAGAGTGGGACTGTCAATATAAATATTCATACTTGAGGATTTATTAATTTTTACATTTTATTTCCTCTATTATTACATACTTAACAGATTTTTTTTGTTTGTCAATGCCCTAACAAGAATATTATCTTGCCCTGATAAGGATATTAATAATACTTATACAGTGTACTTCTGTTTGTTCTATTAATTTGACTCCCTCGGCCATTAAATGCTTTTGTTTGCTTGCTCAAGTGGTGCCTTTTCATTCAGGGCTCCTTGCTGGCCTATCCATGGTGCTATTTCTATAGGCCACCAGAACAGTATTGTTTTTAATGTGAAGAGAGGAGAGAGAAGGAGAGGCCCTGTGACAACAGCTGGATTTTCTGGGTTGAGTCCACAGTCTGTTCCTCCTGGATGCGACCAGACACCTTGGGCACTGCCTACTTCCCAAATTCAGGCTCCTACACCCTCTGTCTTCAATGGAAGCAGACGATTCCATGTTACTTGCTTTTCCTTACTCTGAGCCTGTTAAGACACATTTTTCTCACTTTAAAGGTGGGGAAAACTGGGGGCACCTGGGTGGCTCAGTCGGTTAAGTGTCTGCCTTCGGCTCAGGTCTTGTGGGATTGAGCCCCACATTTGGCTCCCGGCTCAGCGGGAAGTCTGCTTCTCCCTCTCCTGATGTCCCTCCCCTTCTGCTCCTGCTCCGTCTCTCGCTCTCTCTCTCTCAAATAAATAAAATCTTTAAAAAAAAAAAAAGGTGGGGTAAACAGAAGTACAATGGGGCAGAGCAATTTGTTCTAGCATACTACTAACCAGTGACAGAGCCAAGAACAAAATTTAAATCTCCACACTCCTGGGTCTATAGTTATTTCCTAGATCACGCCAAACAGAACAGTTACCTTGGTCTGATTTGATTAGCTGCCGTTAAACTACTGACCATTTAGAGAAAATAATTTTTAAAAAGTAAAATCATATCATTAGGGGAAAAGAGAAATCAACTATCTTTTAAAGTTTTTTTTTTTTTTAGGGACACCTGGGTGGCTCAGTCATTTTAGTGTCTGCCTTCAGCTCAGGTCATGATCCCAGAGTCCTGGGACAGAGTCCCAAAGCAGGGAGCCTGCTATGCCTTCTGTCTGCTTCTCCTCCTGCTTGTGTTTTCTCTCTCTCTCTGACAAATGAACAATTAAAAAAAAAAAAAACCAACTTAAAAAATTTTAAAAAAATAATAAACTAGTTTTTTAAAGAATTTAATGTCAAAGGCTAATACAGAAAAAAAAAAGTATATTTTTCTCCATAAAATGAGATTATACCAAAAGATTCAAAGGAGACATTTTACAGGGTGCATATTAATGTTGATAGCCACAAAGGTTAGCCCAGGAGTTCTCTTCTGCTTCTGCTAATGCTGCTGCTGCCACCTCACCACTCACTTTGGGCAAACTGGGTCTCTGATCAGACCAAGGACACCGCAAAGCTGTGAAAATTCGATCGAGTCCCCATGAAGCTGAAGCACTGGTGTGGAATGTGACCTAACACGAGCAATCACTTAATAATGTCAGTGTCTTAAAAGGGAATTCTGCAAGCCTGCACATGCATGCTGGAAAGAGAAAGCAGATTTGATCAGACTATCCATGTCATCTCAGAAACTGTACGAATCTCATATCCAAATGGAAATTCAGGCCAACAGTAAGGAATAGACAAATTCTAAAATGCTGAGCTATGTTAGGACGATGGGACCATGGGATGACTGTGTTTTAAGGATTCTTTGTGATTTTCAAACGTCATGCAGTAATGTTGTATCAGATAGCTTTTGCTACATAACAAACCAAGCTAAAACTTAATGGTATACAAAAAATAAACTATTTCATTAAAGTTATGCAGTTGACAGTGTGGGTCAATTTGACCAATTTGACCTGGACTTTCTTTGTGTCTGCAGTCAGAGGTCAGGTGAGCAGAAGCAGGCTGACCTTGAGCTCTGGCACCTTGGCCCTCCCCACACTGAGGAGTGAATTTCACTGCTACTATCATGATTTTAGGATGCCTTTGGGGAGGATGAACACTGAAATTCCTATCCTATTAAAAATAAACCTGTAATTATTCAACTTAAAAAATTCACTGAAGAAAATGATGTAATGGTCTATTTGAGATATCTTAAGCCACTGAGTTATAATTGCAGAAATTTTTATTTTCCAATAATTTCTTTCAGTTTTATTGCCAACTCCCTTCCCATGAATAATTTCTAAATCCAATTTCATGGCTCTTCTGTCACCTTTAGTTAGTCACACTTGGTTCAGACCAACCTCCCATTAGAGTCAGGATTCTTCCCTACTTGGACCCTTGAAGGCCAGCAGACCTTTGGTTTTAGAACTTTGCTCTGCTCCCTCTCCCTTGCACTTTTCCTTTGGTGTTAGTATAGGGGGCATGTAGGGAGAAGATCCATTTCCTGACAGGTCTTAGCATGGCACACAGTCTGTCCTCTTCTTCGATGGCCCAAACACTCTTCCCTTATATGAACAACCAACTTCAACAGTGCAAAAATTCCTGTTGCTTTTTCTCTATGGTCAGCCCCCTTAATCAACTGTGGTCTATGAAGTAGAGTGGACAGGAACCCAGCTGGCACTGGGTTCAACTCCAAGGTATTTCCTTTAAAACTATGAAAGCATCTTCAAGACTTGGCCCTCGCCTGGCCACCATATTACATCCCAAACTCTAGGAGTTCCCAGGAAGCTGACATTCACCCCTCCCCATCTCATCTTTATTCTGCAACTCTTCCCAGCCCATTCTTGGGAACCATAAAATACTCAAGAGAGTCAATTCGTGCCTCCTCCATTTGGCTCTATTTTCCCGCTATCGTTCCTTAATGCCCCTGCCCTCAGAACACCAAGGCAAGTTTGCACGTCCTATTGCTTAGGAGACATCAAGTGGGGAACGAATGTCCTTTTCTTGCTGACACCTACAAACCTCATGAGGAAGACTTTTATTATCCATTCCCTTTAGCTTCAGAGGAGCTTATTATCAATTCCCTTTAGATTTAAATGTCTGCTTCTCTTTCCTTTGGGAAAGGTAAGAGGAGGTCAGGGCCTCTAACAGTTATATCCTGGCCCCTTTCCAATATTCTTTATACTAAGGGAGGATAAGTAGACAGTGGGAAAAGTAGTGGTTGGGAAAAGGTGTTTATCTCTGAATCTGCTCAAATGGCACTTTTTAGCAAGCCCTTTGGGAAAGTAACTGGAATCCCAGCCTGATGTTCTCTCTGAATTTCAGAATACATAGTGGCCTTTGCTCTCAGCTGCGAGTTCTCAATACTGGGAAGTTAAAAAAGATTACACATTTTACACCACCATGCTATACAGAATAAGTCTTTAATCAACGTAAATGTTAAAAAAAGAGTCCCAGGTGTAACCTCACTATTGCTGTGAATAGAAGACTTTTATTTCAACTTCGGTGGCCCATTTTCCTTTACCCTTGTTGTAGATCACTCTTCTTCTTTTTCTTTTTACATATCAAAACAATTTATTGTAAGAGTTTAACAGTATCTCTATAGGTATTGATTAGTTTAAATATCACAGTTCATTCTCCTTCCTTCAGCACCAAGAAAATTGATGTGATGGCCTGTCTTAAGTTGGTTTCCTCTATTGGTCTTTTATCTGACAAGACACCTTTGGCAAAGTAATGACAAGGGCTCATCAATAGGCTACTTTTCATCTGCCTGACACTGAAATCAATGGACTGCAGAAGAAGTCCTTCTAGCAGCATTGTCAGAAATGATCACCGTGCTGGACAGAGCATGCTACCTGATTTCTCTGAGCACTCATTCATTCTTGAAAGCTTTCTCTAGGCTGTTACAACAATGACCCTGCTTAGAGGTCAGAGATAAAGATGCTGTACAATCAAAGGATGCTCTGTAAGTCTGGAAAGGGGAAACTCTCTCAGAGTGTGAGATGATATAATGGTCTGCATATCCGGCCCCTGGGAGAAATCACATTCTCCATCTCAGGGACATGTGACCTGTGGGATCTGCATTTGTGGGACTGGAAACCCTAATCTGTCATAAGTGACAGCTGGGAGTAGAGGGTTACACCCAGCACCAAGGAAAGAACTTATCCGAGTAAAAGTGGTTGGATTGGCATAATCAGTTTTATGAGAAAAAATATCTTCAATCAAAAATTTAAAAATAATACAGACATGGTTATATAATAGTTTGCTATGGTTAGCCAATAATAATAATTCAGTAGAAGAAAACAATTTATCTTGTAACATATTTAACATATTTAGATCATTTACAATCATCCTCACAATTAACACATAGAACACTGAATTCTACTAGCAATCGTAAGCCTCATAGAATTAGGTCTCCCTGACTTAGAAACTGCTGGGCTTGGGTTCATTCTAAAATAATAATGTCCTAGAAACTTGCAGCCTTCAGGTGGAACTCTAAAGTAGAAGAAAAACTGAAGAATGCTGATTTCAGAGGGTGACATCCAAAGTATTTGGACTTCTGACTATCTAACTCATCAGGGCACTTGATTGTTTTTCTGCTTGAAGAGATACAAAAACATCATGCCCGGGGCGCCTGGGTGGCTCAGTGGGTTAAGCCTCTGCCTTTGGCTCAGGTCATGATTTCAGGATCCTGGAATTGAGGCCTGCATCAGGCTCTCTGCTCAGCAGGGAGCCTGCTTCCAACCCCCCTCCCCTGCCTACTTGTGATCTCTCTCTCTCTCTGTTAAATAAATAAATAAAAACGTAAAAAAAAAAAAACAAAAAACACCCTAAAGGGCAAGAAGTTCTTTCACAGAAACGAAACAAAACAAAACAAAAAAACCCCAAAAACAAACAAACAAAAGAAGAAACAAAGAAACACAAAACAAATTTTGCCCACTTCAAGTGTACTTTCTTTTTTCCTCATATTGGCGGGGCACTATATACTCTTTTCCCCAGAAAAACAATTGCTTATTCTAAAGTAGCAATATGAGTCTTGAGATGTTTTCCCCCTTCTCTCCTTGTCCCCATCAGTGGTGCAATGCAATGACATGCGATGACAATATATAAAATCCAGGAAAGCTGTGAAGCTATGTAGGTAACTAATAGATTCAGAGATAACTGTCAAGAATTCCTCTGAGGAGTTAGGGGGTATGTATTTCAATGGCATCTTACTAATGGGGTCGCCCACAGAAACCCTAACCAAAATTGCCTGGAAAGAGAATGTGTGGGTGCAGTAAGGGAAACCCTACAGGAACACTGGTCACAATGCCATGGGCCAGGTATTCCCTTAGAAGTAAATATCCTGTAAAACCCCAAAAGGCAGAGTCAAAGCACGACTATGAATCCCAGAAGAGAGGGAAGGTGAAACTGCAGCCCCTATGAGGTCTAAGGAAAGAAGCAAGACATTAAATGAGTCAAGTGGTCTGGATTTAGAGGGATGAGAAGTCAGTCAGCAGTTTACTTCTAAGAGTCACCTATGAGATTAAGGACAAAGGGGGATTTCCCTCAACGCAACAGTGAAAGGAGGATAAAAACGAGCAGGAATTACTTCCTCTAAGTCCAGTAAGCATTACTTTCTCCTCCTAGCTGGCAGGACACTAAGCAAGAACTCAGTGATCTGAAAACCTTGATGTTGCCTCCAAGACTATGCAAATTCTCCCAGAACATAATTTGCATGAGATAAAAACGGGTTGGTACTCAACAGCTGCTTCTTTGCTAACAGGAAGAGCTGGTTTCATCAGCAATCCCGCAACCCATGCACAGAAGGACCCTGCACTTGGTTTAATGCTCTGTCTTCCTCTTCAAATTTCTAAGAATTTTCAAACAAGGGGCCCCATATTTTTATTTTGTGCTGAGCTCCACAGATCCTCAAATTTATTCTCTGTCTTCCAAGTGGCCAAGTGTTCCTGGAGAGTTTGGCCCTTCTGTAGCTCAGAGTGGTTTTTATCCATCTGTGTCACACACCGTGGTCTCATTCCCCTGCCAGTAAATTGGTGCAGGGCTAGGTTGAAGATGCCATTCACATAAATAAGAACCCAGAAGGAAGCTGGAAGGTTTCTGGAAAACCTTTCCTCAATCTTAAAAAGGGACACTGGAGGAATGTTCTCCTTGTTCCTATCTCAAAATACCGATGAATGAGGATGTCAGCATATATCCTGAATCTGACCACCTCCCCCTCCCTGCACTGCGAGAACCCGGGCTACTCTCATAACCCGTGAAGCACACTCCTATTTCCATTCTCAGGCTTTACAGTCAGTTCCCCACAATGGAGACAGAGTGTATGCCTACAAACAGAGATCATTTACCTACCTGTTCAAATCTCTCCAGGAACTTCCCAACTTATGATAAAACTCAAAATTCTAATCATGGCCTATAAAAGCCCTTAGGATCTGACATTGGCTACCATGGAAATTCGAGACATATTATATATCCTTCAGAAATGTCTCCCATATTCTTAAACATGTTGGGCTATTTTCCAAGAATTCACTCTTTGAATTCATAATATTTCCCTCAGAATTCACTGTTAATTAATAGTAACCATATTAGGGGCGCCTGGGTGGCTCAGTGGATTAAGTGCCTGCCTTTGGCTCAGGTCATGATCTCAGAGTCCTGGGATGGAGCCCCGCATCAGGCTCCATGCTCAGTGGGGAGCCTGCTTCTCTCTCTGCTTCTGCCTGCTTCTCTGCCTGCTTGTGCTCTCTCTCTCTCTCTCTCTCTCTGTCAAATAAATAAATAAATAAATAAATAAATAAAAATCTTTAAAAAAAAATAATAACCATATTATTGGCATTTGGAATTAGTTCTTCACTTAGTTATTGAGTGCTTACTTTGTATCAGGGTTGAAGGCACTGGGGAAATGGATACCAAGAGATAACAGCTTCTATACTCTGGCTTTAGCTTAGAGGAAAACCTCTTGAAAGCCTTCAAACTAGTATGCATCATAACAGGCGCTAAGATTGTTTTACCAATTCAAAAGCCTATGAAGTCTATTGCAAACTTCCTTACCTGCATTCTGAGGCCCAGTGAGTGACTTAGAGTCCCAGAAGCTGCTAGCAGCGGATACAAGTCACCCTGTAAATGATATGACTATTTATGTAAACGGTACACCCCCTAGAGTTGGACAGTACCCAGCCTGCATGCCTTCGGACAGGCACCAGTCCATCCCAGCTGTACTTGACTATGCCACCGGAGACCTCTGGAAACTTAGGACCAACTTATTCCTCTGACTCTCACACGACTGCCATTCCTGATCAGTGGCTAAAGTGAATGTCTCTCTTACGCTCTTTCCTGTCCTGCAGTCTTTTCTAATACTGTTCTATCCCTCTTTTACCCCCATGCTATGGGTTGAATGGTGACCCCAGCCACAAAAATATTAAAGGTATGTTTCAGTCCTAACCCCAGTACGTCCTAATGTGGCCTTAGAGAGAGAAAGTAGAGTGGGCCCTAACTCAATATGACTGGTGTCCTTATTTAAAACAAACAAACAAACAAATAACAACAAAAACACCTTGTGAACAGACAGACACATGGAGTGAACAGCATGTGAAAGTAAGAAGAGATTAGGGTGACATGTCTATAAGCCAAGTAACAGCAAGGATTGCCAGCAAACACCTAAAGCTCGGGGAGACACATGGAACAGATTTCTCCTCATAGCCCCCCAGAAGGGAACCATAAGGTTCCCCCCAGAAGGAACCAATCCTACTGACACCTTGATCTTGGACTTCCAGCCTCCAGAGCCATGAGCTAATACACTTCTGCTGTTTAAGCCACCCAGCTTGTAGCATTGGGTTATATAGCCCTAGCAAACTAATACACCCCATCTATTGCTCCCATTCCCATAAAGAATTTCAGCTGTTACCTCTGGAACCCCCATTTCACATGAAATAAGCTTCCTGACATCTTTGTTTTCTTCCCCAAACAACCTCTCCACTTTGGGCATTCTCTTGAGGATGGTGCTTTACATGTGGCTCTCACAAGTACTACTCACCCAGTACTGAGTTGGCATTCTCTGGCTTCCTGTTGCTATTTCCAGGGATAACTGCCCCCAAATACTGTAAAACTACTTCTTGCTCTGCAGAGGAAACCACTGGATATCTTCTACCCACCCCCCATCACTATTATTTTCCAACCATTCCAACATATTCACATGTAAATTTGATACCTGCTTCAAACTCTTCATCTCTATCCCAAGTCCTGCCATCGTCTCAGGAATCTTTGAGGGCCACACGAATAAGTCACCAAAGTCCTTAACCAACCACTCACTGCTACTGATTGCTCTCATCAAACCCAGTGGCCACTGTCTTCCACTTCACTAGAGCCTTAGGTTTCTTGTTTGACCTCGTTCTACCCTACACACAAACCCTTAAACCCCAAAATGATACCATAACCACTTAGCTTCCATTTCTCTTGTGGTCTCTTTCCTGTCCAAATTGTCTCTCTTCTCTTGGCTTCATAAAGATCTCTCAACTCTTTGTGCCTCCACAGTGTCCAGAGGATGACACCTTTCCTGGTTTTCCTCTCCCACCTGGAACAGACCCCTTTATTGATCACGGACAGTCTCTTTTCCACAAAAGCAGAATATGAGAGTATAGATGGTTCTTGGGATATGCCATCGAAGATGTGTGTGAAAGACAGACAGACAGACAAAGCCAGAGAAATGGAGAGAAGGAGTGAAAATTGGTAGAATGCTAATGGCTCAGGTAATTGAACCACCTGAATAGTTTTCAATTTATTTCGGAGTAATAGTTACTCGCCTCACTTAAAATGTGTGTTACAACACTCATTTGCTTGCTGCTCTTCAATTGTTCTCCAGCAGCGACAGAACTAAGTTCAAGTTCTTTAGACTGTCTTCCTGGGCCAGTAATAATTTGATCTTGTCTACCCCTCTACAATCATTTCCCAGCTTCCTACCTCTCACATAGTACAATTCAAAAGCTTTCTGCATTCAGATATGCTTCTGCCTGCAGCCTTATCTTGCCTTCTTTATGTAATCCCTTAAGGAAGTCCCTCTCACCCCCATCTCCGGTGAACTCCCAAGTTCCTTCAAAACTCACTGAAGTTCTGATAGCACTTTCCTATCCTTCACAGATTCCTTTGGATAGAATTTGCAAGTCCTATCTTTAAAATACTTCTTCATTTTGTACATTCTTCTACAACTGTACTGATTCTAATTTTTATTTTTCCCTCATGTATCTTTACAAGAGTGCAGTTTCTCAACCTCAGAACTATGGATATTTTGGACCAGTTAAGCCTCCATCATGCGTGGCCGTTTTACGTATTGTACAATGCTTAGTAGCATCCTTGGTTTCTGTCCCCTAGATTCCAATAAAATCTCTCCAAGTTCTGACAACCAAAAATGTCTCCAGATATTGTCAAATGTTCCCTGGAGGACATAAGCCCAGGTATAGTGTAAGCCACTCTGGGGCTGTAGCTCGACTTTTTCATCTTATTAAACTGAGAAACTAACATGGTATCTGGCTCACAACATACATTTAGTCAGTGTGTTAGTGAAGTGCTCTGAACCACAGGCAGTATGACACTGCTCTAGCAAAATGCCACAGACTGCCCAGGCAGGGTCCATAGCATCTCAGTTATTTCCAAGTAAAGATATTTTCTAGTTAAAGAGGATGTTTCACTACTAAGAAAAACAAAAACAAAAAAAAATTCTGTTGCTATGGTTTTCCCCCCTACCCCCAAAAGCAAAGAGAATATTTGAGAAAGTTTTCTGAGCACCATGGCCTAAGACTGTGTAGCTCTTAACAACTTTGGCACTCACTCCCTGCTCATCTGTTCCCTCAACCCCCTTGAAGCCCATTCCGACAGTCCCTACCTCCCCAGCAGTCTTTTCATTCCTCTACACACACAGCACTGGGGCAGAGCCCCTCACTAGGCACTCGGAGCTGCTCAGAAGCCAGCCTTCAGCAAAGGTGAATGGCTCCCCTGTGGATGACTGCCACGTCCACTGTCTGTCTACTTCCTGTGCCAGGGTACTTGGCTCCTGTTTACTGGGCTTTTATCTGCATTTATCTTTTCAACCAAATGAATTTAAATTACGTCTTTATCTTTTACTACTGAGGCTGCCTAAATCCCCCTTCTATCTTAATATGACTTCCTACTACAGTCCATTTTCTTCTCTAAGAGAGGGTTATAAATACTGGAGATAGGAAATGGACTACTTCTAGGAAAACCTTGTGAGTCCACTTTGGTGCATGTGGGAAGGGTTCAGCCTTCCCAGCACCACAAAGCAAGACTCACAGAGGATTATTTTATATTTAAAACAGAAGGTAACTTACGGCTTTTCTCCCATCCGCCAAATGGCAGACCTCACATCCTTCTGTTTGCATGGTAAATTATGGAAAGACAAAGAGACTCTAGAAAACTCAGCTTGGTAAAACAAAATTTTTTCCTTAAAACAACTGCACACATTAGAAGAGAAGCTAAATCCTTCACCAACAGCTGATGGGCCGATGTGACAGAGCATGGCTATCTTCATCCGATTCTGTTGGCCTTTTGCTTTCTCTGCCTTGGCCTTTGTGAAAATACGAAGCGTTGATTTTGTGCTCTCATGTTTAAAACTATCATGGCAGACAATGCAGGTGGGCTATCCCAATTTCCATTTCCAACTCATTTCTTACTCCCTTCTCCCTTGTTCTGCCTCTAAGAAGCTGGAAACGCTGAATACTCTGTTTGTCCAATAGGACCTAAGAAGAACTTTACTAGGAGATTTTAGGGAAGTGCTTGCCTTCCTGACATAAAAGACAGGTGTTTCTTGTGCTGCCCCTTTCCCCTTCTTTCCGTTTTGAATATGCACATGTTCCTGGAGCAGCAGTCACCATCCAAAGACCATGAAGCAGCTCTGCCATCAGTAAGCAGCTCCACCATTCCACCGAGTGAGAAGAGGAAACCTCTTCCTCCAAACCTGGTAGACAGCTGTTCTGTTGTTTGCTGCCAAAAGCACTTAAAATGAAAATAGCTATGTTTATACTTCTGTCAAGTCACTATGAAAGTAAATGGGTTTGGTACACCCCTTCTCTCTTCTGTATGCATTTTTACCCAAAATCCATCGGGATACAGTGTGGTTAGTCCAAAATCTGCCAGGCATTGAGCATTAATCTAGGCCAACAATGACATCATAGCTCAAGTTGATTCCAGAAGACGGGTTGAAAAATCTAGGTCCTAGTCCTTGGATGCCTGGCTTTCAGAGAGCTAACACATGCTGAAATTTTACTAAGTACTAACCATTCTTTCAGTGCTGCTTTAAATGAATTAACTCACTTAGTGTTCATTAAAAACCACTGAGTTAAGTCCCCAGATCATACTTCTTTTAAAGATGAAGGAACAAAGACACAGAGTAACTACTTTAGCCAAGGCTACCTAGCTAATAAGTAGCACATGGCTACTATTCATATGACTTGGACTTTCTGAGCCAACAGAGTATACATTCTGAAGAATAGGTGCCTTGAGGGAAAAAAGCATTGTCATTCTACATATGATGAGAATCAGATGAACTCCTTTTCTTTAAATTTTATTTTTTCAGTGTTTCAAGATTCATTGTTTATGCACCACACCCAGTGCTCCATGCAATACGTGTCCTCCTTAATACCCACCACCAGGGAACTCTTGTTTGCATCTTTGAGAGAACATCAGAGTCACTACACTGTAAGACAAAATCAGCTATAAAGGGATAAGTGATTCTGTCCACATCATTCAGAGAAAAAAGTGCATTTAAATGAAATAATATTAAATACCAATATGAAAAAAAAAACAATAACCACTAACTTCTAATGTGGGTGTATCATTTGCCACGTGCTTTGCTAAGTAATTTTATGGGTCTTTCTCTTCAATTCTCAGAATACAGAGGAAGCAAGGCAGATACTCGGCTGCCAGCCCTAAAGCCACTGCTTCCCCTTCTTTCTTGCTTTTTACTGTGTTTACCACCCTCTTGCCAAGCTCAGAAAAGTCTATTCTATCCCCAATCCCAGAGGAACAATCACAACCGGTGTCTGTCAGTCATCTCCTTTGCCAGCCATTGATTCCAGGTAGGCAGATTCTTCCTCAAGAGAAATAAGGGGTAATCTGTTGGAATTTCTGGGAAAAACTTCCCTCGCGAGTCTAGAGAAGCATCAGGAAGAGGTGGCCATGTCATGCCAGTAACTGAAGCAGTCATCTTGCAACCAGTAGAAGCCTACACACCAAACCCAATTGCTAGGCATGGCAGAGAAAAGAAAAAGAGAGAAAGGCAGGGTTTCCCAGTAGCAGTATTAACTGCTGAGTTAATGCTGAAACTGCCTTGCTTCTACATTTCTTGTTCTATCAAACACCAATATATACCAAATAGCTTCTCTTATTACCCCCATATTAGAGCTGAAGAAACTGAGGCACTGAGTGTGGAAACCGGGATTTAAACGAGAGCAGTCAAAATACCACCAGCAGCACTCCCTAAACCTCCCAGCTTCTTCCTGCTAGCCTGAAAAGCCCACTTCTCTTTCTTCACACCTAGTAAGGAACATTTCAGCAGGGAATTTTTTGAGCAATCATTCTATTACCTGAACACCCAAGTTATAGTCAGGTTAGTGGACCATAAGATGACTTCAGAAAAAGCTTTGTCCCCTCCAAATTAGAACATGAGACCTAAAGTTCTGACAAGACGCGTAGTAGATAAGACAATGGTGTTCATAAGAAGTAACTAGAATAGACATATCAAGAACTAGGTGGCTTGTCCATGCCTATCTTCTAACACATCCTTCCCCTGTGCTCTCTAGATCCTTCCAAACAAGGGTGCTTGCCTTTCCCCAAACACAGGACACCTTCTTCTCATCCCTTGCTCACTTATTTCTTCTGGCACTGCTCTCCCCCACAGCATGATGGTCTAAATCTTACCCCTTCTGTAAAGCCAAGTTTTAACATCCCCAATTCCCAAATCCCCTGATCTTTGGTCTCCCTCTTTGTTGTACCACAAGAGTATGTTATCTTATTATCCCAATCAATATTATCTTAATTTGTATGTATAAATATACATCTGGCTTCTTTGCTTGGATGATAAATGGAGTGAAGGCAAACCTGTGTGTGTTTTTTTTTTTATCACTATAATCTCCATGGTCTACCAAGTGCTTTCTACAAGTACCTTAAAGAGAGATTTAGACTTTCTAAAAAATCGACATTCTGAATCCTATAGCATTAATGGAGTATCTTTATGAATAAAGAAGAATACATAGCCTAATCTTTCTAAAATGAAGCCATTTATTGTTTTCTTCTTCTGCTTCTGCTTCTGCTTCTGCTTCTGCTTCTGCTCCTGCTTCTTCTTCTTCTTCACAAAATCACTACACTCAACATGGGGCCTGAACTCACAACCATGAGATCAAGGGTCACACACTCAGGGAGGAGAAAAAATGGCAACCAGTCTCCTGAATTAAGCTGGCTATCTACCAGACCACTCTGAACACCCATCAAATCAGCCTGAGATGTAAGATATATCTGGATCTCTACAAACAGAGTACCTCAGGTGGTTGGTCTCAAGGTATAAAAAGCAGGGAGCTGTGATTCTGTGGGCAGATATTGGAAGATAAATGGAAGGAGGAGGGAGCCTCTGGGATCTGATGCCAGGAAGGCAAAAGCCTCTTGCACTCCTCCTCCAAAAGCCTCCTGCACAAAAGGACCTGGCACAGACTTGTAGACAAGTACCAGCAAGGAAAGGACTTTTGGGCAACCCCCCAGACTGAAAACTGGAGCTACGGGGGTGCATGTATGAACCAGGGTGGCTTGAAGCTTTAGAAGCACAAAGGGCAGAGACGTGTCTGGACCTGGAAGTGGGGGCTGGGAGTCCTGCTATTGGGCACACAACCCAGGATGCTGCAGTTTTTAGCAGCATAGACAGTAACGGAGACAGTGTGGCCTGGAAAGCTCAGTGAAGAGCATACTATGAGCTCTCTGTTCTGAGACAGAAGTTTGGATACAGTCACTTCTGCTTTTACTCTGGGAAGAGATAAGAGACATGGAAAGCTGCCAGGGAAAGCCGCCAGAGAACAAAAGCTCCCCCAAAACTGGTTTTCACTGAGCCCATTAACCATCCCACCCCCGCAGGGGGCAGGGCAACTCTGCCCAAACAGGGTTGCCTGAGTAAGAGCACAGCAGGCCCATCCCCAAGAAGACAGGCTGGGAGAACAAAAGGCCGACAACCCTAAGGTCCCTATAAAACAGGTGCATCTTGCTTTGGTTGTGGTCAATAATTTAGACTCTGCATTCCCTCAACCACCCCTTAACAGAATGACTAAGAGGAGGAAACCCTAACATAGGAAAGACTCAAAGACTGTGACCTCTGCCACAGAACTAATGGATATGGATATAACCAAGATGTCAGAAATAGACTTCAGAGTAACAATTACCAAGGTGGTATCTAGGCTTGAGAAAAATATTATGACAATATAGAATCTCTAAGGGCAGTAATGAGATCTAATTATGCCGAACTTAAAAATGATAGGAATGAAGTACAGTCTAAACTAGATACTATGACTGCCAGGGTAAACGAGGCAGAAGAACGAATTAGTGAGCCAGATGATAATATGACAGAAAAGATGGAAAATGAGGCAGCATGGGAAAAACAAATTAAAACCCAAGCAATCAGACTGAGAGAGAGTAGTGACTCAATGAAATGTTCAAATATCAGAATTATTGGGATTCCAGAGGGGTTGAAGAGAGAGAGAGGTCCAGAAGATATATTTGAGCAAATCGTAGCTGAGGACTTCCCTAATCAGGGGAGGGGAAACAAGCATTTGTGTCCAAGAGGCAGAGGATCCCTCCCAAATCAATGAGAACAGACTGGTACCACAACCTATAATAGTACAATCTGCAAATCTTAGATCCAAGGAAACAATCTTGAAAGTGATGAGCGGGAAGTTTCCTTACATACAGAGGGAGGAACACCAGAATAATATCAAACCTGTCCACAGAGACCTGGCAAGCCAGAAAGTGCTGGCAAGACACATTCAAGGTACTAAATGAGAAGAACATGCAGCCAAGGATACTTTATCCCGCAAAGCTATCATTCAGAATGGATGGAGAGACAAGGAGCTTCCAGACTGGCAGAAACTGAAAGAATACATGACCACCGCCAACAGATACATGAAAAAGTGCTCCATATCACTTGGCATCAGGGAAATACAAATCAAAACTACAATGAGATATCACCTCACACCAGTCAGAATGGCTAAAATTAACAAGTCAGGAAATGACAGATGCTGGAGAGGATGTGGAGAAAGGGGAACCCTCCTACACTGTTGGTGGGAATGCAAGCTGGTGCAACCACTCTGGAAAACAGCGTGGAGGTTCCTCAAAATGTTGAAAATAGAACTACCCTATGACCCAGCAATTGCACTGCTGGGTATTTACCCTAAAGATACAAACGTAGTGATCCGAAGGGGCACGTGCACCCAAATGTTTATAGCAGCAATGTCCACTATGGAAAGGACCTAGATGTTCATCAACAGATGAATGGATAAAGAAGATGTGGTATATATACACAATGGAATACTATGCAGCCATCAAAAGAAATGAAATCTTGCCATTTGCGACAACGTGGATGGAACTAGAGGGTATAATGCTTAGCGAAATAAGTCAATCGGAGAAAGACAACTATCATATGATCTCCCTGATAGGAGGGAGAGGAGATGCAACATGGGGGGTTAAGGGGGTAGGAGAAGAGTAAATGAAACAAGATGGGATTGGGAGGGAGACAAACCATAAGTGACTCTTAATCTCACAAAACAAACTGAGGGTTGATGGGGGGAGGGGGGTTATGGACACTGGGGAGGGTATGTGCTATGGTGAGTGCTGTGAAATGTGTAAACCTGGCGATTCTCAGACCTGTACCCCTGGGGATAAAAATATATTATATGTTTATAAAAAATAAAATAAAATAAAATAAAAATAAAAATAAATTAAAAAAAATAAATAAAATAAATGCTATCAAAAGTTGGAAAAAAAAAAAAGAATACATGACCACCAAGCTAGCCGTGCAAGAAATATTAAGGGGGGTTCTATAAAAGGAGAAAGATCCTAAGAGTAATATATAACAAACATTTACAGAGACAATCTATAGAAACAAGGACTACACGGGCAACATGATCACAACAAAATCCTATATTTCAATAATTACTCTCAATATGAATGGATTAAAAGCTCCCATGAAACGGCACAGGGTTGCAGATTGGATAAAAAGACATGACCCATCCATATGCTGTCTACAAGAGACTCATTTTGAACCTAAAGATACAACCACACTGAAAACAAAGGGATGGAGAATCATTTTTTTTTCTTATTTTTATTTTTTTAAAGATTTTATTTATTTATCTGACGGACAGAGATCACAAGCAGGCAGAGAGGCAGGCAGAGAGAGAGGAGGAAGCAGGCTCCCCGCAGAGCAGAGAGGTTCGTGTGGGGCTTGATCCCAGGACCCTGGGACCACGACCCGAGCCAAAGGCAGAGGCCTTAACCCACTGAGCCACCTAGGCGCCCTGAGAATCATTTTTCATGCCAACGGACCTCAAAAGAAAGCTGGGGTAGGAATTCTCATATCAGACAAATTAGATTTTAAGCTAAAGATTGTAGTTAGAGATACAGAAGGACACTATATCATTCTTAAAGGGTCTATCCAACAAGAGGACCTAACAATTGTAAATATCTATGCCCCCAACATGGGAGCAGCCAACTACATAAACCAACTGTTAACCAAAATAAAGAGACATACTGATAATAATACATTTATAGTAGGAGACCTCAACACTCCACTCTCAGCAATAGACAGATCATCTAAGCAGAAAATCAACAAAGAAACAAGAGCTTTGAATGACACATTGGACCAGATGGACCTTATAGATAGATACAGAACATTCCAAGCTAAAACAACAGAATACACATTCTTCTCAAACGCACATGGAACTTTCTTCCGAACAGACCACGTACTGGGTCACGGATCAGGTCTCAACTGATATCAAAAGATTGAGATTATTCCCTGCATATTTTTAGACCACAATGCTTTGAAACTGGAACTTCAATTACAAAATTTGGAAGAAATTATAATACTTGGATGCTAAAGACCATCCTGCTTAAGAATATTTGGGTCAACCAGGAAATCAAAGAAGAATTTAAACAATTCATGGAAACCAATGAGAATGAAAATACACCTGTCCAAAATCTAGGGGATACTGCAAATGCAGTCCTAAGGGGGAAATACATAGCCATCTAAGCCTTATTTAAAAACAAAAATCCCGAATACAAAAATTAATTTTATACCTTAAAGAACTGGAAAAAGAACAACAAATAGGGGTGCCTGGGTGGCTCAGTGGGTGAAAGCCTCTGCCTTCGGCTCAGGTCATGATCCCAGGATCCTGGTATCGAGCCCCGCATCGGGCTCTCTGCTGAGCAGGGAGCCTGCTTCTTCCTCTCTCTCTCTCTGCCTACTTGTGATCTGTCTGTCAAATAAATAAATAAAATCTTAAAAAAAAAAGAACAACAAATAAAGCCTAAGTCACACACGAGAAGAGAAATAATTAAGTTTGGAGCAGAGATCAATGAATTAGAAACCAGAAATACAGTAGAGCAGAGCAACAAAACTAGAAGCTGGTTCTTTGAAAGATTAATAAGACTGATAAATCACCAGCCAGACTTAACCAAAAGAAAAGAGAAAGGACCCAAATTAATAAAATTGTGAATGAAAGGGGAGAGATCATGACTAACACCAAGGAAATAGAAACAATTATTAGTAATTATTATCAACAACTATATGCCAATAAATTAAGCAACTTGGAAGAAATGAATGTCTTCCTGGAAACCTATAAACTACCAAGACTGAAACAGGAAGAAATGGGCAACCTGAATAGACCAATAACCAGCAATGAGATTGAAGCAGTGATCAAAAACTTCTCAAAAAACAAGAGTCCAGGCCTGATGGGTTCCCTGGGGAATTCTACTGATCATTCAAAGAGGAGATAATACCTATTCTCCTGAAGCTGTTTCAAAAAATAGAAACAGAAGGAAAACTTCCAAACTTATTCTATGAGGCCAGCATTACCTTAATCCCCAAACCAGGCAAAGACCCCATCAAAAAGAATTACAGACCAATATCCCTGATGAATATGGATGCCAAGATTCTCAACAGGATCCTAGCTAATAGGATCCAACAGTATATTAAAAGGATTATCCATCATGACCTGGTAGGATTTATCCCAGGGATACAGCATTCAGCAATCAATCAGTGTGATAGAACACATTGATAAGAGAAGAGACAAGAACCATATGGTCCTCTCAATTGATGCAGAAAATGCATTTGACAAAATACAGCATCTTTTCCCGACTAAAACTCTTCAGAGTGTAGGGATAGAGAGAACATTCTTCAATTTCATAAAAACCATCTATGAAAAGCCCACAGCAAATATCTTCTCAATCGGGAAAAGCTGTCAGCCTTTCCCTTAAGATCAGGAACATGACAAGGATGCCTACTGTCACCTATTGTTCAAGATAGTACTAGAAGTCCTAGCAACAGCAATCAGCAACAAAAAAAGAAATAGAAGGTATTCAAATGGGCAAAGAGGAAATCAAACACTCCGTCTTTGCAGATGACATGATACTTTTATATGGAAACCCCAAAAGACTCCACCCCCAAATTACTAGAACTCATACAGCAATTCAGTAATGTGACAGTATATAAAATCAATGCACAGAAATCAATTGCTTTCCTATACACTAAAATGTAACTGCAGAAAGAGAAACTAGAGAATTGATTTCATTTACAATTGCACTAAAAACCATGAGATACCCTGGAATAAACCTAATCAAAGAGGTGAAGGATCTGTTCTCAAGGAACTACAGAACACTTATGAAAGAAGTTGAAGAAGACACAAAAAGATGGAAAAACATTCCATGCTCATGGATCAGAAGAAGAAACATTGTTAAAATGTCTATGCTGCCTAGAGCAATCTATACTTTCAACGCCATCCTGGTCAAAATACCAATGGCATTTTTCAAAGTGCTGGAACAAACAATCCTAAAATTTGTATGGAACCAGAAAAGACCCCAAATTGCCAAGGAAATGTTGAAAAAAAAAAAAAAAAAACAAAGCTGGGGACATCACGTTGCCTGATTTCAAGCTCTATTACAAAGCTGTAATCACTAAGACAGCATGGTACTGGCACAAGAACAGACACATACACCAGTGGAATAGAGTAGAGAGCACAGATATGGACCCTCAACTCTATGGTCAACTAATCTTCGACAAAACAGGAAAAAATACCAATGGAAAAGTCTCTTCAATAAATGATGCTGGGAAAATTGGACAGGTATGTGTAGAAGAATGAAACTCAACCATTCTCTTACACCACACACAAAGATAAACTCTAAATGGGTAAAAGACCTCTCAGTGTGAGACAGGAATCCATCAAAATCCTAGAGGAGAACATAAGCAATAACCTGGTCGACATCAGCCACAACAACTTCTTTCAAGACATGTCTCCAAAGGCAGAGGAAACAAAAGTGAAATGAACTTTTGGGACTACATCAAGATCAAAAATTTCTGCACAGCAGAGGAAACAGTCAACAAAACAAAGAGGTAACTCTTGGAATGGGAGAAGATATTTGCAGATGACACTACAGACAAAGGGCTGATATCCAAGATCTATAAAGAACTTCTCAAACTCAACATCCATAAAACCAAATAATCAAGTCAAAAAATGGGCAGAAGACATGAACAGACACTTCTTCAAAGAAGACATACAAATGGCTAATAGACACATAAAAAAATGTTCAACATCATTAGCCATCAGGGAAGTTCAAATCCAAACCACACTGAGATACCACCTTACACCAGACAGAATGGCAAAAATTAACAACGCAGGAAACAACAAACATTGGAGAGGATGTGGAGAAAGGGGAACCCTCTTACACTGTACCTGGGAATGCAAGTTGGTATAGCCCCTTTGAAAACATTGTGGAGATTCCTCAAAAAAGTTAAAAATAGAGCTACCCTATGACCCAGCAATTGCACTACTGTGTATTTGCCCCAAAGATACAGATCTAGTGAAAAGAAGGGCCACATGCACCCCAGTATTCATAGCAGCAACAGCCACAATAGCAGAACTATGGAAGGAGCCAAGATGCCCTTCAACAGATAAATGGATAAAGAAGACGTGGTCCATATACACAATAGAGTATTACTCAGCCATCAGAAAGGATGAACATCTGCATCAACATGGATGGAACTGGGGGAAACTATGCCAAGTGAAATAAGTCAAGCAAAGAAAGATAATTATCATATGGTTTCACTTATTTGTGGAACATAAGGAAGAGAATGGAGGACATTAGGAGAAGGAAGGGAAAAATGAAAAGGGATGGGAAATGAGAGAGGGAAACAAACCATGAAAGACTGTGGACTTTGGAAAACAAACTGAGGGTTTTAGAGGGGAGGAGGGTGAGAGGATGGGTGAGCCTAGTACTGGGTATTAAGGAGGGTATGGAATGCATGGAGCACTGGGTGTTATATGCAACCAATGAATCATGAAACACTACATCAAAAACTAATGATGTACTGTACGGTGAATAACATTCTAAAAAAAATTTTTAAAAAAGAGTCACATGCACTTCAGACTAAGCCAACTGGGCACCACTATTCGTTCTTTTCTAATTAACATTTTTAATTTTAGAAGTGTCCCAACAGAGAGTAATTTTATGAGCTATTATCCTATGTCAAGTTAGGATTTTCAAAGGTCTTTCCCAGGATTTGTTTCCTTTTTTTCCCCTTTCCTGCCTCCTCATCCCTCTAGTGATACAGAGAAAGGATACAGGTCCTGGGTGGTGAATAGAGAAAGCAGGTCCTGTAAGGGCTATGCTAGGGCACGTGGCAGAAATCACCTCTGTCATGACAGTAACTCTCTGACAGCACATAGAGGTTGAGAGAAGTTCCCACCCGTCATTTAAGGAGCAGGGCCCTGATTTCAAACCTGGACATATAAAGCTCTATGGCCTAGTAAAGGAGGCTATCTAAGAGAAGGACCCAGATCATTGCAGTTAATATGAGCTATATAGCACAGTAAAAAGAACATGGCAACTGATGAGGCCTAGAGCCAGTCTGACCATAAAAAACAACTTTTCTAAAACAATGACCATCAGTCTGGTCAGTTTTATAAGTCCCATTGAGTTCACTTATGTTTTTATAGACCACAGCACTTCTCTATTTGTGAAGACCCTTTCTCCTGGTCTTTGGTGTCCTATTGCTTCCATATTCCTCTGTTGTTGTGCCCTATGCCGAGTTGCATTGTTGGCTGGCTTCATGAGAGAACTAGAGTGCAAGAGGGGGGAACCAACACTCATAAACTTGAATACCCTCTGTGTGTCAGAGGTGTGCTGTATCCATCATGTAGTCCCCCATACAACCCCATCATGTGTCATTGGCTCCATTTTACAGAAGACATTGTTTGACCTGTGAGTTCATGTGCTTTCACCACATCATGGTGTGGGGCCTCTGGGTAGAGGTGGCAGACACCTGGTTGCAAATGGAAGTAGGAGGTTTGATGAATGTTCATTTGCTGAGCAGAGTGATGTTGTAAATAAATGACAGAGATCTTTACAGCCCTCCACTTGCTATTTGAAAAAGAGCAAGGAAAACATTTCTTACCAAATGTATGTTTCTCATGGCAAAACCAGTAAGTGGCCAATGCTAAAACATTTTTTTTCTTTTAATTCAAGTCAACAAACAAACATAGCTGTGATGGGCATGATTGGCCTTAGGATTTTGAGAAAATTCGAAGATGCAAATGGAGAGCCTTTAGTCAATATTTATTTTTTAATAACTCCTAAAGGATGATAATAATCAATTAAAAGGGTGACCACTTAGAACAAAGGAAACACACAGGAGGCCTTCAAGACCTACACCAAACAGAATAGGCTTGTGGAACCTAAAATAAACCCATCACTTAAGAATTACCTATGGGAAATTCAGTCATTATTTCTGTAAGGGCATGATGTGAAGAAATTATAATTATTTCATTTGCTAGAAATCTCTGAGGTGGGAAATAGGCAATATGAATAAAGAAAACAGTGTATGTGATCCATCTAAAGCCTTCAACAATACTGAGAGAAATGAATCAAGATGGAACTGGGGGAGGTCTACTGGGGCTTAGGAAACTAGAACTGGTTATATTCAGTTCAATTACCAAGGAAATCAGGGACTCGGAATTAAAGTACGACAAGATCTCAAAAATTACCTAATTCAATCCCTAATCTTATAAACTTATAAACTTATAAACTATATATAGTCCAGGGATGGTTTAGAACACCAGATTCTTGACACCCAGGCCAGCATTCTTCTCCTACTTTATGATGTTCTGTAACACATCAGTTAGTATCAGTTATGAAATATATATAACATATTCTACTATATACCTATTTTCCACAAGTAGTTATAGATTATAACGAAAATTACCTCAAGCTTCCCCAGGGCCAGATCAGAGCTGCCTTCAACATGCAAATATGAATTACAAATACAGAAATGAGGTTATTCTAAGGGAACTCTAGAGTAAGTTCATCAAAAAGTATATAGGAAATATGCCAGGAGACAGAATTCTAATCTCTAAATAAAATATTAGTCCCTCTGCCACAGAAATATAATGTACAATTTTATTTATTCTTGTTCAAGAAAAAAAAAACAGCTAGAGAATTTTGGAGAGCATGTGTAAAGTCAGCTCAAGTACACTTATTCTCATAATTCTCAATTCCTCACTAGAAGAGGAGGACTCCTTCGAATCAAGTGAGGTGAGTTAAGAACAAATAAAACAAAGCATTACATTGCTCAGAAAATAATAAACACGTGGAGCTCATTACCACAAAATAAGTATAGGCAAGGAATATAAATGAATTCATAGAGGTTTGCTCAAATTTATGATGTCACAGTCATAAATGGCTACTGAGAGTACTCCTAACTTTTAAGGTTAATGTCAAGGAGGAAAACTATGTCCTTTCCTGGCAAATCCCTTGAAGCCTCTGTTGTCAACACAATATTGGATTGGACAGAATGCCAGGTTTGCCTGGCAGAGCAGTTCTTCTTAAATTCCTTTTAAGTAATGGGTATCCGGACCAGAGGAACATTCATCTCTTCAATGGGAGCATAAATGAAAAATGTTCCATTTTAAACAGGAAGCTTGATGAAATGCTGCTGTTGGACTCTATTATTTATGTAATCAGAGTTGAACAAGGGGAAAAATTTTAGTTCTGCAATCAGAAGAAGGCAAGGTTTGAATCCAGGCCATGCCACTGAGTGGGCTCTGGTGCAAGTTACTTACTTTTCTGCACACAGCTTTCTTCCTCACACGTGAAATGGAAAGAAACATATCTTGCTAGAGGCATCTTGCTGAGACTTCTATAAGAAAATGCTTTGTACACTGAAAAAAAGTACATATTATTAGGTAGTGATAGTTTTAAGCAAATCTCAGTCACTTTGGGAGAGGGTCTATGAGATAGTATGAAGAGAGAGCAATCCTTGTTTTATTTTTTTTCTAAAGAGAATTTTTAAGATTCTTCAGAAAGGACCCTCAAGACCCAAGTCAGATGTCAGCTCCCCAAGGCAGAGTTTCTTTCCCCTCTAAGTTTCTAGTAACCTCTAGTCATGTCTCAAAGCATCTGTATTATTATCAGATGACCCACCTTCTTCATTTAACTGTGGTTCTCCTCTAAGACAGAGGCCTCCTCTTATTCATCTTTGTGTCCCTAATATTTATCATAGTCTTTGTACATAGCTGGCACTCAATGGATTTTGAATAAATTATTCAATATGCAGGCGATCCTGCTGTCTCAACTTTACAACAGTAAGATAAAGAAATGATTCCACTATAAAATGCAGTAAGTTAAAAGTGACTAAGGACTCTCACCCGGATCTAAAGCCTGGAGCTAGAGGCAGGAACCCTCGAAACGCTTGATAAAACCAGAGTGCCTGTTGCCTATTACCACTTACGCTTCTGTAGACAAGTCTTGTGGGTACTCCTCGCCATGGCTCAGCTCCAGACACACTTCTTCACTGACAACAAGAAATACGCGGTATTGCTTTGAAGTAACATTTGCTTTTGAAATGCTGTAAAAGCATATATTAAAAATAGAGTAATTTCCCAGTAAAATAGAGATTTTATTTCTGTTGGGAAACTTAAACTTAAAACTTAACAAGTTTTCCAATGTTAGCTGTTTAAAAAAAGTATCTTAAGGAAACTAATAAATTCTAATAGAGAAAAAATTAGAAATACAATTTGTTTTAGGTAAGATAAGTGATGTCTAACTATAATAAGACTTTGTGGGTATTCAGAACATTAAAACATGTAGATGCTGCCAATTAAGAGTTTGTTGACATATTTTAAGTGAAGTATTAAAGATATGTTAAATATGTAAAAAAAAAAAAAAAAGTGACTAAGGAGTAGAGGCCACCCAGCCCGCCCAGCTCCCCGGCGGAGAGCAAGGTTTCCTCCTGTTTCATAATCAGCCAGAACAATGTTCTACGCACATTTTGTCCTCAGTAAGAGAGGGCCTCTGGCCAAAATTTGGCTAGCGGCCCATTGGGATAAGAAGCTAACCAAAGCCCATGTGTTTGAGTGTAATTTAGAGAGCAGTGTGGAGAGTATCATCTCACCAAAGGTGAAGATGGCACTCCGAACATCAGGACATCTCTTACTGGGAGTAGTTCGAATCTATCACAGAAAAGCCAAATACCTCCTTGCAGACTGTAATGAAGCGTTTATTAAAATAAAAATGGCTTTTCGGCCAGGTGTTGTTGACCTCCCTGAGGAAAATCAAGAAGCTGCTTACAATGCTATTACCTTACCTGAAGAATTTCATGACTTTGATCAGCCACTGCCTGACTTAGATGACATCAATGTGGCCCAGCAGTTCAGCCTGAACCAGAGTAGAGTGGAAGAAATAACCACGAGAGAAGAAGTTGGGAACATCAGTATTCTACAAGAAAATGATTTTGGTGACTTTGGAATGGATGATCGTGAGATCATGAGAGAAGGAAGTGCTTTTGAGGATGATGACATGTTAGTGAGCACTAGCGCTTCTAACCTCCTGTTAGAGCCTGAACAGAGCACCAGCAATCTGAACGAGAAAATTAATCATTTAGAATATGAAGACCAATATAAAGATGACAATTTTGGAGAAGGAAATGATGGTGGCATATTAGATGACAAACTTATAAGTAATAATGATGGCGGTATCTTTGACAATCCCCCCGCCCTGTCTGAGGCAGGTGTGATGTTGCCAGAACAGCCGGAGCATGATGATATGGACGAGGATGATAACGTATCAATGGGTGGGCCTGATAGTCCTGATTCAGTGGATCCTGTTGAACCAATGCCAACTATGACTGATCAGACAACACTTGTTCCAAATGAGGAAGAAGCCTTTGCTCTGGAACCTATTGATATCACTGTCAAATAAACAAAAGCCAAGAGGAAGAGGAAGCTGATTGTTGACAGTGTCAAAGAGTTGGATAGTAAGACAATTAGAGCTCAACTTAGTGATTATTCTGATATTGTTACTACTTTGGATCTGGCACCACCCACCAAGAAATTGATGATGTGGAAAGAGACAGGAGGAGTGGAAAAACTCTTCTCTCCTTACCTGCTCAGCCTTTATGGAACAGCAGACTACTGAAGCTCTTTACACGCTGTCTTACACCACTAGTACCAGAAGATCTTAGAAAAAGGAGGAAAGGAGGAGAGGCTGATAATTTGGATGAATTTCTCAAAGAATTTGAAAATCCAGAGGTTCCCAGAGAGGACCAGCAGCAGCAGCACCAGCAGCGTGATGTTATCGATGAGCCCATTTTGGAAGAGCCAAGCCGCCTCCAGGAGTCCGTGATGGAGACCAGCAGGACCAACATGGATGAGTCAGCCATGCCTCCACCACCTCCTCAGGGAGTCAAGCGAAAAGCAGGACAAATTGATCCAGAGCCTGTGATCCCTCCCCAGCAGGTAGAGCAGGTGGAAATGCCCCCTGTAGAGCTGCCCCCTGAGGAGCCTCCGAACATCTGTCAGTTAATTCCGGAGTTAGAACTTCTGCCAGAGAAAGAGAAGGAGAAAGGGAAGGAGAAAGAAGATGACGAAGAGGAGGAGGATGAAGATGCTTCCGGAGGTGATCAGGATCAAGAAGAAAGAAGATGGAACAAAAGGACTCAGCAGATGCTTCATGGGCTTCAGCGAGCTCTTGCTAAAACTGAAGCTGAATCCATCAGTTTGCTTGAGTTATGTCGAAACACAAACAGAAAGCAAGCTGCAGCGAAATTCTACAGCTTCTTGGTTCTTAAAAAGCAGCAAGCTATTGAGCTGACGCAGGAAGAACCATACAGTGACATCATTGCAACGCCTGGACCAAGGTTCCACATTATATGAGCAGCTAGAAGCATTATAGCTAGTGTGCATTTCACTAGTGTATATGAATCGCCCCCATGTGTAGGGCACATAAAACCCTTTGAGGAAATTTAGATTTTTGTCTGTACAAAGTCTCTGCCTTCTTCTTCATTTTTTTCCAGTATTTTATCAATTTCATCTTTAAGGGAAACTGCTTATATGGATGTGTTTGTGTTTGTGTTCTGATGGAGGAAACAGGCACACCCAAGGACCCGGAAGATCATTTTAACAGTTGAGAACAGATGTGTGCAATATTGGCGCATGTAAATGTCGAGTAGCAGTTGAAAATCAGAATTTTTATCATAGTTCTCCATCACCGCATTGGAAAGGAAAACATGTCAGGGAAAAAAAGTTTGACAATTAAGTGTGAGTCTTTGAGAGAAATAAGTCGTCTTTTCCCACTAGTAACACTGGCAGTCTTGTTAACAGCTGTTTGGGGGATGGTGCCCAAAACAGACTGTCCTCTTGAGATACTATTTTAAAGTGTAATTCCGTAATGACCAAGAGGGTGTGTGAAACTGTGCTGTCAACTAAACCCCTTCAGCTACAGAATGATAGGCCTTGGTTTAAAATATTCTTTGGTAAGTCATTCCATTTGAAACTTTTTAATGAACCTGACTATCCTAAAATCTGTTGTTTTGTTTTAGGACGCTCTAAAATGAGCAGAAGTAGACTTTTTAGAGTAGAATATAAAAACGTTTATAACTTTACAGAAGCTCTAAATCAAAGTTTTAAAAAGATGTTTGGATATATTTGAGGACTCAGATCATGAAAATGGAAATTGCTATGCCAATTAAAAGGACAGATTGATGGGAAATGAGACACCTGGTTGACTTAACCCTTAAGCAGACAATGCTGTTAATAACTAATGGCTTCTCTGATATTTATTATAAGTTTTAGTACTGATCTTTTCCCAATGCTGCACACTCCTGTGTTTGAAACTATTTTAATGACTTTGCAACAGCAATCCTATATCCAGTTTCCTATAATTTAAGAAAAGCATCCAAATAAAGGCTTTATTATTAACAGACCAGGTAGCACCAGAAATTATGTGACTGTTATGATTATCAGAACATGTCTTAACTTTTTAGGGCAAAATTACTCACACAATGAAAGTTCTAGCTTAAGTGTTGGCACTTTTGTGGGAAAAAAAATCACTTTTGAAACTCAGACTTCAGTGTATACCCAGTAATTTTAAATTATGTGAAATGTTTTAAATTAGTGAACTCGTAATTACTGTTTTGGTGATTCAGTTTCTTGAGAATGGTAAGTGTATAAAATTACTATTGCAGCTTTATTTTCAATATGTGCCTGTAAACCATGGATTTTTCTCCCTTTGTAAAAAGTTATTTGTAGATAATTGAATGTTTGATTATAGAAAGGTCATTAGTTTCTTGTTAACACATTTTGTTAGTCTGGTTTTGTTGTTTATCGGGTTTAATATTGTTCTTGAAAATAGTTGATGCTATTTTATGTATAACTTTTCTAATAAAAGTTGTGGTATAAGCTGTAAAAAAAAAAGTGACTAAGGAGTAACATAAAGACTGATCCTCTGCTTTCCTAATTTCTAGACTTTAGTCTCTAAGTCCCTAATTTGGGAATAATAGCATCTTCGTCCTTTTCACATAAAAAATAAAAGGCAAGACATGGATCACTGAGTACTGAAATATTTACAAATGGCACATATTTACAATCCTAAAATCACATTCCTAAAAACCTTTTAAAATAAGATGAATATAACGTTTGACCATAACATCAAATTTTAGGTAAGTACAAGATTGCAGAGTCTGGTCACCAGACTCTCCTTCATTTTCTTCAAAGAGAAAACCTCCAGCTTTGTTAGCTTCAGAATTCAATAAAGGGATCAAAATTAATGTGAAAATGCAAACTTCATATTCAGTCCAGGACATGAACCAACAGTTGCAGTTATTTAGATCTTTTTTAAATATCTAGGAAATTTTCTCTTCTAGTTCATAAAGTTAGAAAGGTAAATAGGAAGTTAAATAAGTATGCCTGCCAATGATATAGAAAAAGAATTGCATACTGTATGCTATATAACCAAGTGGGATTTATCCCAGGTATGCAAGGTATGCAAGACTGTTTAACTTGCAGATGACAATGATATCACGCATAGAAAACGCAGAAGACTCCACCAAAAATCTACTTGGAATTGATACATGAATTCAATAAAATCATAAGTTACAAAATCAATATATAGAAATCCATTGCATTTCTATACACTAATTAAGTAGCAGAAAGAGAAATTACGAAAATAAGCACAAAGATCAGCAGAACAGAATACAGAGCCCAGAAATAAACCTATGATTAAGTGATCAATTACTCTTTGACAAAGGCATAAATGTGCAATGGGAAAAAGTCTCTTCAACACTGGTGTTGGGAAAACTGGAGACCTACATGCAAAAGAATGAAATGGGACTGCTTTCTTACACCATATACAAAAATAAACTCAAAATGAATTAAGGACCCTAATGTGAGACCTTACTGAATCGGAGAAGATATTTGCAAATGACATATTTGATAAAGGGCTACTATCCAAAATATATAAAGAACTTAAACAACTCAATGCCAACCCCCCCCACAAATAATCCAATTAAAAATAGGAGAAAACATGAACACTTTTTCAAAGAAGACATTCAGATGGCCATTACACACATGAAAAGATGCAAAACATAACTCATCATCAGAGAAATGCAAATAAAAACCACAATGAGAGGGGCGTCTGGGTGGCTCAGTGGGTTAAAGCCTCTGCCTTCAGCTCAGGTCATGGTCTCAGGGTCCTGGGATCGAGCCCCACATCAGGCTCTCTGCTCAGCGGGAACCTGCTTCCTCCTCTCTCTCTGCCTGCCTCTTTACTTGTAATCTCTGCCTATCAAATAAATAAATAAAATCTTTAAATAAAGTTTATTTCTTTACATTATAATTTTAAAAAGCACAATGAGATATCAACTCATACCTGTCAGAATGGCTAAAATCAAAATTATAAGAAACAAGTGTAGTAAAGATGTGGAGAAAAAGGTGCCATGCACTGTTGGTGGGAATGCAAACTGGTATAGCCACTGTGGAAAACAGTATGGAGGCTCTTCAAAAAATTAAAAATGGAATTATCATTTGACCCAGTAAATCTTCTACTGGGTATTTATCCAAAGAATACAAAAGCACTAATTCAAATAAGTCACATGCACCCCTATGTTTATTGTAGCATTATTTACAATAACCAAGATATGGGAACAATCCAATTGTCTGTTGGTAGATAAATGGATAAAGAAGGTGTGGTATTTATATACAATGGAATATTACTCAGCCTTAAAAAAGAAGAAAATCTTGCCATTTGCAACAACATGGATGGACCTAGAGGGTATAATGCTAAGTTGAAATAAGTCAGTCAAGGAAACACGAATACCATATGATTTCATTCATATGTACAATTTAAGAAACAAAATAAATTAATAAAGAAAAAAAGAGACAAACCAAGAAACAGACTCTTAACTACAGAGAACAAAAAGATGGCTACCAGAGGGGAGGTAGGTGGGGTGGGTGTGGGTGGGTGAAAGAGGTGAAGAGGATTAAGAGTATACTTGTGATGAGCACTGAGCAACATACAGAATTTTCGAATCACTACATAGTATACCTGAAACTAATATAACACTGTATGTTAATTATAATGGAAATAAAATTTTTAAAAAATTAATTAATGTAAACTCTATCACATTTGCAGGCCTTAAATGAAAGGCACATAATCATATCAATAAATGCTGAAAAGCATTTGAAAAATTCTAACACCTATTTGTGAAAAATAAAACTCTCAGTAAACTAAGAATAGAAGGAAACTTCCTCACATTGATAAAGAGCAGCTACAAAATATCTACAACTAACACCATACTTAATGGTGAGAAATTAGAAGCTTTCTCACTAAGATCAGGAGCAAGGCAAGGATCTCCCCTCTTACCATTCCCTTTCACCACTGTACTGGAAGTTCTAGCTAATAAGACAAGAAGAGAAGAAAGGGAAGGGTATACAGTTTGGGAAGGAAGAAATAAAACTGTCTTTGTTCACAGATGATCATGTAAAAAATCTGTAAGAAAAAGCAACAACAAATAACTTCCTGGAATTAACAAGCAATTATAGCAAGGTTGTAGGGTACAAGGTTAGCATACAAAAGTCAATCTGTCTCCTGTGTAACAGCAATGAACAAGTGGAATTTGAAATTTAAAACAAAATACCACTTATAATAGCACCCAAAAATACTTAGGTATATAAAGCTAACCAAATCTGAACAAGATCTCTACAGGCAAAACTTTGATTTTATTTGAGTAAAATGAAAGAACTAAATAAATGGAGAGATATTCTATGTTCATTGATAGGAAGACTCAATATTGTCCAGATGTCAGTTCTTCCCAATTGGATCTATAGATTCAATGCAATCCCAGTCAAAATCCCAGCAAGTTATTTTGTGGATTAGCAACAAACTGATTCTAAAGTTTGTACAGGGAGTAAAAGGCCCAGAACAGCCATAACAATATTAAAGAAGAACAAAGCTGGAGGACTGACATCATCCAACTTCAAGATTCACTATAAAGCTGTAAGAATCAAGACAGTATGGTACTGATCAAGAACAGTTCCAGAACAGAAGAACAGAACAAAGGTTACATTAAGTAGATTCATGGGACAGAAGAGTGCCTAGAAACAGACCCCCCCCATAAATAGTCACCTGGTCTTTGACAAAGGAGCAAATACAAAAGAATGTGGCAAACATCATCTTTTCACCCAATGTTGGAAAAACTGGACATTTACATGTGAACAGATTGATATAGACACAGACCTCATACCCTTCACAAAAATTAACTCGAAATGGATGACAGACCTAGATATAAGATGCAAAACCATAAAACCCCTAAAATATAACAGAAGAGAAAACCTAGATGACTTGGGAATGGCAATAACTTTTCCAGATACAACACAAGGTACAATCCATGAAAAAACTGATTAAATGGACTTCATTAAAATTAAAGACTCCCACTCTGTGAAAAAGAATGTCAAGAGAATGGGAAGATAAGCCACAGACTGGGAGAAAATATTTATAAAAGACACATCCAATAAAGGACTGTTATTAAAGATATATAAAGAACTCTTACAACTCGACAATAACAAAACAACCTAATTTATTTATTTATTTATTTATTTTTAAAGATTTTATTTATTTATTTATTTGACAGAGAGATCACAAGTAGACAGAGAGGCAGGCAGAGAGAGAGAGAGAGAGAGGGAAGCAGGCTCCCCGCTGAGCAGAGAGCCCGATGCGGGCCTCGATCCCAAGACCCTGAGATCATGACCTGAGCCGAAGGCAGCGGCTTAACCCACTGAGCCACCCAGGCACCCCAAAACAACCTAATTTAAAGAAGGGCCAAAGAGACACCTCACCAAAGAAGATACACAGATGGCAAATTAACATGTGAAAAAATACTCCACATCGTATGTCATTGGGGAAAAGCAAATTAAAACAAAGGGGTTCCACCACACACCTAGCAGAATGGTCAAAATCCCAAATCTGGCAACACCAAATGCTAGTAAGGACATAGAGAAACAGAAATTGTCACTTATTGCTGGTGGGAATGCAAAATGGTACAGTCACTTTGGAAGATAGTTTGGCTGCTTCTTATAAAACAAAATATACTCTTACCATCCCATTCATCAATTGTGCTTCTTGACATTTATCTAAAGGACTTGAAAACTTATGACCACACAAAAACCTGCAAATAGATGCTTACAAAAGCTTTCTTCGTGATTACCAAAACTCGGATATAAGCCATGAAAAGACAAGGTGGAACCTTAGGTGCAGGTCACTAAATGAAAGAAGCCAGCCTGAAAAGGCTACTTACTATGGGATTCCTACATCCTGCAAGAGGCAAAACTATTCCAGAGACAGTAAGAGGATCAGTGGCTGCCATGGGTTAGGGGTCCGGGGTGGGGTGGGGGGGATGAACAGGCAGAGCACAGTGGATTTTTAAAGCAATGAAACTTCTCTGTAGGGTATTATAATAATGGATACATGTCCTTATACATTTGTCCAAACCCACAGAATGAACGCACAGCACCAAGAATGTCATGTAAACGCGTGAGTGTCAGCAGAGGATCATCAATGACAAATGGCCCATTCTGATGGAGGATGTTGATAATGAGGGGAAGCTACACATGTTGTGGGGAGCAGGGGGTACCTGAGAAATCTCTGTATCTTCCTCTCCATTTTGGTGTGATCCTAATACTGCTCTTAATAAGTGAAGTCTAATAAACAAATAAGCAAGCACGTATATAGATGCATCTGTGTGTGTGCAACCGTGTGCTCGCACATGTGTGTGTCCTTTCCTCATTTTCAGTAGCTGAAAGGATGAGTGAAATGGGTCAACAGGCCCCGGAGAGCAGCATCTTCCCCTGCACCCAGGAGCTAGCCCAGCCCCACTGCCACCTGGATGAGACCGTCTCATGCACTTTACTCAGCACCCGCACCCCCAGCACTTGCAGCCCTGCTTGCAAAGCCGACCCTCAGCTCCTGTGAATTCTGAAATGCTCTCCACTAACAGACACGGTCTCTCTTGTCAAAGGGCCTGGAATGAATGTTTATTTCACGTCTATTCTTCCTTGGCTTATTTATAGCCAGACTGACTTCGCAGCCCTCAGATTTCAGCCTTTTTATTCTCCAAGGCCAAATTTACATGGCTAGTTAATATCATCTTGGTTTATTCTGACCAACGACACCTATATACCTCTCCCACCTCTCTGCACCCTACACTAACTTTATTGTCATTATTTCCCACTGTCAATCTCATATTGGAATAGGAGACATGGCTCTACTTTGTCATGGTGAGAAGCTTATCCTGCAAATTTTCAGTTTCTTAGGTCTTGCGTGAATGGTTGTGCTTATCTCATGTGTGCTTCTAGGCATCTCCAGGGCTCTGCATTTTAACTTCGTACTTCTAAAAGCATCTGTACAGAGATAATATTAATGTTATTGCAACAGACAGGCAGAGCCTCATTTCTCTCTGCTTTGACTGAAAACGCCTGTTCGTAGCGAACATGTGCAGACATTGGCGTTTTTGTGTGAGGTCTGAATGTGTGTGGGTCCAGCCATTGATGGCAGGAAGAAATAAGACACAGCTGCCAGATGGTTTGGTTTAAAAAAAAAAAAAATACCAGTCAAATTGACTGGTGATCCACAACTATTAAAATTATTTTCCCAAAGGATCCTTTATTTGGGGGCTGGGAAAAACTCCTAAATGTACTCTCAGTGGCTGGGCAGAGTGGGGGACCTAAAGGTCATGTATCTCTCCAAGTAGCTACTTAACTTAAAGATGTTGGGTGTTTTAAATTCTGCATGCAACTGTTGATCATATTTAAATTTTTTAAATACCTGATTTAGAATTGAGAGTAGGAAGGTAGAAAGTGATAGATAATCGGAGTCAGAGTTAAGTTCTAGTCTCTCCTGCTAATTTATTATCCTCAATGCAGCCCTAAGCCTCAGTTTACTGCTCTGTATAATGGAGGTAAAAAAAATCTGCTCTGACTTAGGTCATAGCATAGGGCTGTTTAAAGATCTTGAGATAGGGTGCCTGGGTGGCTCAGTCATTAAGCGTCTGTCTTTGGCTCAGGTCATGATCCCAGGGTTCTGGGATGGAGTCCCGCTTTGGGCTCCCTGCTCAGCAGGAAGCCTGCTTCTCCCTCTCCCACTCCCCCTGCTTGTCTTCTCTCTCTGACTGTGACTCTCTCTCTCTCACTCAAATAAATAAAATCTTTTTTTTTTTTTAAGCCCACAAACTAAAGAACTGCTGGTGGAGGCAACAGAGTCAAATCCCACATCCGGTCTATGACTAAACTCAACCACCCCAGATTCCTGTGCCCACTAAATGCGATGACTTTTTTCCTAAGAAATACACAGAGAGTAAATAGAATGGAATGTCATCTTCCCTGAATGACGCTGTTCTCAAGGATGAGGTTTCTCTACGACCTCTGTACCACACACTATGGAACAGTAGCATCCAGGAACATTTTAAAAGTAGAAAGGAGCGAGTACGTTGTAGAGGTCTACGAATTACTACACAGAGCACTAAAATACTCTAAAATCTCTATTTCTAAGCTGTTATTCCATCTCAAACGGAAGAAGTTCACATTTTAACAGAAGTCTGCTTATAACCACTAAGTGAAACTACAACTCTGTAACCTTTAACTGTGTTCCTCATTAGGTCCTAAGGACTAGGGATGTACAAGTAACGATTATGACTTTTGCAAGAACCATAATATTGAGCAGCCATGAGCATGAAACTGTAAGGTTATAATATAAAAAAAAAAATAGGCTCAGGGCATATAAACATTTCAATTAAAAAGACACAGTAAGGGGCGCCTGGGTGGCTCAGTGGGTTAAAGCCTCTGCCTTCCCAGGCTCCTGGGATCGAGCCCCGCATCGGGCTCTCTGCTCAGCGGGGAGCCTGCTTCCCCCTCTCTCTCCCTGCCTGCCTCTCTGCCTACTTGTGATCTCTGTCAAATAAATAAAATCTTTAAAAAAAAACACACACACAGTAAGAGATATTGTCCCAGAACTCCATTTCTCTAACTGATTTCTCACCATTCTTATTACACAGCATAACAAAACCTGGGAGTAATTGAAGAAAAATGTGCAGTTCAGAAATCACAAAAATCAAAGTCAAAATATATATGTTCTGTTCCAACCCCACCATTTGCTAGTATTGTGACACAGGACAAGTTACCCTGCTCTCTTAGATCCAGTCTGCTGGCCTATACATCCCACCTCATGGGTTGATGTGGGGTCGAAAAATGTTATGACAGAGAGTGTAAATTTTTATAAACTCTGCATTCCCATTCTGTTTTTAAAACATGGTTTGCGAGAGATGGAGTGAATCAGGAAACTGGCTTTTAAGTTTGCTCTTTTTGAAGGCTGAGCTTTTCACACATAATTTTATTTTAATAACTTTATCCAAACAAGCATTTGTGACCCCACACTATGAGATCTTTGCAACACAATTACCCACTACAATGATAAAGCAAAGCGTTCTCTTCAGGTGTATGTTATTCCATCACTAAACTTTCTTAGGCACTTGATGGAACTAACTTTAGATACACCTTAGTTTTGAGGACAGGCTGTGGCGTGAGCAATAAATGAGCAAAATTTTAAATATGGACGTGGAGCAATGCAATGCCTCCCTGCTCCCGTATTCCGATGCGGGGAGCCCAGCCAACTTGGGCAAAGGCGAGTAGCTTTCCAAGGCAGTTGCTAAGCTCAGTATCTGGAGCAACCAGTCACCTCATGTGAAATTCTTTTCATCTTCCCTCCACTATCCTGTGAAAACCAGGAGGATTTCTGAAAGGTTCAGAGCTTCTCGATCGCTGCAACGAGGAGGCTTTCTTCTAGTTCGAGCTCATGAGAGGAAGGACAATTTCATGTTAACCATACACACAAGATGACAGGGAAGGAGGCGAGCGGATGGCCTGAAATACATATGCAAACCCTCCCTTGGAAGCTTGCTTTTCACTATCTTGTACAAAGTTAATGGAAACCAAGGAACTACCATTCCAGAATCTTCGCCCCTTTAATCCTTAATAACCAAATAAAAATGGGCAGCCGGTATTCAGGAGCAGCTCTAGCAAACAGACCTCCAGGAGACAAGGCTCCCTACAGACTTTCCCTTGATCTTAAAGCTTAACTTGAAACATTTATATGCATGGAGCACCTGGCCAGGAGATGTGAGAAGGCCTTTTTTTCACCTTCGCTCTATTTCTATCTTTAATAATAAATTCTTAGCTTTCTTTCTTTTCCTTCCTGGAAACTGATTTCATTCTAAATAATGGTTTTTGTTCTTTCGTAATAGTTTAAGAAAAGCAAGACAAACTTGAAAACCCCCTATTAATACCCATCAGGTCGATCGGTATCCTCTTTGCTTCAGGAAAGATGAAGCAGAAGTCAGGGCAGGTTAATTCCAATCAGGTTGAGAACTTCTTTTGTTTGAATTCAAAGGACTCAGGTTAACCTATTATGCAATTTCGCATCGGCTGGCACACAGATCTTCTTGCTGGGGGGACAGCAGATGAGCTCAGCAGCCTGACCGCACGGGCTTAAATCCGTAAGAGTCAGAATTACTGTTGGATGTTCAACTGAGGAGGAAAAAGCTGGTCCCGAAATGGTAAGGCCATCTGGGTCACGTCCTCAACAAAGATACAACGCATTTAATAGTGAAAACACACACAGAGTGCGATAAAGCCTTTCTCCCAAACCAGGTCAAACCCAGGACAGAAGCCATATAGCTACTTTTGAAATAAATGTGTTTCAAGAAAGGAGTCCTAGTTCCTAAGGATCCTTTCTCCTCTTTCTGTCTTACTTCATCCCATATGTTTCAGGAGGCCTCACCCAAAGAAACACACAATACAAAAGGATACAATAAGTAGTCGAAATTGGAGCAAAGGGGGAAATGGGTAAAAGAGCAAATGGTGAAGGGAGTCTTCCCCCTTGTGTGGCTGCTGGGAGGTGGAAGGTACAAGCGTGCCTCTGGAGGGCCCAGAGCAGTGCCTGTCATCGCCTGGTGCTGGTCCCATCCCGCAGCTTCGCCTTCTCTAAGTTCACTCTGCACGCCCGAGGGATGCCTCTAAAAGGCACATCAGATCGGGCCTTATTCCTACTCACAGCACAGGGATGGCTTCCTGCTGTATTTAGGGTCAGGTCAGAATTCCTCCCTGAAGCTTACTGGGCCCTCGTGACCTGGCGCTTCACGGCTCTCGACCCTGTCTCAGGGGCCCCTGCCACTCTGGCCCACCCCCCCACACCGGCCACACTACACCTCCCTCAGTAATGCCCACCTTCCTCGCACAGCTTGGCCTCTCCACTGGGTGAACTTGCACTTCAACTTCCTCCAGTTCTGGGTTCATCTCCAGTTCACATGCTCCGGAAACACACCCGTGCACATCCTCCCTCATCATGGCATCTGTCACACTTTACTACTTCCTTAAAAGCTTGCTTTTGCTGGCTGGTAACACTCTCTGACGACAGGAACTGAGTCTAGGTTGCTGTGTATTTTATCCCCAGCATCTAGCAGAGTGCCGGACATTTAGCAGTATGTTGTTGTTCGTTGTGTGAATAAATAAGAGTAACCATAACTCCCGTCTACTAAGCATTTACCCAGGGCCACAAAAGATGCCCAATGTTTTACTTCCATTATCTTTGTGATAAAACAGGAAATATTCTTCACAGTAAAGCCTGAGGCAGATTATGACCACCTTCATTTTATAGATGAGGAAACCGAGGTTTCTTGTGTAACTACCGGTACTAAGCTACCAACCTGATTCTCAAGTTTGAACTCTCACCACCATGTTGTACTGCCTTTCTAAAGATAAATGATGCTTCCTTACAGCCTAAGCAAACAAGGAACAATGCTCAGTTACAAGATTTATAGCATCTAAAAACAAAACAAACAAACCCAAAAAACATGCACCAGCTGTTGGGGAGAATCATGGCTTTTCCTAGATTTTGAAACTTAAAATATTTCTTCCCTAGGTCATATCAAAGTATTTCCCAGTGACCTGATTTTGTGGATGGTAGCCTGGGAACCCCTGCAGGGAGGAGAAGAGATTTTCTAGAGCCTCTTCCTAGAATGTCCCTTAATATGTGCCAGTAGTACCATATATAGAAGCATACTGAGGGGGCATCTGGGGTCTCAGCAGGTTAAGTGCCTGCCTTCAGCTCAGGTCATGATCCCAGAGTTCTGGGATCGAATCCTGAGTCAGGCTCCCTGCTCCACAGGGAGTCTGCTTCTCCCTCTCCCTCTGTGATCTCTCCAGCTCTCACTCTCTCTCAAATAAATAAATGAATAAATCTTAAAAAAAAAAAAAAAAAGGCACACAAGAGTCCGTTCTCCACCAGGGAAACTACACAGTTCTGTGCTGATCTGGCTTAAAGCAATGGGTTAGTTAATTTGCCAAAATCAAACTCAGCAAATATTCATGGGGTTACTTTAAGATCATTTTCCCCTTAGAAGAGAGAGGAAGCAGACAGCTGGCAGGGAAGAGCTGGTGATCGTCTCTGACCTGGCACAGTAATGATGTGTGTGCAGGGGAACTGGCTTTGCCTGCTTGGGTCTCACTGAGAGAAGTAGTATCTGGGCCCAGCTTCCTCCTCTGTAACCTGGAGACCCCGCCGTCGAAAGGGTCCTTTCAGCTCTCTCGTTCCCTCAGTTGTCAGTGGCCGCTCTCCTCAGAAGGTGCCATGGTCTGTGTTTTGTTTAGAAGTTGAAACCCTGCTGCCCCCTCTAAAAGCTTGGGAATGTTTGGGTCTTGGTCATAAAAAGTCAAAAAAACGAACCAAGCAATTTTGGCTACCCTCTCCTATGGTCTGCTGCCACAGGAGAGAAGAAGCCTTCAGCCACAGAAAATCTCTCTCTCTCTCTCTCTCTCTCTCTCTCTCTCTCTCTCACACACACACACACACACACACACATCTTTTCTGATAGGTGTAACTGTCTACTTTGGGATCCAGTGGTGTCTGCACACTTGCTTTCTGCCTCTGCCAGAGAGTCTCTGGAATGAGCATGCTTTGACCAATTATTGCTGCTCTGTCCCTGCTTCCCCACCTTGGAAGCATTTCTCCCTAAGTTCCAATTATGGTCATTTGACGGCAACTCCTCTTCAGCACTGTGAATGGAAATCTTGGATTTTGTGAAGAGAGAAGTCCATAAAGGAGAGCAAATTTTCTCTTTAATCACATCATTACAACACCTCAACAAAGTCAGTTATATATGTGAGTCTTTTCCCTTTAAAACCATGCGCCTCTGCATCTGTTTTTAAAAAGAGGCACTTCTTATCTTGCAAACATTTGCAGTTACTGCTCAACCCTTACATTATCCTCATAAAATGGCTCTGGAGTGGGTAAATAGTAGAAAGTCTTGGAACAAAATTGACTCCCTTTTCCCATAAAGATGTGATTGAAAAAAAATACACAAAAATCTGAAAATTCTAGGATAAGAGGGGTTGGAATCTTTAGACTATTTCCATCCCACTTATTTGCTTTTAAGGATTCTGTAAATAAATGAGTCTAATTCTATCAACTGGGAGAGAAGAATAAAGCTGTCTACATATAAGACAAGCAGTTTTATTCTTTCTGTTAGCCACAATTCTGCAATAGTTGGTTTATACTCTCTATGTATGATTTTCAGTATTTTATTCTGAATTTCTTTTAACTCAACACTTATTAGATATCTTATATCCTCTTATTTTCAGTTAAGTCCTCCATAAATAAGGGAAATAGTAAAAAGTTCAAAACTATTCAGAAGAAAAAACTGTAATTAGTTGAGAAATAAGTCCAAACTTCAAAAGAACAACAAACATGTAAAACAAAGGGTGTTGATGTATTTGTCTTGACAAAGATAAGGGGCATTTTTATATTTTTTTTAGTAACAAAGAAAAGTAGTCACCTTAACTTTGTGAAGGGAAATTCCAGTTAGACTTCTAGAGAAAAAGATCTTACGTGTTTGAAAGGCAGTACGTGTGTGGTCTATGTAGGAACAGAAACTCGGTAGCTACTCATCTTGGGGAGCGGGAAGGCAGGCTTCCAAAATGGAAGAACACAGCTAATGATTTCTGAGATTGGTTCCTGCCAGCCTTAGGGACTGGCAAGTCGCCCAATGTTTAGTAAACAGCCCTTACTTAGTGGAGGGTGGCCTAGTGCTTGAAAAGAACACGCACGTCTCTCATGGGTATCTCCTGCTCATCAGTACATGCAGACCTCAAGAAACTTTGGTGCTGAATTAATGCCAAGCATCTCAAGTGGCACAGACCGTCTTCCATTAGAGGCAGGTAAGGAGAGGCACCATTTTATTTTATTTTATTTTTTTTAGCAACCAGGTTTAAAAACAAAAAGAAAAATTGCCCATGCTCATCCCAAACTTTTCGATAGCTTGTCAAAATAAGGGACAGTGGAAGCATACAACATAACAAAATGCAAACACCAAACCCAGTCCTTCGAAGAAACTCCTCAGCGTTCCCTACGTGGTTCAATCACACTGCTCATTAAACAAGTCATTTTAATACTCACTGTCAGCCCAATCTTCCAGGTGCCAGGATTTCCTTTTGAAGAGAGAAGGTACGCTATGGGCCAGCTTTGCAGAGAGGTAAACATATGGAAACCAGGACAGGCTTTTCTGGTACTCAGGATCAGCCCCTTCTAAATTTAGAGGCCTCCCTCCCTCTCTCTCTCTCTCTTTTTTCTGGTTTAAAATATTTTTAAAATTTATTTTAATTTTTCAGTTTGCACAGAAACAAGGTGCTGTGAAATACACCTCAAGTGTCTTTTAAAAATTAAAACAGGATTGATTTGTAGTGTCATGGTTCCTGCTAATCAAAATCACTGACAATTTTTCAGGAGGGAAGAGGTATGGTTTAACTCTCTCACTAGAGAGCACTGCTTCCTTCTTCTATTTTGATCTAAATCTGAATATTTTTCTACAGATAATCCTCTTGCATTTTTTAAGGGAGAGGAACGGGGAATAAAATTCTCAGAAAATAAATGTTTATTTGGACCCACAGATTCCTCAGGGCCTAGATGGACGAACGGAACTCCAGATCCCTCTGCTGGCCCAGCTCAGGACGTGCTTCTCCTGGAAGTGCAAGGTCAGAGTCCTCAGCCTCTAAGTTAAAACTTGCAGGGTAGAATGTTCTGTTTACTCTGTTCCTCCTGCCAAGGACCAGCACTGGCATGCAGGGAGTGGTTAAGTGTGGACACCACTTAGGACAAGAAAAACAAGCCTCCACCCAAAGGAGGATTCCTGTAAATTGTATATGTACTCTGAAACCAATGCATAGTTCAATTCATGTACCACTTTCTGTTTCTTTTTTTTCTTGCCATTGGATTTTAAACATTAGAAATGACTTCTAACATATGGGAATCTTTTTGTCTTTAAATTCAAGAATTTCTTAACCACAGAAACAAAAAGAGACAGAGGGATTTAACAAAGCAGTAAGTTTCCCAGAAACTTGCCTTCTAGCAACAAAAAGTCATATAACTACAGTTAGGTGAACAGCAGATTTGATGCCTTGGAACTGGTGAATCATGTTATGGCATCCTGGTGTTCTTTCTTCTATGAAACCAAAATCTTCTATGGTGGTTTTAAAAGGTATCTGTACCTTAATTTTAAACACATTCAAGAAAGCACCATCCTCTTTAAATAGTCATTACAAGGACCTTTATATAAACCCATGAATTAACTTCAGAAAAGTGTGATTTTTTTTCTAATGCTAATTGCCATATTTTTAATGTCAAAAAAATGATGACATTGGATAAAGGAAAAAACTCACGAAGTCAGTTGATTCAAATAGGTCAAGGCAAATAATATATAAACAGTGATTAGCTCGTCCCAAGCTATCACATTTATTTTTTTTTTAATTTTTTTTTAAGATTTTTATTTATTTATTTGACAGAGAGAGATCACAAGCAGGCAGAGAGGCAGGCAGAGAGAGAGGAGGAAGCAGGCTCCCCGCTGAGCAGAGAGCCCGATGCGGGACTCGATCCCAGGACTCTGAGATCATGACCTGAGCCGAAGGCAGCGGCTTAACCCACTGAGCCACCCAGGCGCCCCAAGCTATCACATTTAATCAAAAAGTAAATAAATACCCAGAGGAAAAAGAGAGAGAGAGACTCAGAGCAAATAATGACAGAGAGAGACTGAGACAGAGACACACAGAGAAAGAGAAATAGAGGAGAAAAGAAGAAAATGAGAAATGACCAAATAAACCAGTATTTCATATAGCTGATGGGTCTCCCAAATTTTTCAAAAGTGGTAATTAATGATTTTTCATGATCTTAATACATAATGTGAAAACAGAGGGACATCATTCTGGAATATCCGAAATTATTTCTATACAAATCCACCATGCACCAGGTTGAGAATCTCCCATTATGAGAAACACACAGGAGAAGCAAAACTATGAACAGGCTATCTTCCTCATCACATCAATTCCGGCCCATACTCGGATCTGATAACCTTTGTTTTAGAAATTTAGGGTGAATAAATATTTCAATTACTAGAACCCTACTATTATTATAGTGATTTCAACTTTTTCATAATTTCATAATTTTTCATAATGCTTGAGTATTTTTATTTTAGTATTTTTTTAAAAATTTATTTAAATTCAATTTAGTTAACATATCGTGTATTACTAGTTTCAGAGGTAGAATTTAGTGACTCATCAGTGGCACACAACACCCAGTGCTCACTACTAACACGTGCCTTCCTTCATTCCCATTCCCAGTTACCACATCGCCCCACCCCTCTCCCCTCCAGCAACCCTCAGTGTGTTCCCTATAGCTAAGAGTCTCTCACGGTTTGTTTTCCTCTCTGTTTTTGTCTTATTTCATTTTCCCTTCCCTTCCCCTATGATCCTCTGTTTTGTTTCTTGAATTCCATGTATGAGTGAAATTATATGGTATTTGGCTCCAGTGTTTTTAATTAAAACTTTTTTTATTAAAAAAGTGTGTATGCATGGCAATTTTAAGTTAAACTGAGTTAAAATTCATTTTATTTGGAGGATTCTGTTGCTGGAGAAATTAAGGACATGAGGTCCACTTCCAAACCTATTGATAATCAAAAGCATGTGGAGGTGCTTTGACAAATCCAGACACCTACGCCCCATTTCATATCTACTGAATCAGAATCCCGGGGAGGGGGAGAGTCCCTGGAATCTTGTGCTTATTTCCTATTTCGCCTCTGGGTTTGGAATTCTAGAGGTTAAATGATTTGAATTAAAAAAACCATCCAACATCTGGGCAGTTCCCTGCAGCCACAAACATGAGACAAATGGAGGCCACACTGTGTATGGTCTATAACCACCAGACACAAGTGAGTTCTCCCAAGACACAAAGAGAATGTTGACAAGTGTCTAGGTAAGTAAATTAAGAATTTGTAATTTAACATGCCCTACCTTATTTTTATTATACAGAGTGATGCATTTAAATTACTAGCCTTTACTTTTTATTTATTATTATTACTTTTTTTTTTTTTTACTTTGGTTGTTAGAAAAATAAATCTACAGTTTGTGGTCAAACTGTACCATAAAAGAGCAATGTTGCCATCTAGTGGTCAGCAGGGGACATTAAAGAAGCAGGTTGTCTTCTGAAACGCCTTGTTGGAGGAAATGAACCCCAAGGAAAGAAGGTGAACAAATTTCAAGAGCAAAGACTTCACGATTGGAAGAACTCCTCTAAACTATGGATAAAACCATCAGGTTCTCTGAACCCGTGTCAGCTTCCAGTCCCAGAATCACAAGTAATGGTTAATTGACAGCAGAACTGTTTCATTTGGCTTTTGGGTTTGTTTAATAAGATTTATTTATTTATTTATTTTAGAGAGCGAGTGAGCACACACATGAGTGGGGAGAGCGGCAAAGGGAGAGACTCTCCAAGCAGACTCCCTGCATAGGGCAGAGCCCCACACAGGGCTTGATCCACCACCCATGAGATTATGACCTGAGCCTAAACCAAGAGTCAAACGAAGACTCAGATGCTCAACCAACTGAGCCACCAGGTGCCTCCATTTGGCTTTTTAAAAATAACATTGTAAACTTGCTCATGTTGGTGTCTTTGTGTACGTTTGAAGGTGACTTTTAATACTGGGAGTTTTTCAATCCATCAGGGACAGCACCTTTCACAACCATGGCAGGCTCATGGTTTTCCTCCAATTGCTCGGGCTGCCTGAAGCCATGGCCATTCCCCACCTCTGACAGCGGAGGGACATTCACACTGTTCCCGAGGTATCTCCTCTAGAAGCCTTCCTTGCCTGAGTCCTCCCACATTCAACGTATGCAGTCGTGGGAAGGAGCCGGTTTCCCAGGTCACGTGGCTGAAGGCGCCTTCCATGTCACAGGTGTGTGTATATGTGCACAGAAGTGAGAACACATTTGATCACCAAGGAGAAAATGGACATCATTCAGAGACAAAACACTACCAAACACTGTTTGGCAATTTTAGTTATTTTTATTTTAAATATTTGGCTTGATCTAAGTAACCTCAATTAGATCACGATATTTTTAAAAGTTTAATGTAACGCAAACTTATCATTATTTTTTTTAATTTCTGAGCGCTACAAGACTGATTTGGAGGTGGCCATTGTGTCTGTCTTTAAAAGGTGAAGTGTATAACACTGTCTTTCAAAGAGCTATAAAATAGTCTGTCTTACATACTGAAATAGGGTCTCCTAGGGACGGAGAGATGGGATTATCCTGTAGCAGAGTTCCCTAGTGAGCTTCTTACAGGGACATCTGGGTTACTTCTGAGCATCACCTGGCCCCTGTTTTTCTCATTTAATGGCACGCCCTTCCATCTTTAGCTGGCTAAAAGGCATTCTCACTCAAGATTTCCTTCTTCCTGACTGATTTAGGCATACAGATTCTTTGTTATCTAGTCCTTGAAAATGAAAAGGTGCCTGACCAATAGGGACGGAATGATGCACTCATTGCAATATGGGCACACACAGGAAGACCTGCCTAGAGAGGAAATGTAAAGATAACCCAGCGAAAGGCAGTAGAGAACACCAGGTTATGAGCAGTCTTCCAGATGATACTGCAAACTCTGGGCCCATGAGGCCTTAGCTATGGAGTTTATTGAATAATTACATTAAAGAGCACGAGAGAGATTATTATGTGTCAAATAGTACTCTTTGCTCTCTAGATAAACTCCTTTAATCCCTAGAACAACCTAGGAGGTAGGTGCTTTGATTATCCCGATTTTACAGATGAGGAAATTAAGGCATAGAAGGATTCGAGGACATGTCCAAGGCCACACAGCCAGCAATCACAGAAATGTAATTGGATTCCAGGCAATCTATCTCCAGAGCCCAAGCTTCTAACTGCTATACAAAACCACCTTCGTCTAGGAAACTTAGCCCTTCTCAAAGAATTACAATTCAATAAAACTCCAGCAAAATTATATGCAAAAATTAACTTTCCTAGATTTTAAAGGCTTTGGTGAATCTAGAGTGACTCCGGCTCCTCATCGAGAATGCTAGTCCTCGTCACCAAGTACTAAGCCAGATGAATCACAACATTAGACCGTGTCTAGACCAGGACTCATGAGCAGCAGATAATGTCCGTGATCAAAAATCAATCTATTCCAAATATTAGAAGCTGTATTTTAAAGTTCCTTTCTTGTACTGATTTATTGCACTGCCTTTTTGTCACTCTCAAAATTATGACATTGCACCAGAAGGAAAAACCTAGGCTTCTTTGGACTTTCGGTAATTTGGCCATCAAATATATAGGTACATACACATATATGCTTATTCTGTAAATGCTTATTGAGCACCTACTACATGCAAGGCATTTCCTTGATGCTGTTGGGGATGGGAAGATAAATGACAAGTTGCTGCAATCAAGATGCTCACAGACAGTTGGGAGATTAAAAAATGATGTAAAAGTAACCGTGATTGGGACATCTGGGTGGCTCGGTCAGTTAAGTATCTGCTTTCCACTCAGGTCATGATCCCGGAGTCTAGGATTGAGCCCCGCACTGGGCTCCCTGCTCAGTAGAGAGCCTGCTTCTCTCCTCTACCCCTCACGCCGCTTGTGCTCTCTCTCTCTCTCTCTCTTGCTCACTCACTTTTGCTCTCTCTCAAATAAATAAATAAAATCTTTATTAAAAACACTAACCGTGAGGCTCCTGGGTGGCTCAGTGGGTTAAAGCCTCTGCCTTCGGCTCGGGTCATGATCCCAGAGTCCTGGGATCGAGCCCCGCGTCAGGCTCTCTGCTTGGCAGGGAACCTGTTTCCCCCTGTCTCTCTGCCTACTTGTGACCCCTCTCTCTGTCAAATAAATAAAAAACATCTTTAAAAAAAAAAAAGACACTAACCGTGACCTTACAGTGACATAGGGATTCTTTCTAAAGGAGAGGCACAGGGCCGTGGGTCTTGTGAATCCTGTAATTCTCTGTGGACCAGAACTAGTCCTCAGCTTGATCACAATGGATAAAGGGCATTTTTGGAACACATGATTCACTGACTCACAAAACACACATTAGATCTTAGTTTCAAACTCACCAAGCAACCAGAGTACTACAAAGAGGCACAAAGGATGCAACCAGAGAGTGTAATTACGTGGAGGAAGCAGGAGCAAGAAGTATGCAAGAACAACGGAAACATGCTTATTAGCTCTCCTGTGAAGCCACAGCTTTGACATCACTCCAGTAACACGGAGGTTTTATATCATATTCAGAAGGTTAAAGTTTCTCTTGACTTCATTCTGATCTACAGTAACTTAGAAAAATTATCTAGAGTGCCCCTTAGTTTTTCACCCAGTCCTGAATAACCCACATATTTCCCCTCACCAGATCAGTTATTAAAGACTGCTAGCCACCCCAGGCCCTCTCTTTACCTACTCTATGTCCCAGGCTCATCTCACCACTGAGGGTCTTCTGTGGCAGTTGGCATCCCATAAAGATTACTCAGATTAGGTTAGATTAAGAGATGCACGAGACTTCATGGAGCATGCTCTCCTAAGGCTTAAAATAAAGGCAAAAGCTATGGTGCACCGTGATGGGTGGGGGGAGGAGGGGGCATGCGTGGGCAAGCCTGCCAGCACTGGGAGTCGAGACTTCCAGGCAAAACTTTCCAGGATTATTCTTATTTGCTCAAGGATGTGCTTAGTCTCCAGATCAAACCACCAAGATTTGTACTATATATCTTGGCTTCCCAAGACCTCCAGGCAGAAGTTCCCAATAGGGTCTTTTATGCCCCCAGGTCCTATTAACCAAGCCAGACCAACTGGTTACATTGGGAGAAATCTACTGAAAAACAATCTGGCCTAGGGTTTCAGCATGGGAGTTTTGGACTATAAATAGAGCATCATAAATCATTAGTTAGCTGGTTGGCTAGCCCATTAACCTTTAATTGGCCAAGAGTCAAAGCTACACATTGAGCCATGCATGGAAATAGCACAGGGCGGCTTTGGTCCAGCTGTAAAATAACTTTCCAACACAGGTGCTTTGGATGCAAGCAAATGAAGCTGATTCCAATTAACTTAAGCAAAGAGGAATTTACTTGGAGGCAAGAGAATTGCATTTGAGCACAAACATTTAACAAGGTAGTACCCACAGAAGGAAGCAGGAATGAAAAGATATTGCCAGGACCTAATGGAGTTCAAGACAATTTTCCTTTCCCTTTGCTCCTCATTTTAAAATTTAAATGTATGGGGAAGGGGAGATTCCAATAGCTAAATTTGCCCCTGCCCCACTTCTAGGGAAGGGTGGGACTCCTGATAGCAGTTGAACTGGGTAAAAGGTCCGACAAGAAAATTGACTAATGGGGCACCTGGGTGGCTCAGTGGGTTAAAGCCTCTGCCTTCGGTTCAGGTCATGGTCGTAGGGTCCTGGGATCGAGCCCTTCATTGGGCTCTCTGCTCAGCAGGGAGCCTGCTTCCTCCTCTCTCTCTCTACCTGCCTCTCTGCCTACTTGTGATCTCTCTCTGTCAAATAAATAAAATCTTTAAAGAAAATAAAAGAAAATTGACTGTTATCAGAAAGGCAAAATGCGTTTTGGGTTGTCAAAGCCCAGCCAATGTTCATTACAGCTTATATCCCACATTGGTAAGTGAGAGGTTTCAGGCAATTCAAGTAAAGTACTCTATGCCTAAGATAGCAGCATCATCTTATTTGCTTATGAAAGCACTGTTTTTCCCTCCTTCCCTCTGCCTATATTACACCCTTCATCTGCTGGTAGCAGGACAGACACGTCTGTTGTCATTTTAGAAAAAATTCTATATTAACTGATTAGAAAAAGGAAACAAAGAAAATAGCTGGTGGTTTTAAAATAATTTTTCCTGTTATAAAACAGATTCCGGGCGCCTGGGTGGCTCAGTGGGTTAGGCCTCTGCCTTCAGCTCAGGTCATGATCCCAGGGTCCTGGGATCAAGGCCCGTATGGGCCTCTCTGCTCAGCAGGGAACCTGCTTCCTCCCTCTCTCTGACTGCCTCTCTGCCTACTTGTGATATCTGTCTGTCAAATAAATATATTTTAAAAAGAAACCTTACAGATTCCCATTAAAGAATATTCTGAAAGTGAAGAAAATGTTAAGGAAAACAGTTAAAATCGCTTGTAATCTCAACACACAGAGGTAGATTCTGTATTATTTACTATATGTTTTATTTCCTTCCAAGTTTTACGTTGTTATTATACTTTTGTCTGTGCATTTGTATAGTAATATAAACATTCATCTATGACTATATTGTTACATAATTTGGACCATGTAGATTGTTCAGCGTTTTGGTGGGTCTTTGCCTCCTTTTTTTTTTTTTAATTTTATTTATTTATTTGAGAGAGAGAGTGCGCACAAGTAGGGGGAGAGGCAGAGGGAGAAGCAGACTCCTCACCGAGCAGGGAGCCCAATGTGGGACTCAATCCTGAGACCTTCGGATCATGACCTGAGATGAAGGCAGATGCTTGACTGACTGAGCCACCCAGGTGCCCCTTGCCTCCTTTTTTAAAAAAAAAAAACTTTGTTTCGATAAACATTTTTAAGTCATTACATTTTATTCAAACTTATGGCTTTCAATATGCATACATATTTTTGAAAAATTTGTATTTCTGCTGGCTTTTAAAGAACCATGAGGAATAACAGTTGCAAAAAAAACTGTGAAGAGAAAAATCAACTCCATGACCTAACATAACCCTGGAAGAGGGTGCCCGTGATGGGAAGCAGTTGGAAATAAGTCCCAGAGCTTGAGAGGCAAAGAGGGCACAAGCCAGCAGAAATCAAATGATTAAGCAGGGGTGGAGTCAGGGAACAGTCCAGAGCCAAAGCCAGCCAGCCCCTCTGAGAAAGAAAACACTATTAATAACAGAACTCTCAAGGTTCTGGCTTCAGTTTAACTCCTATCTTAGTCCTCCCCCACCTTCTGGCCTCAGTGTCCCACCCCGCCCAGAACTGCTATATCTTCTGGTGTCTCCATACCCTTTGCAGACCCACTAAGAATCTAATTATAACTGTGGGAGCTCTGCAGGGGCCGCGGTGACACGCAGATGCACAAAGGGGTCTCCCGAAGAGGGAACTGGTGAAGGCACTTTGGGGCACCACCATTAGAATGGACATGACTTCCTTCACGGCTCCCTAGTTGGGGCTGTGTCTCATTGGGAGATCGAGACCATTCATGAAAACTGCAGAGCACAGGCATCTGACTTTCTTTATCTTCTTGTCTTTATTCTCTTCCTTCCTTCCTTCCTTTACTTTTCTTTCGTCCTCCTTCCTTCCTTCTTCTTTCTTTCCTTCTCTCTTCCTTCCTTTCTTCTTTCCTTCTCCCTTTCCTTTCCTTTTCTCATTTTCTTTTCCTTCCTTCCTTCCTTTTTTCTATCTTTCCTTCATCCTTCCTTCCTTCCTTCCTTCCTTTCTCTTTTTCTTTTGTTTCTTTCTCTAGAGTAAAGTGAAGACAACTGGAATATTCTTTACTTTTCTGGAAATTACGGAGCTCTTTTTTGTTGGTTTACAAGGTAAATGCTAAACCTAAACATAAATTAGGCTCAATGCTACAAATCAAGCAACTATGATACGTAAGCAGAGCCATCGCCCACCGAAACAGCACTATAAATGTCCAATGCCTAGGTCCTGGGGCTAAACTCCTGGTTAATAATAGCACAGAAGGAGCACAGATTTACCCACATTACAATCATATGTAAAGAAATTATAGATTTCCACTTCCCTGCTTCCCTGACTCTACAGACTATCCGCTGGGTAATGGGGCAGGGGAGGGGAACTTAGTCTGGCAAAATAATTAAAACTACCCCTTAAGTAAATGTTTCATCTTTTTAGGTCAAGTTCGGTCTCTCAAATGTCAGCCTTAGATCCTCTCTGATTTTCTTAGCAAGGATGTGGCCTACGTGACCATGTGGTGACAGAGGGCACAGGGGGTCCATGGCACCAGGTGGCAACCTCTGGATCCTCATGGGCCTGCTAGATACAAGGACTTATTCAGGCTGAATGTAAGAGCAATTCATCTCTGGGCTTCTTGCGGTATCTGCTGTTGGAAAACTATAGTATTTCTAGACTTCACACTTGGGATTCTGTGGGGCAGCCTTTTGTCCCATGCTTCAGTGTGCTGAGCAGATGTGCTGCAGACCCATCGGAGTTTCTGCCTCACCCTCCCCTGCCTTTGGCCAGGCCACGTCCACTCTGCTGTGAGGTCATCGCTTTGACCCTTGTCCCACTGCAGCTCCATGGCCCACTCACACACTCCTGGCCTGTGGGGCTTTCTAGAGACTAAATATTTGTGTTCTCCACACTACCCCCAAATCCATATGCCAGAGTCCTAACTCCCACAGTGATGATGTTAGGAGGTGGGGCCTTTGGGACATCCTTATATCACCAGGGTGGAGCCCTCATGCATTAGTTTAGTGCCCTTATAAAAGAAGCCCCAGAAGGATCCCTCACCCCTTCCTCAGTCTTGAGCTCCCCCCAGCCTGGCTTACAAAACCTTTGGCTTGCCCAAGACGTTAAGAAAATCAGCTTTGAGATTCAAGTCCCTCTAGGCCATTGGTTCTTAACACGGCCTACCCAGAGCCATTCTGTAAAATCGTGGGGTTTTTACGTTGTCACAAAAATTGGGGAGATGAGGGTTATTGGCATTTAATAACCAGAAAGAGTTCAAGGGTCCTCATGCTATAATGAAGGAGGCCGTCCCATAATGAAAAATCATTCCATCCCAAGTCTGTACAGGCGAAGAACCTGGTCATCATTTTCTGAGCTTAAAACCTAACTCTAACAAAGTGTTTCTGCTTGGTTTAAATAGAAACCCCATATTTCATTTATATAAAACAACATAAAATGTCCAGTAATGCAACTAATACCTAAAGGAGGAGACACCATTCCTTGCCTTGTTCGAAATATTACAAAGAGTTTTTCACTATTTCAAAAAGGCTCCAAGAGCAATACCACCTGTGACACAAAAGTCACCCGGCTAAACGGTTCTGCATGGCTAGCTATCACTGGCAGGACAGCCTGGGGTGCAGCATCCCCTCTGCACCTGTGCCTGAGCCTTAGAGAGAAATGCATATTGTTTCACCATCAGTGCAATTCTCCTTTCTCATTCTCCTTTCTGTTTCAATTAGAACACTACACTGCAATTTGAAGAATGTGGTAGGTAACTTATAGGAGCTCTAAAATTCCACTTTAAGAAGGTAAAGAAGAAATACCTATTATCTAAAGAGGGCTGGAATCTTATACTGTTCTGAGCCTTTGCTCTGGGCATCCCCCGATCCTCCCTTTCTGTACTGAGCACTTACTATGTGCCAGAGGCTATTTTCCAGACTTGCTCTCCTGTACTTTTCTCAACTACCCCACAAGGCAGACATGGCCATCCTTGTTCTATAAATGATGGGACTGAAGCTCAGAGAATCAAAGTAAACCAAGAAGTGGAAAAGCTGGGATTCAAATTCAAATCTACTTGACTCCAAGAGCTGGCATCTTAGCCATTCCACATGGAATTCAACTAACTCCATATTTAACTAATGTAGAGACAATGAAAAAGATCACCTTTTGTAAATTTTACTTACAACTTCATTTCTATTTACATAGTTTAATACCTCACCCTTTGAGATGAAAATATTTGTAAGGCAATTAAAAGGAAAAGCAACTGAGAACTAGAGTCTTCTATTTTAATGAACCCTCTGTAGGATCCTCTGAACTGAACTAATTGCTTCACTCACCGTATCTCTGTACTATGATGACCTCCTGAAGGTTTCATGTGGGGAAAATACCAATCCTTACAATGCAAGTTATTAGCTAACAATTTTCTAATGTGATAGAAGAGACACTCGCTCAAGAAACCCGAAGTACTTCAGCAGCATTGGTTCTATATAAAAAACAGTCCTACCCCCTAAGAACAAAGAATGACAAGGAGTTCATTTCCACCCTCTCTGTCCCCTGAGAGGAAGTCAGATCATGGAGCACCTAAAAAACAATCGTCCAGTTTCAGGGAAAGGGTTTTGTCAGAAGTTGTCTTGCACCTGGGCTGACAGAGAACCTCGATGGATAAAAAAGGACAAGTGCCCATCATATGTCCATCACTTTAGGTATGTTATTTCACTAAAACTCTATGAAAACCTGTGTGTTACATGTCATTGCCTTGCACAGATAGAAATGTAAGGGCCCTATGAAGCTGGAAGTGGCCCCCGAGCACCCAACAGCAGAGTGTCCCAGCTGGGAAGTGAGCCCAGCCATGTACCATTATGCTTGCTTCCATTCAACCTCGAGTGTATGGGGATCTCCAACCCCACCACAACTACTGTGTCACAGAGAAGCTTGGGGACGGGGAGGGACACTTCAGATTAAACCTCCAGTTAGGTTTCAAACACCTCGGAAGTCTAATTTCTAGGGAATGTTCCCAACTGTGTTCAACAGATTTGAATGTAACTGGAGACTGGGCAGTTGGCATGTCACTTTAATGAGGGGAATGTTTCTTGCAAAATCCAACAATGACAGGAAAACTTGACTATGTTCTTTAATAAAATGCAAAATGATGTGGCAGGGAATTCCCAGAACTGTTTCCCTACCTTCCAGCACTCTCCATTTTTGGTGCTGCTATTAGGTTGTCCCAAGTCCTGGAAGACTCAGGTCACTGCTGAGAAACGCTTCTTCAAAAGTAAACTATGACTTGCGTATTCTCATCATCTTCTTAAGTTGTTCTGGGAGGGAGCCTGACAAGGTTAAATTGAAAATAAGAAACATAAACATAAAAGCAGCAGCCACTGGGTGTCACTGATTTACCACTTGAATATACCTTGTCCCACATTTCTATAGCAGGAGAAAACCTGGTCTTTTAAGTGGAATATTTTGAAACCACGTTTGAAACCCTTCACGTTCTTGAATGGTTGAGATAAATAGAGAAGAGTTTAAAATAAAAGGATCTTGTGACCTTGAGAAGATGTTGTTCTCTATTGTAAACAATTCATAACCGTAACAATGGTCCCATTTTAGAGATGCATACACTGAAGCAGAACAAGCTAACTAACGTCCAGGATGTCAGAGAACATATTCCTGAACTTCATTTTTAAATCATAACTTCCATGTTTTATTTTTATCTTAAGATAAAAGCCAGGGACACAGTACCCATTATTTTTCTTGTCCCTACCTCCCAATTTTATACCTAAAGAAGATTTAAAAAAGAAATCTTTCCGAACATCTGAGAATTTGGGGATTGGGATTATGTATCAAGCTCCTACAAATGGTGTTAGAAGCTACTATTTATCAGGTATCTCTTCTGAACCTGGGACAGTCATAGCAGTATCTCATTTAATGTTCACCACAGAACAGAATACAGGGGTTATTATCCCCAGATGAAAAAAAACAAAACAAAACTGGAGATCAGAGAGGATAAATAACTTGTGGAAGATCACCAAGGAAGCAAGATAAAGATTTCAGATTCTAACCCACATTAGTGGCCGGCAAAGCCACGCTCATTCTGCTGTACAGGCCGTATCTCTTCAGAAACGTTATCTTTAGTTTGGACACTTCCCTTCCAAAGCTACATGTTGTGCCACATCTACGGTTAACCAGCTAAGAGAAGTTAAAGATACTAAGTCCAAGACAATTATATGCATTGTGTTTTAGGATCATTCCCCAGGTAATTCCACTGGCTGAGGGAGTCACTAGTCTCTCATTGCACAAAATTCTGAATTTCCCCCCCAAGCTCCTCGGGTGATGTTCTGGCCTGGGATTTAGTTTCTCCGGATCTTCCGTTGTCTAAGCAAGCTGAGTCTTATCTGTTTCTATAGTGGATATATTCCTGCTCTCATTTTTGGCTTAACAATACCCATCCATCTGGAGAGACGTAATCCTTCTTTAGAGTAAAGAGCGGTGGAGAGCTTTGGGGTTGTTTATCTGCCAAATAGGTGCAGAAACAGCCCAGCAACTATAAACTCTTAAGCTTCCTGATTCATCCTTGCAAATACAGTTAAGCTCAGAGCCGGAGGCTTTCTCTGGGGGAGATAAAGCAGTCTTTCCACATCACCATTAGCTCCTGCCAAGTTCCTGCTCTACAGAGAAGCAAGTTCACTAGCTGGTGGCCTTTTGATGCCTCCCCTCCCTGAATCACACCTTAATTGTGGATGTTCCCTTTCCTTAACCCAGAGTCAAAACACCATGACTCTTTCTTTGCTTTCCACTTTCTCATTCCAGATCCTTGCGTTTCTTTTCAGACCTGGTTATGGCAATAACTTAATAATAACCCCACAGAATCTGGCAAATAATCTCATTGCTTCATATTTTTAAAAAGCATCACGTTTTAAAGTAAAACTATGTGTCCCTTTCCAGTGTCCATTTCAAGGAAATAGTAATATGTTTCTTGTCACGCTCAGCAAATCCCAGATATCTGGGGGATCTTTTTTTCCTCTCTTCTCCGCCTGGTGATTGCTTCTTCTCCTGCTCCTTTCAACATAATCTGCTGGGTAACAACATCAAAATACACCTGGAGAACTCACACAGAACTCAAGCTTCATCTCTCAATGACCACTTACAAAATGGAGAAGAAGTAACTTTGCAATAGATGCAATCTGGCTGAAGCTTGATTCTCTTCAATTTTTAAAAAATAATATTCCAGGGGCGCCTGGGTGATCAGTGGGTTAAAGCCTCTGCCTTCGGCTCAGATCATGATCTCAGGGTCCTGGGATCGAGCCCCGCATCGGGATCTCTGCTCAGCGGGGAGCCTGCTTCCTCCTCTCTCTCTCTCTGGCCTACTTGCTATCTCTGTCAAATAAATAAATAAAATAAAATAAAATAAAAATAATATTCCAAAATTTTATCTTAAAAGTTAGGTTTATAGTCAAAAACTACAAATAACATGTATTTTTATTTTTATTTATTTATTTATTTATTTATTTATTTTATTTTTTATAAACATATAATATATTTTTATCCCCAGGGGTACAGGTCTGTGAATCGCCAGGTTTACACATTTCACAGCACTCACCATAGCACCTACCCTCCCCAATATCAATAATCCCACCCCCCTCTCCCAACCCCCCTCCCCTCATCAACCCTCAGTTTGTTTTGTGAGATTAAGAGTCACTTATGGTTTGTCTCCCACAAATCCCATTTTGTTTCATTTACTCTTCTCCTACCCCCTAACCCCCCCATGTTGCATCTCCTCTCCCTCCTATCAGGGAGATCATGTGATAGTTGTCTTTCTCCAATTGACTTATTTCGCTAAGCATGATACCCTCTAGTTCCATCCATGTCGTCGCAAATGGCAAGATTTCATTTCTTTTGATGGCTGCATAGTATTCCATTGTGTATATATACATCTTCTTTATCCATTCATCTGTTGATGGACATCTAGGTTCTTTCCATAGTTTGGCTATTGTAGACATTGCTGCTATAAACATTCGGGTGCACGTGCCCCTTTGGGTCACTACGTTTGTATCTTTAGGGTAAATACCCAGCAGTGCAATTGGAGGGTCATAGGGTAGTTCTATTTTCAACATTTTGAGGAACCTCCATGCTGTTTTCCAGAGTGGTTGCACCAGCTTGCATTCCCACCAACAGTGTAAGAGGGTTCCCCTTTCTCCACATCCTCTCCAGCATCTGTCATTTCCTGACTTGTTAATTTTAGCCATTCTGACTGGTGTGAGGTGATATCTCATTGTAGTTTTGATTTGTATTTCCCTGATGCCGAGTGATGTGGAGCACTTTTTCATGTGTCTGTTGGCCATCTGGATGTCTTCTTTGCAGAAATGTCTGTTCATGTCCTCTGCCCATTTCTTGATTGGATTATTTGTTCTATGGGGGTTGAGTTTGCTAAGTTCTTTATAGATTTTGGACACTAGCCCTTTATCTGATATGTCATTTGCAAATATCTTCTCCCATTCTGTCAGTTGTCTTTTGGTTTTGTTCACTGTTTCCTTTGCTGTGCAAAAGCTTTTGATCTTGATAAAATCCCAAAAGTTCATTTTTGCCCTTGCTTCCCTTGCCTTTGGCAATGTTCCTAGGAAGATGTTGCTGTGGCTGAGGTCGAAGAGGTTGCTGCCTGTGTTCTCCTCAAGGATTTTGATGGATTCCTTTCTCACATTGAGATCCTTCACCCATTTTGAGTCTATTTTCATGTGTGGTGTAAGGAAATGATCCAATTTCATTTTTCTGCATGTGGCTGTCCAATTTTCCCAGCACCATTTATTGAAGAGGCTGTCTTTTTTCCATTGGACATTCTTTCCTGCTTTGTTGAAGATGAGTTGACCATAGAGTTGAGGGTCTATTTCTGGGCTCTCTATTCTGTTCCATTGATCTATGTGTCTGTTTTTGTGCCAGTACCATGCTGTCTTGATGATGACAGCTTTGTAATAGAGTTTGAAGTCCGGAATTGTGATGCCACCAACTTTGGCTTTCTTTTTCAATATTCCTTTGGCTATTCGAGGTCTTTTCTGGTTCCATATAAATTTTAGGATTATTTGTTCCATTTCTTTGAAAAAAATGGATGGTACTTTGATAGGAATTGCATTAAATGTGTAGATTGCTTTAGGTAGCATAGACATTTTCACAATATTTATTCTTCCAATCCAGGAGCATGAAACATTTTTCCATTTCTTTGTGTCTTCCTCAATTTCTTTCATGAGTACTTTATAGTTTTCTGAGTATAGATTCTTAGTCTCTTTGGTTAGGTTTATTCCTAGGTATCTTATAGTTTTGGGTGCAATTGTAAATGGGATGGACTCCTTAATTTCTCTTTCTTCTGTCTTGTTGTTGGTGTAGAGAAATGCAACTGATTTCTGTGCATTGATTTTATATCCTGACACTTTACTGAATTCCTGTACAAGTTCTAGCAGTTTTGGAGTGGAGTCTTTTGGGTTTTCCACATAGAGTATCATATCATCTGCGAAGAGTGATAGTTTGACTTCTTCTTTGCCGATTTGGATGCCTTTAATTTCCTTTTGTTGTCTGATTGCTGAGGCTAGGACTTCTAGTACTATGTTGAATAGCAGTGGTGATAACGGACATCCCTGCCGTGTTCCTGACCTTAGCGGAAAAGCTTTCAGTTTTTCTCCATTGAGAATGATATTTGCGGTGGGTTTTTCATAGATGGCTTTGATAATATGGAGGTATGTGCCGTCTATCCCTACACTTTGAAGAGTTTTGATCAGGAAGGGATGCTGTACTTTGTCAAATGCATTTTCAGCATCTATGGAGAGTATCATATGGTTCTTGTTCTTTCTTTTATTAATGTGTTGTATCACATTGATTGATTTGCAGATGTTGAACCAACCTTGTAGCCCTGGAATAAATCCCACTTGGTCGTGGTGAATAATCCTTTTAATGTACTGTTGAATCCTATTGGCTAGTATTTTGGCGAGAATTTTTGCATCTGTGTTCATCAAGGATATTGGTCTGTAGTTCTCTCTTTTGATGAGATCCTTGTCTGGTTTTGGGATCAAGGTGATGCTGGACTCATAAAATGAATTTGGAAGTTTTCCTTCCATTTCTATTTTTTGGAACAGTTTCAGGAGAATAGGAATTAGTTCTCCTTTAAATGTTTGGTAGAATTCCCCCGGGAAGCCGTCTGGCCCTGGGCTTTTGTTTGTTTGGAGGTTTTTGATGACTGTTTCAATCTCCTTACTGGTTATGGGTCTGTTCAGGCTTTTTATTTCTTCCTGGCTCAGTTGTGGTAGTTTATATGTCTCTAGGAATGCATCCATTTCTTCCAGATTGTCAAATTTGTTGGCGTAGAGTTGCTCATAGTACCTTCTTATAATTGTCTGTATTTCTTTGGTGTTCGTTGTGATCTCTCCTCTTTCATTCATGATTTTATTTATTTGGGTCCTTTCTTTTTTCTTTTTGATAAGTCTGGCCAGGGGTTTATCGATCTCATTAATTCTTTCAAAGAACCAGCTCCTAGTTTCGTTGATTTGTTCTATTGTTTTTTTGGTTTCTATTTCATTGATTTGATTTCATTTGATTTCATTGATTTGAAATAGAATCTTTGAATCAAATCTTTGATTTGAAATAGAATCTCTGATCTTTATGATCTCTCTTCTCCTGCTGCGTTTAGGCTTTCTTTCTTGTTCTTTCTCCAGCTCTTTTGGTGTAGGTTTAGGTTGTGTACCTGAGACCTTTCTTGTTTCTTGAGAAAGGCTTGTACTGCTATATATTTTCCTCTCAGGACTGCCTTTGCTGTGTCCCACAGATTTTGAACCATTGTGTTTTCATTATCATTTGTTTCCATGAATTTTTTCAATTCTTCTTTAATTTCCTGGTTGACCCATTCATTCTTTAGAAGGATGCTGTTTAGTCTCCATGTACTTGGGTTCTTTCCAAATTTCCTCTTGTTATTGAGTTCTAGCTTCAGAGCATTGTGGTCTGAAAATATGCAGGGAATGATTCCAATCTTTTGATAACGGTTGAGACCTGATTTAGGACCGAGGATGTGATCTATTTTGGAGAATGTTCCATGTGCACTAGAGAAGAATGTGTATTCTGTTGCTTTGGGATGGAATGTTCTGAATATATCTGTGATGTCCATCTGGTCCAGTGTGTCATTTAAGGCCTTTATTTCCTTGTTGATCCTTTGCTTGGATGATCTGTCCATTTCAGTGAGGGGAGTGTTAAAGTCCCCCACTATTATTGTATTATTGTTGATGTGTTTCTTTGATTTTGTTATTAATTGGTTTATATAGTTGGCAGCTCCCACATTAGGGGCATAGATATTAAAAATTGTTAGATCTTCTTGTTGGACAGTTCCTTTGAGTATGATATAGTGTCCTTCCTCATCTCTTATTATAGTCTTTGGCTTAAAATCTAATTGATCTGATATAAGGATTGCCACTCCTGCTTTCTTCTGATGTCCATTAGCATGGTAAATTCTTTTCCACCCCCTCACTTTAAACCTGGAGGTGTCTTCGGGTTTAAGATGAGTTTCTTGTAGGCAACATATAGATGGGTTTTGTTTTTTTATCCATTCTGATACCCTGTGTCTTTTGATTGGGGCATTTAGCCCATAAACATTCAGGGTAACTATTGAGAGATATGAATTTAGTGCCATTGTATTGCCTGTAAGGTGACTGTTATTGTATATTATCTCTGTTCCTTTCTGATCTACTACTTTTAGGGTCTCTCTTTGCTTAGAGGACCGCTTTCAATATTTCCGGTAGAGCTGGTTTGGTGTTTGCAAATTCTTTCAGTTTTTGTTTTTCCTGGAAGCTTTTAATCTCTCCTCTATTTTCAATGATAGCCTAGCTGGATATAGTATTCTTGGCTGCACGCTTTTCTCGTTTAGTGCTCTGAATATATCATGCCAGCTCTTTCTGGCCTGCCAGGTCTCTATGGATAAGTCTGCTGCCATTCTAATATTTTTACCATTGTATGTTACAGACTTCTTTTCCCGGGCTGCTTTCAGGATCTTCTCTTTGTCACTAAGACTTGTAAATTTTACTATTAGGTGACGAGGTGTGGACCTATTCTTATTGATTTTGAGGGGGGTTCTCTGAACCTCCTGGATTTTGATGCTTGTTCCCTTTGCCAAATTGGGGAAATTCTCTCCAATAATTCTCTCCAATATACCTTCTGCTCCCCTCTCTGTTTCCTCTTCTTCTGGAATCCCAGTTATTCTAATGTTGTTTCGTCTTATGGTGTCACTTGTCTCTCGAATTCTCCCCTCATGGTCCAGTAGCTGTTTGTCCCTCTTTTGCTCAGCTTCTTTATTCTCTGTCATTTGGTCTTCTATATCGCTAATTCTTTCTTCTGCCTCATTTATCCTAGCAGTGAGAGCCTCCATTTTTTATTGCACGTCATTAATAGCTTTTTTGATTTCAACTTGGTTAGGTTTTAGTTCTTTTATTTCTCCAGAAAGGGCTTCTATATATCCTGAGAGGGTTTCTTTAATATCTTCCATGCCTTTTTCGAGCCCGGCTAGAACCTTGAGAATCGTCATTCTGAACTCTATATCTGACATATTACCAATGTCTGTATTGATTAGGTCCCTAGCCGTAGGTACTGCCTCTTGTTCTTTTTTTTGTGGTGAATTTTTCGGCCTTGTCATTTTGTCCAGATAAGAGTATATGAAGGAAGAAGTAAAATACTAAAAGGGTGGAAACAACCCCAGGAAAATATGCTTTAGCCAAATCAGAATAGATCCCAAATCGTGAGGGGGGAGAAAGGGGATAAAAAGGTTCAGAAAGAAAAAAAAAAAAAAGAAAGAAACAATTAAAAAAAGAAAACCAATAAAGAAAAAATTATAAAAAGGAAAATATATATATATATATATTAGATAAACTACTTAAAAGACGTTAAAAATGAAATGGGTAAATGTTAAAAAAATTTAGCAGAAGAAGAGAAAAAAAATTGAAAAAAAAAAATTAACTGCAAGGCTAAAGAATCATGGAGAGAAAGCCATGAGTTCCGTGCTTTGCTTTCTCCTCCTCTGGAAGTCCGCTGCTCTCCTTGGTATTGAAACTGCACTCCTTGGTAGGCGAACTTGGTCCTGGCTGGGTTTCTTGTTGATCTTCTGGGAGAGGGGCCTGTTGTAGTGATTCCCAAGTGTCTTTGCCCCAGTCCGAGTTGCACCGCCCTTACCAGGGGCAGGGCTGATAATCTGCTCGGGTTTGCTTTCAGGATCTTTTGTTCCCTGAGCGCTTTCTGTAGAGTTCTGGAGGATGGGAATGAAGATGGCGGCCTCCCAGTCTCCAGCCCAGAGGAGCCGAGAACCCGGGGCCCCACTCCTCAGTGCGCCCCCAGAGAACAGTGCCCAATTACTCCCATCACCCCGGCCTCCGGCCGCACTCTGAGCTGACCAAGCCTGTGACCGGTTCGAGGTAAACTGGAGCTTAGAGCTCACTCCTCAGCTCTGTCTCTGTAGCTGGCTTCCCCGTTCTAATACCTGTAAGCTCTGTGACACTCAGACACCCCCGATCCTTCTGTGACCCTGTGGGACCTGAGGCCACGCTGACCCCGCGTGGGCTGCACCCCAGTTAAGCCTCTGGAGCAATGTCCCTCAGTGGAACAGACTTTTAAAAGTCCTGATTTTGTGCTCCGTTGCTCCGCTGCTTGCTGGGAGCCGACCCCTCCCCACCGCGGTCTATCTTCCCGTCGCTTTGGATTCACTTCTCCGCCAGTCCTACCTTTCAGAAAGTGGTTGATTTTCTCTTTCTAGGTTTGCTGTTCTTCTTCTCTTTGATCTCCCATTGGATTTGTAGGTGTTTGCAATCTTTAGATAAGCTATCTAGCTGATCTCCCGCTACCTGAAGTAGTCTCATCCTGCTACTTCTCCGCCATCTTGACTCCTCCTCAATAACATGTATTTTTAAATATGGTCCTCTCTGCTGCCCACGGGAAGGCTGTTGTTGGAGTATGGATACGAATGAGTGGGAAGTGTGGGGAAGGATCTTTATGTGCTTTGGGACATACCACACACGGATCATCTGTGCAAAGGCAGAGAATGGTTCGGCCTCTTTTTGCCCTAAATTTTTAATAGGAGCACCTCCTATTTTGTTCTGCTTTCAAGTCCCCAGGCCTTGCCTCAGCACCTCCCAGCCCCCCACAACTGCCATCGCATATCCTTCCCTTGGTCAATGTCTGCAGAGCCCTGCCCTCACCCCAGACTTAGACGCCCGGCATTGCTTGTCTCATTCATCCTATGCACATATGCTAAGTGATGCTCTATTCCAGGCCCTGACTTCGCATTTTTACTTCCATGTCATGTCCCTCCCTACCACCACCGCCACGTTCAGTCACTGCTTCTGATGGCACCACCAGTTAAGGAACTGGTCCAAAGTCACATAACCAAGAATGGGCAGAGGAAAGAGTCAAAGCAAAACAGAAGCTCCACCCGGCACGTGGTGCCAGCTCAGGAGTTTATGACATTTATGTTAGGAGGTTTTTCCTCTCCCATTCCTGTTTTTTCCTCTCTTCATCAAGGAAGTTTCCTGAAGGACAAGGTCAGTTGAAAATAAAACATAGTAGGGTACCTTAAGCTAGTGGATATTCTAAAAGATAAAGCCTTACTACAGATGAAATGAGTGTTTTGCTGTCTTAAAAATTAATGAATACTACATCAGATTTGATGTGTAGTTACCTCTGTATTTATATCCACATGAATTTTCCTTCCTCTGCCAATGTATTTTAGCCATTGGTCATTATGAAGATCAGAGTAATTAGCTTATCCACAGAAGCCCATTTTTAGAAAATACTGTTAATTTGGAGAATATGCCTCCTGAACACAGAGAACAGGCCTCATTCCCCTTCCAGGATCAGGCCTGGATGAGGGCAGTGGGGGAAATAACTGAATACTAATTTTGGCAAGGTCTATTGTCAAATTTCTCTCACTTTCACAATCCACATGAACAATTTCTGTTTTCTCCATTGGCACGATTACACTTGTATTCATGTTCAGAGTGTGTAAGAAGACCAATAGTGCCTTCCACACATTCCCGCGTTGGCATCCGGACTGTCTTTTGCTGACTCTCCTTGCACCTGCATAGTGTAAAGACACACAGCCCAGAGAAAACCTAATGGCCTCCAGCAACCACCTCAGCAAGCCCAGGGCTCCCTGTCACTGATGGGGAGAAGCCTTCGCCTCCGGGAGGCCAGGCACAAGCCACCTGCCCAGGCACTCAAGGCAGAAGCACTAGCAGCCAGAGTCTCTGTTGAACACCTGCCATGCCCCACCCCAGCTCAAGCTGACTTTAAACACCTGGGTAATGACACCAGGAGGGTGCACGGTTCCTGCTACTGCCATACCAGGTCAATGCACGCAGTGGATAGAGGAAGCTCCTAGTCCATCTCCCTGCTCCAAAAATGCATTTAATATATTGTCTTCAGAATTATATTGATCAGAACTGATACTACATTTGATCTCAGCTAAAAAGCTAGCAAGCAAGCCACATAAACAATTGAGAGGTGAAAGTTTTCCAAGGTTGTGGGCATAATAAGCATTGTCTGCAGAGAAAGAATTCTAAACTCTGCTTACATAAAGAGAATTAATGAAAATCAGAGCACGTCCTTTAAGTAACATATTAGGAAACTTGGCATACGTGAACAATTTCCTCTGTCCCCTTATTACGATGTTACAGCCATTGTCTCATTTTCTGATAAATTGTAAGTACACTCTGCTCTCTGGAAGTAACTTGTGTTCTCACGATGTTGTAAATGCAAGAGTAGAGTCAAATGTTCAGTCTGTGGGAGATTCGTAGTGGAACACAGCCTTTCAGCACAGACACCCCCTGTCTTATCCAGGTGTTGGGCAGGAGGCCAGAACAAGCCAGGGAGGGGAGAGTCACCACCAGGGAATTCCCACTACCCGGGTCTCCTCTCCTTGCAGCCTGACCATGGCTGAAGAGTTTCATGGTTCAGCTAATTCTTCCCCACCCACCAGCCCTCTCCTTCCACAAAGGGGGCTGGGAAGAAGCAGAGGTTGCTGGTCCTTGCCCATCTTTTTTTTTTTTTTTTAAGATTTTATTTATTTATTTGACAGAGAGAGAGATCACAAGTAGGCAGAGAGACGGGGGAATCAGGCTCCCTGCCGAGCAGAGAGCTTGATGCGGGGCTCGATCCCAGGACCCTGAGACCATGACCTGAGCCAAAGGCAGAGGCTTAAGCCATTGAGCCACCCAGGTGCCCCCTTGCCCAACTTTAAATAAGGAATATGTAAGGAATGTGGTCCCTGGGAAGAACCGAGCCATGCATAGCCTCTCTAGCTAGCTTAGCTTAGTTTCTTCCAGACTTGAGTTTGCCTTGCTAGCCAGAAAACCCTCAACCCCTGCTGACTCAACAGGTCTTTTTGTCTCCATAAAGCCTGGAGCTTAAAGAAATCAGTTGTAACTTCCCTAACCAAAGGAATAATATTAGAGGTATCGTCAACTAGTAAATCACTCATGTCCTAACACACAGTAGGACTACCTATGTTGCCCGTTCAATGAGCTGCCAGCACATACTTGGGTAAATATGCCCAGAACACTAAAGTAATGTGTAAAACAAATGATCTCTTTTAACCTGTCCTCGAACAAATATGCAAAAATGCCTTTGCTTGATATCCTCAAACATTCGATTTCCTGTTTAAACACACTGCTCAAGACATTATGTGCTGGGATAGAAGATGGATACAGGGAGCAGGTGCTGAGACCTGTCCTCTGGAGTAACACAGCTCAAGGAGCTGGAGCTTGCAGGTAGCATGGTGTTTAAGGGATGGGAAATATATCTGGATTTTGCTTTAGGTTTTTATTCTCCCCTCCTCTAGAACCATAATATAGGTACCTGATGTGCCTTACCTGAAGTAGAACAGAAAAGGAAGAGTTGGGGGCAGGAGAAGTGGTTCAACTTTCAGGTCCTTGTGGCAGTCTAGTTGAGAAAAAAACGGTCTGGAAAGATGCGTGATGATCATGAGATGGCTAACTGAGCAATCTGACTCATCAGAGAACTCCCACTCTGTGACTGTGAACCCAGAACTATGGGAGCCGGAAAGCGTGCAGGATCCCAGAGTGGCCTGAAGGAGAAGCCTGGCAGGTTCTGACCCCCAAAAGGAGTCAGGATGTTGTTAAGACCTCACCAAGGTCTAGGAAGAAAGCCAAGCTTAATTAAGCTTAATCCATGGTGAGAAATCATTCCTTAGACCTGGTTTCCTTTTAAACATACTCTCTTGAACTTGTCTTTAAGATAGGATGAACTCTGTCATCTGAATGCTGTCCTGGTTCCACTAAACTCTGCTGGAGTTCGGACCTTACCCTAGCATCTATGCGTGCATGCGTGTACGCACCAATGTGGTCTTCCTGTTCCACATGCCAGGTCGTATTTACAAAGTTCTATATTTTAGGAAATTAAGACTTCTGTAGGTTAAAGCCACAATCATAAACATTTAAAGCAATGTTAAAGTTTAAATCTAGTCTCCTATTACCTGAATTCATTACTCTGATTGCTATACTTTGAAAAATATAGTCTTGAGATCTACTCAGTGTTCATTTCATTTCCCTCATGACAACATTCCATTTGATGTAGAGTAAAAAACACAACAAACCAAAACAAAGCAAAAAACAACAACCCCCCAAACCCTGATGTAACAATAAGTAGGCTGTCCGCAATATAATATAAAGTATTTAAAATAATATAAAGTATCAGGGCAAGTAAAAAACACTTACTGAGGATAACTATGATGAAAACAAAAGGATGGTTCAGGTCAGAGAGGTTCCCATGCAAAATTTTAAAATCTCCTTTCCTAGTTAGATGAGAAAATGGGATTTTGTGCACAAATAGCCTTGTCTAACAACTACTTTTGTGTTTCTTTTTAGAGAAAGATGAATTATCTTCTTTAAAATGTTCCAAGGGGGTGGAACATCCCATAGATGGACAGCCACTCCCAGCTGCATGCCCTAGAACTCGGGATTTGTGCTTCAGAAATTATCATCTCATAAAGACGGTGGTTTAGCTACTAGTGAGACTGATTTCTTAAAATGGTCAGCTAAGCCTCCAACTGCAGTCCAGATGTATTTTTGTCTTCCTCTATCTCTACTGTGAATTATTTAAAGCAGCATACTCCACAATTTGAATGTGGCCCACATTTTAAATCAAGCTCACCAAAATAATAACACTCGATGTACTAATTTCCATTTAATAAAAATATTTCTATAAATTCCTAATACGACTGAAAGGCAGTATGAAGCAAAGGACAAAAATATTTCTAAAAATTCATTTTATCCCAGGAGAAATTACTCTTTCTACAAAAATATCATGCAAATATTTATTTGCAAGGAATTCTAAGCATGTCTCTAGAAAACCACATTTGTAAACAAACTAGTGGGTGTTTAAAAAGACTCTCCACCAAACTGGTGGTTCTTTCATGTTTTTTTAATTACTTTTATAGAAATGCATTGTGTAGGGAAGGCCCTACATGATTCTTAACTGGATAGGGAATTTTCATTTTTAAAAAAGTAAAGATGTGTTCCAGTATTACTACAGTTGATTGGGAACGGTTCTTCCAGTAACTAAGGGATCTCCTACAGAGACAAATTTTCTAGAAAAGTAAATGGAACAAAATGGAAAAGAAGAAAGTTTTGACCTTAGGATCTAAACCCTGGATGTTCTTCTCTGCCTTCTCTGAACTATAAGGAACATTTTTCAGGTCAAACAATAATTTATGAGCCCTCCCAGAGGTCTTTGGTTTCATGACACTGGCTTGTAAGTCTCTCAATCTTCTCCAAGGCAATTCTGAGCAAAATTCTGAAGTATGCCCTGTATGTTTGAGAATACCCATGTCATTTTCCTTGGCTCTACCCTAATCTTTTGTGCAATGGCCTTGTAAAAATTATAACAGGCACCCATCCAACCAACACAGCCATCCACACCCAACCAATTTATATTTAAACTAAATTTGTATTTCTGTACATGTTAGAGTTACTCTGTTGTATTTTGACAGTGTTGTCTTGGGGTGTCATAAAGATTAATGTCTCTACTGAAGAGAGTGACTATTTCTGTGATAATTACCTGGGGGAGAGGAAAGTCCTACGACAGAAAACTGGGCTTTGGAAGACAGGCCCTAAATGTATTCATTCCTTCATTCAGTGAGAATTTATTGACTGCGTGCCGCACACCTAGCAGTGTTCTCCAGCCTGAACCACAGCCCACACTAGAGACTGACAGGGGAGGCAAAATTTTACTTCACCTTTGAAGGGTTCTTTTTGGCTGGACCTGAGACTCAAATTGACATAGGACAAAATCAGTAAGAGAAAGACATACAAATTCATTAAATAACACAAGTTTTGCAGGATGTGGAAGCATTTGTAAAGAATGAAGATACAGGGGCGCCTGGGTGGCTCAGTTTGTTAAGCAGCTACCTTCGGCTCAGGTCATGATCCCAGAGTCCTGGGATCAAGTCCCGCATCGGGCTCCTTGCTCAGCAGGGAGCCTGCTTCTCTCGCTGTCTCTGCCTCTCTGCCTGCTTGTGTGTACTCTCTCTCTCTCTCTGGCAAATAAATAAAATATTTTTTAAAAAATAAAAATAAAAAAAGAATGAAGATACAAAGAAATGGCAAAACCTATTTGCTTTTTTATATTAGGTTGAACAGAGAAACAATTCTGGAAATGTGACTATACTATGTGGGAGGCCCTGAAAAAAAATTTTTTTTCATAAGTCCCGTTTATGTACAATTCTCTGTCTCAACTTCTCATCCTTGATAAGAATGTGATTTTCCTTCTGGTATAAGGGGGGTATCTTTCATACAGGAATTTTATGTCCTGTTTTTAAGAAAAGTAAGGAAGGACAGAGTGTTTTCCTGTATTTGCTGTTATTCAAGTGTCCTTAACCCCAAATAGGCAATATGCCTGGGTGCCATATTTTGGAGTTGCATGTTCTGAACTCCTTCAAGAACATAATCCACAGGTGCCTGGGGGGCTCAGTCATTAAGTGTCTGCCTTTGGCTCAGCTTGTGATCCCAGGGTCCTGGGATCTAGCCCCACATCAGGATCCCTATTCAGTGGGGAGTCTGCTTCTCTCTCTGCATCTTCCCTGCCCACCCAGCCCCTGGTTTGTGATCTCTCTCACTCACCCTCTCTCTTGCTCTCTCTCAAATAAATAAAATCTTAAAAAACAAAACAAAACAAAACAAACAAAAAAAAAACTCTTCTGAAAAAAAAAAAAAAGACCATAACCCAGGCCCGCTCATCCATCTGGATCTCTAAACAGCATCTTAGTTCCATGTGTCCACAGCTAAACATGCTCCCTCACGAAAGGAGAAGGCAACTCTGTTTCCAGTGGCTTCCACCTAAAGACCTGATTCCTCCCATTTTTATTCCCTCCATATTCAGTGGAAATCCCGTTGGCTCTACCTTCAAAGTACGCCCAGAGTCTGGCCCCTTCTCTTTCCTCTCCCGTGCTCACCCTGGTAAGATCCTGTTGTCCGCACCTGGAATGTCGTGACACCTTTCACACCAGTTCTTTGGCTTTCACCTTGCTTCCCTGCAGTCTATTCTCAGCACGACGACCAAAACCATCCTGATAAAAGTTAAGCTCAAATCATGCCACACCTTGGAACAAACCCCTTCAGTGATTCTGCATTTCACTCTAGAAAAGTGAAAGGTGCCCATGACCACATGCCCCGGGGTTACCTGACCTCATTCCACGTCTTCCCCTCCCAGCCCACCCTCCTCCAGCCACACTGGCCTCTGCACCCTTCCTCTGATGAGCTGGGCATATTACCACCTTTAGGCGCTGGCTCATTCCTCTGCCTAAAAATCTCCCCCCACCCCCCCATGTCCACAAGGTTAATTCCCATAGCACCTTCTCAGATTTACCTTCTCTATGAGGCCTGCTCAAACTACTTCACTTTGTATTGCAGAGACAACCCAAACACACAAATTCCCTGCTGGTATTTCCAACTTCCCTTAACCTGATCTATTTTTCTCCATGGCACTTCCTTTAATCTAACAAAACTTATTTATTGGGTTTTGTTATCGGCCGTTCGTTGTTTCCTGACAGTGGGTTTTTGTTTCATTTGGATGGTTCTTAGGTTTCTTCATGTATCCCAAGTGTGTGCCATAGGGTGGGCACTCAATGAACAACGGTTCAACGAAGGAATCTAAGCAGAACAGACAGACTCTGCCATCAAGAAGGTTACAGTCCACAACAGTGATAATGCTTTTCTCTCCAGGATTCCTTTTTTGCTTGAGACCTTGATGAACCTACATGGGACTGGATGTGTCAGAGGATGCTTTCAGGCAAAGGAGGCTTATGGCCTCTTCCCTCCATAAGCAGCTAGACTGGAGCTGCTAGACCATAACTTGAAGGGAAAGGAGTTATTCCCCCTTTGCCTCCAACTTTAGTGAATCTTATCTGACAAAACTGTAGTATATTCCAAGTGTACAACATGATTTGATATACACAGACCCTGTGAAAGGGTCCCTCCAGCGAGTTATTAACACAATCATGGTCATCATTTACCTCTGTGTGTGAGAACACTCAAATTCTATTCTCTTGGAAAATTTTAATTCTACAATACAGTATTATCAACTATAATCACTATGTAACACAGTATACCCTCAGATATTATTTGACTTATAACTGAAAATGTGTATAGCTCCTGGTAATCACCATTCTACTCTCTGTTTCTATGAGTTTGGACTCCCCCAACCCACACCTAACTCCACATATAAGAACACTTTCCAGGGGACAGGGAGAGGTCAGGGCAGCTGCCTCACTATCATTCCTGTGGCAGCCTTTCTTGGGAATGGGTGAGATTTTTCCTCAGGTAGCTTGTAGGTTTCCCTCTAGCCTCCATGACACATGCTACAGTCAGTGACACCCATCTCTACATGCTTTAACTGCACCTCCTATAGTGTCTTTTTATCCATCGCTAACCTTGTCAAAACTTCTGCTGTCTCAGGGAAGGTGGTTTCAATGAACCATTAGGAAGTATCATCAGTGCTTGTTAATCCAGTGGTTACCTGACGCAGAGCCACACAGCAATAAGATATGAACTATCTCAAGCAATCTAGGAGAGATCATTTGGGTCAAGAGAGTCCTCCAGGTCCCTTAGGCCTCCAGGTCCCTTAGGCCAGGCCAGAGAGCTAATGACTTCATCAACTGAACTAGGTCCCTTCTTTATGTGTGGCCCTCCTCACAGAGTTCACATTTGGTGCTTGTTATGACAGGAAATATTAACAGTCTGGGAAATTCTAGAAGAAAGAAAAACTAGTTAATCCAATTGTTTCCTGGTGGTAAGAAATTTTAGTAGAAGTAGAATTAACTATATCAAGCCATAACAATGCCATTTAGCAAAATATTCATGTTCTAAAGAAATAATGACCCGTGTCTGTGCCCAAGTGATATACTCATTCAAAGTCTCCTTTCTCCTTATAGCTTCCCCAGAAGCTAGCACAGTGCCTGGCCAAACAGTTGCCCAATGAATGTGAACAATCCAACATTCAGTCAGCCAACAACAACAACAACAACAACAACAACAAAAATAGCTCACACTATCTCCTTTCTCTTCTTATGCATCCAGTTATGAATACATGTAACAGTTAGATCCTTGGTCCCCAAATAAGCAAACCATTTTCCTGCAATTAATTAACAGGGCCTATGGCATTGTCTTATAAGGCTTGGTTTAGATATTTATTACCCAGGATCCAAACTTAATAGCTTAGGCAATTTCCCTTTCACGTCCAAATTTGAGGTTCCTTGAAAATTAATGAAGTTATGGTTTATTGTAGAACTGCTCTAGGTGGAGTCCTAGATAGGCAAGCCCCGTAATTCCCCATCCAGATTTATATCACACTAACTCGTTTCATGCTACTCTCAGATCTTCAGCTTATCTCAACCAATGCGGTCTTGAAAGGAAGTTGCTGATCAGACCATCAGTTCAAAGCCCTACCAAGCTAAGGCATGTAGAATGCTGGCTTCCGAGATTTATTTGATTTTTTTTTTTAAGTTATTTTAATAGACTGAATCCAGGGTTTCAGTTTTTGTTTTTGTTTTTTTTTTTAAACATTTTTGTGCAGGGACTTCAACAGCTTGGCAAAAGCAAGAGATAAATGCATAAAACAGAATACACAGAATATCAGTTATTAGTATTTTTGACATTCCATGGGCCAATAGGGAATTTTCCATTCCCTGAAATTTAAATCTGTGAATAGAGTCTTAACTATTTGTTATTAACTATCACAGACTACCATCTCTTTATGCCTGGACTGACTTGGAATTTAATACAGAATTAAGAACTGAGCAATTTAAATTACAGTCTGTAGAAAAGCTCTGATATTATTGATATCTAAATAAGTCAGCTCAGCCACCTCGTTTTTAGCCACTCCTGGCTGACCACACTTGTATTCTAGCTGGCTTTCCACATATTGCTCCTCCTATCAATATGATTTAGGCCCTTAGACTTTCCCAATTCCTCCCAGATCGAAATAATTTTAATTCACTGAGAATTTCTTGAGCTTTCTATGTATAACTGAAACAGGGTGCTTTGGTGCCTGTATCAATGGCTTTCTTCCATCACCTGCAATTTTACACAATTTTCCCCTTTGCATAAATATCTAGAATCTGCAAAGAATAATGAGTGATCTGTCTTCTTTTTCTCCTCCTCCTGACCAGGTACAACTAGTGGAAAGATCCTTCTTCATCCTCATTCTTTCAGAGGATGAAGATGCAGCTTTCTGTGAACTGACATAGTTTTGTTTGGGTCTGGGATTACTCTAGAGACTTCTTCTTCTTCTTCTTCTTCTTCTTCTTTTAAAGATTTATTTATTTGAGAGAGAGAGAGAGAGGGAAAAAAAATGAGGTGGGAGGGATGTGCAAGGGAGAGGGAGAAGCAGACTCCCCACTGAGCAGGAAGCACAAAAAGGACCTTAATCCCAAAACCCTGAGATCATGACCCGGGCCGAAGCCGACGCCTAACCAACTGAGCCACCCGGGCGCCTTGCTTTAGGGACTTCTCATCTCCCTACAGTTTACTGAGGTCTGGAAGCCATATTTAAGCTGGAGATGACAGCTGAAGAGGAAAATGCCCTTGATAGCTAGTAATAATAATTATTGCTATTATTATTAATAACTCACTTATAATAAAAATTGTCATTATTATCATGGCTATCATTATTGAGTTCATCTGTTGAGCAATCATGTATATTTCACTTGTAGGACATGTCCTAATTTTGAATTTTATTGAAAGAGACTAGGTAGAGCTTATATACCAGCATTTGTGCACAGATAATGCTATAGCACTTATTCAACAAATACTTATTAAGTGCCTACTCTGTATCAAACACCAACTATTACTGATCTGTTAAATCTGTCTTATTGATCTGGGAATGCTGGAAAGCCCCTGAATTTAAAACGTTAAAATTATGTTGATGAGTTCCAACCCAACTAAGCTTCTGACACCTTCTAGCTCTAATTATTCAAATGTAAAATGTTTAACAATGAACAGTAGCCATTTTCAATTGGCTTTCAATAGGTTGCAATGACAACTTCACAACTCAAGCACCAAAACCTCACCATTAGAAAATTGTAAAAGGTATGAAAAATGTCTGCCCAAAGGCAAAATCATTTAGCAATTTAAAAGTGAAAGCAGAAATTTGCTTGAAAAAGTAATCTTTTACCTTGAGCTCTCATTCCACTTCTGAAATGTGTAGTTAATTTTTGTGAAGAGCCATTTACATTTCATTTTACAAATAAAAGATGTGTTAATTAAGCCTGGAAGTTCAGGATTTGACTCAAAGAAAAATGATGAGCTTATTCCCAATTAGCAATTTATCTGATGGACACCATGGCTTAAAAATGCGAGAAACAGAAAATACCAAGTAAATGCACACCTTCCAAGGCTGTTTCACGGTATCTTTGGGAACAGAGCTAAAACTGAACAACCGCTTCTGCCTTCAAGTATGTACATCAACGAGACGGACCTTTGCAGAGTGAACAGGAGTCATTTCTAATCAAACCAAAGACAGTAACTCACTGTTTGGAAAGACAACTGAACCAAACAGCCATTTGTTGGTTGGAATTACTTTAGATTATTTTAGAAAACGTCAAAAAATAAATTAGATTTTCCTTCTTGCATGTATTTTTCCAGATCCTTTTTAAAAATAAGATGTTCATTTGGGGCCATGACAGCTAAAATAGAAATGTCTTTGGCATAAACTCAGCTTTCTAGCCTGCAGGCAAAATATAAAATTGTTAAATTGGAGTGGACCAGAAAACGGATGATAAAACTTGCCCATGAAACTTCTGCTAATAACAAACATTTGTCCCGTGACATGGACTGTAAGTAATAACACATGACAGGGGGATGGATGTGTCATTGTCCCGAACGACAGTTTTTGGTGCCTCTTGAGGCAGGAGGCCAAGTTCACCTAGCCCTCCAATCGCGGTTGTCAATGAAACTGTTAGGGTTAAAAATGCCCTTTTTACAATAGGAAAGACTTGGGAAGACAATCCTCTGATGTTTTGAATTCAGTTGGTCTTCCTTTATAGTTTCCAAGGCAGCTTGGGCTGTTGTTACTTAACACAAACGAGCACACATTTCAGGTTCTATGTAATGTTTCGTCAGCATTTTCCTATTTCTTTTTTTCTTTCTTTTTTTAAGATGCTTATTTATTTAAGAGAGAAAGAAAGAGAAAGCACGAGTGGGGGGAAGGGGCAGAGGGACAAGCAGACTCCCCGCTGAGCTGAGCAGGGAGCCTGAGAGCAGGCTTGATCCTGGGATTCCGACCATGACCTGAGCCAATCAGTGCCCCAGCATTTCTAATTTCATAAGAGCTATGCCATTTACCCACTTGATGACATTTCTCTTTCACACGGTAGTCAGAAAGAGAGAAGAAGCAACCCCAGAAAGGCAGAGTTTGTAGGTGAAGGGACCATGCCAATGGCTAGCATAAGCACCAAGTCCTTCCTTTCATCTGGCTTTGCTTTACTGTGTTTTATTCAATCTAGGACAACACTGATTTTAAGTGTCACTGTTTTATTTACCAATACAAAAAAGAATAGACACTTTCGGTCAACCTATGATACACCACCTCAATGACGGTTCTGCCTGCAGTCTGGGTGGGCCACACGGCCCTCTTTGCCCGTGAACTTCCTTTATCTATTCCAGATTATTTGGCCTTTTCTCTTGCCTTCTCCTGCACTGCTTGACCTGGAATAGGAATTCTTTTGCACTTATCTTAGTAACAGAATGTAACAAAGCCTCATGGACCTGTGGGCTTTTCCCTTCCAGGTCCCTTAAAGCACTTGGCTGCTCCTTCCAAGAAAAGAAGGAATTGCAGTCACCTCTCCGACAAGGAACATCTGCTTCGCCAGCATCCCGTTTGCAGCCGGCTGCTTGTCTTTGTGTGCTCACAGCTACTTTTCAGGTCCAAGCTGAATCACAGGCTTCCAGTTGGAAACTTCTGAAGTGGCAATTATACTCGACACACACCTTCCCGGCATCGCACACGAACTCAATCGGCACGGCACTAACATAAACAATTAGGACCAAGTGTGCAGACAGCAGCCCCTTCCCCGTGACTGCCACCTGGCTGTCAGTAATTCTATGGTGTCTCTCAATCCCAGGGATGAGAAAATACGTGGAAAAATGTGCTTCTTAGAATTAGCAGAGCACTAGATAATCTGCTCACACACTCGAGGGGTAGCAAAACCAAAGTCCCACAGAACCAATTTAACCCTGCACATGGGTCTAGTTTGATATAAAAAGCATGAGCCCTCTGTGTCAAATGTTTCCTGCACTTTTTTTTTTTAATTTTCTTCATTTATTTGATAGAGAAATCACAAGTAGGCAGAGAGGCAGGCAGAGAGAGAGAGGGGGAAGCAGGCTCCCTGCTGAGCAGAGAGCCTAATGAGGGGCTCGATCCCAGGACCCTGAGATTAAGACCTGAGCCGAAGGCAGAGGCTTAACGCACTGAGCCACCCAGGTGCCCCTTGCCTCACTTTTAATAGATGCGGATACAAAGGAATAGTGTCCACCATGAGGAAAACACCCAGTTCCACATCAGGAATGGTCGAAAACCAAGGATCTCATGGCATGTCCCATCTAAAGGGGGCAGACACCACATGGCTCAGGTCCACTGTTAACGGTCAGTCATCCTGTCAGGACACTTTGAACACAGTATCATTCAGTCTTCAGATTCTTCTAGAGAAGCTAGGCATCTGAGTGTTTGTATGAAGTCTCTTAATTTTTCAGCTTTGGCAACTAATTCAAAAATTTCATAATACCATGCAGGCCACACAAGGCGAATCTGTGGGCCACATGGGGCTCACAGCTCACCAATGTGTGTTCCAAGCAAGACACACCTAACATAGGTCAGCCATGTAATAAACATGGCCATCTGTCCTGTGGGTATTAATCACAAAACAATCAGCGTGACTGGAAAGGTCATCCTGTAACGTCTTTGCCCGTGAAGCATCAGGGCATAACAGGTAACAATACAAATCCCAAAGGGGAAACTCTTTAGTCAGTTCATTTTGAATTTTGTTTTTATAATCGTCTGTGTAATAGAACCAAGTCACTGAAGGATTTCAAGGCTTAGCACTGGCAACAAGTAGCTTTTCAGAAAATAAAAATTGATTCTTTTTTCCAATGCCAATATTTATTTAAGGATGAGAATTACTGCCTTGGATCTCAGCCTTGGTTGGTGCTCTCTGAACCGCAAAGCCTCTCTGAACCAGGGGCCTCGCTGTCCCCCTGGCTCCCGGCTCTTTTGGGGCTGGTTGGGGAGGAACTGAAGTAGAGGACAGGGCTGACGACTTGGGAGTGCCCGTCCTGTTGCCCCTGCTTCCTAGACCTAGAAAAGATCTTTTCCACCCCCTTGGAAAAGGGAGAGGGGGAGAATAACAGCAGAAACTCTAACTATGGCTCAGCCCAATGCACCTGAAGCCACGGCTAAGGGCCCACCAAGACTTTGAATCTCAAATATGCCTGCTCTTATAATGGAGCTCACAACATGAGATCCCCGGGAACCTGATTTTCTAGGACTCAGTTTTCCCCTCTGTAAAATGACTGAGCAGACAGATAAATGTTTTTCAATCTGGGTTCTGAGGAAATTTAGGGACTTGGATATTGTGCTTAAAGAAGAGGATCTGGTTTTATACAATTTGCATTTGGCCTTAAAAGTAAGGCTTCCATTTAACAGGAAAATATAGCACCTGAAAAACAAAACAAAAATAAAGAATATAGTGTTGAAAAACAGTGGCTAGATGATCTACGTGATCTGTAACGAGGCCTCTCCAGATTTAATGCTTTGATTTTAAAGAACTTCTTCAATGTGTATTTATATACAATAAGTTCTTACAAAGTAAAATGCAGATATTTTCAGATTAAATAATAACTCCAGCTTTTACCCAAAATATGACTTGCTATGAAAATCCTGGTAAGGCTTAGTATGCAAAGGTACAAACAACTTTGGTTTTTCTCTTCAAAATGAAGTGTCCTTTTTTCTCAGATTTTTTAAGACATGACTGCAAAGAGTATTGAGTTTGGGAAAAGCAGCTCCCACTAGGAAAAAGGACACTTTGTGTCTATTTGCTGTAGAACACACACTCCCTGATCAAGTTTGTACAGGTTAAATGAAGGGAACTGAGGACATTTCAGTATATAAGGTCTCCAGATCATTTTCCTCTGGAAATACAGGAAATTGAGGTGAAAATAAACTCCCTACATAGTCCAGGGATAAATGTAACCGCTTCTCAAACACACTTGAGGGTTTCCCACCTTTTTCCGCCTGTTCGTGGAACACACTCCAGCCTGTTCGTCCACACCTCCCTAAACCCACATCATACATAGTCGTACACAGGCTGCACAGCTGTCTCATTCCCAGTCTTTGCATCCCCCACTCCTCCTAATCTCCAAAGCACGTATTATCATTTACAAGTGCCTTCTACAAATGGCTAGCTTTGTGAACTCCATTTGGACATACCTAGGTATAACTTTTACCCATATATTCCTGAAGTTAAAACCACTATTGTTTTTCTGTAACCCCCACGGTTTCTTGACCTACATAAGTGATCAATACGCTAGTGGAAGGATTAGATATATCAACTGAATAATTTTTGTGTCTATGGGCAAGAACACTATTACTCTATGAGAAATTCTGAGCTCAAAAGCACTTTGAAGGGGGTGCCTGGGTGGCTCAGTCAGTTAAGCACCTGACTGTTGGTTTCAGCTCAGGTTATAATCTCAGGGTGGCGAGATCGAGCCCTGTGTTTGGCATGGAGCCTGCTTGAGAGTCTCTTTCTTTCCCTCTGCCTCCTCCCCAGCTGCGCACACGTGTGACATTCACACTCTTTCTGTTTCTCTCTCATAAATAAATAGATAGATAAATAAATAAATATCTTTAAAAAAAAACCACTTTGAGAAAAAGGCAGAAACAGCCTAATTGTTCATATAGTGGTGTGAAAGTATGTTGTATCATGAAAACAACATTTAGAATAAAACAGTGAGTAAGGAAGGGAGATGCTGTATAATGCTACAAGTTCAATGATATATTTAATGAAAAATACTCAAAAGAGAAGAAAAGACCTCACAATAATATTTTAAATTATTGGATTCATAGTAGTAATTTTTTCCATTTTTATCAAAACTTTAATATTGAAGTTTATATTACTGTTCTCATGAAAAAAATAATTTAAAAAAATAAGAAACATGCTTTGAGTTTCTACGCCAAAGGAATATTAGAAGGACTTTGTTATTACATGAATTTGAGGTCCACATAATTTCCTTTTTTGAAAAGAAAACATTTTATAGCAAATGTTCCTTTCTGGTAGTTCACAGAATAAAAATTGATAGCCCCTCCTATGGGTTTCATCATGGGATTTTCTTTTAATAAATTACATTCCATGGGGAACGTGTTGTACCAACATGCCTGTGTCTCACTACCAAAGAAAATTTCAAAAGCAAACTGAACCAATTTGTCTCCTGGTGTATATTTATCCCCATTAAGAGCCCAAAGAGTGAAAAAACATGGTAATTATTTTAGAGCTTTCTAAATGCTTTCATGCTTTAAGCCACAGGCTGGATTAGGTCCTGAAAGATCCAATGTAGTAAAAGAAACAAAGCCTGCTATTACCTGAGAAAAAGCCCTAGAACATTTTGTCCTCTGGCTAATGACTTAGACCAGGATGGCAAGACAGTATTCTGGTCTTGTTCCCATGGTGTCCCCAGGGATGGGGGGCTTGTCTGCTCTCAACTGAACTTTAAAGCTGTGTGTATGTGTGCGCGCATGTGCACTTAAGAGAATAAACTGTTCCCAAAAAGTAAAAGAAGGTGGGCTATTTTGCCTTTTTTTTTTTTTTTTTTTTTTAGAAGGACCTGGGTAATTCAAAAGCCTTGCCTAAAGGAATGCGTCTAAAATAACACATTTGACCTCTAGATTTCTACAACTCAAAATACACAAATCATTCCAAACTCCTTTTCTTTCTTCCATTCTGTAACTGCCTAAGTCACCAAAAAATCCCCAATTGATCAATATAAAATTCTAATTATCTCTCTCACAGCTCTCTGCTATGTCACACAGTGCCATGCAATTAGACACAGTCACAACTGTGCAGTGGTATTCCTAAAAACGTCTCTATCTTCTTGAGTGAACCTTTGCCCCTTTTCCTGCCTGGGATGCCAATGTGAGAGTCAGAGTCACAGCAGCCACACTGCAAGTGTGAGGGAATAGCCAAGAAAAATGCAGGAATCTTGGATATAACACTGTTCAGGTGCTGAAATAAAACCAGAAACCACCTACCTTCAGTTTTCTTACTTATTTAAGTCCATGTGGTTGAATTTTCCTGTAGTTAGTAGCATTCTTATCTCTTATAAGACATTTATTCCCAAACTCTGTTACCTTGGTCTATTTCTTCATTTGTTTTTCTCTTCATCTGATTTGCTTTTTCTTTGTCTGATTCTTTGTCTGATTTCTCTTTGTCTGATTCTTTTTCTTGTTGTTGGATTCCACTGTTCTTAGTCCCACATGTGAAAATAGGTTCATTCTGCAGACATATATATTCTATATTCAGTGTTTACTAGGGTATGTGATCAGAATATGTGTTTGATATACTTCATTTAAAAAAGAGGACAGATAGGCTGATTTTATTATTGAATATATCATATTTAATATATATTAAATATATTTTATTTAGTTATTAATTTTAATTAATTTAATTTTTGGTTTAATTAATTATTTAATATAAATATTTGGTTTAATTATTTAAATATTTGGTTTAATTATTTGGTTTAATTATTTAAGTATATTAAATATATCATATATTTATGATTAAATATATTATTATGATTGAATATATTTGGAAAATACTGGATACTTGTTTCCCTTCTAGAGCTTTGTAATACAGGTAAATACATAAATACATATAAAACTGCTGCAGCCTTTGAAAACAAAAAGAACAATTATAATAGAGACATTAGAATATCATTCAGATGCATCCTAATCTTACTGAATTGATTTTTCAAGCACTCTCTTTACCTACTTACTGTCCACCTTTCAGAATTAGGGTTCTGAGGACCATATATAAGAAACACTGGACTATCTTTATCCATAAATATTTTAATAAGTATTATTTTATCCTTTCTTATTTGCAAATGTCCTATATGTTCTGACAAATTTTAGAGAAACTTCAGGGAATTCAAATCAATAGCTTTGTCAACACATACCAATCAAAGGCAGGTGGTAATAAAATTCTCGATTAGTTCTGGCTAGGTACAAATTCCCCATTTTCTTTACCTAGAACATGCAGCCCCAGATAATGGCACCAATGGTAACCTGCATCTGCATTTCTAGATGGAGAAACTCCTTCCAAACTCCATACTTGAGACATTGTATCTTTTTTTTTTTTTTTTCTAAGATTCCATTTATTCATTTGACAGAGATCACAAGTAGGCAGAGAGGCAGGCAGGGAGACAGGAGGAAGCAAGCAGGCTCCCCGCTGAGCAGAGAGCCTGATGCTGGGCTTGATCCCAGGACCCCGAGATCATGACCTGAGCCGAAAAAGGCAGAGGCTTTAACCCACTGAGCCACCCAGGCGCCCCGAGATATTGTATCTTGATTAGTTGTAGTACTGATCTCTCTAAGGGCAACTGCTATGATTCTGTGAAACAGTTCTTGCTAATCTGTGATGTCTTTGGTTTGTCACGTGTTCTTAAGATCTTCTTTACCTTTAATGCCAAACTTTCCTTCCCTTTGGGGATAGTCTGTTCTCTCAGCAGAAGCATTTGATATAGCTCCAAGGAACCGTAGGTTGTAATCACCACCCCCAGCATCCTTTTCCAAATTATTCTGTGCCTTGAGCCCAGCTGTAACTATCAGGGTGTGGGTTTTTTCCCCTTTGCTCTCTTCACATTGTCTCAACTCTGAGCCAGAATAATTTAAGCGCTAAAGTCTTGTCGGGTTTTGCAACCATGCACAGCCTTATGAAGTCTAGGCGTTTTGCCAGAAATCTAAACTTTGTTGAACTATGTTAAAAGGTTAAACATTTCACAGAGTTTGGATTCCCCCACTCCCACCGCACTTCCAGACTCTGCCTTGTTCTTAAATGTCTGTTTTATAAAAAAATGGAATAACTAATAATGTGCTGGATAGAACATTTTCAACCATCACACTGTAACCATAGTAGTGCTCAAACCCCCAACCAAAAACATGTTAATCACACTCCTCTCCTTAATCAAAAAGAGCTGAGGACACAGAACCAATTTCGTCTGTTTTAAAATGAGATGCTAGAAGCTTTCTATAAAACCTAACTGTAAAAATGAAGCTGTTATTAATTTCTTATTAATTTGTAATAATTTCTATATTAGCGAAAAAGCTTTCCTAAAATGAATGTCAATGAACAAAAATAAATCGCAACCTCCCCAGTCTGGAGGGAAAGATAAACACCAGCTCCTAGGCCCCTAGTTTTGAAAGCCTCCCTCTACTTAATTCCTGAACACTGGATGCCTGCTGACCCCTGGACAGGATGCTTCTGAGGTTCTCGTGCCCACAGTCAACATGGATACTGAAGGGAAAGGAAGTACATTTCTAGAAATTATCTGTGACCCCCCTCCCAACTCCCCACACCCCACCTGAGAGTAAGTAGAGTAAGTGTTCTTGACATCTCTGCTAAACTCTTCCCCAAGTTTGCTAATTCTCTCCATCCCCACCGCCACCACCCTGTCCCAGCCACCATCCTCTCACCCGGACCCCCACAGTGGTCTCCTAACTGGCCTCCCTTCTTCCTCTTACCTCCGATTTCCCCCCAGCGGCCAGGCCATAGGGTCTCTAGAGCCTTAGAATAAAACCAATCTTCTTATCCTGCCCTGGAGGCCCTTCTTAAACCTCTCCACATCTTAAACCACCTCCTCCTTTCCCACCACATTCCTGACACTCAGGGACCTTCTTTCTTTTATGCAAAACTCGCCCAGTTTACACCTGTCTCAGGGCCAGGGAGAGGCCTGCTGTCCCCCACCTCTGGGTAGCTGACTCCACCCTGCCTTGAGCTCTCAGCTTAAGTGTCCGCTTCGGACACCCTTCTCCAACTACACAACCTAAGGACCCTCCTCTCCAGACCCTCAGTTACTCTCTGTCACATCCCCTTTTATTTATTTATTTTTTTTTTAAGATTTTATTTATTTGTCAGAGAGAGAGGGAGAGAGAGCGAGCACAGGCAGACAGAATGGCAGGCAGAGGCAGAGGGAGAAGCAGGCTCCTGCTGAGCAAGGAGCCCGATGCGGGACTCGATTCCAGGACGCTGGGATCATGACCTGAGCCGAAGGCAGCTGCTTAACCAACTGAGCCACCCAGGCGTCCCTCACATCCCCTTTTAAAACATGCTGCATGGCACTTTCCCTATCTGGCATTTTTGCTATCTGTTGATCAATTTCTTCTCTCCCAATTCCCACCACTTGTCACGAGCAGAAATTTACTAGTTTACTGCGGTATCTCCAGAACCTATAGTAGTAATTATGACCTAGCAAGTAAAAAATAAATACGGTATTGAATGAGTCCATGAACAGCACAGGAACAGAAAAGTGAGCACTAACCGTAGCCCCTCTGGCCCAGCCATGAGAAGATGTAACAAGAGTAGCTAGCAGGCACTTTCAGGTAAGGGTGTATCAGGGGTTGGGCATCCTGAGAGATGTTTTGGGGTGTGCTGTGAGCCTTTATGAACTTCACCAGGGTAAGTACAGTTACTGACATAAATGGAGAGAGCTATGTTTGTCTTTACTTGTAGGGAAATGAACTTCTCCAGATGGCTGTTTGTATCTTTGACATATTCAGTATAGTTTTAGCTACTACTTTTCAAGGCAATATCTTAAAAAGAAATTTCCTTAAGTAGAGAATAAATTACTTTTTACTTAATGTATCAAAGTAAATGACTGAGAGTTTCCTGTTGGATAGTCATGACTTTATAAGGAATTCATGAATAACTGTTAAGTAAAGTAACATCGTGTCCTTACTTTTCGACAAGCAGCCAACTTAGATGACTCATATACATAGGTTGAAAATTGTATCTGCAATCAAAGATCAGAGCCAAAGTTGGTCACTGGAAAAGTGCTTAACAAATCTTTGGCTTCGAAGTCAGGTTTCATGTGGAGCCAGGATTAACAAGGGAAAGCATGACCAGAATGGAATGTGAGGTTTGAGCACTGGGGAGAAGATGTCTCCGGGGCTGTGAGCTGCTTTTGGTCAGCAGCTCTGGGAGCTAGGCTTGTTTCAACCTTATGCAATTTTGCTCCCATGATCAGTCAATGAAAGAGGAAGAAAACTGGGAGAGGAGCCTGAGTGAGCAAATACACTGAAATTCGTCCTGCGGAGATCAAAGGGAAAGATCATGGTAAGGTCGCTTCTGGGAAAATGCCGCTGGTGTCACATTTATTGATAAGGGTAAAAGCAAGGAAGCTGACTGGCTCCAATTTCATAAATAACAGAGCTTACAGAATTTCACTCCAGAATTACAGAAATACGTAAAGGGAATAAAAACAGGATACTGAAGAGGTATCTGCGTTCCCATAGTTTACTGCAGCATTATTCCCAATGCCATCCCAGAGATGACCACAGTACAGAAACAACCTAACTGTCCATCAGTAGATGAATGGGTAAAGATGTGTATAAATACACAATGTAATATTACTCCACCATGAGAAAGAAGGAAATCCACCATTTCTGATAACATGGATGGACCTTGAGGACACCGGGCTAAGTCAAACAGAGAGAGGCAAATACTGCACAATGTTCCTTACATGCAAAACTTAAAAAAAATGAAACTCATAAAAACAGAAAGTACAGTGGTGGTTACCTGGGATGGGGGGGGGGGCGTTGAAGGAACAGGAGACATGCTATTTAAGGGCACAGATTTGCAACCAGTACACAAATAAACCCTGGAGATCTAATGCAGAGCACGGGAATACACATGGCAATGCTGTATTATAATCACTGAACTTGCTAAGAGATCTTAATCATTTCCACCACAAAAAAAGAAATGATAATTATGCGATATGAGAGAGGTGCTAATGAGTGCTATGATGGCAATCATATTGCCATACAGAAACATATCAAATCAACATGTTGTACACCTTAAGCTTACACAATGTTGTATGTCAAATATATTTCCATGAAAACGTTTAGAAATGGTAATAACAGAGCTTACAGGAGGCATCATTTTCTAAGATTCAGGCTTCTCCATAGGCAGACAAAGAACCTGAATCTGATAATTTTAGTACCCAGCAGTTTCTCATAAAAATGTTCTTCTACCACTGACCATACAATAGAAATGTACAAAAATACAAGGTAATAATAATAAGCATCTAGACATTTCCAAAAGCTCATAAGAGGAAGTATATGATACGGAAAAGGATTGCCAGTCCTTATGAAGAATAACAGAAAAACAAATTACAGGCCTGCATCAGAGGCTATTACTCTCTTTCATTTGTGGACTGGCCAAGTGCTTGTGCAAGTGCAGTATCGGGCATTGCAGACATAAAGACAAATAAAATACACATCCTGAAAACAGATCTCAGGAGAGTGTGGACTACAGGAACCCATATACAAGCAGACAGGGTTGTGGTGTCATGCCAAGGGAAGGACTGTTTGGTAGGACAGAAGAAACAGTTAAGGACCTAAGTCCTTTCTGAAAAGGGGTGAGTAAATACTTCTTTTCCTTCCCACTCATCACAGTTCAATGGCTGCTGCTAAAGTGGAACTTATTTTATCCCTTTTCTGAACGGGTTTTTTTTGTTTTTGTTTTTTTATATACCTTTTTTTAATTATTATTATTTTTTATAAACATATAATGTATTTTTATCCCCAGGGGTACAGGTCTGTGAATCACCAGGTTTACATACTTCACAGCACTCACCATAGCACATACCCTCCCCAATGTCCAGAACCCCATCCCCCTCTCCCGACACCCCACCCCCCAGCAACCCTCAGTTTGTTTTGTGAGATTAAAAGTCACTTTTGGTTTGTCTCCCTCCAGACCCCATCTTGTTTTTGTTTTTTAATTTAAATTCAATTAATTAACATATAACGTATTATTGGTTTCAGAGGCAGAGGCCAGTGATTCATCAGTCTTATATAACACCCAGCGCACACTACATCACTTACCCACCTTAATGTCCATCACGCAGTTACCCCATCCCCCCACCCCGTCCGTCCAGCAACCCTCAGTTTGTTACCTATGATTCCTTATGGTTTGTCCCCCTCTGTGATTTCATATTGTTTTATTTTCCAAACAGGTATTTTAATCTGTAAAGATAAGGAAGGAAACTTCCAAATAGGGTTTTAAAATAGTATCTAAGCAATGTCCTTTCTCAATTCTCCATCTTCATTGTCTCCACAACACCATCCCTCCAACTGAGATGGTTTCTCTCAGTTACCAGTATTGCTATACTCACAGGTAGCCCCTGCCCACCAACTTGGATGCATTTTTGCTGCATCTGAATCTGTTTCCTGGACATACGCTCCTTTTTTAAAGTTTAAAATTTCTGTTAATTTCTTTGCCAGCATTATATCACCTTTTTTTTCACATGGATCCACTCATTCATTCATTCATCACAAACGTTTGCTGCATACATCCACTTTGTGCAAGCTACTGAAGCAAGCAATAGGAAGAGAAAGACGAGCAAGGCCCCACTGACCCCGTCTTGAGGCGTGGATGTCCTAGTGAGTACAAGTAAACAGGGAGTCCCGGGAGTGTGCTAAAGGCTATGACAGAGGTAAGTACTAGGAACAATGAGGGCACATTACTGGACAAGGTCTTGGGGTGTCAGGAAAGCTTTCAAGGGAAACAACATCAACACAGAAACATAAAGGATGAAAAGAAATTATCCAAGTAAAGAACACAGAGAAGGATATTCTAATCAGGACTTAGACATATTTTCAAAACCCTAGAGATGAGAGACACATTCCAGAAATTACAAGTGTGTGACTATGTGTATTGGTGGGAGGTTGTGGGCTAGTAGGGGTGGAGGTATGATGGAGAATAGAAGATGGGGATGGTGCTCAGGTTTCTAGAGATGTAAGCAAGACAGAAGTTGTAAAGGACCTCATGAGCCATATTAAATATTTTGAATTTTATCCTGACAGCAGTTAAGATACTTTGGAGGTTTTTCAACAGGGGAACCATGAAAATAGGCTTCTGTTTTAGAACACTGACTACAAACTTGAAGTAAATCATAGGCAAATATGAATTATAGGAGCCCACAGATAAGCTGAAAGTGCTCAGAGCAGCGAGACCAGAGGCCAAAGGAGGGGCAGTTTCGCAGGAAGGAAAAAAATAAAACATGTTGAATACTGATGTGAAATCTACATGGGAGACTGAAGACACAGAAGGGAGGAGACCATCAGTAAAGCAGTTCTTGAAGACATTAGGGATGTGGTACTGAGCACAGACTGAGGAAGCAGACTTGGAGGACAAACACATCTTCCACTGGAACAGGAGGAAAGACAAATGGTGGATGTGGATATAGTTCAAATTTTAAATTTGCTGGCAGGAATTGAAAAAATTCTCTTCTCGCTTCTGTCTTTTCTGCGATCTGCTGGCAAGATGTGTTGCCAAGAGTGACAGGAGACAAGGTAGGGTAAAGAGTTTGAGAAGAGCGGGGAAACTGAAATAGCCACACTGGAAAATGGCACAGAGAGAGAACTGAATGCACATAGAAGTATCTCTGGGTAATTCTGAGTGTTTGACTGAGATTGAAACCATACATTTCTAGTGGCATGAATCTGGACAATTGTGTGAATGCTCCAGACAGAGCTTAACAAGTACAGGCGCACCTAATGAGTACACACTTCAAATGGTTTAGCTCTAAGGTTTTGCTGGGGGGTGGGGTATGGAGGAAGAATAAAAGGGTACATGAGTAAGGATGAGAAGGATACTGACAAGAGTATGGTGTGAAGGAATAAAGCATGGAGGCAAAGCTGAAAAAGAATGCAATTATTATGGGGAAGACCAATGGATGTAACAAATGGGGCAAGGAACAAGATGTCTCTGTGAAGTAAAAGGTCAAGTGTGCAGGAGAGACTGAAGGAAACTGAAGTGGAAGAGTGGCACTTGTGAATTTAAATATTCAGAGGTGGGAAAGATGTTCCAAGAGAGGACAAGATCCAGTGGTAAAGTTGAGAGTAAGCAGCTGAAGAGGTGTGGAGAATGTAAGGGCCTACTTAATCAGAGGGAGCCATTTTGTTGTTTATGCAGTAAACTTAGATTTTACCTGCCCCTCCCAGCGGAACTTACTTGCGAAGCCCAGATACAAGGGCAGGTCAGGCCAGGTAGAGACATCCAATCAGTGGGGCACGTATATATCTACTAGGGTGAATTGTAATTCAATTGGCCACCCATGTGTGACCTAACATGACTGTGCAGTTTTCTCTGTGGTATTGTAATCTCATTGGCCACCTGTGTGTAGCTAGGCTCAACCACATGGCCTTTACTCTATAAAAGTTAGTCTGTGAGGCAGGAAGGGATTGCCTCTTTGCAAGAGACAGCCCTGACCGGTCAGTTTGATTCTCGATGCTTGGCATGAAATAAAGCTTTGCTTGACCTTCGCTTTGTATCAGTCTCACTCCTTTGATTACAGACCCTAACAGAGAAGTCCCTGGGAGTGAGGCTGCTGAGGAACTTGGAGGCAAAGTGTTGTGGATCACCTATGTAGACTTGCCAGGGCAGTAGAACTCAAGAGTGGAAAGAAAAACTAGTAGTGGCGGCTCATGTCTTGAGTAAACAAGGGCATAATTACATTGGCAGGGAAGGTCAATGAAGAGGGATACAGGGTAATATAGTTAGACGATCTGAGCCCCAAAGGGACAGTGGTTTTTATGTGAGGGCAGATGAGTAGCAAGTTGGAAGAAGCCAAAGAGGGGAATAAGGAGCCCATTTTCTACCCTGAAGAAAACAGAGGTGTGGGTAAACAAACAACTTAGCTACTTGAGAGAGCTTCGGGGGAAGCAATTTCCTCAAGAGGAGCCAGGTATCTGAGCTCGAATGGACCAACAGAGATGGGCTGAGGTAATGGCATTGGGTAACAGCAGAAGAGGGTCTTATAAATCACAGACGAAAGTCCAAGATAATGGCGGGGCAGGGAGTGGTAGTTTGAGGTAGACTCAAGCAAGGAGGATACATAAGGAAAAAAATATCTGAAAAAAATAACGAAGGGTCCATCTTGAGTGTTGTTGGCCAAGGACATCGAGATGTTGAGGCATGGCAGGTTCAGCAGGCCTCAGGGTTTCCAAAGAATTAATCAGTTTTCCCTTTGGAGTTGTAGATACCTTAGGCTACTTAAAAAGACTGAGTTACAGGCTATACTCAAACTTACTTACAAGGGGGTGTAGGTGAGCAGACTAGACAAATAATTATTTGATCGCCAAGCCTCATCTGTTAGGGAGGGCAAGAGTCATTGAGGCTGCAGCTGTCAGTCAAGGCTTGACTTGTCTGACAAGTCAAGTGATAGTCTCTGAAGGATGAAAAATCACTCCTCTTTGGGCTTCCTTTAACTGTAAGAGCCATCACTGCAGAGAGGCTGGCTCCTGGAAAGCGGCTCTATACCTCCTGGGGAGAGGCTGCCTCTGGGAACTGTAGGTCCTGGTATTAACAACAGAGTTGAGGAAGATCTGCAGCCTCTGGTGGTTGGGTTGTGGTGGGGTGGTGGGGGGACGGGGGCTCCAACCTCTCTTCAATTTTTAAAAAGTTCTATGTATTTTAAAGTTGATGGCAAACTTACAGAAAACTTGGATGTTAAGTACACAGAGCATTTTATTTTTCTTAACCATTTAAGACTAAGTTGCTGAATAGATACCAATTACCCACGGATTCTTCATGCCCATTTGCTAAAAACAAGACCATTCTCCTATACAACCACAATACACTTCTCCAGTCAAGAAATTTGTGATGCTCAATAGTGATGTTGCCACCTAATTTGGACTCCTTTTAAGTTTTGCACACTTTGCCCAGCAATACCTTTAATAACAAAGTTTCAGTTCAGAATATAGATGTAAAACTGACCTTTTCAGTTAATTCTGAGGAAAGGTTTATTTTATTAGCTATCTATCTCCCATGTGCAGACAGTGTCTACCCTTCTGAAAAAAGGCTACAGTCTGAAAAGTTTTTGAGAACTGCAGGTATACAACAATTGCTCCATAATAATAAATTATGCAAAATTCTAGCTTTTCACTTTGTAATTAAAACCATGGTTTTAAGGAAAGTCTGAGTTCAGTCATGATGGAACCAGCTGTTAGCAAACGCCATTTTTTTCCTATTCCCTTATTTTTTCATGCACATTGTTGGGTGTTGCTGTAGAATGAGAGTATGGATGGCATTTTTATTATTTTTAATAAAATTAGAAAATCAATTTACAAAATGTTAACTTTAAACAAGACTCTTTTTTTTTTCATTGTGTTTACCAAGTGTCAGATTTTGTTTAGAAATTTGCTGCATGTGTGAACCATCGCTTTGCATGCAGGTTTTTTCTATGTAGTTTTATTTTAGTACATTTCATGTTAAACTGCTTACTGTTTCACATTTGCGTATTTATTCTTGTCATCTAAAAACATTCACTATTTAGCCACGGATACACTAATTTCCATATTTTACCTTTTCTTTATATCATCAGTGTGTTTAAATAATAACCAGTTAAGAAGTGATGTTGATTTGATTATTTACTGCTGTGTAACTCAATAAAGAATGAGTGAGGCATTAGTGAATTTAATTTTTTCCATTGAAGGTTTTTTTTTCTTTCGTAAAATATATGTGCCATGATTTCTTTAAACTAGCACATTTTAGCTCTATTCATGAAATTTCATTGAAAAAACTATTTTGAAAATCAACAATAGCTAAATTAGAACTTCCTCTTGGAGTAGGGAACAACAAGGTAATCTCTCTTCCCAAATGTGAATGAAAAGAAATTATTTTTCTGTGATATTAACCTATACAAATTTCATAGGCTTTTCCTTTATCCAAGAATGCTAGAACTACAGTGATTTTAGCAGCACATTTCCTTGAATTTATTTTTCAGAAGTCCATTATTTTTAAAAACATATGGCAATACACCAAATTTAAAGATTCTGCAATAGAATGCACAATACAGATTTCAATAATGGCTACAACACCACAAGTGTTATACAATTTATAAGTTTTACTAATGAGTTCAACCTTACCCATGATAGTTATTTGTGTGAAAGATGCTACATGTGTTGGTCAATTTCCAAACTCATCAGAAGTTTCTTTGATCCTTTTTTTCTACCCTACCTTTTTTATTCTTCTTATCTTGAAATGACACATTCTTTTTCTATTAATAGACATGTGGGATTCAGGAGTAATTTTTTGTCTTTTCTGCTTGCATTACAAAATGAAAATGAACATGTGCTCCTCCCTGAGTGTGGTTTATGATGTAATAATACCACAATTCCTGATCATGTTGGTATTCTTACCTCTGCAAGCATAATTTGAAGTCACCAATCTCAGGTACCTTGTGTCATGTGGATATAAGGAATAAAAAGGAAATTTTTAGCACTCTTAAGTGGTCTGTCTTTGAGCACCACATCAAGTACAAGGAGAAATGCAAAATTTTTGCAGTATAGTTTCTCATTCCACTGGAGCTTTTCCTTTGGCTAACTCATTTCCACTTGAAGTGCTTTAACACTTTTCCCAATCTAATCACTGTATATATATTTATTTTTAATGAATTACCCTGAGTCTTTTATTTACAATGCAAGATGTACAAACATTTTGACATCTTAAAATAGAATATAATTAACTAAGGTATGCATATAGTTTTTATAATAAAAGACTATGTAGTCTGTGACAGTCTATGAAAAGGAATAATTTAAAACAAATGTTATCCTATTTTTAAATCTAGAAAATGTTTTGTCATATTCAGTATAAAACAGATGAAATATAGTGTTGTAACCAAAAGAATATCTATTACATAGCCTCCTACTTCTGAAAATTTTTCCTCTAAACTCAAATGAATAAATATCTCATGGGGAAAAATGTCTCTCATCTACAATTAATTTCTTGATTAGATCTACACTTGACGTTTGTTGTGACAGGCTGACTTCCCTCCTACAATGTTAATATAAGTTTCTTAAGATTTCAGAGGAGCTATACTATCTAGGAACTGGAACCAGTTTTTAAAATTTTGCATAATACACGTGTCCAGTCAGTTGAACTGCTGACTTAACTCCATCTTCTAAAGATAGAGTAAGGCTCTGCACAAATGTGGAAAGGTCAAGTTATGCTAATGAGAACCATTTAGTGAGCTGCTTGACACTCATTGGACATGATAATCAAATCGCAGTATAGGCAGTAAACTCCAATGTAGAGTATGGCTTTTAAATCCATGAAGTGTGCAAGAAATTTTCCCAAACCACTGCATTCAGCTTGAAGATATGTGAAATCGAAGATGTGTGACTCTGAGGCAGCCCCAGGGAGGACAGAGGAAAAGGGACAGCTGTGCTCCTCAACAATGACCCTGCTTATGGGACAAAGAAACAGCGCATGTAAGAAAGTAGCCATTGTGAAGATTTGGTCATAGGGTTGACATGAGGGAAGCGGAGAGCCAAGGAGTTGTAAAAGGGCAGGAAGGAATTAAATTTCAACAATGAACAGAGATGATATATCAGAGAAGGAAAGGTATTTACTATTGCCAAAAAGTTACATGTATGGGGAAAGGGGGTGTGGAAAGGGTCAGGGAGGGACTTTTTCCTTATATTAAAGATAGTTCAGTATTGCAACATTAAATTAGGAAACTGACTTCACTGTTCCTTGGTGTTATTTGATAGTCTAAATTAAATTTGAAAAATGACAATAAGTAAGTAAATAAATCTGGCCAAACCTTCATATTAATTTTACAACCTCCAGAAATCTATTGGCATGGACCCCAAAGCCAGAGGATCCCAAACACATGATCTACTGTTCTCGGGACCCTCCTAAAAAAGGTGCCTATTTAGAATAAATTAACTTTCTCCTCAGGACCAGCTTGTGAACTTCCTCTCCCTCCCCCCCATCCTCCCCAACCCCCCCATATATCTATATATGTGTGTATGTTAAAAATATCTCTTGTACAATTACATTCCAATACTAATTACATATGCTAGATGAATACAGCTAATAATAAAAAATAAAATTTAGCATAACAAAGGAAACAGACAATAAAACTGAAAGGCAACTTGTCAGAGGAGATATTTGCAAACATCTTACCAGATAAAGGGCTAGTATCAAACTCAACGCCCAAAAACCAAAAAATCCAGTCAAGAAATGGGCAGAAGACATCAACAGATATTTCTGCAAGGAAAACATACAAACAGCTAACAGATGCATAAAAAAATGCTCCACATCACACGGCATCAGGGAAATACACATCAAAACCACAGTGAGATACCACCTCACACCAGTCAGAATGGCTAAAATTAACAACTAGGAAACAACAGATGTTGGTAAGGGTAGAGAAAGAGGGACCCTCTTATGCTATTGGTGGGTATGCAAACTGGTGCAGCCACTCTGGAAAACAGTATGAAGCTTCCTCAAAAAGTTAAAAATAGAACTACCCTATGACCCAGCAATTGCATTATTAGGTAATTATCCAAAGGATACAAACATAGCGATTTGAAGGGGCACCTGCACTCCAATGTTTATAACAACAATGTCCACAACAGCCAAACTATGGAAAGAGTGCAGATGTCCATCAACAGATGAATGGATAAAGAAGATGTGATTTATATATATATATATATATATATATATGCATATGGAATGCTACTCAGCCATCAAAAAGAATAAAATCTTGCCATTTCCAATGTAAGCAAAATAAATCAGTCAGAGAAAGACAAATACCGTTTCATTCATATGTGGAATTTAAGAAACAAAACAGATGAACATGGGGAAGGGAAGGAAAAATAAAATAAGATGAGAACAGAGAGGGAGGCAAACAATAAAAGGCCCTGAACTACAGAGAACAAAGTGAGGGCTGCTGGAGGGGAGATGGGTGGAAGGAGGGGTAACTGAGTGATGGACATTAAGGAGGGCACTTGAAATAGTGAACACTGGGTGTTATATGCAACTAATGAATCACTAAATTCTACCTCTGAAACTAATACAGTATGTGTTACTTAAATTGAATTCCAATAGAAAAAAATACTTGGGGCACCTGGGTGGCTGAGTTGGTTAAGCATCTGCCTTCAGCTCGGGTCATGATCCCAGGGTCCTGAGATGGAGTCCCACACTGGGCTCCCTGCTTAGCAAGGAGCCTGCTTCTCGCTCACCTTCTGCTATGCCCCCTGATTGTGCCCATTCTATCTCTCTCTTTCTCTGTCAAATAAATAAAATCTTTAAAAATAAATAAATAGCACTGGGGGTTGTGCATAAACAATGAATTTTGGAACACTGAAAAAAAAATAAAACAAATATAAAAAAATCTAAAATTTAAAAGAATAAGTAAATAAATAAATACAATACTTCAGCAAGAAGCAAAAACAAAGCAAAGCCCCACATCCAAATAATAAATGCTGCCGTACAGTATTTGCCAGTGTGATCAAACAGCACACAGAGGAAGGTGGGCATTTTGATAATAGCAGAAATTGTGAGATGTAGAGAACATTGTCATCTCAGACTGTGAGAAACATATTTAGAGGTTAATAGGGAGCACTCAGTAAGGAGATAAACTTACAGAATGTGCTGTGAGACAAGGAAGCTTTCTTAATTAGCAAATATTTCTGTTTTTAGATTATTTGTGCCAGCCTTTTGCAAAGGATGTTTCAAAAAATAATGGTTCCAATGATGCTCTGGTTAAAAAAAAAAAAAGTTAATAATTAAAAGAATGTGTGTGAATGTGGCATGTTAAATTCCCCTCTTGGAGATTCACAATATATGTGAGCAAAAGAAAGGTTATGTAATATTTACAGCTTTTGAAAACCTGTTTAAAATAGTTTCACTTATCTAATCCTAATCACTTCCTGTTTTAACCCTAATCACTTCCTGTGACAACACTACTGTTCTGTAACATACAATTTTTTTTAAATGCATATACTTTTCCATCTGCTATTTCTATCTTTTTATCTATTTTTAGATCTGCTTATCCGTTCTTTTCTGAGACAACAGCATTTTAATTACGAGAGATTCAAATCAAGTTTTAATAAATCTCAGAGTAAAATCCTTTCAGACATTACTCTTCTTCTTCAAAATATTTTAGCTCTTCTTTACCTGTTTAGTTTTCTAAATTAATGTAAGAACTTCTTTCAAGTTAAAATATCCCTTTGAGGTTTTGTTTTGTTTTGTTTTTTTAAGATTTCATTTATTTAGTTGAGAGAGAGAGAATGAGCAGGGGGGTGGGGAAGACCGAGAGGGAGAAGCAGACGCTGCTCTGAGCAGGGAGCCCAACTTGGGGCTCCATCCCAGGATCCCAAGATCGTGACCTGGGCCAAAGGCAGATGCTTAGCCAACTGGGCCACCCAGACACCCTAATCCCTTTGAGTTTCTAATTAGAATTCAATAATAATTTTTTAATTCACTAATACTTTAACAGAGAAGAACTGATAAATTTATTTGAATATTTGAACCTGCTCTTTAAGAACAGATCATGTCTTCATTTGTTCAAGTTTTCATTAATGGAAGGAAAAATTACTCACAAATGTTAAAATTTTCTTTATACATGATTCATTTTTTTTGTTGTTGATATGCTAGTGACATCTTTAGTCTCATATAATAGAGTACTTAGGGATTTGGAGAAAATTATTGATTTTTTTCCCTCACACTTGACAATTGGAATTTTTTTGGATGATTTTCTCTGATTTTCTAGATTAATTTATGTTATATAAGAATAATTTTAGATAATTTTGTGCTTTATTATCCTTTTTATTGACAGACCTTTTTCTGCTTTGTATCTTGTATTGTTCTGAAATGCAACTGTCAGTAATAACAAGAGACATCTTTATCCCATTTTTTGGTGTTAAAGGGAATGATTCGAGTTTATAACAATTAAATAAAATGCTCAAATAGGGCCTATCTTGTTAAAGAATTGTCCTTTAAGTCCTATATCACATATAGTTTTATATAGAAAGAGGGGTTTCATTTTATCATGGGTTTTCAAAATCTATCTCAGTCGTCAACTAGTTTATCATTATTAACCTTTTGCAAGAATTATGTTAACATAATAAACATCCTTACATTCTTTGCTATCACTAATTAATTACATTTGATTTTTGTTAAATACATCAAGGAATATGCCTTGCCATTATTTAATAGTTTTTTCATATACATTCCTAACAAATTGCTCTGAGGTTTTCTTCGACTATAGAGAGAGTGGACATGGAGCTCTTTTTCCATTTTTTTATAGCAAGGATACTGTTCATCACCTTATATGCTGCAAAGCAATTTATTATTTTAATATATAATATAAAAAATATAAACTCCTTAAAAGATTCCAACAAATTAATCACAAAAATATGTAATCAAAAGACATACAATAAATTAGTAAGTTAAAGTAAGTTATATATTTGATTCCATAATTGTTTATCTGTTAAAACTTTTTTTTTAAAGATTTTATTTATTTATTTAACACAGATCACATGTAGGCAGAGGCAGGCAAAGAGAGATTGGAGGAAGCAGGCTCCCCGCTGAGCAGAGAGCCCCATGTGGGGCTCGATCCCAGGACCCTGAGACCATGACCTGAGCCGAAGGCAGAGGCTTTAACCCACTGAGCCACCCAGATGCCCCTAAAACTTCCTTTTTAAATGTTTAAAATTTCTTTTTGTGTATCAATTTGGTAAAATATAGTTCCCCATTAAAAACGGATTCATTTATTTTCTTCCATTTGTCAAAAAAAAAGAATGCAAAACATATATTGTTTAAAAGGGAGTGGTTGGAATCAAGTAAATTTGGGAAATATTGGACCAAATAAAGCTTAATAGAGTTGCTTACTACAGAACTTCTTAGAATTCTCTAAGACAGTCCTTTGAATCTTTCAATGAGAGAGACACACAGAAAACTGGCATTGGGTCCCAAACTTACTTAATAAGGAACTATTTTGCCCTGAGCTTCTTGCAGATGGAATAAACTTTGAAGAATGCCAATTTACATCACACTCATCAAAGAGAAACAAATAAGTAGGTAGGTAGATATAGACATAAAGTATTACAGAGAAATTTTTGAATAATGGCTTATAGCTTGCCTATGTTTTATCGTTTGAAAATTAATCATTATCTGTTTAGATTTATACTTTTCTTATAGTTTTCCTTTTTTTCCATAACTGCGAGTTAAAACAGTCAGCTTTGGTTAGTCAACGGATCTTCCTGAGAGTTCAACATAAACAGAGTTACTTCTCTTTGACCTTGCACCCTGGTCAATATTTTCCCGTAACCATTACTTGAATATTTTCTTTTTAAAAAGGGCTAGAAGTGGTGTTGACCGCCATTTAGGAAAGAAATTCTGAATGAAGACTAAAATAAACCATGACATATCAGAATTGAGAATTCTTAAAAAGATATGACCTAAGATATGTCTGTGTCTAATGTCATAGACACATTTCTTACACAAAACTACACTGACCATGGCACCCTTCTTAGCTAAGGACTATTAAAAATGTTCAGCCAATGATATACTGAAGGTAAAAGCCGAATTATGGTCATTTTTGGAAGACTGGGACCCACTTGCAAACACACACCCACAGACTCACACACACATTCATACAAACATGCTCATATACCCTTAAACTTCACTTAGGTAAAGCAAGTGTTTTTACACACAAAAGGGGATAAGATCAACATTACCTCTTTGCTAATTTTATCCAAACCCCACCTGTACAAACATGAGTTTTTAAAAATCACATTCTCTTATCCCTGTAGTTCAGTGAGATCCACTTTTTTTTTTTTTAAGATTTGTTTGTTTATTTTTGAGAGGGTGGAGAGGGGCAAGAGGGAGACAGAGATAATCTCATGCAGCTCCCTGCTGAGCACGGAGTCTGACACGAGACTCCATCTCATAGCCCAGATATCATGACCTGAACCGAAACCAAGATTCTGACACTTAACCGACTGAGCCACCCAGGTGCCTCTCAGTAAGATCCACCTTAATACTGGATTATGAATGTAGCTTATTTAATCTGTTCACCTCCCACTGTATGTCACCAGAGAGGAAGTGTCATTTGTTCAATGTTTCTGAGTGGCTTTCCAGGAGCACAGGCTCTTGAGACCTCATTAGACTTCACCAGCTGGGTCTGCAGGACCTGGACTGAGGAGCTGCCTACTATTCAGAGGAGAGAACACCAACCAAAATTTAAATACCCTCACAGAGCTTGGTTGCTTGTCAAGAAAAATGGGCCTGAACTTTGGATCGTCATTGGTGTGCTCATAGAGCCAACGTTTCCAAAATAGCAATCACAGAGAAAATGGGCAAGAAACTCTGAGAGTTTACTGTGATCCATATATTCAAAGCAGGAACTCCACTGATGTCTGATAAAAAGGCCTGGGTCTTGGAGATGATCTTTGTGGACCTTGATTCTCTAGCCATTCCAGAAGCTGGCCACTCAGGCAGGAGGAACAGAAAGCCAAAGCAGCACATCACATGCTGAGAAAGGAAAGGGCCACAAGACCAGAAGCTGTGCTCTTTTGCTTCAGAAGACATGGTCTTCATTTCATTATCCCTGGCCCCTCTCAAGATCAGTTTAATAAAAAATGGACAAAGGACCTGAACAGACATTTTTTCAATGAAGACAAACAGATGGCCAAAAGGCACATGAAAAGATATTCAACATCACTTGGCATCAAGGAAATGCAAATCAAAACCATGATGAGATACCACCTCACACCGGTCATGGGTATTATAAAAAAGACACGAGATAAGTGTTGGTGAGAGTGTGAAAAAAAGGGAACCACATGCACTGATGACAGAAATATAAACTGGTCCAGCCACTGTGGAAAACACTGTAAAGGTTCCTCAAAAACTTAAAAAGTGGAGGGCGCCTGGGTGGCTCAGTGGGTTAAGCCTCTGCCTTCAGCTCAGGTCATCATCTCAGGGTCCTGGGATCAAGTCCCGTGTCGGGCTCTCTGCTCGGCAGGGAGCCTGATTCCCTCTCTCTCTCTCTCTCTCTCTCTCTGCCTGCCTCTCCGTCTACTTGTGATCTCTCTCTGTCAAATAAATAAATAAAATCTTTAAAAAAAAATTAAAAAGTAGAAATACCATATGATCCAGTAATTCCACCTCTGGGTATTTATCTGAAGAAAATGAAACACTAACTTGAAAAAATGTATGCACTTCCATATTCACTGCAGCATTACTTGTAATAGCCAAGATATGGAAACAATCCAAGTGTCCACTGAATGACAGGTAAAAAAGATGAAATCTTGCCATTTGTGACAACATGGATGACCTTGAGGATAAGTACTATGCCAAATGAAATAAGTCAGACAGAGAAAGACAAATACTGTATGATCTCACGTATATGTGGAATCTAAAAAACAAAACAAACAGGCAAAATAAAACTCACAGATACAGAGAACAAAATGATGGTCACCAGAGGGGAGAGGGAATGGAGGGTGGATGAAATGGGTAAAGAGGGTCAAGAGATACAAAATTCTAGTCATAAAATAAATAAGCCATGGGGGTATAATATACATTACAGTGACCTATACACTATAGTTAGTAATATTCTAGTGTATATTTGAAAGTTGTCAAAAAAGTAAATCTTAAAAGTTCTCACCACAAGTAAAAAAATTTTGTTACTTTTTATGACGACAAACAGTAACTAGACTTATTGTGGTGGTTATTTCACACAAATATTGAACCATTATGTTGTACACATGAAACTAATGTAATAGGGGCGCCTGGGTGGCTCAGTGGGTTAAGCCGCTGCCTTAGGCTCAGGTCATGATCTCAGGGTCCTGGGATCGAGTCCCACGTCGGGCTCTCTGCTCAGCAAGAAGACTGCTTCCCTCTCTCTCTCTCTCTGCCTGCCTCTCCGTCTACTTGTGATCTCTCTCTGTCAAATAAATAAATAAAATCTTTAAAAAAAAAAAAAAAGAAACTAATGTAATATTATTAATGCCAATTATACATCAAAAAATGAAAAAAGAAATCTTGACCAAAAATAGCCTCTTGGTCTGGAGGAATCCAATCCTTATGATTCCCAAAAACAAACAAACAAAGAAACAAAAACAAAAATAAAAACAACCCAAAAAACAAAACAAAAACTGTTCTCCTTTTTGTGGTTTCAGCCAAAGCAATTTTGTATGATCTCTCCACACTCTGAAATGCAACTGATGAATTATCTAAGTGACTATAACCTGCACAACTGTGCAGTCAGGAATAGAGACTCCAGCCTACACAAATGGTTTTGCTCTTCAAAGAGCAAGATGTGTTGGAAGCAGCCACCATCCCCACACATTAGGGAAAGGGCCAGGAGTTGGGGCATCCAGTTATCCACTGGGTACAATGAAGTCTGATGCACTTAAAGGGGCAGTGTGGTTTACATTCTATTAGGCAAAGAGCAAAATGAAACTATTTATGAGGAAATCGGACCTGCCCAACTCAAATCATTCATATACCTCCACCTACAGATTCTGGAATCTTATTTCTGTCCACATTTCCTGGGACACAGCGTAGTCCTCTGACTACAGCAAAGGGGCCTTCCTTTCCTCACCTACCAGTATATTCTACCACTTTCTACAATTGCTACACTCATCTCTACTTACGCTGGCTCCCTTCTTTCTGGGCGTTCTAAATACAAATCCTTCTCTACTTCACCCGGGGATCTCTCCAGCTTTTCAGAGCCAGCTACCAGCAGCTGGAGTTCTGAAGACAGTTCCAAGTGGCTCACCTAGAACACTTGACTGAGGAGAAGTCACTAGAAGGTTGAAGGAGCATCTACATGGGAGGAAAATTCATTTCAGCACTGCTCATAAACCTGGAAACAGTGAGGTGAAGTGATTCACCAGGTTGAACACTTGACCTCTGGTCAATCCCCTTTGTGACTCTTCTCTGCCCTGACACTTTTCATGTTTTATTTCAATGAACATAACCAAGTGTACCTATTATATATACCAGGCTCTAGGCTAATTGTGTGTTGAGGGAGAGGGACAAGATGAAAAAGACCTAGTTTCATAAACTGTCAGCTCTATGAGAGTTTTAGATCCCTGGTATCTAGAGAAGTACCTGAACAGTACTATACCCTCAGCAGCCAGAAGGGTACCTGAACAGTATTATTTCTCCAGTGTCTAGAACAATGTATGGTACACAGTAAGCATCAAATAAATGCTGAATCAATGAAATGATCATAATTACTGTCTTACAGCCACTCACATGGAATGACTTTCTGTCATGCTTGTGATCAGAGTTGCAGATTCTACTTAGCAAACAGAAACAGGGCATTGCTCTGTTCCCTTGGGGATCAGGTGCAAAATTTATGTCATCAAAGAGGAGAAGCTGCATTACTAGTATCATCTTTGCCTCATCCATCACCATGAAACTCCATAAAATGAGCCCCATACACTGCATCTCCTTCGTCCCCAGGCCTCTGCTCTCTTTCCTTTCCTAAGGAGCCCTGGAAGCTACAGCTCCTGGACCCCAGAGTCTGTTCAATGGCTAGCACTCAAGAGGCTTGACAGCCTCCTGATGCAAGAGGGTAAACATGTCCCTGTCTCTGATGGTACATCAGATCAGAGGGAGTAAGGCATGCTCTTGACAGTTATCCTCCCTAATCCTCCCTGGCCTGGAATGTCCACATGCTCTTTCTGTGGCTTTTGTTCCCCCTTGTTTAGTCATCCCTCTGGCTGGAAGGGGATGGGTTTGGATGTGGATTCAGCTATAAAAAAGGCAAGCAGGATATAGAAGACAGTCAAAGCACTTCCCAGAAGTGCAAGTAATTTCTAGCAAAACAAACTTATATATTTTGTTAAGCTCAGTGAATTGAAAAGATTAGAACTAGAGTAAGACTTAAGAAGAAAATCTTTCTCTAAATCAATTTCTGGTTGCTCAAACACCTAATACATAGATTACAGTATGAGAGAAATGATGGTGACCATAATGATGTTAAAATGTACATTTTTATGGTTTCAATAATTTTAAATAAATTTAAATAAATTATATAGTAGTAGAATTCATTAATAGTATAGAATATCTCCCAATCGTTCTACAGGTCTGAGTTGTGAGTGCTTTAAGGCTTGGCCCATGAGCAGATCACCAGTTCATATGCTGATCTTTTCATTTTAATTTGCATTGTGTGAAAGAGAATGGCTTAGCAATCAGGCAACCGGGTACAAAGTCTCACTCAGACACTCTCTATGTCATCTTGAGCAACCTTCCTTTGGTTTCTTCATCTGTAAAATCAGAGATAATGACAGAATCTACTTCATGAGATTGTTTGAACATCACACGAGCAATGTATGCAAAAGCTGAAAACAGTATCTGGCAAAGAATCCTATGCAGTAAATATCAGTGACTTATTTTTGCTAATTAATTCTACTCAAATGATAAGAAAAACGAGAAACATCATCTAAATTGTCACATCAACTAAATTGTCAAAATACTTTTAAAATGGGATAATATTGTTTCATTACATATTTTGCCATTTTCTGAGCTTTTTTTGCAATGAGCATATAAATATAAAAATGATCTACAACTATAATATGTAATTAAAATAAATATATTCAAGTTATGGAAATCAGTTAAGCTTTTAGAACATTAATCAGGCTTTAAAATTTTGGTATTGAAGAGACTGAGAGAAACAATCAGAGTTATAACCTATTTACAGCAGGAAGGCATTAATACTGTTTACTTAAAGTCAAGGTCAATGGTACAAATGTTGGTGAGGGTTGATGAACCAATTTGCTAAGACTATGTCATTATAACAGTCCCTTCCCTGACTGCAGACAATAACATCGATGCTGAACCTAACTGGGCTGGGACCAAAGGAGAATGTGTCATCCACCTAGAAATTATGGAAGAACCTACTGTTTTCAATGTCCACTGCCTCAAATTCTATATTTTTGTGTGAATCAAGCAAGTAGCGACAATTAAATAAATCTGTCACTTTTCAACTGGTTTTTGTGCAAAAATACATACAAACACAAAATACCAAATTATTAACTATTAGTTGTATATGTCATTTCATTGGATCACCTTAAAAACTCCCATTTTTATAAAAGCTAAATAGTTAAAATTTAATGTAAACATTTATTCTCAAGCATAAGCAAAGGGGCACCATTTTTATATCATTTTAAACAACAATCAAAAACATAAAAATACCCCATATGTATTCTCACTAACTCTTTGTGACTTTTTATATCTAAATTTATTTTCTTCATTCACATCATTCTCTTTTAATTACATGATAAATGAATAATATCTGAAAATCGTTTTCTGAGATTTTTAGTTTACATTCCTAAAAAGCTAAATCCTAGAAGGTTTGAAAATATTTGATGAGCAGATTAGGTATATCTCAACTTAAAGACATTCTGAGATAAAAAATTGAATTTCAATCCTGCTGATATTCCTTCTGCTAAGATTTAGCAATCCATTTTTTTCCCCCTGAGATTTCTACATATATATTGTCAGGTGGTGGTAGTGGTGATGGCAGGGTGGTTAATGGATTTAAGAAAACTTTTTTTGTAGACTATGATTCATGGAACATTTATTTAAAGCCATGTATTCTGAGAAGCTGAGTTATAAGATAATTGCTTTGTAAGGAAGAGAGCAGGATGTCTTTGTTGACATAAGGAACAACCTTCACAATGAATATAAAAGAGATTTAAAAGCCAATTGGCTCTACACCCGTTTAGCTATTGCTGGAGGGTACATTTGTCCATGATCCCATTTTAGACTTGGTACATCTGCCCCACAGCTCCAGCTCACAGCCACCAGAGGTCAGACTTTGACATCCGTGTGTAATAGATACTAAACTTGAGTCAGAATATGGTGTCTTCTCTCCCAGAACCCCATTTTCTTCAGTTTAGCTTTATCACCCCCAAATATAATATAAAAAGGTTATAGTAAATATAAGAAACACGTGTTTTATCTTCCCAGGTAGAAATGGCTTCATGCCAGCAATAGAAGGGAAAAGAAAGAAATTAAGATCATTCTTTTAAGGAGAGAGTTCTGGTACTGAAGAAGAAGACCAAAAACCAAACAGCCTACAAATCATTTGAAAAGATAAGGAGAAAACAAAAAAAGTCTGTATGAGCAATCTGATTATCAAAACTGTATTAAGACGTCTGTTTTCATTTGTGAAAATGCATTTGACCTTCACCAAAATAGTAACAGTAGCAATAGTGGTGGTAATGATGAAGGTGGTGGTTGGGATGGTGATGGTAGAGACAGCAGTGGTAGCCAACATCTAATGCACTGAATGCACCTCTTGACATACTTTACATACTATTATAACTTCATTTTAGGGATGAAGAAAACAGGCACAGAGGATTTTCTAATAGTTATCAGGAGCTTGGAAAATGTTTCTATCTTTTGTGACTATAGTCTCACATTTCAGAGTTTGGACAAATAAAATAATTCAACTGGAGAGAAGTCAACAGCTTCCCACTGTTGACATGAAGATATCATATTAATCCCAGGGCTATTTATAACAGCAGAATTTGGAAACAATCAAACTATCTAGTAATTGTGGAATAACCAAATAAAATAGTAAATATTACGTAGTCATTACAACTATAATTATGAAGATTGGAAGCAATAAAAAAAATGGTCAAAAGAAAGAAGACATCAAAGACACTGTGTCTATACCATGAATAAAACTATGTAAATATGTACATATATGGAAAAGGATAAAGAAATCTGATAGAAAAACAATGTATTTGATAGGCAGAGTTTTATAGGGATTGTATATAAATTTTAAAAGTCAAAATCCTGGAAAACATTTAAAGAATATATTGTCAAGGGATACAATGTGAAAATTCTTCCTTGTGGGAGCTTAAGCAAATTCAGTTTATTTCACATAGTTGACACTCAACCAAGGTTTGGTCACAAGCCACACCTAGGACTTTCTACTTACCAGTCCAGGTTGTCCAACTACATTAACTACATCCTTCAAAGCACCCACAAGACTCAGCAATAATAGTTACTGTTTTTGTTCATAGTAATAATATACCAAATGTGTACAGAGCTTTATAGTTTTAAGAAATGCTTTTCCCTGCAATTGCACTGCTGGGTATTTACCCTAAAGATACAAACGTAGTGATCCAAAGGGGCACATGCACCCGAATGTTTATAGCAGCAATGTCTACAATAGCCAAACTATGGAAAGAACCTAGATGTCCATCTACAGACGAATGGATAAAGAAGATGTGGTATATATACACAATGGAATACTATGCAGCCATCAAAAGAAATGAAATCTTGCCATTTGTGACGACGTGGATGGAACTAGAGGGTATCATGCTTAGCGAAATAAGTCAATCGGAGAAAGACAACTGTCATATGATCTCCCTGATATGAGGGAGAGGAGATGCAACATGGGGGGTTGAGGGGGTAGGAGAAGAGTAAATGAAACAAGATGGGATTGGGAGGGAGACAAACCATAAGTGACTCTTAATCTCACAAAACAAACTGAGGGTTGATGGGGGGAGGGGGTTGGGAGAGGGGGTGGGGTTATGGATATTGGGGAGGGTATGTGCTATGGTGAGTGTTGTGAAGTGTGTAAACCTGGCGATTCGCAGATCTGTACCCCTGGGGATAAAAATATATGTTTATAAAGCTGTAAAAAAAAAAAAAAAAAAGAAAGGATGAATACCCAAGTTTTGTAGCAACATGGAGGGGACTGGAAGAGATTATGCTGAGTGAAATAAGTCAAGCAGAGAGAGTCAATTATCATATGGTTTCACTTATTTGTGGAGCATAACAAATAGCATGGAGGACAAGGGGAGATGGAGAGGAAAAGGGAGTTGAGGGAAATTGGAAGGGGAGGTGAACCATGAGAGACTATGGACTCTGAAAAAAGTTCTGAGAATTTTGAAGGGGTGGGGGGTGGGAGGTTGGGGGCACCAGGTGGTGGATATTGTAGAGGGCACGGATTGCATGGAGCACTGGGTGTGGTGCAAAAATAATGAATATTGTTATGCTGAAAAAATAAAAAAAAATTATTAAAAAAAAAAAAAAAAGAAATGCTTTTGCCTAGCTTATTTCAAGTCCTATTCCTTATGAACAAACATTGCCATTTAGAATCCAGTGGTGCTTCCAGGAGAATGACATCGCAGAAGAGAGGAATGACAGAAATTCAGGTGGGTATAGATGCACTTTTGACAACAGAGAAGCAACTTACACAGTAAATAGGACAGAGTCTCACCTAGCCTTCCAGCAAACCCACTGCATCCCTAAGTCACAGATACAACATGCTCTAAATATGAACTATCGCTTGGGAGCATCCTTACAAAGGAGAGCAAGATTTCAAAAGATATAATGGGTATTTCCTTCCACTGTGAATTCCTTTCCTTATCCCACCCCTTCTCGGTAACAATCCCTATTTGTGGTTTCTAAAGCTCTGTATCATTGCAGTTAGTCCAGACCAAGTGAATCAGTGCAGTGTCTGAAAAATTGTATTTTCTAAAAAAATTCCCCAGCTTTGAAAAGTCAAAGCAATGTATTTTTTAGAAAGCAAATCCAAAGAGATTAAAAAACTGTACCCAACCTTTGAAGTTTTAGCCTTTAACCCATTTCTAGGATAGGTCCTTCCTTGGATAGAAGCACTCCCTTCAAGGAATCACCTAACAATTAGGAAATAAATCTATTTAATCCACACAACCTCCAGCTTTTGGTCAAAACCCACAGCTCTTCTTCATACCTCCCCCACACACTGTCCATATTGAACACATGCAAGTTAAAGGTCTAAAATGCCTTTTACATTACCATATTAAGGAAGAGAACAAATCCAGAAATGCAGCCACAGTACTACAATCAGAAAGAAGCTGCAAATGTGGTAATAGATATTCCATGTGTTCACTAAAACAGGCAGCTGGTTTTGTTCAGATAAGATTTGGAAATAGATAATTCTAGAAAAACAGTGATAAAGACTCTAAGCCTAGAAAGAAGTACAGGCCAATATCCTCAATGAATACAGATGCACAAATTCTCAACAAAATATTAGTAAACTGAACTCGATAGCATTTTAAAAAGATCATACGTCATGATCAAGTGGGATTTATCCCTGTAATGCAAGGATGGTTCAACATATGAAAATCAATTAATGTGCTATACCACATTAATAGAAAGAAAGATAAAAACTGTAGGATCATTTCAATAGATACAAGAAAATCATTTGACAAATTCAACATTTTTCACCATAAAAACTCTCAAGAAATTGGGTATAGAAGGAATGTATCCCAACATAATAAAGACCATATGTAATACGCACACAGCTAACATCATATTCAGTGGTGAAAGGTGGAGAGATTTTCCTCTAAGATCTGGAAAAAGACAAGTGTGCCCACCTGGAGTGCTGACAACACCAACTCCATCATTGGCTCTCCATCTTGTTCATACCCACACAATGATCTCCCTTAGGACTACAGTTATCAGGAGGTTAATGTATGCCCCTTGGAGGTTAATGTATGCCCTCACCGGAATGTGGGGAGCACGTGCTCTGATCTTCCCTAAAGCAGCATACAGAAGGCAGGCCCCTTGGAGGTTAATGTATGCCCTCACCAGAACGTGGGGAGCACTTGCTCTGATCTTCCCTAAAGCAGCATACAGAAGGCACCACTCTAGATAACTAGTAGAGATGTATGGTGCATAGATGGTGCCACTTTAGATAACTACCATTTGCCCTACCTACAATGCCCCATACTTTATAAAACCTGTGGATTAAGGTCCAGATTGTGTCAGAGAAGAGCCACATAGTGTCATTGTCCACCCAATTGCCCCTGTCAGTAAGTTACCCTGAACAAAATTCTGGTATAGAGTGGCTTGCTTAGTTTTTGGATCTCAAAATATCTTCTCAGTCTGGGGGACACCTTACTATCCCTTCTCCACCTTCTAACACCACTCTTGCCACTTTTATTCAATATAGTACTGGAAGTCCTAGCCAGAGCAATTTAGACAAGAAAACAAATAAAAGCATCTAAATTAGAAAGGAAGAAGTAAAACTATTTGCAAATGACGTGATCTTAAATAGAGAAAATCCTTAAGATGCCACCAAGAAACTGCTGGAACTGATAAATTCAGTGAAGTTGTAGAACACAAACTCACTGTATAAAAATGAGTTGTATTTCTATACACTAACAATGAACTATCTGAAAAAGAAATAAAGAAAATGATCTCATTACAATAGCATCAAAAGGAATAAAACACTTAGGAATAACTCTAACCAAGGAGATAAAGATCTGTACATTCAAAACTATAAGACTTTGATGAAAGAAATAAAAGAAGACACAAATAAATGGAAAGAGATCCCTGTTCGTGGAGTCCAAGGATTAATAATACTAATTATTATTATTAATAACATTAATATTATTAATATTTTAAAATATATTAATATTTTAATATTATCAAAACACCCATACTACCCAAAGCAATCTATAGATTCAATTCAATCCCTGTCAAAATTCCAGTGGCCTTTTTCACAGAAATTGAAACAACAATCTTAAAAAATTTGTATGGAACCACAAAAGACCCAAAAAGCAATTCTGAGAAAGAGGAGCAAAGCTGAAAACTTCACACTTCTTGTTTTAAATCTATATTACAAGTTATAGTAATCTAAACAGCATGGTATTGTCATAAAAATAGACATATTGACCAACAGAACAGAATTAAGTTCCCCAAAATAAATGCACAGATATTATGGTCAGCTAATATTTGACAAGAGCCAAGAATACTTAATAAAGAAATGATAATCTCTTCAATAAATGGAGCTGGGAGAACTGGACAACCAAATGCCAACAAAATGAATTTTGATCTCTATCTTAACCCATTCATAAAAAAGTAAACTCAAAATGGTTAAGACTTAAACATAAGGCCCGAAACCATAAAACTCTTAGAAGAAAACACAGAGAAAAAGTTCTTTGATACTGGTCTTGGCAAGGACTTTGTTTGATATGACATTGAAAACACAAGCAACAAAAGCAAACTTAAATAGGTGGGTCTGCGCCAAACTAAAAAGTTTCTTCACAGAAAAAAAAAAAATCAACAAAATGGAAAAGGAACCTATGGAATGGGAGAAATATTTGCAAATCATATATCTGATGAGAGGTTAATATCCACAATACATAGGGAACTCACATAACTCAATAGCCCCCCCAAAAAAAAATCTGGTTAAAAACTGTGCAGAGCATCTCAATAGACATTTTCTAATGAAGACATAACAAATGACCAACATGAAAAGAAGCTCAACACCACTAATCATCAGGGAAATGCAAATTGAAACCAGAATGAAACATCTCACACTTGTCAGACTGGCTAGTATCAAAAGGATAAGAAATAGCCAAGTGTTGGCAAGGATATGGAAAAAAGAGAACACCCGTGCACTGTTGGTGGGAATATAAATTGGTACAGTCACTATGGAAAATAGTTCAAAGGTGCCTCAAAAAATTAAAAATAGAATGGAATGATCTTGCAATCCCACTTCTGGGTATATCCAAAGGAATGAAATCAGGATTTCAAGGAAATATTGCACTCCCGTGTTCACTGTAGCATTATTCATAATAGCCAAGATATGGAAACAACCAAAATGTCCATCAACATATGAATGGATTAAAAAAGAAATTATATATGTAATTATTAAATTGTATATATACATATATGATATATATATAACTCCTATTTTTCATCCATTCATATATATATAATTGAATATTATTCAACCATGAAGAGAAAGGAAATCCTGAGTAAAGTAGAGTAGAATGGTGGTTCACAATTGCTGGCAGGGGAGATGGGGAAATCTTACCCAAAGGGTATAAACTTCCAGTTACAAGATGAAGTTAGGAGTTTACAACATGGTGTACAGCACGGTGACTGTAGGTAATGATGCTCTATTATATACTTGAAAATTACTAGAGAGTAGATCATAAATGTTCTCACCAGGAAAAAGAAATTATAATTATGTGACATGATACAGGTATTAAACTTATATAACAATGTTATACATTAATTATACCTTAATAAAGTTGGAAAAATTTTTAATTTAAAAGCACAAGAACGGGGAGCCTGGGTGGCTCGGTGGGTTAAAGCCTCTGCCTTCGGCTCGGGTCATGTTCCCGGGGCCCTGGGATCGAGCCCTGCATTGGGCTTTCTTCTTGGCGGGGAGCCTGCTTCCTCCTCTTTCTCTCTCTGCCTGTCTCTTTGCCTACTTGTGATCTCTCTCTGTCAAATAAATAAGTACAATCTTTTAAAAATAATAATAAGTAAATAAATAAAAGCACAAGAAGTAACACTACCCACCTACACAAAAGGGTGCTGATACATGAGAGGAACACTCCAGTATAGATAGCAAGGGTCACAACAGTCTAGCCACAGAGAAGGGGATAAGTGCTCATTCATTTAACCAACAAACCTTAGTGAGCATCTACTATGTGTCAGGCACTGCTCTGGATACTTGGGACACATTAGTTAATAAACAACACTTGTCTTGTGGAGCTTACGTTACAGCAGGAACTTGGACAAAGCAAAAAAGAGGAATCAAACCACATCAGCCATACTCCAGGCCAATTCCATAGGGAGAGAGAAATGGAAAACAGAGTAAGACTCCACAGCACATTTGCACATTCCTTGTCATTTGTTCATATATACAATTGTGTACATATACAATTACCATCCCACAGTGTTATCGTTTATTTATGCATTTCAGAAATATGTAAGTGCCTACTATTTTCCCAGCTTGACAAGATTATGAGCTTTTGCTATCTTTATAAAAGACTTAGTTAGAGCACCCCTCCAGGGATTATGATATATAAATACCTCAAATGGGTAGAACTTTCCTGACTACTACGGCCAAGATCCTGGTCCTTGAAGAAGATAAAAATCAGACAGTGTGCTTCTAAAAATACTTGTTTGTGGAAGTTCCTTTTTTTTTTTTAACCAAAGTCTTATACTTTTTACTGAAGTACCTTTCTTTCTAAGAGGATGGCACAGGCCTCTTACAATACCTAGTGCAATAATACTCATTCACATATATGTCGAATGAGTAAATGATGCTCTGTGATTCAAGTCAAAAGAGTAATCTAAAATGAGGGCTTGTGCCACCACGGTTTCCCCCTCTTCTAATTGTCCAAACCCTACTCTCAACCTCACAAAATCATGGACTAAAGAAAATGACTGTTTCATTCCAAAGTAATAAGATAGTGGCACTTAAGGTGAAGGTTGTTTGAGTCCCACCTCATTGGTTCTAATAGGAAAATCTCTGATGTTATATGGAATTGATTTGAGAATATTATAAAAATGAAGTCACCACCTTAAGGAGAAAGAAAGCAAGCCCAAAGATATGTGTTGAAAGACAGAGTTCTCAGTCCCAGAGGAGTTGTATGATATTTAAAAGAGTCCTCTCCATTATCTCTGGTTAAAAATACAGTCCATTCTCATTATTCGCAATACTTATGTTCTATAAAGTCTCACGGACCACTGGATTAGTGAATGCTGAACCACTGCTCCTAGGGAGTTAAGTTCCTTTGAGCTTCTGATGACATTTTCCTCAGCCCAAACGCCATTTGTGTTATACGGGTTCATTCAACAAGCCATCTTAACAGCAAAGAATCCCTACTATACAACGTGACCTTTTTCCCCATATAATACCTAAGCAGGTGTTTTTAAAATTCTTCCAAAACCTCCTGATCTGCAGAACCTACCTTATCTGTAGGTCTAACCCCTGTCATGCTGTAACACTTCTTGAAACGCGCAAACCAGCGAGAACTAGCCAAGAAGACTTTAACGTGTTCCTTAGCATGGCTGATGGGACTGCATATTTCTCTAGGTTGCAACCTCACAACAGTGCTGTGCACGATGTTTTTTTATCAATCATCTCACAAATCCATACCTTTAGCCCCTTCTTCTTCTTTTTCAAGCTTCTTCAGACTCTACAGATGTTACTTTCCCACTTGGCACTTGGCACAGCCTGCTCACTTAGAGATGAGCAAATTTCCTCTTCCTTTTTCTGAATGTACAAAGTTGTTGATTGATTTCCATTTAAATTGCCAGCCAACAGCCTCATAATCCATCCCTAAATAAGCTTATCTAACACACATCTTTCCTCTACAAGTCATATCATAGCCTTTCTGAGCTCAGGAACACCAGGAAGCACTTCAGTACTTGGCTTTGGAACCATTTTAAACAGTGAAATCACTGAAAAAAGCACAAAGATGCAAAAACAAAAAACAAAAAACCCAACCAAAACAAAACCAAAACAAAACAAAAACAAAAACAAAAAACACCCCAGGATGCTAAATAGATGGAGGAAGGATACTTGTTCACAGAAGGAGCTGAAACAAGAAGGCAGAGCATCACTTTGTTTGACACTGGGCGTTTGTGTGTTAGGGGAAAAAAATGTTCATCACTCTTCCTGCATCCACAAATGACTGGGGAAGCACCCCAAATATCGATATTGGGTTTATAATCAAGATGTCGGCAAGTAGGCTAATTTGTAAATATGGAACTGGCAAGTAATGAGGACCAACCATACTCGGAGGCAAAGATGTCCTTTCATATTTCAAAAGGAAGAGTTCCATGAACATTTGACACTGAGTACAACCGTTAGGTGTCATTTGAGATGACACTGATATGACTGGAATTAAGGAGCCAAATCAACATTTCATCACCATATGCCCTTGCACCCTTGACACTGAGATAACAAAAAAGGAAAACACACTAATTGACTCAAATCCTAATTCCAAAGCATACAGTACATCTGCCTTTCAGGACCATTAGTTTGCATAGTACTTACATCCATGAACCAATGACTTGGGTGTTGCTCCTCGAAAACATGAAAGACGTTTCTAATCATCTATTTCCAGCCTTCTCTAATACATTGCTGTGTGACTATTAATTTTAGGTCCTAAGTTTTCAAATCCATTGCTGGAGGTATAATAAGTTCATTCAAGTAGCAACAAGGAGTAGTGCTTAAAGAGCTTTGAAATCAGACCAGGGTTCAAGTTTATGGGTCTACCACATACACTGTGTACCTCTGGATAACTCACTTACCTATTTTAAGCATTTCAATAAAATAGGGATGATAGTAGTATGCTTCACACAGAGCCAGTGAGAGATCAAATGTGGTAGTGTAGATAATGCTCCCAAAGCAAAGTAAGCATTTGAAATTATTGATTACTGTCTCTGTATTGCATAGAATCTGAAGAAAGTAAGAGTCTTTAAATGCTGTTTTCCAAAGTCAAATCTTTCTCCAAAAGACTGAGAAAACAGCCACAGAAAACCATGAAGAATAAATATATCTTGGTAGAGAACAAACTTCAGAGTTTCAGCCCTACAGACAATTTCTGAGAGAAAAGTTGGGAAAAAATATGACACCCTATATTGTTCTTCCACCAATGTCATCACTTCTCAGCATTCTGAAAAGATATTTTAAAATATTTTCCATTTCAACCTTCCTCAAACCCTTCAAATTCAAAACTGCAACTGTCCTGATGGAACTCTGCATGAACTGACTTTGCCACTTGTAGGTAAACAAAAAACTAAAGTAAAGGCATCGTCACATCCTTGTCATGGCTATACGGTGGAGCAAAAAGTCCATTACAACTCTACCCAGCTTCCCTTTCTTAGAGCTTTAAGTCTCTTTATGCTTCTTGCTACAGCCACCAAACTTCTTTGGAGAGCCAAAAGGTCCCACAACATTCCTCCAACCCAGTCCAAAAACTTGATAAATCGAGATTGCTACAACCAACTGATCTAATTCTCCCAAGTAGGCAGATACTTAAAATAAAAAATTCTAAAGCTCAGCCATCTTAGGTGGCCATAATTATCTCCCTCCCTCTCTGGTGCTTGCCTTTACATAAATGTATGGTGTCTCTTTAAAAACAGCACATTGGCAAGTTGAGCTATTTTTTAAAATTTAAAATTGATTGGTTAAGTATTTATGAGATTTACTTCATTTGAAAAAATGCATAATGTGGAATTAAGTTTTAGCCCTTTTCTCCTTATTCTGAATTTTCTCTTCTTTGCTTTTCTTCTTTATGTCCCTTTAAAAACCTAAAACAAGAAACTGTCGTCTCTCAGAACTGAACTCTGAATGCCAACCACATTCCCTGCTGAAACTGTTCATGGGACTTTGAAAGGAAAATGCTGTGTTTTGTACTTAAAAGGGAGTTTGCTATGCTTTATATGCTTAAAATATGATTAACAGTTTTTGAGAAAAAGACTTTGTCCCTATTTAGCTATTTTCAGTGCTTTTAATGTTAAGATATGTGGTATCAAAAACCTAGAAGTTTCCATGAGATGGACCTCCTTAACACTACAGTCAAGAACATGGTCCTCAGCTCTGTAGGCTTAGAAAACCAAGAATTAACACTATCTCTGTACAAACTGATTGAATCAGAATAAGCATTTATAGGTGCCTAAATGACTCAGTCTGTTGGGTGTCTGATTCTTTTATTTCAGCTCAGGTCATGATCTCAGGCTTATGGGCTGGGGCCCAGCATTGGGCTCTGTGTTCATCAGAGTCTGCTTGAGATGTTTCTCTCCTTCTCCCTCTGTCTCTTCCCCTGCTCAATCTCTAAATAAATAAAATCTTTAAAAAAAAAAAAAAGAAGGTGCCAATGTATTCACCTGCAGTGAAAAATATTTGGCCATCAGGGGGAAATGCTTGAATTTCTCTTTCTCTCTCCTTCTCTCTCTTCAAGGAAGTAGTATTTTCTCTTCAGGGAAGACACCTGGGATATCAGATCATAATCACAAAACTGAGCAATAAGTGATAAGCCTAACAGAACAAATTAGAGATTAGTCAACAGGAAATATAAGCCTGAGTGCCTGTCTCCAAAAGCTGGCAAACTACTCTCCTAACCCCTGCATACTTCTGCCAGCCTCTGACTCTACAGGTTAACTGTCTATGTTCTAAACCACTATCTTCCTCCAGTCAACCTCAAAATAATACAAAAGATTAGAATTTTGCTTATAAAATTATAATTGTGTTCCAGACTATCTGTGAATATTCCTAGCACACCTCAACTAGAGTTCAGGAAAACATGATTAAAACCAGTGAAATAAATTTTGTGCTAGTCAAGAGCCCGTTCATTCATTCATTCTAGGAAGAGTTATCAACAACCATTTAATGAACACTTATTTGTTACTTGCTACCAAGAATCAGCACTGAGCTAGACACTGTGGGAGTCATCAAAGAAACAAAAGATAAATGACTACCCAAAAATAAAGATTAAGGAAATTGTTAACTATGTACTAACAGACAGAGTTCATAGAGGGGAAAGTACACTGAGTCATGCATGGCTAAAAAACTTTTCTATAAGGGGTAGGATGTGAGCGAGACCTAGAACAATGTATAGGATTTCAAAAGAGAGAGAAACAAGCAAAGTAAGAGAGTCTAGTAGAAGAAAATGAACACACTCAAAATAACCTTATCAAATATAGTCAATAAATGATCTGATCCTTTACAGAGAGGGAAAGTTCTACTCCTACATCAAAAGGTTTAACTACTTCTATCAACTGTCAGTGGACAGTCCTTCATCACTTATTTTATTTTCCTTATGAGCCAGTTTATAACTTAAGATAAATACAGGTTTTGAACATCCACACAATTAATTAAAGGGAATTAATATTCCTGAGTACATAAAGAAGCAGAATCCATCTCACCCAATGGATACATAATAGTGACTCTGGGTTCAGAGGTGTGCTACTGGGGCTTTTTTTCTCCCCCGGTCTCATAATATATAACTGTAAGTCCAGATCTAGTTGGTTCCTCTGATGAATGTGGCTTATTTACAATCTACATTCTAATAATACAAAAGCTTTCAATTATTTGATAAAAGCAGATGAATTCTTGCACACTGTAAATTGAACTCTCAAAAAAGCTGTTGAGCTTTTGTGAAATACTGGCCTTATATTTTATGTTTTGGAACCTCCCCAAATCTAAGAGAACACAAACATTTCCTCAAAGAATAAAAGAAAAGACTAATAATAATATTCAGTGGTCACAGGGAAACTTCTGGTGACCTACAAATCTGAGGACACATGGGAATATGGTCAATAAGCATCATACTGTCATGAGTGTAGGGCTTAACAAGCTTTTCAGACCTCAGAACAACTAGTTACCTGAGGCTAGAAGTAAAACTCATCATGTTTTACTGTGTTCAAAACACTCAGGTAAAGACTTTTATGTAAACATGGCCATATTTCCTTTCTCCCTCACCCCAGCTCACAAAGGGAATAAGCCTTTGGGAAAGATTAAAAGTTACTAGTAGTTCAGGAATGAGTATGGAAAAGTGGTCCTAAAATTTTCTGGGCTAATTCACTAGGATGCCAAGTGAATGAACCATCCACAACCAAGATGGTTATCCATCTTTTAAATGCATACAGATAAGTGATACCACCCTCAGAGAGTATCTGAGATGCATTTTTAGTTGATTTCCAGGATAACCCCCATGAAGATTGACAGTTGACCTGTGTTAACTCCATTTTGCTGATGGGGGAAGCAAAATGTACAAAATCCTATTATACTGTACTCTTTCTGTAGCCAGTGAGTGATGAGAATGTGTATTTTCTGATTCCTCATCAGGGACCATTTTTTTTTTCAGACACCAGATCCCACCCAATTATAGGAATACTCAATACTCAAAACTTGATGACTCCAATTCCTTCCCAACGTGGAAGTAACCACATACCATAATAACATGCAAGGGTAAAACCACACCTCCAGAACAAAGCATATTGCAAAAACTAATTGCAATCCTGTAGAGTAAGCAAGCCTTTAAAAATAATTCTCAGACATCATTATGTGTATTAAAATAAAGCTTGAATTAGCCCTACCCATTTTAACAAGGGGTCCCATGCCTCTCCCTCCTAAATAAGTCTACATCAGTGTTTACTTTGATTTGGAAGTTATCAAAAAAATAAACAGCTTGCAAAAGCAGAGAAACAAGGTCACAATCTGATCAGAAAGGTGAAAATGGCTCAAAGGCAATCCTACTTTCTCCCGTCACCCTAACTTCTACTGCCAGATTCTGTAGCTCTCCTGAGTCTGTAACGTGACAACCACTAATTTTAGACCAACCCTTTGAATTTACACATGATAAAACTGAGGCCCACAGAGTGACCCACAGACACAAGTTAATTACAAAGCAGAGAGACAAGACAAATAATAGGATTCCTAATTCAGCGTTTTATAGCGTTGCCCCTTCTTGCCTTTACTAGATTAAGAGATTGTTATACAATTATGACATATTCTCTCCAACTTCTCCTGTCCTCTTCTTCTTCTGTACCATAAAAAAATAATAGTAGTAGAGCTGAACCCAAAAAGTGTGCCTCCTGAATTTTGGTATGTCCTGGCAATGACACCAAAAGGTATTTCCATACATAGAATGATCTCGTGTACATACTCACAGGTCAAAATCTCATACTGGTGAATTCAGCTTTTTGTCCGTTTGTTACTTTTAGTCAAAGGACAAGTAAACAATGAGTTTAATCACTGGCAATAGTGGGACTAAAGTGAATGCCCTGAAGATAGACATTTATCCATTCATTAAAAAAATACCTATTGAGTACTTAAAAGGTGGTATATATGTGAAATAACCAAATCTCCATAATCACTTATTCCAAATAAAATTTAACTGTGATTCACAAAACCTATATAAATATAGCTCAACTCTGACTCCTTATGCAAATATAAAGTAGCTGTTGTGCAATATTGTTGAATTAGCTTAACTTCTATGTTTTCTCGCTGAAAACTATAAAATATAAAACTTTCTATACAGTTTCATATATTTAAAATTACTGTTATTTTCATGTTCATCTTTAGACAGATGGTCCTTCGAAAGGATAAAATGAGAATTAAATTCTACCAAAAATGTATTATTCAACCAACATTTTACCTGTCCAGTACAGTCCAAATTTCAGGATTAAATGTTCTCTATAGAACTCTAAATCTTATTCAACCAGAATTTAGAACTGGTAGATTAAGAACTGAAAATTTGCCTTTAGCATTTTCCCCTTTATTAAGAATAACATTATAATAAGAGTACGTGGTCATTGTAGAATGTTCAGGAAATAGAAAAAAAGCATAAAAAGGGGCATTTAAGTTTACTATAATACTAATATCCAGAGGTAAATACTGAAAACATTTTGATATTACATTTGAATAATTTTTTTCTCCTGTTGCCTCCCCTCCTTTGATATTAGTGAGCATTTTACCATGTTGTTAGTAGTTTTAGAGAATGTGATATTTAATGACCACCTTGTCATCTATTTAATTACAAACCACATTTTATTTAATCAATTCCTAAGGCTGGATGTTTACAGGGCCCTCTTTCAGAGAGCTAGAACAACCACTAGTAGGAATAAGGCCACTGCCACGCATGACATCACCAACCCACTACATGCCAATCAGGGCAGAGTCACAGCCCGGCCTCCCCTCCTCATCCCCAGCAGGTTTAGAAACACTGTCCTCCAAGTCATATTTTGATGGACGCAGCCCCTCTAGTTCAGCAGTCTGACATTCCCTATCGAATGCTACACTCTGCGTGCTCATTTGGAATGTGAAGGCAGACACTTGCAGAACCTATTTTCAAATTCCTTACTGCTGGGCTGCCATCAATTTCAGCAGTTGGTTCTTCTGAAACCCCAAATCTAAGGGTTTGTGCCTGACTGTCTTGGCCACTATTCATTCCTAAATTCTCTTGAGCACCATATCTCAATGAAAGCAATTAGTATACAATCACTCCAACAACCACTAGATATAGTACGGCAGCCTACTCTAGTCCAGCAGACATCTTTTATTTCATTCCCAAGACCATATATGTACTGATTAAAAGCAGGAATGCCCGTCAGTCCCTGAGAAGGGAGGTGATGAATGGTATGTCTGAACAGCTTGGTCCCTGGCTTGGTGTCACTGAAATGCCACACTCCTCACTGAAGCCCATTGATAAGCCTGACAGTGCTGAGCAACTTTTATCAGCAGACTTTATATCGGGGGACCCAAGTGGAAAGTTAGCACATGGGGTGTTCTGTCAGCACAGAAGGCTTACACCATTAGCAGAGCATAACAGAGTTTAAATTGTGGAGCCAAACAAAATTCTAGGTTGCTAAGTGCATAAAAGAAAAGGTTATAATGATTTCAATCTAAATAAAAACGCTGTTTTGAAGGAACCAAAGAAATTAATCTTGCAGTCTATTGGTAACAAAGAGACTTACATATTATTTTACATAGATTATTTTAGGACCGCTTCGGGTGGCTTAGTCTTCAGGGTGTTTGAACTAAAGTGTACTGGGAATGATCTGGGGGATTACCATGAGCCAACTAGGAATTTTTTTTAGCATAAAAACAAAACAAAAACAAAAACGTCCCTGATTTCTCTGGAGAGCTAGCTCATCCCTGGAGAATAGCTACACATTACAATGCCATCTGACTTGAAAATGTGAAACTGTGTAAGAAAATGAGATGCCCATGGGAATCCCAACTCATGAGACAAAATTTAAAGTTGTTCATAGAAATGTAAACGCTTGACGTTTATAAAACACAATATAGAGTAGAATAAAATACAGTTTCCACTCAATAAAATGGATACAAAATGAACTGGAAAAATTCTAGTCATTTTCTTTAGGGACCATCAAAAACCATCATATCTTCCAAATATTCACCAGAGTTCAAGGCTAATGGAAAACATGTGTGAAAAGCATTTGATAAATAGATTTGAGTGCTCAATAAAGAAGAAATACAACAAATTTGCTTTACTTTGAGTATGTCTGATTGTGAGAAGAAAAGCTTTGGACCTACTTCCCAGTCCATTTTTTTTTTTTAATATGAGAATCAAAACTAAATTTAGTTCCTTCATTTATTCTTGTCCATCATGTGCTGGAAATACCAATGAGAAAGAGCGTTCCTGGAACATGAAATTGCAGGAGAAATTCCTGAAAGAGCAAGAGAAATAGTAACAAAGTCACTTGAGTAACTACAAATGTAATAATCAATGTTATGTAATTATGGGAAAATCTCCCTACAAAAGTCATCTTAGAAATATTTCCTGCACTTCCAAGAAAATTGGTGACCTGAACACATGTAGGTAACTCTCCTGTTGAACATAAAGTTGAGAAAAAGTAGCATCAGTAATAGAAAGAAGGGAAGAATATCAAGACCACACCAGAAATGTGAAGGAGGTGTTACTGGATGTCATGTAAAAAGAGCACAGTTGAAGACATGGAGGCTGTGGTAGGCAGAGTAAGCATTCCTCCCAAGGATGGCCATGTTGCTAATCCTTGAAATCTGTGACGATGTTACACCTGTGACTATGAAAAATGGGAATAAATTTGCAGATGGAATTAAGGTGAAAATTGGCTAATCTGTATAGAGTGAAATTATCCAGGTGGGCCTGGTGAAATCACAAGGGTCCTCCAAAGTGGCCTTGTGAGGCAGAAAGGGAGTGATGAGGACTAAAAAAAGGCTTGACTCGTCTTTGCTGGCTTTGAAGATCAAGGAAGAGGGCCCCAAGCTAAGGAATGCAGGAGGCCTGTAGAAGCTGGGAAAGGTGAAGGAACATTTCATCCCCAGAACCTACAGACAGGAATACGGCCCTGTCAGTGCTTTGATCTTAGTTTGGTGAGATACACGTCAGATTGTTGAGCCCAGAACTGTAAGATAATACATATGTGTTAAGTCACTAAGTTTGTGGTAACTTGTTTTTGGCAGCAATAAAAAATGAATACAGAGGGGCGCCTAAGTGGCCCAGTGGGTTAAAGCCTCTTGCTTCAGCTCAGGTCATGATCCCAAGGTTCTGGGATGGAGCCCCGCATCGGGCTCTCTGCTCAGCAGGGTGCCTGCTTCCCTCTCTCTCTCTCTGCCTGCCTCTCTGCCGGCTTGTGATCTCTGTCTGTCAAATAAATAAATAAAATCTTTAAAAAAAAATACAGAGGCCTCTTAAGAAAGTGGTATAGAAATGGGTAGAGGAGAGCCTGAAACCAGCAGAAGAGTTCCTTTTAAAAACTCCCAGTGGTGAGAAGCAGGGACTTTCAACAGGAAAGTGTCTTGGAAAAGAAGAAGCCCACCACTTAATATCCCTTTGCCACTGGAATTGGCAGCATTCAAAGCAATTGTGACAAAAGGCATGAAGACTTAGACAATGAGTACATCAACAACAGCCAGGAACAGGGTGAGGTTTCTCTAAGACCTGTGGGGTAGGCATTTATAATTGGATGTACGTGGTCATATCATAAACAAGAAGAGCAGGCACAGATACGCCATGTGGCTGGTGTGGAATGACCCAATAGAAAGATGGGTACAGGAAACAGCTGTTCTGAAACAGAAAAAAAAAAAAAAAAAGAATGTTCCTCTACTGGGATTGCCCCAGAGCTGCAGCTCCCTTTGCATACCCCTCCCTTTGAATACCCATCTCCTCTGGCAACCCAGTGACTGAGTAAGTGTGTAGACTTATATAGACCAGACACTGGATATATGAAAGGAGACAGCAAGATACCACAAGGCACAGCTCCCACACTGTTTATGGCTTGCATAGCCTGCTCATCACTCAGAGCTAGAAAAACAAAAATTCTCCTCCTCCATAGAAGAGTAGGATGACAGCCTTCAAGATCCAGAAGAAGATAATAATACTTGTGAAGGCATTACAGAAAAAGAGCAATATTGGCCAGAAAGGTACTCAGTGCTTTCAAAATGCAGAATGTGATATAAAGTATGAGAGGAAGAAACAGAATAAAATGGAAAATAAACAGTGAAATGACAGTAGATAAATATACCTCCAAGGAAACAAATCTGTTAGATATGAAAATATTCATTATAAGAGAATGAAACAGAAAATCCGACCAAAGGAATGATCAGAGGACAAAACACAGAGATCCAACACAAAAATGATTATTTTTTTAAAGAAGTCTCAAACAAATGGGAAAGAAGCAATTGAGATGTAATCACCAGATACGTTCCTGGACTGAAAAAGGCACTGTGCAAAACAAACGAACGGAGCACAGATGACCTAATGTTACTAAAGAAAGACAAGCCTTCAGATCTATCCCAGAGGAAGAAACTTAAATTCCAAGAATAAAGAGATAACACAACCAGAATCCCGGCAGAGGGAAAGAGCTGAACTTAGATTTCTTTTCCTCAACTTTAGAAAACCAAATGATAATGGGGCATGTCTGTCCTATAGAATTTTTAGGAAAAAATTGGGCTCTCACAATCTTATAATCAGCAGATTGTAGGATGAGTCATCCACGTGCAAAGACATTGAAAGACGTATGCAACTAGATCAGTGCACTGACCCCAGTACCCTTCTCTTGCCCACTCCAAGCATCCCGGTTTCCTGGAACTTCTTAGAAAAAGCAATCCCATCTCTTCTCTTATTGAACACAGAGTTTTAGCTGGTGCAAGGGAATGGACCTGCTGAGACCTGGGTTTCATGCTTTGAGCCTCCAGAATGGTGAGCAAATAAATTTCTTTTGCTTTAGTCACCCAGTCCAAGATATCTCATTATGGCAGTCCTAGAAAACTAATACAAAAGACAACAACAAAGGGTAATACCCACTGATTCTTAGTGCATTGCTGGTGAGCATATACATTGGTACCACTCTTCTAAGGAAAATCTGCACAAGAAAGCAAAAGCCTCCTAGTGCTGGTACTCTCTTCCCCAGAAATGCCACTGAGAACATTTATCCCAAGGAAACCATAAAGAGACAGAAAATATATGCACAAGGAAGTTCATAGCATACACACACACACATACACACACACACACACACACACACACACACCCCTTTCAATATTAAAGGTTCAATATTAAAGGTTTTATATACATGTTATTAAATAAGTATATGTAAAGAATAATGTAAATAAATACCACTGGGTGGCATCCATTTTCATTTTTATTTTTATTTTTATTATTTATTTATTTGACAGACAGAGATCACCAGTAGGCGGAGAGGCAGGCAGAGAGAGAGGAGGAAGCAGGCTCCCCGCTGAGCAGAGAGCCTGATGAGGGGCTCCATCCCAGGACCCTGGGACCACGACCTGAGCCGAAGGCAGAAGCTTTAACCCACTGAGCCACCCAGGCGCCCCTGGCATCCATTTTTAAAACATGTAATAAAAGAATATTCAGTAATATGGAAAAACATGCACAATAGGTTGCTGAGGAATTATTCAGATTACATTCAATATTTACTGAATGATCGTACTTTTCCCAAAAGCTATCTTCATTATTATTGCTCTCTACATAACCAAGCATCTTTACGATGTAAAGGTGCTGAAATATCTTTGGATGACAAAACCCTAGAATTTAATTTTCTTTACTTTTTATGTTATAAAAGCAGTTCAAATCAATCATGTCTTAATTTCATAAATGATTTCTTCAAAGCACCCAGCTATAAGGGAGACTATAAGGAAGATCCACTAACATCTCACTTACTCTGTATGAAGACAGAAAAGAAAAGGAAAACTTGCAGTTTAACACTGAAACCTAAGAATCAGAATCTGAGATGATTTTCTACCAACTAGAAGGCCAATAAAACTATCAAAAAATGCAATCAGTGGCCTGCCTAACCTTTGCCCACCTGAAAGTCGATAAGCATATCCTTCCTCAGTTTCTCTCTCTGCCTGCCAGCCTCTGTTACAAAACTCAAGGCCCATGCTAAAAAGAAAACTGTTCTTCCAGCACCCTGGAAAAGCGGTATATAGCAGGCCTGATACTCTAATCACCTCCTCGTTCATATCACAACAGGACAAAGTAAGAGCTGTGTATAGTCAGTGCCATAACGCATTAGAGGAAATGTGATAGCCACAAATGTTACAGCTGAGCACAGGGACAAGAAGGATGTTAGCACTTGTGTTTATAGTTATACTGTTATTGATGCTATTGTTTTAAGCATTCTTGTCTTGAGAAGATTGAAGAGCTGGGAAATGAGAGAAGATCTAACGCAACAGAAAGTTACATAAGGAGTTCTGCACATTTATCTTCAGTTGAAAACTGAAAACAGCATAATTGATAAATAACACAAAATAAGACATTTTCAAATATCTGTACATGTTTAGAAAGGCTAAGAAATCACAGATGTAAAATCTTAGGAATGCAACTATATGGGTTCACAAAAGATTGAAAATGTAAATAGATCAGTATGTAAAACTTTATGGTAAAAAGATGAGAAATTGATATGAATCTGATTAAATTCTAGGAAAATCCACATAAAACCTAAAAAAAACTTATAAAATGAATAGTAATATATGGTTATCAATCTGTACATTCCAGAAATTGAGAATAGTATTTGGAACATTCTCAGAGTAAATGTGAACTCCTCAATCTCACTGAACTTCCCACTTCTATTCAATCACCAAATACTAATTCTACTTTCTAAATTTCTCTCAGGACCCCTGAGTGGCTCTGTCAGTTGGGTGTCTGCCTTTGGCTCAGGTCATGATCCCAGGGTCCTGGGATCTCTGAGCAGGGAGCTTCTCCCTCTGCCTGCCGCTCCCTCTGCTTGTGCGTTCTCTCTCTCTCTCTCTCTCTCTCTCTCTCTGACAAATAAATAAATAAAATCTTTAAAAAAAATAATAAATCTCTGTCTCACATGCCTGTCCCTCTACTGCACTGTCCACACTGCTCCTTCAACTCTGGTTCTCGTTACCTGTTCAGTTCTCGTTTCTCCAAACCCAGCAACTAGCAAAGGACCTAGAATTAAAGAGGCAGTCGGGAAATATTTGTCAAAAGACAATATGAAGCTATCATGAACCAATCATAAAATACAGGTTGATTACACTGTCTTCTGGCTTGGCAAATTTAATTGGGAAACTCATCTCTTGTGGGTCTAACAGACGTTCTCCATTTAACAGAGACAATGAGGAAGGACAACAGAGCATCCATCTGGCTGTGACTTAAAGAATCTTTAAATCTTAAAGTCTTAAAGAGTCTGTGCAATTCATGACACAAAGCATGCACTAAGGTGTCATCAGGGTCCAAAATGTCTTTGTTTCTCTAGTGAGACTATGAGTGCTTTGAGGTAACATACTTAGTTTTATATATTTCATATCCTCCTTGGTGCCTTACACTGTAGATAGCATGGGTAAAGAATTCCATGGTCCTCTCAATATGCCTTATATTATATCCCCTCTACCCAATTTAAGACTATCACTTCAAGAATCTCTCCTCTTTCCAACAGCATCAAATTTTTGCCCTGTCTCTGGATTATTCCCACCAGCATACTCTCATGATATTTATTTTTTTTCTCAAATCTTTTTTTTTTAAGATTTTATTTATTTATTTGAGAGAGACAGAACACAAGCAGGGAAAGGGACAGAGAGAGAAGCAGGGTCCCCACTGGGCAGGGACCCCCCCCCAACCAATGTGGGATTCGATCCCAGGACCCGGGGAACATGCCCTGAGCCAAAGGCAGATGTTTAACCAAATGAGCCATCCAGGTGCCCCTGTTACTCCAATCTTTAAACAGACACACACACACACACACACCCCTTCCTTCATTCTTATTTCACTTTCCCACTAGCAACTGCCTCATGTCTTTGGTTTAAAACTTCTTGAAAGAATTAGCTCTACTCCTGTTTCCAGTTCCTCTCCTTCCATTTCCTCTAAAGCATACCCAGCAGGCACTATCTTCTAGCACATCAGCAAAATGCTTTCCCTGAGGACACCCATGACCGCCATAGTGCTCAATCCAATGGGGAATTCGCAATTCCCATCTGACTGAGTTATTGGTCAGCAGCATTTGACAGAGTTGTTCTGCTTATTCTCCTGGATTCTAGGACAACACACTCTCTAACTTCTCCTCTCCCTCACAGACCTTCCTTCTCAATCTCCTTTATGATTTCCTCTCTTCCCTCTGACTTCTTAATGGTGGGCTGATTCACAGCACACACACCTCTCCTTTATGTACACTTACCCTGGTGATTTAACCCAATCTCATAGTTTTAAACTCATGTTGGAATTCCCAACACAGACATGTTATATCCCCAGCACAGACTTCTCTTTTCAACTCCAGACTCATATACAAAATTGTCTACTTTACATCTGCGCTCAGATTTCCAATAGACATCACATTCAACATATACAGAACTCAACTCCTGATCCTTCCCCTTGAGCACATTTCTTCTGTAGCCTTCTTCATCTCAGTGAAGGGCAATCTCATTCATCCTTATTCAAAAATTATTCCAGTCAAAAAACGTGGACTCGTTCTTAATTATCTTAATCACACACCCCATATCAATTCCATCTTCAATTCCTATTGTGTGTCCTGCCAACCTGTGTCCAGAACCTGACAGCTTATGTTCTCCACAGCTCACCACCCTCATCTAATTTACCAGCATCTTTTCCTTAAATAGCTGCAATAATTTCCTGCCAGGTCTCCCTTTCCCTCTATCCTCATCCTTCTACAGTACACTCTTGTCATGGTATTCAGAGCAATCACCTTTCTCTCACGATTCTTCATGGCTTTTTTATTTCACTTCATTTAGGATAAAATCCAAAGGCTGAAAACAGTCTCAAGGCCCTACAGGATCTGCCCACCCCCATCATTCCTCTGAGCTCAGGGCTTGTTGCTCTCCCCTCTGCTCACTCCTCGTTCATCAGAAATTGTCATGGAGTCACTGCTCACTTCAAGGGAGCCTGGGAAATCAAACTCTGGGCGTGCTGCCACCTCAACAGAAATAGAGAAGAGTAAATATCAGCAAGGCAACCAGCAGTGTCAGACACAAAATTATCTTATTTTACAAATAACAAAAAGTCTCAGAGAAGTTCAGAGATATTGCTGGAAACTTCAATATCTATCCTAGAAAGTAACTTATCTGCAAAATGGTCAAGTACAATTCAAACCCAGGTCTGGCCCCACATTCCCCTGTCTTTTCTATTACATCAGGCAACGTCCTTCATTTAATGGAAAATTACAGGCCTTTGATTTTGAGAAGAAAATTTGTTCTCTCAAATTGTCTAGTCTCAAATAGTCATCCCATAAATGTTCTTGATGATGATTGAGATTTTATTTTCAGACAATGCCTACCTGTACTAGAATGAGACTTTTAAAAACTCATTTTGAGTATGTATATATTTCTCTTCTCAAGAACCACGGGAATAAACTCGATCAAATATTTGTTTGCATTTTAACAAAACTTCAGTTATTCTCAATCTAGGTTACACATTCTATTCCTCTATGGAACTTTGAAAATTGCAGATTTATTTACTTATATGAATTTTATATTTAACTCCACTGTAATTAACTTACAGCATTACGTTAGTTTCAAGCGTACAATATAGTGATTCAACAGTTCTATACATTACTCAGTGCTCATGATGTTAAGTGTATTCTTAATCCCCTTCCCTTATTTCACCCATCCCCCACCTACCCACCCACCTCTCCCCTGGTAACCATCAGTTTGTTCTCTATATTTAAGAGTCTGTTTTTTTTGTCTCTTTTTTCTGTGTTTTGTTTCTTACATTCCACATATGAGTGAAATAATATGCTATTTGTCTTTCTCTCCCTGAAGTATTTCACTTAGTCTTATACACTCTAGATCCATCTACATTGTTGCAAATGGCAAGATTTCATTCTTTTTATGGCCGAGTAATACTCCATTGTACATATGTCCCACATCTCTATCCATCTATCTATTGATGGATACTTAGATTGCTTCCATAGCTTATGTACTATAAATAATGCTACAATAAACATAAGGGTGCCTATATCTTTTTGAATTATTATCTTTGTATTCTTTAGGTAAATATTCAGTAGTGGAATTATGGGTCATGTGGTAATTCTATTTTTAATAAAATTACAGATTCTTGAGTCTTATCTACAGATTCTGATCTAATGGGTTGGGGGAATTTAAGACTGAGCATTAAGAAAAAAAATTCCCTTATCATTTTACCATTAAGCCAAATTTTAAAATCACAGGTTTAGTTAGTCTTAATAGCTCCAAGCTCCTCTTCAAAGATTGCAAGTTACCCTCATGAACTGATGGCTACAATTCTTCTGCCTTGTCTCCCATCACTTCTGGCCTTAGACTATATTCCCCAAACTTAATAAAGTAGGGCACTTCCCTGCCACTGTTGTAAGGTTTCATATTTCTATCCTAATAGCAATGTAGCTGTTTTGAACGCTTTACTCTTCTGATACCCCATCATCTGACAGCCAAACTATTTTCTCCATTAAGATTCATTGCACACATCACTGTCTCTGAGGAGAGATCTCCCCCATGGCCTTCACTGCCCTACTGCAAAGACTGCTGGAGGCCATCAGGGATTGCTGCCCCTCTTCTTTATGAAGATTATCCTGACTTTTCTTCAAAGTAACTACCAATTTTCCAGGCATTGTAAATCAAGGCAGAGCCATGCAACTGTTTCTAGCCAATGGATTATGAACCTAAATGGCAGGTATCATTTCCAGGAAGAAGTCCGAGAATCAGGGGGAGGATCCTCCGTGAATTCCTCCCTTCACCTACCAACTGGATGAGCCTAACAGAAACAGTTCCAGTCTCTGGGTCATTGCCTAGAGCAGGAGAGCTGCCCACTCAGGGTGATCAGGGTTAGATTTGACATGAGCGAGAAATAAATTTTCTTTGTATTAAGCTACCATTATCAGGAGTTCGTTTTGACAGTAGTACCCCATATTCTAAAACGTGAATTTTGCCCTCTACTTCATTTAATGCCTGCTCCCCAGAATGGCACTTATTTCTTTACCTGTCCGCCTCCCTTACTTATTTGTAGATTCCTTATACCCAGAGCCCCAAGCCCAGCAGAGTAGACATTTAATTCAAGTTGGCTGACTTGAAACGCATAAAGAACATTGAAGGATACTTACAGAGCCAGAGCTGCAGTACTCCGTAAGACTCTACCTCTCACCCTGGACGATGGTGTCCAAGAATTGTCTTTCCTTTCTGAGAGTTGTAAGCTGTCCTAACTCCATATTCAGGAGACCCCAAGCCACCAACGTCTCTCCTTATCAAAAGAACCAACTGACTCCTTATCACCTCTACCCTGTGTGTCATATACAGAGCTATCTAAATTTGCCTGGACACCATGCTTTTATCTTTTGGATCAATAAATCCTAACTAGGGAAATTTTACTCATTCTTTAGTGAATTCTCAGCAAAATGAGTCCCGAAGTACCCACGAACACAGCACGAACATAACATTTTATTAATAGAGAACTTACTTTATGTTTCTTTATGTTCTTTATGTTTCTGTATCCATTTGGGCAAGAGCCTCTTCCTTGTACCTTTGTTTCTTTAGCAGCTACTTCATGCTTTGCTCAGGACATAAGTGTGTTTTTTAGCTGAACAGCAACAAGCAATTTAAGGAGAATTTAAATGAAAGATTTTGATTGCTCTCCTCCTTAATAAAGATTATTTTCTATAAGAAGTTCTTTTTAAAAATATTTTATTATTTATTTGACAGAAAGATAGAGAGAGAGAACACAAGTAGGCAGAGTGGCAGACCGAGGGAGAAGCAGGCTCTCCGCTGAGCAGAGAGTCTGATGCGGGCCTCAAACCCAGGACCCTGGGACCATGACCTGAATCAAAGGCAGCTGCTTAACCAACTGAACCCCCCAGGCACCCCTCTATAAGAAATTCTTATAACCTCCTCCAATCAGATTGAATACTTGCTAAAGCATAATTGCTTATCTATTGGGGTCTTTTGGAAAAGAATCAGAGTTCCTTTTTGATCAGTAAGAAAACTTTGATTTCCTGGACTATAGAGTGTGTGTGTTTGTCTCACTATATATTTAAGAGATGGTGCTGGTTATAGCTTTCTTTATCATTAAAGGGGACTGAGCTATTGACTATGGCTTTACTAGGGCCTAAGTCTCAATCTTCTGTGAAAATTACCTAATGAATGACAAAGAGAGAATAAGAAAAAAGTGGGAAAGGATTTCCTCAGCCCACTAAGGGATGAACACACTTTATTCCCTAGCTGTGCCTGGCAAACTTGTAGATGTAGGTTTTGGAAGCTATTAATAGTAGACTAGGCTTTAATAGAACTGCTTATGCTTATCTTGTTTCTTAACCTACACAGAAACCATATTACAATTTTAGAGCCTGTGAGTTGTTTTCAGAACTGCACGTCTTGAATGATAGTTACTCTTACTTAAGAATCTTTACTGTATTGCTCCCAAATTCTTTGCATTCTAGACAGGCTGAGAGGTTTCAGGAAGTTTGTTTTCCTCACAAGGTACAAGCTAATTGCCCACCAAGTCTAGTCATGTTGTCTTTTCACTATTAAAGATGAAATTATTAAAGTTGTGAACCTGACATCTTTATCTAGATCACTGCATTCCTCCCTGGCTGTCAAACTTCATAGTCATTGCTCAGTTTTCTGACCAAATTAAGAACACGTGCGTCTGACTTAACTCTCAGAAACTAGAACTGCTGTTAACTTTCATCTACACAATACCTTGGATTTCTTTGAGCCATTCATTAAAATTACACTTGGCTCTCTTCATGAGTTGATCTCCTAGTTTCAGATAGAGAACCTATGAATTCAGAGCACTTATTTAGGATTATTAAAATAAAAGAAAAAATAGCACCATATGTATTTGCCAAGTTGTCCTGCCTTTGGTTCAACTGGATCAGCAGTCCTCTGTCAGAAAACCAAGCTTATGAAGAGTCCAGCCCATATTTCCAGGGGGGAATCTGGCTTGAGATTAGCCTGTCAGAATGATTGGGAGATTTCCAGCTCGTTGTAAAGGAAAATCTGTTTAAAGATAGTGTTCATGTCAATTATGGTGCCCAAAGCCAAAGTTATGAGGAAACTTCTTTATTAGGAAATAAGGAGCAGATCCCAAGATTCACAGAGACAGAGAGTATCCCACAAAGAACCACAGTTCCTTTGCAGATATTTTAGACAACATGTAGGGGGAAAAAAAATACCATTTAAGCATGACAGGCAATCCACATACAATCAAGAGTGACTAATCAAAACCAGTAGGCTTGGAACGTGGTCTGGGCCCACCGCAGGTTTTGAGGAGAAGGGAAGCCAGGCCTTGCCTAAAGTCCTATACCTGCACTTGGCACCCCTGAATCCTCTAAGGCACTGACCCTCAGAAGGGCCAATTCTAGTAGACGATTTGGTGGTGTGCAGACACATTCACAGTGCATATTCCTGGACCAACCACAAAACAACTGCATCAGAAAAACAGATCCCCCTTTAGGAATGGAGACTTTAGAATCTGGACTTCTATAAATAGTCCAGGTACTTCCTACTCACAGTAAACAATGAGAACCACTACTCTGGTGCCAATCCCAATCTTAGGCAGAAATTAAGATTTAGGGGACAGAGCCTAAGATTCTGACACTCAGCATCATCATCCTTGTCAGTACTCTCCCACTGACTTGGTGGCCCAAGTCTGATCAGTGGGTGTTGCCTCGTCACTGTGATACAACTTCCACTCTGTGTCCCAGCTTAAATAATTGGGATTTTGTGTTATTCCTTCATTAACTACCTGCCTGAAATGTGCCCAAAACTCTGGGCCCCTTAGAAGGTCAGTCCTATGGCCTGGGCCTAGGAGACTCTCCTTGAACTGTGCTATCTGGCCCCATCATGACTGGCCTGCCTGCCCCTGAAACCAAGAATTACTGCTCCTGCATTTTCCTTTGCTATCTGCCACTCACCTTTTAGAATTATGAGTGCCTTGTATTCTTGCTCCTTCTCCCAAATCAAGACTACCACCTGTTGCCTATCCCCAAAGGCTTCAGATGCCATAAACTGGACCACCTTTTCTTCCCTCCTGGCTTTGTGCCCCCAGGACCTCCTTAACTAAGGCATGAGTCAAGTTTTTTCTCCATCTGCCTCCAATTCCAGTTAACTGGGCCATGTCTAGCCATGTCTCCAAATAAATATGACACTTTCTCAGGGAATTTTCAGCTATAAAACTCAATAATACTCTGACTTAGGTCCTTGAAAATATATGGAGATTAGTATAGCAGGACAGAGGTGTTCATGAATGAGTATTCCAAGTTTTCCCACATTCCTCCAGATGGAAGAGGCAAGGCTCCTGGAAATGTAAAGATGAACATGACAGACAAGACACACAAGCTATAATCTCAGGGAATCAGACTCTAGAGTTACAGGTTGGGTAACCAACTGTGTTACTGTGCCTGGAACCGAGGGGTTCCTGGGACATGAAACTTTCATTGCTAAAATTGAAAAAGTCCCTGACAAACCAGGATAAGTTGGGCACTCTAGAGCTTGAAATTGTTTAGAGTTTTGCTGAATCAAAGATTCAGAATATGAAAGAACTGTAGCAAAAAGAAAAGGAAATTAGGTTTCTTTAATGTATTTTCAGAAAATACATAAATATCAGTATTGCTATTAATTACTCTGGACTATTAGACTGTATTTCTTTGATTGTAACTTCATTCAGAGTAGTTCACATGGCCCCACCTTTTGGGCTAGTCACCTATTAATGAAAGAAAACACATGATTATTATCAATATTGTCAGATATTTATTGAAAAATTATATGCCAGCCACAAAGTGAAGTGCTTTACATAAATTATCTCAAATTACTGTCACAACAACAACCTGGGTTTGTTACCTATCCTGCCATCTATTAACTGTTTCATTTGCTTTTTTTTTTTTTTTTAAGATGTATTTACTTATTTAAGAGAGAAAGAGAATATGAGCCCGAGGGGCAGAGGGAGAGGGAGAGAATCTCAAACAAACTCCATGCTGAGCACAGAGTCCAACACAGGGTTCAATCTCATGATCATGAGATCCCAACCTAAGCTGAAACCAAGAGTCTAACTCTTAACCAACTGTACCACCAAAGCACCCCTTAACCATGTCATTTGTACACATAACTTATCTCTCTAAACCTCAGTTACCTCATCTGTAAAATGAGGACAATGATAGCTATTTATCATGGAGATTTCAGAATCAAGTAAGAGAAAACATGTTTTTAATAGACTTCCTTGCACATAGTAAGGGATCCACAGATAGAACGGCTTTTAGATATTATTATTGTTGTTGTTATTATTACTGCTACCACTACTACCTAGTACTAATACAATTACTTGCTACCAATGCTACAACTACTACGACTACTACAACTACTACTATTACACCTACATCATCATCATCATCACATCACCATGTCAGATCACACAGCAGTCATTTGCAGAAGCAGACTTAAAATCTGGTCCTCTAACTTATCATTGTAACTGTCTCTCAGAACAAAGTGTTACTTGAAATGTAACTTATAAGAAATTATACTAGTTACCAAGGATGCTTAGATATAGCCTTAAGAAAAACATGTACTGGCAACAGGCCTCTGGGGGAGAGGACGATATACCTTCTTGAAGCTGAGCAGCTGGGAACGCCCGGCCCGCTCAGGACAGAATGTCACCTGCTTCGTTTTTCCCTTGTCTTCCCTTCCCCAGAGCACCTGTGGCTAATTAGATGAGCCCTTTGAATGTGCTTGCTCAACTATAAACTTTATACTTCTTGACCAGATATATTTTGCCTTCGCTCTTGTTTATCTACAAGGCATATGATTAATGTGTAGCCTTCTTCCACTCCTTTGTTGATTACTGTCTAATATCTAATAGATACAGGACTGGGGAGTTATTCAGGGCAACAGTCTTTTCTACTGTCGTCCCCTGCTCCCTTTCTCTTGCAGCTGACTTGTTTGTGCCTCCTTCTTCTCCCATGCACCATTGGGAAGCAGCAATCATGATGACACATTTTCCTCCTTGTTACAGAAACATTAAAACCCAACCTGAGAAAGCATTAAATAATGACCCTTAGCATGCAAAAGGTTATTTGTAATATGGCCACAAAGGTTCAGATAAGAGTGTATAAGAATTTGAATGGCACACAGCACAAAGCAGCAAATTCAATGCCATGGAACCCCGGGCACTAATAATGTTTCTTTGGAATATTTTCCAAGTAAAATATAAAACAAGTACATTTAATGGGTTTTGGTTTATTTTTTATTTCTTTCGGCTTCTGTATGTGTACCATGAACACACAGATGACAGTCCTTCTGGATTTTGTAGTACAGAGTTGAGACAGTAATAACAGAGGGCCAACAAGCTAACCCAACAGAGGTCTAATTTTCTGGAGCTGTATGTCTATAAAAGTCAACAAAATAACAGACCGAATGCAATTTTAGCTCTGTTATTACTGACACAGTTTTGCAAGAAGCCATCTGGCCTCTCTCTTCTCCATTTGGCATAATAAAATGTTATTAACATATGCTAACATGTACAAATATTTCTGAATAGGAGTAAATGGAGGAATAGTTTGCAACACTCACTTTTTCATAAACAAATGATTTATTACACAGGATATACTATTAGTGAGGAAAATTAGAAAAATAAGTTAAATTAAGAAGGTTTAAATCATCCATGATCCCACAACCTAAAATGCTATTGTTGATACTTTGTTGTTTATATTTCTGAATTTTTCCAAGCAAATAAAAACTCAAAATAGGTAAATACACACAAAATTTTAAAATACTAAGTTATAATCCTTTTCCTGTGGTAAGGTGGTAAATATTTCCCTGTATATTTTACATATAACAATTCTTTCTATATCAGGGTTTAAATAATTGCCTGAAATTCCATCACGTCAATGCACCATAAGGTACTAGTTATTCCACTCTTCCTATATAGTTGTTTACATTTCCTTGCTGTTATCAACAACTCGTTTTTATAAACATCCGTGTTTAAATACCTTGGCACAGCTGTCAGTCTTTCGTTAGACATAAAAATTCCTAGAAATGGGATTATGAAATCAAACACTGCTTATTTTAATTCTTCATATGTCCCTGATGGCATGGGTTTGTAATACACAACCAGAAATATTGCCCTATCTACAGAACCAGTGCACTGGTCTGCACTACCAGCAGCAGGTATAAACCATTCTGTCCCATTGGCCTTTACAGCTGAGTGAGCCAGGCTCTGACCTGGGCGTCATGGTCTCGGACACAAAACATCTACCAGACCCTCTCATCAGAGCTGCCGTTGTAACCCACCCCCAACTGCGTAAGGACTTCCTGCCCCACTGGCTAGTGAACAGCGGCTGACAATGTCCACATGCACTGTGATGTCCAAGCTGGCAAAGAAAACATCATTAAAAAATAACGAGGCAATTGAGAATTGCTAGACATCATTCAAGAGCAAAGTTTTGATTTTTAGATGCGTATCTGTTTTATCTTAACTGGGACAGAAAAAAAGGATGGGTCACATTTGGCAATTAAGAATATTTTGCGGGGGGCACCTGGGTGGCTCAGTGGGTTAAAGCCTCTGCCTTCAGCTCAGGTCATGATCCCAGGATCCTGGGATCGAGCCCCGCATCGGGCTCTCTGCTCAGCGGGAAGATTGCTTCCCTTCCTTTCTCTCTGCCTGCCTCTCTGCCTACTTGTGATCTCTGTCAAATAAATAAGTAAAATTTAAAAAAAAAAAAGAGTATTTTTTTCCTCTGAGAAAACTTGAAAAAAAAAAGAGAGAGAGAGAGAGAGAAGAGAAAGAATTATTACAGATTTGTAAAATCTGCTACAAATTTCCTGCCGGTTAGAGGAGGATACTAAAATGACAAAGGGTGGGGCACCTGGTTGGCTCAGTGGATGGAACATGCAACTCTTGTTCTCAGGGTTGTGAGTTTGAGCCCCATGTTGGGTGTGGAGATTACTTTAAAAAAATCTTTTTTAAAAAAATGGCAAATAGCACAATTTAAAACAAACAAATTTCTCCCATTCCTGGGAGAATTCTCCCATTTTTCCCTATCCATTCCTGGATAATAATATTTCCAATCATTTCCTAACTGGAAGATTTAAAAACTAAAACCTGAATGTCTCAATGGATATAAGCAAGGGCAAAGCAACAGAACAAGGTAGAATGTCTCAACCTCAGGTTGCTGGCTTTGCACTGAAGGGAGCTACTGCCTGCATCTTACTGCCCACCCTAAGCCTCTCCTGGGGCCCACAGAGCAGAAAGAGAAGCTGGGGAGACACCAGACATGTGCACACCATAGGCAAACATGCAGGTCGAGAGAAGGCAGGAGTACCATACACACTTGGGGCAAGCTGATAGTAAAAGTACTGTCTTCTACATCATAGGCCATAAAGGGGGAGTTTCTTAATTATTTTACAAATAATTGCTGATGCTTACCACAGGCTTTCCCAGCTGCCACTCATTTAATCCTGTGACAAATTATCCCTGTATTCCGATGGGGAAACTGAGGCATACGAAGAGTAAATATTTTGCCAAAGATAATAAGAGATCATAAGTGGAAAAACTAGAATTTAGACCCAGGAAGCCTGGCTCTAAAACTTCACACTATTGGCCACATCTGATGCCATCTATTAGGGTCAGTGTTAGAGACAGGGTAGGACTGAAGGTCCGAAGACTGAGGTTCAGGTCCTGGGGCCACCTCCTATTATTAGTTCTAAGAGACCAAAGGGCATTTAATTTCTCTAAGGCTCAAGTTGCTAAAGCAGGTGAAATCCACACATCAGCTCGGTCTGTATCCTCCCCCTCTGACCTGTGACTCACCACCACCCACATGTAGAGCTCAGCGCACCTTTGAGTTCCCCATCCCACCCTGCTACTCCTGAACTTGCATCTGTGTTTTTCCTCACGATCCAAGAGATTCTTATTCATACTAAAGTGTGATAATTATTCCCCTAGAGAAGCCTTCGATATAAAATCATCAGAACAGAGGCGCCTGGGTGGCTCAGTGGGTTAAAGCCTCCGCTTTCGGCTCAGGTCATGATCCCAGGGTCCTGGGATCGAGCCCCAAATCGGGCTCTCTGCTCAGCAGGGAGCCTGCTTCCCCTCTCTCTCTGCCTACCTCTCTGCCTACTTGTGATCTCTGTCAAATAAAATAAAAAAAATTTTAAATAAAGTCAGCAGAACAAAAAAAATCTTGTTTTTCTGAACATTTTGTAGAGGACACAGAGGAGGGAAGGGAAATACATTGCACAGTTTAGAGAAAACCACTTAAAAGTTCCCATAAATATCCCCATTGATCCCTTAGCTCCACAGGGCAAGTGGGGGAAGGCACTTTCCATGCTATTTCCTTTACTCAGTTCCCAGAGTTGGTAATTGGCTTCTCTTCCGAATTTCCACCTGGGCATCTTTAAGGTACGATTTTTAAGATCTCACCTCTTTCTTATAAGTTGTAAAATAACTTATTTATTTATGAATTATTCAACCACTGTGATGCTGCAGTGAGACGATCGATATGCAAATGCCTCACAAGAATGAAAAGGTACACTAGCAGAAGGCATAGCTGACATCCCCCGGAAAGACGGTACACACCGAATGACTGAAACCTCAGTCTGAGCTAAACTCAGTAAGCGGCAGGTGCATGCCCAGTGATTAGAGGGGGCATTTCTATACATCAGTGACAGATGGAGGAGGCAAACACTCTCCCACAAACCACTCCACGGCAGGCCCAGCAGAGACACTACAGAGCTAGTTAGACAACGTTCCAAATCTGACTTTAAGCAACTCTCCTAAAATTGCAAACAGCCCCCTCCTTCCCAGTGAGTTATTTAATCCTAACTGGTCTTTCTTTTACCATCTTACCTTCTTACTTTACAAAAGTCTCAAATGCATATTCTATACCCGCTCTCTCCATTTTTTTCCTCAGCGCCTAGGTCCTCCTGCCCACCTTGAAATCTAGACTCTCTCTCCACTGCTACACTGCAGTGGCTGCTTACATATCCACCGAGACCATGTCACCTGCCCCATTCTCCTGGCTCTCTGGACAGCCTTTGGCATTTGCAAGGTTACCCAGGATGGAATTTCAAGTAAGAGCACTCCTACTCAAAGGCAGATAATATGAATCAATTTGTCCAAGGATCTTTCTAAGTTATAAAAGGAATATATTTCAACTACCTGCTTTGACAAGTCACATGGCATCCTACAAAGGCACAGTCGGTCCTTGGAAAACTCTTCTAAATCATTCATACATGAAATAAACTTGCTAGAGCTCTTCCCACATTTGACAGCAATCCTAACAATTTACATGGCACGCGTTCTAAAGCTGAAACAAATTTTTCTACATTATTAATAATAAAGAATAGATTTCAATCAACCACGCTAAGGAAAAAAACTGAATTACCACTTCATTTTCTCTATGGGAAATATTACAAAATTACTGCCTTATGCAGAGGTGATTTAAAGAAAAAGAGTATATAGTCCAAAAATGTAGAGGAAAACAGTAATATGGAAGTGTGCAGGGCAGCTCATTAATAAAACTATTATGCTCTTTTTCTGGATTTTATGATGTGTATGGTATTTCTCAGATTTTACTAATTTGTAACTTCTTGTGATTTCTTGTTTCTAAAAATACTTTTTGTGTACTTTTGTATTTCTAATTTTTTGAGAGGATTTTAAGAGAGGGGGCAGTCAGGTCCACCCAAACCCTGCATCCTAATAAGTATATATTAGCTCTTCCAGCATAGGAAAACAGACTAGTAACTCAAATGCTTTTCTGGGTAGTAAAAATGAGAGATCCTTATTAACATCTTGTTAAATGACAGTAATTCCTCTCACCTCTCCCAGCTTCCTGGGCCCCCTACTGTTTCCCTGTCTCTGAGTATACGCACAACTGTGCTTCATGCAGAGTGTAAGATAAATAGATAACATCTCTGCTTCAAGCAGGTTCGCGCCTCATGACGCCTCATGACGGGGGAAGAAGACATGAACGCTAATAATTATGCAATAACTTGATAAGTGCTCTAAAGGAGTTAAAAGCAAAGTGTCCTCAGAGCACAGAAAATGATCCCACCTGGGGAACTGAGAAGAAGTGTCTTAAGAAAGATAATAGCTGAACTGAGCATGAAAGACAGAGAGGGAGTGTGGCTGGCAGAGCCCAGAGACAGCATTCTCATGGGGAAAACCGCAGGTTAATTTATGTAAGCAGCGCATCAAAGCCTTCTAAAAAACATGGTCAGACGTGCTGCGCTGGCAAACAAAGAACAAAGAAACAAACAAAAACAAGTCACTACCAAAAAGAGCAGTATCACAAGCTTCACAGAAGAACTAATAAACGGTGAGTTTATATGCGGTATCCTCTAAAATACCCAGCATTTATAAAGCGTGAAAATCTGCAGGTGGAAGGAAGCTCTGGTATCAAAGAGGCCTGGGTACCGAATTAGCTCCGTCACCTGGGATAGCTGTGTCATTTCTTCAAGACTCAGTTTCCTCATCTGTGAAATGATCAGATCAGGACTTGTATCAAAAATATGTCATGAGGATCAGACCAATTATGTGTGGTATAAAGTAGTGCTGAGCAAACGCGATCTGTTATCATTAAGAGTGAGGCTAACACATCCAGGTTTCCCCACCATTAAAGATAGATGTGAATTGTGCATCTCCATGTTACACCGATAACTCAATAGGGGCGGGTGCGGGGGGGGGTGGTCAGAAGAGTCAGCACCTGTCAACCAAAACAATCAAGCTGGAAGCAGGGAAGTTCTTGCAAAGAGCCGGAGCATCCCAAAGAATTCCAGAAATGCTCACGCATTCTCTATCACATTCCTTTAAGCACAGACTCATTTAAACACAGGGCCAAGACACTCCACATCAGAAATGTAAACGGGCACCAAAGGCCAAAAAACAAATCCCCATGAAAAATAACCCTCCTGTGAGGAAATCAGCACTCAATCCCACACTGGAAGATGGGCTCTGGATATATTCCTGCAGAACTCAAGGTCACGTCCGTCTTAGACTTGGTAGGCCTGTCTGCAGGTGGTGCTACCTTGCCCTCCTCGAGGGAGCCCTTTTTCTGACAACTGCACCCAGAGCAATAACTTGATCCTTTCAGCTTTCACAGAACTGACTGCTCTTTTACTAGTAAATGTGTGTAGTGTTAAGGAGGGATATCAACCTCCTGGGTTTAATCAAAGAAAATTATAGCGCAGTGAACTGTGTTATATTTTAGGCCAGAAGGCCATTAAACCTGTCTCTTTAGAATTAAAAGGTAACTATTTAGTCCTAAAGGATATGAAGAAGAGGAAGCTGATACATCCCTCTTCTCTCAGTAAGCCAACCTCTTTTTTTTAAACTAGGGAATCTGAAACTGGATATTTGCAAGCTGATCTTCTCAATAAATGTGTCTACAATAACAACGATCTGTTAATATTAGTTATTTCGTTTTGCTTTGCTTTGTTTGTAGTACTATGGTACCATATTTGTTCACAATCTAAAACCATTGCAATTTCTTAGGCATGTAAGAATTTTCCCCGAAGAGAGCAAAAACATAAGAATTTCTGCTATGGAAAGTGTTAATCAATCAGACCTGAGCAGTGCTGTCCTTCACGTGAGATCATATAAACATGGGACATGTCTACACTTACTCATTTTTCCTAGGCACTAATTACACTGACCATGTTGTGCCAGAAGATAACAACAACCCTGGTCAGGCATTTCTTAGAAGACAACCAGTGGGTCATGAAAGGAGAAGGGACAGGTCACCTCTTGAAGGAGGATCTACTTGAAATGAAGGCTGTATCATTTCACTGGAATGAGGCACGTTGATGAATCCCATCACATGACATTGTACCAATGTACGGTCGGAAGATAACAGGGTATGTGCAGTGCAGCTCCGTGGACGTACTTCCCCTTACAAGTTCTGAAGACAACAGGTGCTGATGGACTTGCGGCTTCTTCCTACCAAACTGGATGATCTTCCCTGGCCGTCTGGGAATAAGCAATCATAGAAGATCTTCGGGAAAATACTATGCAAGTGGTCATTTTTGTGGCCCATCAGAGGATCATTATTGTTAGATGATGATGTTAGATTAAACCTTTATTACTTAGGTGGTATGACTTCCGGGGTTGGGGGGGGATACATTTATGAGAGTTACCTTTAGGAGGGGACTCAGAAAATGTAGCAGGTAATATCTGTCATCAGGCTCCATCCAGCCAGATATCCTTATCCTCATGTTCCCTCCTCATCAAATGTATGAAAGAAGCCCCAAATAAATGTTTTATTGAAGAGTTTCTATTATTTCTCAAGGCTACACTTCACCAGTCATGCTCGAATGAAGTATGGGATTCACCTTCATTTGCACAGAAGCAGGGCACCTGGCAGCCTGCCTTCATCTTCTCAGCCCATCTGGGTGTCTCTGTCAGACTTGGGTACAGCACCAAAGTCTTTAGAATTTCATATTTATCTTATGAATATTTGAGGCAGTGTTTCCCAACTTTTTCCCAGTCATGGTACTCAGAGAAAATGATGGTATTTATTATATACTGCAATAAAGAGATAAGGCAGTGTGCATCCATGACTAAGGAGCTGGGGGAGGAGATGGAAGTGGGACAAGGAGTTCAGGGCCCCTGGGTCACACCCCATGCACTGGGATGGCAGGGATCAGTGTCTGCACACACTAAGGACCCGGCACAGATTCTGCCAGGGAGATGCTGCCCTAAAGTGGGTGTTCTCAAGTGCTCCCTCAGGGAACAAAAGAGATTTCAGGGTCCTCATGGTAGAGGACTGGGAGTCAATATTATTTATCATCAGACAATATTCTCATATTGTTGATTACATTTTATCCACTGTTTAAATATTTTGACTACTATGAAAATAACTTATAAACAAACCGTTTACTTAGATACTTCTCTTCATCTCTTACTTTTCTGAGCACTTGGCCTATATGTGGTAGAAAGTACATAAACTTTAGAAACAGACCTCCTTGAAAATGCTGATTGTGCACACATCTGGCCTCAGATCCAGACCCTTTCTGAGCCTCAGTTCTCCCACATTAAATGGGGACACTAATACCTACTTCAAGAAACAGCTATGATTTTTTTTTTCAATTTAAAATGTCAGTAGCTCAGGGGCGCCTGAGTGACTCAATAGGTTAAAACCTCTGCCTTCAGCTCAGGTCATGATCTCAGGGTCCTGGGATCAAGCCCCACATCCGGCTCTCTGCTCAGCGGGGAGCCTGCTTCCTCCTCTCTCTCTGCCTGCCTCTCTGCCTACTTGTGATATCTGTCAAATAAATAAATAAAATCTTTTAAAAAATTATTTAAAAAATTGTCAGTAGCTCAGAAAAATAGGTGCTCATTAAATATTAGCTCACTTGCTCTTCTTAGAAGATAATTAGTATTGGAGTTAAATTCCTTCTGTCTATTCTCTACTCCTTCTCCTACTCTGCTCTCCTCCATCATCCTCCCTCTGCCACCTGCCTCTCAGCCTCCTCCCCTTGTTTTGTATTTCCACATGGTCTGTTGACTCCTCCTTATTATGCTCCTGCATTCTTCTCTCTCCAAACTGGGGTGAGGAGGGAGGAAACAGGACATGGAGAGGAAAGAACAGGCTTTTAACTCTATTCAACTCCCAACTCTTCAAGGCACTGCCCAAATCATTTCAAGTAATTACAAAAAAAACATATATTTTTTAATCCAAGAAACTACTATATTCAAGTCCTGTATTCAAATCTTGATCTCCATAAATAGACACCCTTTGGATTGTTGGCTGTCAACCTTCATACCATGCTGCCATGCCAGGAGAAAAAAACAACACAGACTCATTAGTAGGAAGAGTTTGGAAGTAGTGAGTCTTACTAAGAGAAAGGGGCCCAGCCCACATGGCAGGTGCTCAAGTAGTACTTCCTTATTGCATCTATGTTTTAAATACCCACCAATACAAAGACCTAAGGAAGCAAAATTGAGAAATGCTATGGACTCACAAATCATATACAAACCTACTGCTCTAGACCTAAAAAACAAATCAAGGTGAACCCAGAGTAAACTTAAAAGAATGATATTAGATATTTACAATCCTTTTATTTTTTTATTTTTTTGTTTCATTCTCATCTGTGATACAGGGAAAACACAGACTATATTTAAAGTGGGCAAATACACTCTGAGTTCTCCTAGCTTCATCACCGAAAAATAGTAAAAAGAAGTTGGCTAATAACAGTGTGGTGGAGACAGCAAGAATTAGCATACCAACCAATAAAATTTCCAAGACAATGATTTCTACAAAGAACTTGAAGGCTGGGATATATCTACAACCACTTTCTGCAATGCTTATGCTGGTGGTTCACATACTATGACCTTAGTTGAAAAGAGCAGGCGGCACACCATCTTAGCAAGCTCATAAACGAAAACGTCACAACGGTTTGGAAAGACAACACCACAAATAATCTGAAACTGCCACAAAGATAAAGCCAGTATAGAAGGAGGAGAACATAAGAGTGATTTTCACAGTCATCTCAATAAAAGATCTGTCCAATGGCACTACTCATAGCTCTTGAAATAGAGCTTACTGTTTTCTTTGGGAGGCAATCACTCACAGGATTCTAGAATGGAGAGCCATGTGCCAAAAGGGGTTTCTGAAGAGGAAAGGTCCCTAACTACACTGATGAACTTTTACTAGATTTGCCTATGAAAGGGGAGGTGCTCTGTAAGGATACAGTAGTAATGACCCACAAGTCAAGGACCATAATACTGTCAATAAATTCAATTTTATTCTCTTGCCAAGAAAGATGAGAGCAGGTGGATTTATTGTCATTTTAGAAGTAAAAATTAATCATATGTGTGTACTTCATTAAATTATATTAATATCTCCATATTATCTACATTAATATTTCTCCCATATGTCTATAGTAGACATTTCTGACCTGTTTATATTTTTATGGTAATAAGGTTTCATATAGTTCTGCAGAGTATTGTTTTAGTAAGATTACAGTGTGGATAGGGGCAGATGGCTTAGTTGTGCAATGACAGAGTACAACATTTGTATAGAATTCAGTAAGAAAACTGCCCCTCGATGATAAAAAAAGAGGAAGAAAGGGGAGAGGAGAAAGAAACATAGTGGCAATTACTGAAAAAATGTCCTTCTAGACAGATTTTCACCTATAAAATGTGTCCTCATTGGAGGGGTGTTAGAAAAAAAAGGAAAGATGTTTAAAATGAAAATTATTGGTTCATCAATTGGAAAAAGCAAAAATCCACAATGAGAGAGAGGGAATGGGAAATAGAAATACAGGACAGACCTAAGAGTCTAGCTTTACTAGGTTTACTAGATAACTAAAACTAGGTTTAGTTTTAGAACTCCAGGTTCCTCAATCAATTAGAATAATTAAATCTACTATCCCTATGCTCTTAACCAAAGAGCCAACAGAAGACAAAGTCCTAACTAAATAACACTCACCAGAATTATCAGCAAAATGGACAGGACTTGAAGGGAAAAGAAATAGGAGAGAAGGATTGGTTACAGGAAGAGGAAGGGAAAGGAATATACTGACTAGATTTACATTGTGAAAAATAGAAAAAAAAAAGAAAGAAAGAAAGACTTGGAAGAAGGATGGAGGAAGACAAAAGCAGACACATTTTCTGACAGATGTAGAGGAAGGAGCCCATTCTGCACACAACACATCACATCAGGCCTCTCTGTGGCAAAGCAAAGCATGTGCTTGAGTTGCCTGACTGGTTGCTACCATCACTGGTCATCATTTCCATCAGCAGCAGCCCTAGGATACTCACTCACTATGTGCTATTAGACTGTACAAAATACCATAAATAGATGCTTTTATGTCGTCCTTGCAGCACCCATATGAATAACATCCTGTTATTATTCCCATTCTTAGAGAGGAAGAAATCGAGTCTCAGAAAGCCGGAGACATTATTTACAACTTCTCATGGACTGTTTAGACTTGGTAAGATTGTGTACCCACACACTCGAACTCTCAGTGATTAAAATTCACCTCCATGCTGCCTGATCCAAGTTGACAGAATTCTGCACTCCCCACCTGCATAGCAATCTTAGCATATAAGCTGTTACAAAGGATATTTTTTATCTGTTTCATTGACCATCATTTTGTAATTATTCTCTTGCCACATCACCCCATATCAATGACACAATTGACCTTCCAACTGTAAAGTTTTTTATTTTTAGTAAAATTCATTAATATCCCCAGTAACAATAAAACTTCTAGGTAAATTTTAGGATAATACTGCAGTTGACTTTCTTAGGCCATCATTTTAATATATCCATCTAATGTTGTAGCCAGATTATTTACTCTTGACTGACTCAAAGAAATTCCTCATTTTTGTAGAAAGCTACTGGAAAACCAGATGTGTGGTTAGGATAAAGAAAGAAAGAATAGAACTTGTTAGTAATGACACTGATAGACACATCTGGGCACATTGATTGTTTCTTGCTAAAACAAATACTTGAACTTTGAACAAGTTTATATACATGCTTAAATATTTTCTGTCTTGTGTAATAGGTGCCTTGCACAAAGAGATGATGTTTGATAGACTGATCCCTCTGAACACAAGTTTTCTCTGGTGATCTAATGTGCTCGTTCAAATCATAAAGTTGAGTTATAGAGCTCCAAAGTCTATGTCAGAATATCAGAAGGTCCTCGTTCAAAAAAAAAAAACAAAAACGACAAAAGGCTATTTACTTTAAAACAATGATATATTCAGATTCATATTATGACAAGATTGGCTAAATACACGTCAATTCTATTTTCTTTTTTGAAGAAGAAGAAAGAAGAAAGAAGAAGAAAGGAGGAAGAAGGAAGAAAAATGGTAGAAGGAGGGAGGAAGAGGGGTAGGAGGGGAGGAGGAAACTCCCATTGATCCCTACAGTTCCCTCTAGTTCCCAGTATTCCCAAGGGACTCAGTTTGAGCCAATGACCTGGAGAGGGATGCAATAAACCACTTTCATGCCTGCTTCATAAAATGCAATGTGTGACTGTCCATGAAGGCAAACCATGGAGACCATGCGTTGAATATGGCTGCATCGCAAGATGAAGGAGAGAAACCTCAATGCTCTGTTTTTTTTTCTGGGAAAAAAAAAGATTTACTTCCTAAGCCACTGAGATTCCAGAGCTTGCTTACAACTGTACCATAACTGAGCCCTACCTGACCAATTGAGAAAGTGGTACTGGCAATGGGGTCTACCATCACAAAACTTTTAAGATGTGCCAGTGCCTCATGCACCAAAGGAGCTCCTGTCACAGGCAAGGAATATGGAGATGTTGGTTGTGAGGTAGGAAAAGAGGTTGTAAAACTATTACTAGAAACTGATAGAATCCAGCCTACTACTAAGTCAGAAGCTCTACAGGAAGAAGGTGCAAAACAATCAGCATTAGCTTGTACTGACTAAGATAGGCTGGATTTTTTAATGCCTTCATTACATAAAAGAAGTAAGCTCAGGAAAGAAGTAGTTGGTTTGGAACACTTGAAAATGCAATTTTTATCTCAGGAACCACACTCCAGTGAAGTAGCAATATTTCCAAAGATATCTTAAACATGAAGGATGAACACCATTTACCTTAAATCTACTAGCCAGATGTCATCAGCTGTTCTATTTTTTAGCTAGGCCTATTCATATTGGGTGGTAGAGGGGCAAAGACAGGAGGTTTAGAGAAAGAAAGCAATGAATGCAGCCATTACTATAAGCTTTCAGAAAATCCCTTCTGTGGGAGTAGGTTAGAATCTGTTCTTAAATAACATCATGGCCTCTCCTCAATTTCAAAGGAATGCTTTTGAATAGTAATTAATTTTCATATTTAGAAGGAAAATAAGAAATACCACTATCTTACAATTTTCTTCTTTAGACTATAAAGCCTTAAATAATATAAAGCCAAACAAAATTTTTGAATTGCCTTGAAAACCCAACTATAGACCAGGGTGGAGGGACTTGGTCAGCACAATCTGGTATTCATTGCAGTGAGATGAACTTAATTTTCTACTTTGGGAGGCAATGCATGATAGTCTGTGTTTAACATCATTCCACAAAAGCCTCAAAAATCCTCATAAAAGAAACCTTATGGGGAATTTATGGCTTCACATTATGCCAAAGTTCTGACAAGGGAGAGCTTGGACTTGGCAACCAGCAGGGTTTCCTTCTTGTCCAAGGAAGAAGAGGTCATCACCTCTGGTTGAGGCAGAGCCAGACAAATTGTGTAGGTACTATCTGGCAAAACCAGAAACTGGGAAGAGGGTAAAAATTGCCAGGGGCCCATCCTCAAGAGACTAGCAAGCCAGAGAAAAAGTTAATGAGTTCATTGCACAGGAGTTTTACTGAATGAAGATATCTGGACTCTAAATGGATCCTTCCACTGACTAGATATGTGGCTTTGGGACAAATCATTCTCCTTTTCCACAAACTGAGGAAACTGGACTTAATTATGGATTGCCAACTCAAGTACTTACAAGGATCCAGTAGGTGGTCTAATGGAGTGTAGACTGTGGCTAAGTAAAAAACATGTGCCCTTCCAAAGGGCTAGAAGCTAGCTATTCAACTCCACCTGATTAATGGTATGCAGGAAGACAGGCCCAGTATTGCCAAATTTCCAATTCTTTCAAAAGAGACTAGAAACTAAGGGGTTTTATAGAAAAACTTTTTATTTATCTATGTTCAAATTTTAAGCACATTATAGCCCAAGTAAAAAATATCTGCTGGTGTGGTGAAGCCTTGGGACCACATTTGTCCCCCAGGAAGTCATTAAATAACTATCACTGAATAAAATAATCTCTAAGTCCTCTTCCATCTTTGAAGATAAATTCACACTCACTGCCTGATAAATAGCATTTTGTTTCCTCTACCAATAATGCAACTTCTTTCTTTCCTCCCATATTCAGAATCTTTAGGAATGAACTGCCACACACTCTGCTTGGGCCCTGAAGATTTGGCTTCCTCCCCCACACCACCAAAACTGAGTTCCAAATGCTGTCCATGATCTGCTGACCACAAACTGGAAAACAATTGCCTTGCCTTCATTCTTACTAATTTGTAGCAACTCAAACTCTTACCAACACCTCTTCTTGAAAGCAGCCATAAAAAACAACAACAGTGTCTTCTGGTTTTTCACATGTTTCTAATCGCCTTGTCCCAGATTCTTTTGTTGCCTATTGTTTTCCTTCCACTTCCTAAATGTGGGTGTTCCCACAGTCTTGGTCTCCAGCTCTCTATTACTCTAACTGCTTATCCCCAGAGCTCATCTGTAGCTTCAGCTTTAAACATCACAAGATTCATTCATATACACAAACATCTCCAATCCTGAGGAGCTCCAAGGCTCCATTTCCAATGGCTACTGGAACATTTCTACTTGGACTATATACCTCTTTCCTTAAGGCTGACATGTTCCAAATTTATTCTCTCCAAAACTTCTCCCTATGTTCCTCTTGCTGTGAATGACTTCCCACCATCCCCCTGGTTACTGCAAGTTAAAATCTTAGTTATCTTTGACATAACTCACTCACCTCCCATTCCATGATCTATTCACAATATTAATGTTCATCTCTACTTTCTAAGTAAGGCTCCCACATTTAACCACTTCAACTCAGATACACCACCGTGCATCCTTCTGACTTCCCACTCTACATTACGCACTGTCACCATGTTATCACTTACTGCATATTATTCCTTACTCCCATTGCCCCAAAAGGAGAAATATGAACTTCCTGTATATGGCATTCACATATGGTCCTTATAACCATCTTTCTCCTCCTCCCAATACAGAAGACCTTCTGTTCCAGCCAAACCAGTCTCATCCGTGTTCTCCAAAAACTGTACTTTGCTTGTGCTGAGAATATCCTCACCGGTCATTTCTACCTATTCAAAGCCTTCTCATTCTTCAAGCCCAGCTCAACTTGCATATTCCTCAAAAAACTTGCAAAATAACCTGGGCCAAATTGACCTCTTCTTTAAGAGTGTATTGCCTATTCTAGGCCCTTTCAAAAAAATTTCCCTAAGCAAAAACAAAAAACTACAACACACTTCAGTTAAAATTTTCACTGTTATTTCATTGAATTTTAGGTTACTTTACCTCTTATGGATTTTTTTCTTTTTTCTTTTTTTTTTGTCTGACTTGGTTTCATCCATCATGACATGTTTAATTGGATACTTCTAGTTTCTGAAGATGAAAACTTTGAATATTAATGAAAAACTTCTTGTTTTTAATATAAGAATTAATGCAATAAATTTTCTTTTGATGATTTTCTTTTATTTTATGCACTTAGGTGCATCTCTCATTTTTTTAAATGTTATATTTTCTTATTTAGTCTATTCCAGATATTTTCTAATTCCCCTTGTGACTTCCTCTTTGCTCCTGAGCTATTTAGAAGCATGTTGTTTAATCATAAATTCTGCAAGTTCCAGTTATCTCTTGGTTACTAATTTCTAGTTTCATTCTTGGGTGGTCAGAGCATATACTTTGCTAGATTTCAGTTCATCAAAACTTTTTGAGATTTGTCTTATGGCCCAGAATATGATTTACTTTGATGACTGTTAAATGTCAATTAAGGTACATTGGTTCATAACACTGTCTACATCTTCTACATTCTTAAATACATTTTCTCTACTTGTTTCACTGATTACATCCGTTGACATCTCCAATTACAATTATGAATTTTTCTATGCCCATGGGTTTTGCTTATGCATTTTGAAGTAATGTGGTCATTCAAAACCACACTTAAAGTTAAAGTTGTCAAGTCTTCTGCATACATCAACATCTTCATCAGTATGTAATACCTCTCCTAAATCTAATACTATTACTAATACTAATACTAATACTAATACTAATACTAATACTAATACTAATACTAATAATTCATGGGTGAAGTCCGGTTTGTTTGATTTTAACATGTCACTTCACTGCCCTTTTTGATTTGTGTTTCTATGGTATGTCTTTCTTCAATCTTTTACTTTTCACAGATCTCTGTCTTCCTATTAGTTTCTCGTAGACAGCATATAGTTGCATTTTATATTATTATTCAGCCTGACAATCTCTGCCTTTTAATCAACATATTTAGAAAAAATAGGAAATTAATTTTTAAGGTAATTACTGATATGGTAGGATTAAGTCTATCACCTTTCTAGCTGTTTTCCATTTTCCAAGAGTTCCTTTTTTCTCTTTTCTGAAGTCACTGAGATTGTGCATTTTTTATTATTTACTTTTTTGTTTATAGTTCAATGATTAGTTAGTCATTTCTTAAAAATTTTTAATTTTTAACCTTATTTTAATTTATGGTTGCCTTAAAGTTGATACTACACATCTTTAACTTATCACTGTCTGTTTTTAAATAATACTGTTACTTCACATACTAAGAACCTTACAACCATATGCTTCCAGTTCTTCTCTCCTACAACTTATAATTTTGTTTTCTCACTTTATTTTTATGTATAATCTTTTTTTTTAAAGATTTTATTTATTTATTTGACAGAGATCACAAGTAGGCAGAGAAGCAGGTAGAGAGAGAGGAGGAAGCAAGCTCTCTGCTGAGCAAAGAGCCCGATTCGGGGCTCGATCCCAGGACCCTGGGATCATGACCTAAGCCAAAGGCAGAGGCTTTAACCCACTGAGCAACCCAGGTGCCCCTTTTATGTATAATCTTAAACTAGATTTTTATTAATATAAAATGTATTATTTATTTCAAGGGTACATGTCTGTGATTCATCAGTATTACACAATTCAAAGACTCACCATAGCACATACCCTACCCAATGTCCATCACCCAACCACCCCATCCCTTCCACTTCACTCCTCTCCAGCAATCTTCAGTTTGTTTCCTGAGAATAAGAGTCTCTCATGGTTTGTCTCCATCTCTGGTTTTGTCCTGTTTCATTTTTTCCTTTCTTCTCCCATGATCCTCTGTCTTATTTCTCAAATTCCACATATCAACGAGGTCATATGATAACTGTCTCTCTGACTGACTTATTGTGCTTAGCACAATACCCTCTAGTTCCATCCACAAAACTGCAAATGGCAAAATTTCATACTTGATGGCTGTATAATATTCCAGTGTGTATGTGTGTGTGTGTGTGTGTATGTGTGTGTAGTGTGTAACATCTTCTTTATCCATTCATCTGTCAAAGGACATCAAGGCTATTTCCTTAGTTTGGTTATTGTGCACATTGCTGCTATAAACATTGGGGTGCACATGCCCCTTCACTACATTTGTATCTTTAGGGTAAATACCCAGTAGTCCAATTGCTGGGTTGTGGGGTAGCTCTATTTTCAACTTCTTGAGAAACCTCTATACTGTTTTCCAGAGTGGCTGCCCCAGCTTACATTCCTACCAACAGTGTAGGAGTGTTCCCCTTTCTCCAGATCCTCAGCAACACCTGTTGTTTCCTGACTGGTTAATTTAGCCATTATGACTGGTATGACGTAGTATCTCATTGTGGTTTCAATTTTTATTTCCCTGATGCTGAGGGATGTTGAGCACTTTTTCATGTGTCTGTTGGCCATTCGGATGTTCCTTTGCAGAAATATCTGTTCATGTCTTTTCCTATCTTTTGATTGGATTATTTGTTTTTTGTGTGTTGAATTTGAGAAGTTCTTTATAGATTTTGGATACTTTATTTGATATGTCATTTGCAGTATCTCCCATCCTCCCATTCCATAGGTTGCCCTTGGTTTGTTAACTGTTTCCTTTCTGTGCAAAAGCTTTTTATCTTGCTGAAGTCCCAATAGTTCATTTTTGTCCCTGCTTCCCTTGCTGTTGAAATTTCTAGGAAGAAGTTGTTGTAGCTGAGGTTGAAGAGGTTGCTGCCTGTTCTCTTCTCAAGGATTTTGATGGATTCCTGTCTCACACTGAGGTCTTTAATCCATTTTGAGTCTATTTTTTTTATTAACATATAATGTATTATTTGCCCCAGGGGAACAGGTCTGTGAAACTTCAGGCTCATTTTGAGTCTATTTTTTGTGTGGTGTAAGGAAATGGTCCAGTTTCATTCTTCTACACGTGGCTGTCCAGTTTTCCCAACACCATTTGTTAAAGAGACTATCTTTTATCCATTGGATATTCTTTCCTGCTTTGTCAAAGATTAATTGACCACAGAGTTGAGGGTCCACTCCCGGGTTCCCTATTCTGTTCCCTTGATCTATGTGTCTGTTTTGTGCCAGTACTATACTGTCTTGATGATTACAGCTTTGTAATAGAGTAAAGTCTGGTATTGTGATGCCCCCAGCTTTGGTTTCCTTTTTCAGCATTCTTCTGGCTATTCAGGGTCTTTTCTGGTCCCACACAAATTTTAGGATTATTTTTTCTATTTCTGTGAAAAAAGCTGATGGTCCTTTGATAGGGATTCCATTATATGTCTAGATTGCTCCAGATAGCATAGACATTTTAATGATATTTGTTCTTCAGGGTGCCTGGGTGGCTCACTGGGTTAAAGACTCTGCCTTCGGCTCAGGTCATGATCCAAGGGTCCTGGGATCGAGCTCTGCATTGGGCTCCCTGCTCAGCAGGGAGCCTGCCTCTCTGCCTACTTGTGATCTCTGTCAAATGAATAAATATATAAATAATCTTTTAATGATATTTGTTCTTTTAATCCATGAGTATGGAACGTTTTTCCATTTCTTTGTGTCTCCCTCAATTTCTTTCATGAGTATTCTATAGTCTTCTGAGTACAGATTCTTTGTCTCTTTGGTTATTTTTGTTCCTATCTTATGGTTTTGGGTACAATTGTAAATGGGATTGACTCCTTAATTTCTCTTTTTTCTGTCTTGTTGTTGGTATATAGAAATTTAATTGATTTCTGTGCATTGATTTTATATCCTTACACTTTATTGAATTCCTGTATAAGTTCTAGCAGTCTTGGGCATTTTCACTATTATTGCTTTAAATTATCAATTATCTCTTAGAATGATTAAAAATAGGTATAAAATGTCTTACATTTACCTTTATTTTTAACATTGGCACCCTTCATTTTTTGATGAATCTAAGTCTCCACCTGGATTTAGCATTACATGCTTTTTCTGCATGCAGAATTCTTTTTAGTATTTTTTATAGGGAGATTTACTGGCAATGAATTCTGTCATCTTTTATTTAAAATTTATAGGTGAAAAAAATATTTATTTGACCTTTTTGAAAGATATTTTCACTGAACATCAAATTCTGAGTTGATAGGTTTTTGTCTTTCAGTCCTTTAAAGATGTTACTCCACTGTCTTTGGTTTTCATAGTTTGTAATAAGAAGCCTATATAATTTTTTTGTTTATTCAAAGTTACAAAATGTCATTTTCTCTGTCTTCATGAATATCTCATTTTTATTATAATAATGTTTCAAAATTTGTATCTATTTGTTTTTTTAATTTGTTTTTCGTTTGTTTTAGTTATTCTGCTTCCAATTCTCTGAACTTCTTGGATTTGCACTTTGATGTTTTTCATTATTTTATAGAGTTCTCAAACCTTTATCTCTCCAAATATTTTTGCCTCATTCTCATCTGTACATGCAGGGTGTACACCTTTCCCACTAGCTCTTTGAACATTGTGAGGCAAGATGGCAGATGAGTAGGGGACCTCGTTTCATCCCTTGAATTCAGCTAGATATTTACCAAATCATTCTGAACACCTGTGAATTCAACCTATGATATAAAAAAAGAATTGCTGGACTTCTACAAATAGAAAGACGATGACTTTTTGCAAGATAGGAGATGCAGAGAAGTGAATCTGAGGGGATCTATCAGAAGATAAGCAGCAGGTGGGGAGGGAACCTCCACAAGCTGGCTGCTGGAAAGTGATAAAGCCCCAGAGCACAAAATCAGAACTTTTAGCTCTGTCTCCACTGAGAGAAGTCCTTGCCTGAAAGGTGCTCAGGTGGGGAAGAGGGGCAGAGTCCTAGGTGGGACAGTGTGGTCTCAGGATCCTCAGGGTCACAGAAAGAACAGGGGTCTCTGAGCCAGCAGAGTTCCCAAGCACTGGAGTGGGGAAACCAGCTATGATCAGTGGGCCAGAAGTGGGCTCTCAGTTGGGCTTGCCATAAACTTTGAACTGAGGCATGATCAGGTGACTACTCCCCATGTGGGGGCTCTGCAAAGGGCTGAAACATGAAAACCCTCCTCTCTCCCCCAGGACAATCAGCACCAGTGCATACTGCAGGAGTCTGCAGAGTTTAGAGCACACAAAAGTGAAGATTGCTTTTCCCTGAGGGTTAACTGAAGAGAGGCAATCCTGATTGTAAAGATCTGGGCTAGAGATCAGGGTGCCATCTTTTTAATTTTCATCTTGTAAAGTGGTTGGAAAAGCCTTCAGGGAACAAAAGCCACATAAAGCAACCCAAAGCAGCTTACAGTGAGCCCAGCCCCCTAACATTCTCATCTGTACATGCAGATGTGGCAGTGGCTCTGCAACTCTGCCCAGGCAAAGACACCTTGGAATCAGTGCAGCAGGCCCCTCCCCTAGAAGACCAGCTGGAACAACAGGTGAACACCAAGTTTACGGAGCAAAAAGAACTGCAAAACTGCAGTGCTCGGGGAAAATAGTATAGAATTCAAGGGTTTTTTTCTCATGATTCCTTTATCTTTCAGTTTAAACTTTCCTTTTCTTTTCTTTTTTAACTAGTTTCTTATTTTATCAACTCTTGTTTTTAAGTCTTTTTAAATTTTCATTTTCACATTTACATTTTATACATATATTCTTCATCTTTGGATTCCATTCACTTAATTCAATTTTGTTTTTGTACCTATACATAAGTTTTTCTTTCTCTACAATTGTGGGATCAAGTATCTTCTAGCAAACAGACCAAAATACACCCAAGACCAAGTGGATCATCCTATTGTGTCTACCTGGTTGATTATATTCTCTCTATTTTCCCTTTTTTTGGGGGGGGGGGTTCTGATCTCGTCTGATTTGTCTAGTGTATATTTCACTGGGGTCGTGGTTGATATTTTTATTTTTAATTTCTCTTTTGTTCTCTTGTTTATCTATTCTTCTCTGGACAAAACGACTAAAAGGAGGAATTCACCACAAAAAAAGAACCAGAGGTAATACTCTCAGCCATAGATTTAATCAATATAGATATAAGTAAAATGTTGGATGTAGAAATCAGAATAAAGATTGTAAAGATACTAGCTGGGCTTGAAAAAAGCATAAAGGACACTAGAGAATCCCTTGGTACAGAAATAAAAGAACTAAAAACTAATCGGGCCAAAATTAAAAATACTTTAACTGAGAGGCAGTTTAAAATGGATACTCTAATGGCTAGGGTATATGAGGCAGAGTGTCAGTGACACAGAAGACAAAGTGGTACAAAGTAAAGAAGCTGAGGAACTGAGAGAAAAACAGCTAAGGAATCATGAGGGGAGGCTTCAAGAAATCAGCAATACCATAAAACAAAATAATATTAGATTGATTGGGGTCCCAGAGGAAGAGGAAAGAGAGAGAAGGACAGAAGATATATATCAGTAAATCACAGCTGAGAATTTCCCTCATCTGTGGAAGTAAAAAGGCATTCAAGTACCAGAGGTACAGAGAGCTGCCCTCAAAATCAACAAAAAAAAGATAAAAACCCCAACATCTAATACTGAAGCTTGCAAATTTCAGAGATAAAGAGAAGATCCTGAAAGCAGCTAGAGACAAGAATTCCTTAACCTACACGTGTAGAAACGTTAGACTGGCAACAGGTCTATCCACAGAGACCTTGCAGGCCAGAAAGGACTGGCATAAAATATTCAGGGTACTAAATGAGAAAAACGTGCAGCCAAGAACACTTTATTCAGCAAGGCTGTCATTCAGAATGGAAGGAGAGATGGAGTTTTTAGGACAAACAGAAACTTAAGGAATCTGTGATCACTAAACCAGCCCTTCAAGAGATGTTAAAGAGGATCTTAAAAGCGAGGAGAGACCCCAAAAGTAACATAGACCAGAAAGGAACAGAGACAATATACAGAAACAGTGACTTTACAGGTAACGTTATGACACTAAATTCGTATCTTTCATAGTTACTCTGAATATCAATGCTACAATCAAAAAACATAAGATAATCAGATTGTATTAAAAAAACAAGACCCATCCATATACTGTCTACCAGAGACTCATTTATCCCCAAGGACACCTCCAGATTTTGAAAGAGACTGGGGTGGAGAACCAGGTATCATGCTAATGGAGATTAAAAGAAAGCTGGTAGCAATCCTCTTATCAGACAATTTAGATTTTAACTAAGATTTAACAAAGATTGTAGTAAGAGATGAAGAGGGCCACTATATCGTCCTTAAAGGGTCTATCCAACAAGAAGATCTAACAATAAATATTTACATTTCTCACTTGGGAGCAGTCAATTATATAAACCAATTAATAACAAAATAAAAGAAACAAATTGATAATAATACAAAATAATAGTAGGGGACTTTGACACCTCCCTCAGAGCAATGGACAGATCATCTAAGTAGAAGATCAACAAGGAAACAAGGGCTTTGAATGACACACTGGACCAGATGGACTTCACATATATACAGAGTATTCCATCCTAAAGCAGCAGAATACATATTCTTCTCAAGTGCACATGGAACATTCTTCAGAATAGACCACATATTGGGGTACAAATCAGGTCTCAACTGGCACCAAATGACTGGCATATTTCCCTGCATATTTTCAGACCACAATGATATAAAACTTGAACTCAACGCAAGAGGAAATCCAGAAGGAACTCAAATACTTGGAGACTAAAGAGCACCCTACTAATGAATGAATGGGTCAGCCAGCAAATTAAAGAAGAATTTTAAAAATTCATGGAAATAAATGAAAACACAACTGTTCAAAACCTTTGGGATGCAGCAAAGGCAGTCCTAAGAGGGAAGTACATAGCAATACAATCCTTTCTCAAAGAATTAGAAAAGTCTCAAATACACAAGCTATCCTTACACCTAAAGGAGCTGGAGAAAGAATAGAAAATAGAGCCTAAGCCAACCAGAAGAGAAATAATAAAGATTAGAGCAGAAATCAATGAAATAGAAACCAAAAGAACTGTAGAACAAATAAATGAAACTAGAAGCTGGTTCTTTGAAAGAATTAATAAGATCACTAAACCCTTGGCCAGACTTATCAAAAGGAAAAGAGAAAGGACCCAAATAAATAAAATCAATGAAAGAGGAGTGATCTCAACTGACACAAAGGAAATACAAATACTTTTAAGAACATATTTTGAGCAACTATATGCCAACAAATTAGGTAATCTGGAAGAAATGGATGCATTCTTACAAACTTATGAACTGGGGCAACTGGGTGTCTCAGTGGGTTAAAGACTCTGCCTTCAGCTCAGGTCATGATCCCGAGGTCCTGCGATCAAGCCCCACATCGGGCTCTCTGCTCGGCAGGCGGCCTACATCCCCCCCCGCCTGCCTGCCTCTCTGTCTACTTGTGATCTCTGTCTGTCAAATAAATAAAATATTAAAAAAAAAAAAAAGAAAAGAAACTTATAAACTACCAAAACTGAAATAGGAAGAAACAGAAAACCCAAACAGACCCATAACCAGCAAGGAAATTGAAATAGTAATCAAAAATCTCCCAACAAACAAGAGTCCAGGGCTGTTTGTCTTCCCATGGGAATTCTATCAAACATTTAAAGAAGAATTAGTACCTATTCTCCTGATGCTATTTCAAAAAATAGAAATGGAAGGAAAACTTCCAAATTCATTCTGTGAGACCAACATACCTTGATTCCAAAACCAAAGACCTCACTAAAAAAGGAGAATTACATACAGACCAATATCCCTGAAGAAGATGGATGCAAAAATTCTTACCAAGATGCTAGCCAACAAGATCCAACAGTATATTAAAAGGCTTATCTACCACAACCAGGCGGGATTTATTCTTGGACTGTAAGGGTAGTTCAACATCTGCAAATCAATCAACATGATACATCACATTAACAAAAGAAAGGACAAGAACCAGATGATATCCTCAAGAGATGTGGAAAACGCATTTGACAAAGTACAGCACACTTTCTTGAATAAAACTCTTCCCAGTGTAGGAATAGAGGGTACATACCTCAATATCATATCTCAATATCATAAAAGCCATCTATGAAAAGCTTACAGTAAATATCATTCTCAATGGTGAAAAACTTAGAGCCTTTCCCCTAAGATCAAGAACATGACAGGGATGTCTGCTCTCACCACTGTTGCTCATCATAGTACTAGAAGTTCTAGCCTCAGCAATCAGAAAACAAAAAGAAATAAAAGGCATCCAGGTCAGCAAAGAAGTCAAACTCTCACTCTTCACAGGTGACATGATACTTTATGTGAAAAACCCGGAATATTCCACCCCAAAATTGTCAGAACTCATATAGGAATTCAGTAAAGTGGCAGGATATAAAATCAATGCACAGAAATCAGTTACATTTCTATATACTAACAACACAGAAGTAAGAGAAATTAAGGAGCCAATCCCATTTACAACTGCCCCAAAACCATATGATACCTAGGGATAAACCTAACCAAAGAGGCAAAGGATTTATCCTCTAAAGCTACAGAACATATGAAAGAAATTGAGGAAGACACAAAGAAATGGAAAAATGTCCATGCTCATGGTTTGGAAGAACAAATACTGTTAAAATGTCTATGCTACTTAGAACAATCTACACATTTAATGCAATCCCTATCAAAATACCATCAGTTTTTTTCAAAGAAATGGAACGAATAATCCTAAAATTTGTATGGAACCAGAAAAGACCCTGAATAGCCAGAGGAATGTTGGAAAAAAAAAGACCAAAGTTGGCGGCATCATCATCATGCCAGACTTCAAGCTCTATTACAAAGCTGTAATCATCAAGATGGTATGATACGGGCACAGAAACAGACACATAGATCACTGGAACAGAACAGAGAGTCCAGAAATGGACCCTCAACTCTATGGCCAACTAATCTTCGACAAAGCAGGAAAGAATATCCAATGGAAAAAAGACAGTCTCTTCAACAAATGGTGTTGGGAACATTGGACAGCCATGTGTAGAAGAATGAAACTGGACCATTTCCTTACACAACACACAAAAATAGACCCAAAATGTATGAAAGACCTCAATGTGAGACAGAAATCCATCAAAATCCTTGAGGAGAACACAGGCAGCAATCTCTTCGACCTCAGCTGCAGCAACTTCTTCCTAGAAACATGACCAAAGGTAAGGGAAGCAAGGGCCAAAATGAACTATTGGGACTTCATCAAGATCAATTTTGCACAGCAAAGGAAACAGTCAACAAAACCAGAAGACAACTGGCAGAATGGGAGAAGATATTTGCAAATGACATATCAGATAAAGGGCAAGAATCCAAAATCTATAAAGAACTTCTCAAATTCAACACGCAAAGAACAAATAATCCAATCAAGAGATCGACAGAAGATATGAACAGACATTTCTGCAAAGAAGACATCCAAATGGCCAACAGACACATGAAAATGTGCTCAACATCCCTTGGCATCAGAGAAATAAAATTAAAACCACAGTGAGATACTACCTCACATCAGTCAGAATGCTAAAATTAACAAGTCAGGAAATGACAGGTGTTGGCGAGGATCCAGAGGAAAGGGAACTTTCCTACACTGGGGTTGGTGGGAATGCAAGCTATTGCAGCCAGTGTGGTAGACAGTATGGATGTTCCTCAATCAGTTAAAAATAGAGTTACACTACAACCCAGCAATTGCACTGCTAGGTATTTACCCGAAAGATACAAATGTAGTGATCCGAAGGGGCACATGCACCCCAGTTTATAGCAGCAATGTCCACAAGGGCCAAACTGTGGAAACAGCTGAGATGTCCATTGACAGATGAATGGATAAAGATGTGATACACACACACACACACACACACACAAATGGAATATTGCTTAGCCATCAGAAAAAATGAATACTTCCCATTTATATCAATGTAGATGGAACTGGAGGGTATGATGCTGAGTGAAATATGTCAATCAGAGAAAGACAATTATCATATGTTTCATTCATATGAGGAATTTAAGAAACAACAAAGAGAATTATAGGGGAAGGGAGGGAAAACTGAATGGGAAGAAATCAGAGAGGAAGACAAACCATGAGAGACTCAACTATGGGAAACAAACTAAGGGTTGCTAGCGGGTGGTGGAGGGGAATTGGGTAACTGGGTGACAGGAATTAAGGAGAGCACATGACGTGCTGAGCACTGGGTGTTGTATGCAACTGATGAATTACTGATCTCTACATCTGAAACTAATAATGTACTATATGTTGGCTAATTGAATTTAAATTTTAAAAAGTAATAAATAAATAAGTAATAAAGTCCTTGCTTGATTGTCCCAACATCTAGATCATCTCTGCAGGATCATTTGATTCCTTGATCTCTTGACAAAAGGTTGTATTTTCTTGCTTTTTTGATTGTCTCATGTATTTTTTAAATGAATGTCAGTCACAACTGGGACAATAGAAGCTGCTGTAACTAGTATTTATTTCCCTCTTTCAGGCCATATGAGTGAGAGAGTGAGTTAATCTAGTCAACAACAATCTGTCTGAGTTCATTGCAGCATACCACAGGCTTCTATTTCCTCTGGTGATAGAAGGCAATTGCCTTGTGTTTAGTTTGGGACTAGAGTGTTAGGCGGTTCTTTCAATACCCATGTTCCACCCTCAGCTTCCACCCATTGCTAAGTACCAACTGCACAGAGTGTGGAGCTCTTCATGTTCTCGCCACACCCCCAGCTGTAGGTGGCTATTGCTCACTCCACATTTAGTGCTAGGTTTGGTGAAAACAGGGTCCCTCTCTTCCTGGCTGAGCCTCAATTTTATGGAAGACCTTGTGTTCCTAGCACTTGAGGTAGGGCTTTTTCAGTATTTCTGTCTTCCTTCCTCTGCCAGCCAAACTCTGCATTGCATCTGAGGTTTATGTTGGGCAGAAGTTTCATGCCCTGCCTGTGATAGCAGACCAGTGCTTGATCCCACAGGTTCCAGAAGCCAGGCTGCCTTCCTGTTCTCCCACGGGGATAGAAGTTTATTCTTATACTCTTCCTAGCCACAAGGGCTTTCTGAGCCCTGTGAGTGATGGGTGTTTGCCCCCCTCCTCAGTGGCTTATACTTTTTATTCATAGGGGAGGAGAGACCAAGAAGGCAGAGGCTTTCCGTTCTTCCCCAGAAGCCCCAGATCACCTCCTGCATGTTTGTGCCCCAAAGAGAGGTAGTCTCTTGTCCTGCCCTCATGAGCACCAGTGGTGGTGAATAGAAAAGATCTTACTAGTGAGGGAGAACTCATTTATTTCAAACTGTCATGCTAGCCCACACTCGGCCTTGTGTAATTGACTAAAAATTTAGCTGACCAAATCTGACCTGCTTGTGTGGCATCTCTGTCTTCCTCTAGCAGTTGAGACAGTTCATATTTCATGGACTTGACACTTTTTGGAATTTAGGTTACCTTGTGACCTCAGCTCTCTAGTGGGCTCACAGAGTTATGAATTTGGGGTGTATTTTTTTCTTCTTTTTATGAGAGGTGTGAGAAGCATTCTTTCCCATTTTCTACATTCTAGGTAAAAGTGAAAACTGCCAAGTTACTTTTAATACCTGGTATTTGTTTAGTTCTTTAGGCCCTGAAAACTATACATAACTTTGTGAATGTAGCTAAGAAGTATTTTGTATAATTACACAGAAAAAGTAATTTTTGTCACAGCATTTAAGTCCAGATCCTCATAATCAAGGAACTCACTTTCTTAATGAACCTTTTCTAAAAATAATAACAATAATGTTTCTTAATAATCAGAATTTTTACAGAAAGAATATAGAACGCAATTGCACTGACTGAAACTCTACAAGAACCTTATCATAAATAATACTAGCAAATATACAAAAGATAAAATATTCAATAAAAAGTGGCTTAGCCTTGAACCTAAACTATAAGAATATATTTGATATAATTTTACAAGGACGTCAGTTTAAGTTATTCTCATTGATAAGATAGTCCCATAATATGAAACCTAAGGGTTTCAAATAAAATGTATTAAGTAGGTCCTTCTTGGAAGCAAGATAAGACCAATTTGTTTTTAAGGATCTACCAGAGAGATGTGAGTTTTTTTATTTATATAGTTCTTATATTTAAAACCACAACATAATTCATATATAGTTGTAATAACTACTCTTCTCCATACTTCTCTGTAGATTCTATGACTTAAATAACAAATACCAGTTTGCCACATTTTACTTGTATTTATTTCTTCCATAAAAATATACTGAATGCCTACCATAAGCCATATGCTAGATATACAATCTTCACATATGCTAGATATTCATATCTTCAAGTACCTTACTACATCTCTGTGGGATATATCTTAATACAATATATCATTGTTAGTAAGGAGGCATCATCAATAAGAAGGACTGAGCAATGGTGACATAGAGTGGTAAGAGATAGGAAAAAATAAGGATTAAAATGGCAAATCTAGGGTGTCTCTGTGGCTCAGTCAGTTAAGCATCTGCTTTTGGCTCAGGTCATGAATCCAGGATCCTGGGACTCAGCCCTGTGGTGGGCTCCCTGCTCAGCAGAAGTCTGCTTCTCCCTCTCCCACTGCCCCTACCCCCTTCTCATGTGCACCCTCTCTCTCTCAAATAAATAAATTAAATATTTTTTAAAAATGGCAAATCTACCAATCTTAATAGGTCTGATCAAAGAATATTAAAATTAGTGGCTAAAACAAGCAATTTAAGGAGCAGGAAAGAAATGCCACAGTGCAAAACACAATATAAATTATCAAACTAGTAATATTTATTCATTGAGTCAGAAATTAAAGCTTCACTTTAAAAAGTGGACAGTAACTGGCAAACGTGTTAGCAGTGGAAATAATCAAAGAGGATTTTAATAGATGAAATTAAATAAATCCAGGATTTACTTAGAACACTAGACAAATCCAAAAATCCTTAAACTTTAAAGGCAGTATAAATCTCTAGAGTAACTAGAATTTGGGAACCTTTGAAAAAACTAAAACTAAAAAAATTGATCTAACTGAAGCATGTTCTGCTGAGAAGCAACACAAAGGAAAATAGGAGATTTGTACTTTTATGAGCCAAACCACATCAGCTGTGCTATCCTCTCAATACTCAACAAGCTAATTCCTGCGGGGCTACAAGAAAGCCTACACTATATGAACCAGAAAAGTCTTTTCACCTTAAATTACAAAACAAATCTGTCCTGAAATGACTCTTAATTTCTCTTCATTTGCCATCATGAGAAAGATAAAAGCTCCCAGCTTTGCTCTGGAATAGATTCCAGATATATTAAATCCTTTAATATTTTGCCATTATATCTAAGTGTCTGCCATCTGTTATTAAAATGATAAAATTTAAAAATGGATTAAACTGTGTGCCTCTTTTGTTTATAATTTCTCCTTCCAAGAAAATGTCTAAAAGAAAAGGTCCCAGAAGCAAGGACTTTTATAAAATATAGCCAAAAGGAGACAAAATGGAAGACTTCACTGAAATTCCTATCAAGGGTAAAGTTTTCATGCTCTTTCCACCAAAAAGCAAGGGTCCAGGAAGTCTCCTAACCATGACTGTCAATCAAACAGATAAGCACCTTCTATCATCATGGCTCCTCAGAAAGTAGAAGAGACTCAGCAACTTTCTTGAGGTTCATGTGATAACACCATCATTATTTGCGAACCTAGTGGGGTCAGGTTGAAGTCAAAGGCTGGGATGGTAGGCCAGCAGCCTGACTGAAACCAATCTGATGCTCTTTCATTTAACAAAATATTGAGCACCTCCTCTCTGCCAGACTCATCATTAAATGTTTGGAATACATCACTGAACAAAACCAAGATATCTACTTTCAATGACGCTCACATTCTATGTTAAGAAAAACAACTACAGGGGGCATAATCAACCACAAAGTGAGAAGGGTTCCATGATAAGAAGTAGAATGTATTAGGTCCTTATTATGCTCTGAGTACTCTTATTCTTAGAGCTTTATATGTATCAGTAATGAGGTAGATCCAATTACTATCCCTGATGCACTCTGCAGAGTGCTGAAACACAGAATTCAGCCCTGTAGCAACATCAGGCTTGGCCTACAATTCTGTCAGGATAATCAGCAGTTGAGGACCAGAGAGATGAGAGCCTTCAGTTTTAAAAAGTACCCCAATTTTGCCTTTGGCTCATTTAACATGTAGATTTTCCTCTGATTGCATTGTAACAATGAAAAATAGCTCAGTTATGGCAACCAGAAAGGCAAATCAAGAAATTCTTAGGGCATTTGAAGTGTCCTGTGCCATTAAGAAAGAAGAATACTGTGTGTGCAGAAAAAAACAATGGTACAAATGTCTGTCAAAATGCAACAAAAAAGAATCTCAACCCAATTCAGAAGGCTGCTGTGGGGCTCTTGAGTCTTCGCCAAGAGTTCCTACCTATGATTTTGTAACCGCCATGAGTGTCTGGCACCACAGCCAGCAGGAACGCTATAGAAGAACAGCGGCTTGACAAATTTGGTTGAACTGATCTGAAACTTCAAATGAAGAATGATTCTGTGGGTGTCAGACATTCCTAGAGAACACCAGAGAGAGTGAAATAACTCCTACTCTCTCATTCTTGATTCTCGGTAGCTCAGACAATTTTGGGAAAAACTCAAGTTAATTTATGAGTTTCAGACTTTCTGCATAAAGAGGCAACATCATCGAGCAGGTGAAGGAGAAATTGTGTCCTGCACATGGAGTCTACTCTAGACCAGGCTTCTTAAAGCCTTAATCGGCTGGATCTCAACTTTTTCCACATTCCAGATATGATAAACTAATTTGGATTACTGGAATCTGTCCCAAAACTCCAAATAAACTGAAGACTTCCCTCCTTCGAAATAGGCCTGAACCAAAACAGATTGTCAAATGCTGTGGTATTTGGAAACAAGACACTGATCTTTGTATCCAATGGAATAGGCAGCCTTAAATCTGTGACTGTACCGTCTGTGTTTGCCACAGAATTGAGGACAGTAGTTGGTCCACTGAAAGTCTGCCTTCAATGGCAGCCACTCCATTTCCTGGATCTTATTTAAGTTTCAGTTCAGAGTCAACTAATTGTTTCTCTATTTTTTTCAGCCAAACTTTACATGTTTTGAACATAATCTAGGAATAATCCAAGGATAGGTTTGGTAGTTTGTTTCTACGGAAATAAAACCTATTCATTCCTTAAGACTAGTTTAGCTTATAAATGGTTTTCAAACACTATTAGCTATCCATAAATATTAATTTATCTAATTGATTAATTAATAAGATAATACTGACTCAACTCCCATCAGCATTACTACTGCCCGTGCCTATTTCTTCTGCTACAAGAGAAAATGCAAGTCTTACCTAGCAGTAAACATAATCTAAACAATCACCCCGAGACCACAGATTCCAAAAAAGAAAATAAATGGTGCTAAAATGTGGAATAGGGTATATTATATTTTTTTGTGAGACTCATTGTATGATTTGGTTTGGGATACCACTTAATTCATGGTTAAAACTAGTACTGAACTCTCCCAACATATTTTCCATTTTAAAATAAAAAATTTTGACCTGAATTCTATTAGATGGCTGCCTTGAAGTACTTGAATTATTAAAAATAGCCTTAGCATAGCCTTCCATGAAGTATGCATGCCTTTACAAGTTTGAATACATTTATTTATAAGTTAACATTTTAAAAGTTTGTGTGTATGTAATGCATCTGTATGTAATGCATATTTATGAGTGTACTTCCCCATTGAGTTGGGAGACAGGAATGGAAAACTCTAAGAAACATTCTCAGTAACAGTGGACATATCCAAATCTCAATTAAAAAAAAAAAAGGAATGAAACCAATATCCTAACTCTTGCATTTTTTAGCCACTTTTTTGAGGTATGACTGACTTACAGAGAGCTGCACATTTAATTTGCACACCTTCATGATTTTAGAGATAAGTTTACACCCATGAACCAACCTCACAATCGAGGCCATAAACCTATCCATCACACCCAAAAGGTTTCTCTCACTTTTTATTTACTAGTTTTGTGTGATAAGAACACTTAAGATAAGAACTACCCTCTTAGCTAATTTTTAAGTATGCAATACAGTATTGTTAACTGTAGGCTCTATCTTGTACAGTAGACTTCTAATTCTTATCTGTGTTTCAAGGGTCTTTTGGTTTCAGATCATTGCTTTCAATTAGAGGAAACTGCCAATATGAAGTATCAGAGTTTACAGTCTATTCAGATACACGTCACTATTACAGAGGATGGAATGGAGGGATCCTATGATGCTTTGCAAGACTTAACATAGGCAATTTCTCAGGTCTTGTGCCTAATTATTTAGGCTTCTTGGAAATATGTCTTCAACGGATTAAAGGAAGGAGTCCCTGGTCTACTCTCTTTACAAAAAGAAAAAAAAAAACTCTCATAGTTATAAGACTGGAAAAGTATCAGATAAGGAGTAAGTTGAAAAAAGAGGACTTTTCAAGTGTGTATATTCTAAATGAAAACTGACTATGATAAATCTGATCAGAAGGATGAAATGTTCCCTTGCACATTCAGGATGGCTGATGGCATCAGGTGTCAACCTCCAATTTTCTGTCTGATCATCTGTGACCTTTTGACTTTGAAAATAGATTTTCCTTAAAGGCTGCTGCATACTCCTTAGAAACACAATCTTTCGAAATTTTTTCCTGCTATTTTGTTTTAATAAATGAGGGGAGAAGACCAGCACAGTAAAACAAGACCAAAGCAGGTATAATTTTGGAACTACAGAAAAGGGCAAAGATGCAAAATTCCCATAGAAACACTCAATGAGGGATACTATGCATTTCCAGTATCTACAATTTCTGTTTCTACTGTGAAAATAAGTAAGTCTGGTCAGTGTGACAGTGAGATTTTTTTACTTTCATGTGTCTTGAAGTCCTTCTCTACTTTTAATCTTAAAATCACGGGAATACATCTAGTTTCTTTCATTATAATTCACTTTGAGATGAATACCACATTTGGGAACCTGAGCTGAAGAGCTTATCATGTTCATGGTAGAAGACTGGATTCTTCTCTTCCTCTTGCCCATTCTCAAAGATATAGGCATGTTAAAGAGTTTATCTTAAAAGAAAAAAATTCTGCACCAACAGATTTTTATTTTCAAATTAACATAAAAATAATATTAGATAAGCATACTGCCCAGTATAAGCAGAATCATTTTTTGTATAGTCCCTTCATTGTTGTTTTAAGTGCATGGTTTTCATGTTGTTATAATTACCATACACATAAAATATACCATCTTTTTCCCAGATGACACTACGTGATATCTGCAAAGACTTTTTTTACATGTATGATTTTTACTGGAAATATAATATTCTACTAATTTACTGAAGCATTTTCTCACTTGGGACATGTATATTACCTTAAGATGTTTAACTCTGAACTTCTTTATTATCATTTTATTTTATATTTATTGTTTTTATTATGTTAATTTCTGGGTACTTTCCAGGTCTAGCAATGGGATTCTAGGACTACCGGATCCTGGGAAAAGTGTGTGAACTTCTTCTGGATCTATTGCTCTACTACCTCTAATTAGGGTCATCTTCTTCTGTTTCATCTTCAGATAATTTAGAGATAGTATACAACTCACACTAGCTTTGCCCAATATCTTGGGAACACTTCAAATAAAGGACATGCCAAAAAGGGAGGAAAAGAAATATAACAGAAAGGCTAGATGGCCCATGCCCCGTTTGGATGTGTGAGGGGGTGTACACACTGGAGATGGCCTCAGCCTGGAAAACTAGTTGCCTTCCCCATGTGACAATGTGAAGTGGGTGCTGTTTTAATGGTCCCGGCCTCAGTGAAACTCCCTGAGTGTATTGACTCCATGAGGGTTTTCATGGGGGAAGGGGGTGCTATTACTGCTTCCTTTGGCACACAGGACCTTGAACCCCAGATTCAGGCTGAAGACCCTCTCCTACATAAATTGGTCTCTCCCGGTTTCTGCCTGCTATCATCCCAGGTGCTTGTACAACCATTCTCTGTGGTTGCTGCCTTCCGCAAATAGTTAGGGCAAGCGGTCAACACAGGCAGACAGTGGGAGGAAGGTTTCAATTCAATGGCAGGTGCATTTTTTGTCTTCTCTCTAGCTTTTTCCAACATTTACCAGAAAGACATTTCCTGATCCCACCGGGCTTCCTTTTTCCCATGAATCATCAAAAGCCCTTTCTGCCCACTCAGTTTCCTAACCCACACTTTCAAAATAATGCATTTTTATACTTGCAGTAGTGTTATAACAGACACCAAAATGCTACAACAGTTTCCAAAAGAGATGTCCCAATGTGTATTGTCACCTGGAATGAGTGAAATTTTGTTTCACAACACCTTCAGTAACATTGACTTCACTGAATTTTTCCTTCTTTTTTTTTTTTTGAAGATTTTATTTATTTATTTGACAGAGATCACAAGTAGGCAGAGAGGCAGGCAGAGAGAGAGGGGAAGCAGGCTCCCAGCCAAGCAGAGAATCTGATGCAGGGCTTGATCCCAGGACCCGGATACCATAACCTGATCTGAAGGCAGAGGCTTGACCCACTGAGCCACCCAGGCATCCCATGAATTTTTCCTTCTTTTAGTTTAGCATCAACAAATATTCTTAATGATCCAAGATGACCTCAAAACTTCTGAAAAAAATACACAGCAACAATAATAAAACCTATGATTTATGGAGTGTCAATTACACACCTGGCACTTCATATGCTCTGTTTCATTTATCCTTAAACAACCCCAGAGAACAGATATTTTTTTTTCTTCCCATTCATCCTTTAAGGAAAGTAAAGATTCCAGGAGTAATCTGGCCACAGTTGTCTCAATGGAATTGTGGCCATGAATGAAACTTCTCTGAATCCTAGCTATATACCTTATATAGCTATAAGGCTATAAGCAATGTATTTGTCACTCATCATTTCTTTTCACAACTGCCATTATTTGCTTATTATCACACTGTTCAAGTGAGATTCCAGTGGTATTAATCATGAATTAAATTCTAGTTAATTAAACTGAACATCAACATTTTTTTTCCAAACCACAAATCTGAACCTTGTTCTTTCAAAAGCAGCCAGCAAATTAAGTTACCCTTGACATTATTCCAAGTTCATGATGTATTCTTTTTTCTTAGCCTCAAGTAAGAAGTAACTAAACTATTTGCTTAGTTAATTTTAGTTTTTTGTAAAATCCATAAATTACAAGTTTTAAATCAATTTTAAACCAAATTTTTTAGGACTCACAAAATATCTGGGCAGAATGTGACTTCTTGAGGTCAAAAGGGAGAGAGAAGAATTGTATGCTATTTAAACTCTTTGTGAAATATGATCTGCCTTTTTTCTGGGTATCAGATCACTTGCAAACAGTATTTTAATCATATCAGTTTAAATAAATTAGCTACTTGTGTGCCACATGGTAAAAATATCTCCATATCAACACATTCCTAGGCACACCTAGTTACACGGCATTCGCTTGCTTAACTTCAAAGAGCAGGAGACCATGATGGCTGCAGTTTTAATTAGACAGTGTTGGGAGAGGCAAAGATTAAAATTCCTCATGAAGGTAATAATGGGAATACTCTGATAACTGATTATCACTGACATACACTGTTTTCTCTAACACATACCCGCCCACACAAATGCACACACACAGAATGTTTTAACTTTACTCAATAAAAACATACACAGTCCTGTAAAAATGTTTGGAAATAATTTTAGTTGACTAGATTCATAATAGTGATATTAACATAGATGGTCTCTTCTCATATCCCAATAGCTGTGAAATGTTACAAACTATACACAAATATTACAAGTATTTGAAATTTTATTGTATTTTTAAAATCTCAGTTAACCTTCAAGGCTTTGCTCATAGATCATCAGCTTCTTGAATGTGTTTCTTTCTAATCCTTCACTGTCCCCTGCTTCACATTCCAACAGAAAAAAATCTCTCCTCTTTCTGAACTCCCAGAACTTGTTAATTTAACTCTTTTTGTAATAATTTATCACCATCCACCTAGCATTAGCGTTACATATACACACTTCTCACCTGCTGTGCTAGACTGCAACTGTCTTGAGGCTTGTATGCATGCCCACTGGGAGTCTACATAATTATAATAAGGTAGCTTAGGTTACTAATTTGAAAATTCAAAAATTATAGTTTTTACTGCATAGCAGAAGCTGGGGCTAAATATATCCAGATGCTTTCAAACTTGTATTTCCACTTGACTTCTTCTCCCTATATATATATATTTAAAACTGATGTAATTCAATCAACTCTTTTCTCCTTGCTGGTTCAAAACTTTGCATTGAAGGGAATAATGAGGAGCAGAGAAATGAACACTAGTTCTACTCCTTTTTTACATTTGATTTGCTATAACAACGCTAAAATTAGATTTTACAAAGGAGAGAGAAAGAGATGGAGAAAGAGACTGATTCACGCTGTCCCAAGTTATTTCCCCGAGGAATCTAGGCTTCTTTCCATTAGGTGATCAAATGCAAGAAGAGGGGGACAAGGGATTCTTTATGCCAGAGATTTAATTGAAATAGCAAGGCATGACCTAGAGCAAAATAGCAATTAGAAGTAGAGTTCCTACCCATTGCCCAGCAGCCCGCAATTGCTGAGCGTCTATCTCCTTCATGGAAGCCTGACTTTTGATGCCATTGTCTAGAAGCTATTGTTCCTGTTCACAGGAGACAACTCCCTTGATATTGCCTTTGTTCTGTTTAATTGCTTAAAATTCAATAACTTGTTATGATCTATAAAAATGCAGTGAAACATTTGAAATCTTTCTTTAAAATGCCTTTCAGGAAAACATAAAGAACTACTGCTTTCATTTTCAGGACAAAAACATTACAGTCTTTCACAATAAAAACATTATCAACAAAAAGAATTTTCTTAACAACTCAAACTTGTGTAGTATGGACTCAATATACTCTTGGCATCTGCTATACACCAGGGTTGATTCTGTGAGTAGAACATTCACTATATAAGGACTATTTCTGCTTCCAAGGTCCAGATACACACGTTCACGCTGTTCTCGTTCCCTGTAGCTTTTTCAATGTCAAATTGTGTAGAAAGAATTCAAAGAAAGTAAAGCTGAAATGTATTTAAGACTTCCAGCAATTTACTAGACTCTTTTTTACTCTTCCTTCTAACTAGATTAGATTGTGAACATATAATAAATCATTAGTCTGTAAACATTCAGCAATAAAATAATTTTGTTTCAATACTTTCCTGTTCAGGGGGAAAAAGGCAGAATTCACTTAAGATCATCTGGTTTAAACCAAATCATTCTTAATTCATCATAAGGACACACCTACATATCTTTTATTATCAGGCATTTTCTCCTCTTAAGTAAATTGGCATTTAATCAGTTATTACTTCAATTAGGTATACTTATTCTTTAATTAAAATAGGTGGTAAAGCATGGATATGTTGACTAGCTAGATTTGAGAGGAAGGGAAGAGAAAAAGAAGGGAAGAAAGGGAAAAAAGAAGGAAACAAATGTAAAAGAAGGAAAAACTAAAAACATTTATTAAATTCTGAACATTACACAAGAAATGAGCTCCTAGTCTCTTTTTTTTTTTATATTGATCAGAGTACTTTGAAAGAGGATTATGATTCCTACCATTCTGCAAACAGGATGAGGAACACAGAGATTAAGTCGCTTGCCTAGAGCTCCAGAACCAGTGATTCCAAGAACTGGGTTTGGAACCAAATCTATGTGTTGCAAAAGTATATATTCTTTCTTCTGCACTGTGCTGGCTTGAACATTATCCAATGAGATAGCAACAGTAAAAAATTCTTAGTCTAATTATACTGTTTAAATTGTTAAATAAAACTTTTTGCCAAGTAAAAGATTTCTACTTCTAATTACTAATAACTCTAGTTCTAATTATTAATAACTAATAATTATCAACAACTAGTAATTGAGTGAGATTCTCCAAGTGTCTGTTTTTATGAATGGCAAAATTAAATATTGCTTTGACTTCTACACAATACATGCCTCAAAACATTCCTGTGGCTCAGAAAGTTCAATCAATACTGAATGGGTGCCAAATGGAAAGTTTAAATCACATATTGTCACATAAAAAAAATAGAAATCTGAAAAGATGACATCTTTCCTTTGTTTTTGAAAAATATCCTAAGTATGCTGAAAATAATTTCAAATTCTACTCTCCGTTATATGAGATAGGAACAGAGCAGCATATTAGAAAGTATTATTATTATTACATATTAACATTATACATAATAACATTAACATTAACATAACATACATATTAACAAGTAAAAATTATTACATATTAACACTATATATAATAACATTAACATTAACATAACATACATATTAACAAGTAAAAAATTTGAGGTGCCCATCTTAAGTACCTTGGAGAAACACAAAGATTCACCACTCTAAATTATTAACAGAATGAAATAAATGCATGAATAAAGCAAAGTTTCTGAATCCTTGGATAGATCAATTTTAAAATTAGTTCAGGAAGGGTCTAGACATCTGCCTGACTGAATGGTTTAAAGAAAACTTGAAGCCATTCAACTACTAATTGTTTGGTCGTTGGTTTTTTGTTTTTGTTTTGTTTTTTAAGTGTGTCGACAAATTATCCATTTGGCTAAAAATTTTCAACTGCCAAAAAGGTACTCGATCTAAGGCCTTGTGTTAGATTTGTTATTTTGCTTTGTCTTTCCAGTATGTCCATGGCACGTCTAATAACAGAATCCTACCCTCCTTTGAAAAGCCCATTTCTTGTCATTCAGAGGATGGGCTGAACCTGCCTGTGGCTACATGGTGAGCCTACAATCACAGCCGACAAATCAGAATACTCCATCTTTAGTCCAACCATAATAATTGGATGAGTATATGACCTAATAAAAGCCAGTCAGAGTTTTTGATCAGATTTGATAACTTGTTGTGAGAGTCTTTCTTCCTTTTAATCAAAATTCAAAAGGATATATTCTTGGTGTTCCTTTTCCTACCATATTGAGAAGCTGCCTGCCTGAGAAATAAATCAATAGGAAAATAGGGCAAAAGGACACAGAAAGCCCCAAGAATGTCACTTGAAACCCCAAATCTATCTGTACCTGAAGCTGATCCATCCTTAGATGGATGACTATAGATTTCAAAAAATTCACCTTATTATGCTTAAGACACTCTGAGTCAGAGTTCTATCCCTTGCAGCCAACCGATTCCTAACTAACAAAAATGTGATGTTACTTTTTAAGTTACTGCAAGCTACTGTGTAGTATCTTTCCTTACTTTTAGGTAACTATCAGGTAATAGGAAGCAAGACCAAATGAATAGTCAGAATCATTATGGATATCTCAATTTTCTTTACAACAATACTTCCAAGAGCCTGAAAAGAAAACCAGTGTTCAATTTAATTCAATTGCACTGTTCAAGGTAACTGTGGTTACATAGACACTCATCTACATAGACTACATCTAAGTTCATGTAAAGTCTTTATGTATCATGAAATGTTAGATTAAAAAAAAGACCTTGGAGTGCCTCTTTCCCTATTCTCATTTTAGAGATAAGGAATCTGAAGTCTGACAATATTAAGTGAATTGCCCGATATCATACAGCTAGTTAGTGACAATATTGGAATGAAACCAAAATCTGTATCTATAATTTAATAGAAATTATACAATTATACCTATTGCAGTATTCATGTTATTCTAAGATGAAGTGACTGGAGAACTATCACCATTTTTAAATAGGAAATTAGCTTAGTAAAGCACACAAGTGATTCTACTTATTTATCCACTGGGGTATCTCCATTAATTCTTCCGAAATGAGGATGCACTAAATGAGCCAAAATTCCATTAAATACACACACACAAAGATAAATGACCTGAAATGGTCTCTTTGTAATGCTTTTGTGTTTTCTTTATAAATAACTACCAGATAGAAAGGAATAAAAATAATGATATTCTAATGAGAGCTAGTCAATTCTATTAGATATGAAAGCTAAACTATAATCTAACTGAAAAAATGTTGATATAAAAAATGGCTTTATTTTGGAGAAGGATGGCCCATCATTCTTCTTCTAAGTTGATAAGCCAGAGCTAATAATAACTGAGTTCCAGGAACCAGACAATACACTTAGAGAATTATTACAAATAGCCTTTTTGACCATGTTATTACATATCTATGGGTTGGATCAGTAGTTGTTGTTTTTTTTTCCTACACATCCTTAGTCCATATTATTTTTTTAAAGTGGAGGACTCCTACTACTTCTTCAACTAACAGAATTCTGCAAAATGTTTAGTATGCACTTGGGGATTTTTAAATCAATTCTCTAACCTTCAGTCAAGAAATCCTATTAAATCAAAAGTGAACTAAGTATTTTCCTTTGGAATTGTCACATAATTACACAAAGCAAATCTGGAGCCCTAGAAAGTGAACCAACAAAGAAATTAGGTGCACCTAAACTGGCCACAAGGAAAAGAAAGAAGTTCAATGGGATAAGGAACATTTTTAAAGCTAAATTAATATTTATTTAAAAGCTTCTTCTCCAGCATTTAATTTTTAAACTATTTTTATCTATTTTATTAGAAGATACTTAACATTATTAACACTTTGCCACAATCTATTTCTAGTAGGCAACCCAGCTCAAAATGCACTATAATTTTTGCTTTATATCTGTAAAAAGTAAATGCAATCTCATAATAAAATGTTGTAGTAGATTCTTAATACATCTCCAATGGCCAAACTTTGAAGAAAGAGCAAAACAGTAAACATTCCATCCATAGAATTAAACGTACAAAACGTCTAAAAAATCATGATTTTTTTCAACCACAATCACACCATTTTTCTGTATCATCAAGATATTTACAGCTATAATGATTGTTCATGATTTATAAAATGTCTACATTAGGCTCTTTCCAATAGTTCCTCTTTCTTAAGGTCTGGCTAGAATACTCCTTCCCAGACAGGTAGATATAAACGTTACCCCAGAAATCTACCTGTTTTTCCAATTTCCCTGCTTTGCCCCTTCCCTCTCCACTGTCACAGTAAAGAATCACCTCCTCTGTCTGGTTCCTATCTGGCCCTCTTTGCCCCTAATTACCAGGAAGTCTACAAAGACTATTCATGCCTTCAAAATATGCACACAGTCTCTTCTACACTTTTAACCCATTGACTCTCTCCTTACAGATTAAGAAAATCATTTAGTCCACTGACTGTTCTACTCACCAGGCAAGGAAAGTTGGCAAGTTACTATTTCAAAGTGCAGTGTGCAGAGTCTTCTTACTTGGTTATTACCAACTGTCTTCATGTACAAAACAACACGTATATACCCCTGCTACTTTTTACATGCTGCCTCCCAGGTCCCTGCACCTAGGAAAACTGTTCTGCCTCTTTCCCACTCAGAGTCTTGTTGTCGGAGCCTTCCTGGGTTCTGTAGGCATTGGTGTGCTTAGCATCAGCCAGACTCTGGGACGACTGCTTATTGTTACACAGGGCCCTAAATTGCAAGAAACAAAGAGAGTCCAAAGGGGTTAGATTTTTATTAAAAGTTTGAAAAAGACCATATGCTCTTCTCTCATTGGCAAAATGCTACTCTAAATCAGAGGACGACAATTAAGTGACTCCACTTAAATGTCAACATATTCATACTACCGTTTTGTGGTTGCCCCTCTCCTTTTTTTTTTTCCCCACACACTAGTTTTAAAGTGCAAATAAATACAAGACCCAGTCACTGTTTGGATTCAGTGTTTTCACTTGGAACCAGTGCCTTACAGATTATGACATGCAGCACACAGAAAATGGGATTAGAAAAGGTGCTGTGGCCATAGGGTTGTCCTCAGGCTGTAGAAGGCAGGGAAAACCCTTCATTATTCTTCCCCTCAGACTGAGGAAGCTCATGATAGCTATGTGTCACCTCTAATGTCATCGTCTCCCTCTCAGGCTTTGTCTCCCTGTCTTCCTCTTCCCTTCACTGTCTTTCCCCCCCATCACCCCTCCTCCCCTCTCGCCTTGGCTCTCAGGACCAAAGAAAGGCAGAAGAGCTGAAGAGTGGATCCACCATTCCCTAATGAATTAATAACCATGCCCAGCCCCAATGTAAGCCAGAAAGGACGTTTCAATTCCACATAGGGTGTTCAGAATCTTTAAAAGATGTACATTACAAGTTAAAGATTTTGGTTTTTATTATTGCTGTGAAATCTGTTCAAATATTTAGTTCTTGAAAAGGGGGGCTCAATAATTGTTATATAAATCACTGTTAATGTCAGCTAATTTTTTAAAAGATACTAAGAAAGGCTGCAAAGGAAATAGAAAAAAGAATCACTGTTTCTATCCAACGCTTCAAGTTAAAGTGGCGAGCTATCAATATGGCTGTGCCACAGCAGAATGTGTAAGAGTTCACTTTTTTCCCTATTACATAGAGGGGGAAAAATGGTGTTATGTGAAATTGTAACCAAATCTCTTAAATTACAAAATGGCTAGTTAGGTTATATCTAAACCATGTCACAGCTTTCTTGTGATCAAGCTAAATAACATATTTCCTTTACAATCGTGTTCATTGCACTTCTTGCTATTGAGAGCCCAGATACACTAGGAAAGACAGGAAAATAATATATAAAAGAAAACGGCACTTAAAGTCATTTTATAAATTTATACAATTCCCCAAAAGAAATCGATTAGAGGTACTCAGTCTAGCTTTTCTAGTCACTGCTTTTCCTGCAGAAATAGACCCCTCCACCTGGATGAAAAGGTAACTCACATAAAGTCTTTATTTCCAGTAAACAAAGGATGCTCAGCAACACAGCGGAGGACTCACTGAAACAGGGGCTCTTCGGGCAATGGGGCTTGACAAAAGTGTTCAGCAAATAAGAGTCATCAAACATCACTTTCACTTTCTTTCTGAAGCTCTTGTTTTGGGTTGCTTATTGGATTTGGGTGACAGAAAATAAATGTAAAGTAAGGAATAAATTTTGATAAGGGCAAGCTCAGGAAATGAAGAGCTCAGGCAGGTACTTACACACACACACACACACACACACACACACACACGGCACAATTGTGCCACTCTGGACACTTCTGCTCATTGTTGACTATATGAGCAGGCAAAAGAAATGTATTCAAATGGTCAATACACAATTGAAGTTATTTTATTATTCATCTAAGTAAATGCAGAATCATTTAAAAAAATAAACATCGGGCGCCTGGGTGGCTCAGTGGGTTAAGCCGCTGCCTTCGGCTCAGGTCATGATCTCAGGGTCCTGGGATCGAGTCCCACATCAGGCTCTCTGCTCAGCATGGAGCCTGCTTCCCTCTCTCTCTCTCTCTGCCTGCCTCTCTGTCTACCTGTGATCTCTGTCTGTCAAATAAATAAATAAAATCTTTAAAAAAAATAAAAATAAAAATAAAAAAATAAACATCAACCTGCAAAACTAGACCTGTTGATTATTATGCTAGGATAAATATTTTCCACAATTTAGTTTAAAGCCTCATCAATTTTATTCCTTAGTTTTAAGAAAGTGACAATGCACTGAAGTGTATATATACTGCTAACCAATTAGCTGATATAATAAAGGAAAATAGAGACAAACATTTCTTTCTAAGATCTCCAGTAACCTGATTTATAAAGCCCAAGCAAGTGGGGTGGAAAGATTCTAGGTGATCCCAAAATGTAAACCAACATTCATTTCATCAGGCAAAATTTGGATGGAAAAGTCTTTATCGAAAGGAAATGGACACATGCCCCAAAACCCAGCAATCCTTTCTCTTCTTCTATCTTCTTAGGTCCACAAAAATATGTACAGGAATGTTTAAGGTTGTAAATAGAGGGGGAAGCAACAGTATCCATTTCTAGGGAATGGTAAAAAACTGAATACACACACAATGGAGTACAAAGTCAGAGGCAAATTTCATGAGCCAGACTTACACTCAGCAACATAAAAATGGTTCAGAAACATAATTAAATATAATTTTTAATTTTTTAAAAGTTAGAAACTGGGACATCTGGGTGGCTCAGTTGTTAAGCATCTGCCTTTGGCTCAGGTCATGAACCCCAGGTCCTAGGATCAGGTCCTGCTTTGGCAGGGGGGGGGGTCCTTGCTCAGCAGGGAGCCAGCTTCTCTCTCTACCTGCCACTCTCCCTACTTGTGCTTGGGCGCACTTGCTCGCTCTCTCTCTCTCTCTCTCTCTGACAAATAAATAAATAAAATATTTTTAAAAATATAAAGAAACTGAATGAGATTTGTAGCATAACACCATTTACATAAATGTTAAAACCTATTCAAAACAATACTATATTTTTAAGGGTGTACTTAAATTTGTCTACATATATAGTTTATATATTATATATAATTTTAGGTGTATTTCTATACACACAGACATACATGAGACATGAATTGCAAGAATATACATTAAGTACACTAAAGCAGAGTGTCTATGAGGCAAGAGAATGGGAGAAGAAATTAGGTATCACGTGGGAAAACAAACTGAAACAAAAGAGAGGCTTCCTGGGGCAGCCAACCTCAGACACAGGGAGCCATGAATGAGGACTATGACTGACTCAATTCTGTGTACTTGAAAAAAAAAAACTGAAAAAGCATAAAGGACTTTGAAGCCATAGTTACTGATATTAGGATAAACCAATATATCTAAATAAACAGCCATATCTAAAGATAAAATTCATCAGGGACTTTTTTTAAGATTGTATTTGTTTGGGGAGAGAGAAAGAGAGACAGCATGCAAAGGGGGGGGGTGGGGGAAGGGAGAAGAGGAGAGAGAGGGACAGAGAATTCCAAGCAGACTCTGTACTGAGTACAGAGCCCAAACTGGGGTTCAATCTCAGAACCCTGAGAGCATGACCCAAGCTGAAATTAAAAGTTGGCTGCTAACTGACTGAGCCACCCAGGCACCCCCATCTGTAGCATTTAAAAAGACATAACAAAAAATTATAGATTGGTGATTTCCTTAAGCTATAATATTTATAGTTGAGTACAATTTGGAAATATTAAAAATGTTACACTGAAATTTTTCGTTTGTAAAATCTATTTATGGGTCTGAGTATATTAAAACACATGGGAAGAGAAAAAAAAAAGAAAATCACAGCAAGGAAAAACCATCTCAACAGTTCACAGTAACAACAGTGCTCACATGGCACATTTATATCTAACAATTGATCCAACTGGGGTCATCCCTGAAATAGCCCCTAGCCCACCCCACCCCCCAACAGGCAATTACATCAGGGAGCAGTTTCATTGCTTTGCCACATGTCCTGGGTATGGAATGAGCAGCTGAGAAGAAAAGCAATTATTTACATATAAATTCTGCCTCAATGACCCAGCTGTTTAAGGTAAAATAGTGGAGTCTGATCTGAATGAAGACTCTGCCATGTCCCCAGGTCACTTTATACACATCAGACACAGCTACACTGCACATTGTCTGATAAGAGTTTACAAAACTCTGTGAAAGGTAAACTACCTTGTTAAAAACAACTAATCAAAGCCATTCTGAGTGATTCATAATAGTTACCCAACCAGATGCTAATGTGGAAACTAGAGAGCCTCTTTGACTTTTATCAATCTAGTGTCTTTGAAAATTTTTCACTATTATTTCTATTTCCAATGAAAATATGTACATATTGATTATATAATTAGAGTTACAAAACCTGACACATTGTATGACTTATATAACAGCAGCAATATTTAAAATGTATTGACCGTGGTATTTACTGCCTAGGAAATTAAATAATACATAAAAATGGCTAGTACAAAAAATAGCTAGAACTAAATTATTTTTTCAACAAACACAACTTGGGAACATTATCCTTTTAAAATCCATTATCTCTACTCATCATAACTTATCACACTGGTAACATGAGAATGCCTTGAGAAGTCGCTGAAACCACACAAATGTCAATAATTATAAATAAAAAATCTTACACATAGCAAATTATAGATATCAACCACTATGAGAACTAACCAACAAATAAATACCTGTAAAATTCTCACTCTGAACTAGTAATGGAAAGCTACACAATAAAAACGAATATACAGCACAACACACCAACTAAAACATCTCGACACATGAACCTCAAAATGAAAGCTAAGTTTAGATAACATTTCACTGACCCTACCTACACACACACACACACACACACACACACACACACACACAAGTAGCAATACTCCAGGGTATTTAATCCATCATCTCAAGCAAACAGTTTGCTTGACAAGAATTATAAATCAAATCACCATATTCATAAGTGGCAGCAAACCCATATTTTATGGTTTGGTACTATGTAGATGAAACCACATTTAGTCAAATTAAGAAATTTACTTCCTATTGTCTAGTATTTCCCTGCTAGGAGACTGTCTACGAATGGTGAGGAAGAAAAATCTAGAAGATGTATTACATGTTACTTATTTTTTTAACACTAAAAATTGTGCACAAACCAAGCGGGTTCTCAGATAGTTAAATGGTCACACCAGAGAGCTTATCTGAAATTCCTACAATAAACGGCCACCTTAAAAGTTTTAAAAAATACTGAGAAGTATTGAAAAAATTTTGTTGGATTTTTTTTTCCCTCTCCCCTTTGCAACAGAATGAGGGAATGAAGCATTTTTCTTGGACACTGAGTATAATTATAACTAATCATCTCCTTCTCCTTGGAGCAACATTCGTTGACGTTCCTTCATTTTAGGGTGGCTGGCTGACACAATTCAAATATAATTACTCTTCTTGCATGATAAACTCCAGCACCGTGAGCAAATACAGTATGTCTCATTGTCAAGTATGGCTAGACAGCAGCACTGTAATATAGACCTTTCAAGCCCTAGTGTAGCCCCCTGTCTTTGAAATCTGTGCGAGATGACAAAACTGACTTTCATTTCCCTTGGACTTTCTCAAGGTATCCTTATTAAGAAAAAAAAAAGCCTAAAACCCATAAATTTAATCTACTGCCTGCCAATCACAATGGTTTCTGCTGTCAGACACTCATGATACCTAACCACAAAATTTAAATGTTATTGTTTCATACAAGAGGAAAATGTTGCTCAAGACTACCCCAAACAGTCATGTGACAATTCAGTGTGTTTCCTTTGTTTGCCTCTTCCATCACGGAACAATAGCAAGAGCAGGAAACGTGTAGCCCATGGACCAAATATGGAAGGCGCTACACAATAATAATTGCAAAAGGAGATCATTTTTCCTAGTTGGCTGGTGAGAGACAACGGCATGATGAGAGAAAGTTTGTTTTCCTAACATATATTTCATGTCAGATTAATAGTGGTGTTGGCTTTTTTCATTCTCAAACGAATTCCAATTTTTTACGAAATCAAACTCATAATTGGATGATCACTGGAATACAATTTTCACCAACTTTCAAAAAGGAAATAGTAAAAAAAACAAACAAAGAACATTGCATTGTCAAGAATGTTGAGTTTCTGAAAGAAACAAAGGCTTGAGATTTAGAATGAAAATGTGCAACATGGCCTACCAGCTTCCAAGAGCTATGTTCTCATTAACATGGTAAACTATACGTCTTTCTCTCATATGTTTTGAGTAGTGACTTTAAGGAAAACATATTTCTGTGGATGGCCACAAAACACAAATTTGGTATTTTGTCCCTTTCTGAATTATAGTGAAAAGCCAAATGTAATTTTTAACCTACTATTTTCTGGAACAGTGTTTCAGATGGGCCTGCCAAATCTGAATATATTTTATCTGAGTATACACAAACTCTCTTTCTCTGATATGTAGTACTGTACATGGAACCATGTCACATCACTGTCTGTGTGTTTATCTTAGGCTACCATGGGGACACTTACAGGCAGTTGGCCCTTTATTCCTTGACCTCCAAAAAACATAAAGTAACCACTGACTTCTCATTAGTTGTGGATAGACTTAAGTCAGATTCTAATGATGGGCTCTTTTGTTTCTGAGAAACAACTTGGCTCCTTCTTCCATGATGGGAATCAGTGGAATCTAAATGAAGTTATAGCAAATTGAAAACAACTTTTGTTTGCTCTACACATATAAGAAAACCCTCAGCAATTTTCGCTTCCAAAATAGGCAGAATTTAACTACACAATTCAGTTGGAGAAAGGATCCGCTCTTGCCACTTAGAAATGTACAAATATATGTGGCTAACAGCAATTGAAGGAGATTTATATATGAAATAACATGGAACCTTTGATCCCTGTACTTGCAAGAGCTGACTGGCTTGTTATAAAAAAATACCAACTATAGTAAATGTATATACAGTCAAAATGGAGAAAGCACACATATGGGGACTTGAACTTAACGTGCTTACCAATAACCTGGAAAATTCAAATTTAACTCTGTTGCAGATCAGGACCTCTAACGTACACAAAGAGAGACCACTCATCTTCTTATAAAACAAGATCATTCTATTAGGGAAAGTCTGATGGTCTACAAGGGACGTTTTTGTTTTCAATAGGACACTATTACAGCAATCAACAATGCAGTCACATTAAAAATACCTTGATGCCTTTCTCCTTTTGTTACAGACAAAGTATGCACGGAAACCTTTTCAACAGCAGCCCCATTTTCAACTTAACCTTTCCCTTTCCCTACTAAACAGGGCTCTATCCCTCTGAAAGCCATCAAACCCACTGTTCTGATCTGGAGTATTCACCTGATCTGTACTTGCCCCTTGAACGCCCTTATACTTAGATTTCTTTGGGTATGCTGCCCCAATGGCGAAGTCATCTAAAAATCGAAACGAAATAAATATACAAACCTATCACAGGGATTACAAACCACACTTGCCTTAGTATTCTTTTTTCAAGTTTAGTGAAAAGAATAGTGAAGAGACATGAATTTATGATCCAGCTCCTTCCTCGTTTCTTCATCATCACAATGCCCTCAGTCATATTTCTGCTGCCCACGTAGCTTAGTCCTAAACCCTAATAAACCCGACTTCACCCAGCTGACCTACTACCCATAAAAAGTCTAAAACTCAGCAGTTTGAATTAAAGCGAACTGGTTATATAAGTGCAGCCCAAGCCCAAAAATAAAATAAAAACAAACCCAACAAGAACAGGTGACTGAGAGATTTGCATTTGGTTTGCCATGTTGCTTCTACTCAAAGGCTGAAAATTCTTCACCTTGCGTATTTAAATATGCATCGGCTCAGAAGAAGTTACACAATGTTTCCATCAGCAGAAGATGTGGCACTTAGAGAAAGCATCAGGAAAATAAAAACTACAGACAAAATAGGGTGTATTTGCATATTTCACTTGAAATTAGGCGATGTTGCAGCATATTGGAAACTCATATGCATTGGATGTCAGCTGAGTTACTTTTCTTTCCCCCCAAGGTGACATTGGTGCTTGTCTTACCAAATATGATGCAACTGACAAGTGTTTTCATGTAAGGAAGATATATGCCTCCCATCACCTTGTCAAGCTGAGTGAAGGCAAACTCTAGCACATCCTTTCACAAGTGATTAGGTGGTCGGAGTCATTAAAAGTCATAAAGTTAGACTGTAGCAGTGTGCCATGCATATATATGAACTCATCCAAAGCTGTCCTCCTTGAAGCAGGTGATAGCTCTCAACTTCGCCTCTGACCGAGTCATAAATTCTTGGCTGAGCTTTCTTTCTCTTAGCATACCTTTGAAATTATACTGAACAGTTAGTGCTGCTTTGGCCAGTCTCATTGTCTCCTGCTTTCCCAGCCAAGCCTCTAACAACTAGAGGTCCGAGCATCTGATTTTGGTTCCCGAACACAAAATAAACGACAAGATTGTCATTACTTTTTCTCCCATGGCACTTTTAACATTTTCAAAGTGCCTTATAAACTCTTGTCAATCAGCCTACTTTAAAATTGTCTAAAAAGGCAACAAGAAAGAGAGTGCAATTATTTAACTATTCTACAAAAGAAAGAAATTAAGGCACAGAGAGCCGAAGTGACATGGCCAAGAGTCTGCACCAGGATGGCTAACGAGCAGCTCAGAACAAAGTCTAACTTCTTATGTTATAAGCTTTTACAATCTGCCCACTTTCAGCCTCATCATTTCCCAGGGAAATGATATTGTGCTATAGAAATCCGTATGTTGCACCTAAGATGAGGAGAATTTAAGATTTTAGAAGTGTACCATTGAAGTGCATCATGAATTCCATTTTTTAAAAATCTATCCTAAAGAATCAGTTAAGTGTATGAGCAAAAATGTATGCACAAGATGTTCAGTACATCATTATTTATAATAATTAACACACGCAAACAATGCAAATATGCAAAATAGGAATTCTTGAGGTTCTATGATTAAGTAGTATAAATCCAAAACATATTTTTGAAGAACGTTTAATGTTAAGGGAAATAATCATGATATAATGTTTGTAAAAAAAAAAAAGCGAACTACAATTCTTAAGGATCTCAACCATGATAAATGTAAAAATGAACAGGAGAAAAGGGACTAGAAGAAAAACAATACTAACAGTATTTACCTCTATGCTTAAGGATTGCAGGCAATTTGAATTTTCTTTTTTAGAACCTGTCAAGATTTTCCAAATTTTCTACAATGAGTGTCACCTACTTGTATAATTAGGAGTAAAGAAAACATTTAAGCTCCTAAGTGGATGCAGAGGAAGGTACCCACATTTTAGAGGCTTCCTGCAAATCCTTTCAACACAGACTACTCAATATTAAGCAATCTAAATGTTTTCTAAAGCTCATCACAACAATATACTCACTCAGAATATTAGTCAATGCTTGCCCCTGAGTGCATGAGCTTTGTCTTATTATGGATCTGATGTCGCAGCCAATGTACTTTTCAGACATGGTACCTGAATGCAGCTTGACGGGCCACAGTGCTTCTCCTAAAGAACTGCATTTCCCTGTCAATGCCTAAATGTGTATTTATCCCGCATAGATTGACCAAATAGTGTGGTGAGGAAGGGGAAGGTGGAAGACTCACTTCAAACTCTTGAACTTCAATAAAACAATTTTGGGCTTTGAGCACTTCAGCAATCAAGAATGACTTCTCTTGGGCTAATCAAGAGACATAAATCAACTCATTTCAGCCTATGTAAACATCATTAAAAGAAAAGTCTTTAACCATGAGACATTTTAAAAGATAAAAAGCCAAGACTGAGATCCGTGTGCCCTGTGTAATTTCTTATATTTCATTTCCCATTGTTCTGGGCCAACAACAAAACATAAAAAGGCCCACGGTATTGACTATGTTAATATGATAAAAACAGAAAATTCTATATGCCTACCAAGTGGAACATACATTAATAAGAACTCGATTCTTTTCACCAAACATATGGATCTAATTTTCAAGTCCGATGTTATCATCATTACATGGAGCAATTAGTTGTTGAAGTACATGGCTCTATAGCTGAAATCTTTTAAATATTCAAGCGTATCAAACATGTGGCTGAGAAACTTTCAGAACAGACTAGGTTAGAGAAAAAGGAGGCTAGGGTTAAAAGTAGTTATAAGCCCTTTGCATCAGGTCAATAGCTCTTTTCCCCTCGGCTCTCCTAAGAAGAAGCCCTCTGGTAGTTACACTTACCCAGCAGAAAGCCATTTTGATATTCTGCCCACACATATTCTGCTCCTACATTCTCTTTTAGAAAAGACAAAGACCCAGAAGCCAGTCAGAAGCTTTGCTGCTGGTTCTCATAAAATCTCAACACTTGGGGCGCCTGGGTGGCTCAGTGGGTTAAGCCTCTGCCTTCAGCTCGGGTCATGGTCCCAGGGTCCTGGGATCCAGCCCCGCATCCGGTTCTCTGCTCGGCAGGGAGCCTGCTTCCCTTCCTCTCTTTCTCTGCCTGCCTCTCTGCCTACTTGTTGTCTCTGTCTGTCAAATGGATAAGTAAAATCTTTAAAAAAAAAAATCTCAACACTTAGCCTCTACAAAAACAATTTATTTTTAAAAAATTGTTATTAACAAAAAGATTTTTCCTTACTTCTTACTATAAAGGCTATATTCAAATCCAGAAAAAGGAAGATTTGGGGAATCTGCCTTCTCTTGTCCCTATTCTCACTTTGAATCACGGGACTAATAAATACTGAAATCAACAGAAGCTGAGCTTCAGGAATGAAAAAAATAATAATAATAATAAAATTCTTAGATAACCAAAATGATGAACAATCAATCCCTGCAATATTCAAGTGAATAATGTAGTTGAGAGTTCTGGTTAGGAACAGTTAGAACAAAGACTTTTCCTTATTTTAATTTTTATGCTATTTTCCTCATTTAAAATCCAATAAATACTCAAGGCAGAAAAAGTTGTAAAGTAAATAAATACATAATGAAACAAAGAAAATTTTCCCACATACTTCCAAGAAATAACTATTATCAGGAGTTGGTTATTCCTTTGAGTTTTATATATAAATAGGACTTGAAATGCATAAACATATTTCATCATATATATGTGTCACAATTTATTTAATCTTTCTCAATTGTTGGACACATAGAGGGTATCTAATGTTTCACTATTATTAACTCTGACATGAACAACCCTGAAATATAAATCTTTCTGCATATTTGTGATTTCTTTTCTCTTTAGAGTAAATTCAAAACAGTGAAATTACTGAGTTCAAAGACTGTGAGCTTTTGAATGCTTTTAAAATACATTGCTGAACAGCCTTCCATAAATTTTGCACCAATTTACACTTCCAAGAGATATGTTTGTGAAAATGTCTTTCAAAATTGTCCTGCTAGTCTCCTCTTTGTCTTAAAACAACAGGTTAGTTGCTGGAAAAGTTACCCAAAAAAAGGAAAGAAAAAAAAAAACAAAGAGCATTCTATCTGTCTAGAATTATATGCCTTCTCATGCACTTAAGAGTGCACATGTGTATAGTGAGGAAAATATTCACCTCCAATGACTGCACCACACAAGGCAGAAAAATACCACTGGCCACACACATCCACTTATTTCCACCTGAATGAAGCACAAAGAAATGAAATTTGGATTTATTGCATCACTAGCCTCCCAAGTTTTAAAGCCCTATTATCTGCACTATTCCAAATGACTTGAAAGATCTGACAAGGTAGAGGAATTAACAAGTTCTGTGTTTATAACATCATACACCTAAAATATACTTAGCCAACCTATTAAAAGCAGGATATAAAAGGGTGAAAGGATAAGCTCACTGGTCAGGGTGAGATCCAATACTCATGTCCCACAGAGCAAGGTCTCTGTGTGTCAAACAGCATCAAAGAACTAGTGGGTGCCAAAATGGTAAAAGTTAATGTCATAGGAGAGGAAATTTGGGGAGAATAACAAAGGAGGAAGCCATGAAATAAAAGGGAGGGCAGAGAGTCAAGGTCATCTCAGTGCATCTTCCCAACTTTGCCAAGACAAGAACAGGTGAGCTCTCCCTGGGTGAGGTTCCTAATACAAAACACCCCCCACACACACACACACATTATGCTCTTGTTCCCAGACTCTTCAGGAAGGTTTTAGGGTGGAACTGAGCTGTGGTTATGGAGGGGGACTGGCCACTGTTGCTGTGGTCCCTGCCAGTCTCCCCAGAAGGTTCAACATTAACCTATAGCATCCATTGCATTTATATTCTTTCTTTCACTACCTAGGTGGTCAGTGCTGCCCCTAGGCAATATCTTGGTCATTCTCTGTTACAAAGCTAAAAGAATGCATCACAGATGTGTAACTCACTGCAATGAACAAGGCCATGTCTGTACCTCTGAAGGTCAGGTACCTTTGGGAGGACTTCTAATACATGACTTTATTATCTAGAGCATAAATATGAATCATCCTTACGGAATCAAAGACATCCAAATGATGAGCAAAACACTAGGCTTGGTTTCAGGGTCCCTCATCATCAACAGAAATGCTCCAAACTGAGATGCCCTATTTATTGACCTACATAATGTTAAAACTACACAAGAATATTTCTAAAACTTCTGGAGGTTGATTAAAATCTTTTAGTTGGCTGTTTCTGAAAGACTACAAAGAATTACTACATATGTCTTAAATTTATAAAGATCATCATAGTCTAAAACAGAAAACAACAGAATGGCCTAATCTTGAAATTCAGGCAATGAGTAATGAGAAGCAAGTTCCCCCTGGCACCAGCATCTATCTGTCCAAATTGCTACCATTTTATCTCTTTCTCTCAGTCTGCTTGACCCAGTAACTCAAGGCTAATATTCTCTGTCTAGATGAAAGTCCATTCATTAGAGACACTAAGAGACACTAAGAGACACTAAGCCACCAGCAACACCATGCATGTGAGTAAGACACTACCCAAATTCAACCCAACAACCCAAATCTTATATGAGATTCAAGTTGGGCTTAAAACTGAAGCAAATGTTTGAGGCGATCTGTGGGTGGAGAACGGGCCCTCAGTTGCAGTCTTTCCAAAGAGGGCAATTTCCCAACACAAAATTCAACTATACTTTCAAGTGTATTCTTAAAATGAATCATTATTCAAATGTATCTATAGGGAACTGTCACTTGCGTGCAGCAAGAGATTTTTTTTTTTTTTTCAGTTTACAAATCCAATCACCCACTGGATGAATTATCTATAAGACAGGATGCTCACTGCGTCCCTTTTAAAGTGGCTCCTCCATCAGAATATTGCACAAAAGCAAATTTCCTTCTGGACTGACTTTGATTAAATACTAAGGGAGTAATCTTAGCAAAATAGAATTTGTTCTAAACAATAGTGACTCTTGATTGAAATGGAATCTTGAAACTTCAAAGAATAAATAATAACGCACACTACAGTGGTTTTCACTCCTTGGCTCCATCATTCAAATGTTTCTGCTGCCCTGAGAGTCCATTCCATTTTAAGAGTGTGTTATATTGACTCTGATATTTGTACTTAATCATTGTCATTCTGGAAAACCTGCTCATTCTTCTAGCCAAGGTTCCTTTAGAGAAATCCTGCTATTTCCATTCTAAAAGCTACTTTTCACCATCTTAAGGGGAAATATATTCATTTTCCTGTGACTTTCGTTCTAAAGATTCCAAATTTCCTAGTGAAAGATGTCCTCAGAGAAACCAAGTGCTTCGTATTTTTTAAAAACAACTTATACTTATTTTCACTCATAAAAATGGTATAAACTTACTATTTCATGAATTAAAACTAGGGGAAAAATTCCCTATTTATTAGGGTTCGTATTGCCAATGAAATCCTCTTCAACCAAATGTGTATTTAAGCTATCCTCACATACAGAAAATTGAGTTTTAGCAAATAAATAATACAGACTCTATTTTCATGAGCAAAAATTGATTTTCACTGAGTTCTTCAACAGTGCCTGAAAATAAAAGTGTGCTATTTAAAGAGAGCTTGTGAAATTTCAGGAATGTCATATATTGGTAAACAATTCAGAACTACATGTGTAAAGAGGCAATTAATTTGTTGAGCTAATGAAAAACAGGTACTCCTAGTTATTTTTGTCTCCAAGCCAATTCTGGGGTGATCTTTCCCGAATTCAGAAAAGCACTCACAGTTTTGTCCCAATGGTACAGTCATGAGTGAGGTTCCATTTCTTAATTCCTGCATCCTGCTTAGCTTCCAACATCTGGCCAACGGGCAGATACTCTGACAATAAACTTGCACTGTGCATGGGCTATGACAAAGGAAAGAGGGAGTGCCTAAGTGGAACAATGGTCCAACAGGGCACCAGCTTCCCTGCTCACCCTCCCTTGTCAGAGTAAGTCTGTCCACATTGGCCTGAAGCGACCTCAGAAGGAGCAGTAAGGGCAAGAAACTTCCTTTCAACGGATTTTTTTTTTTTTTTTAGATTTGCACTTTATGTAAAAATTCAGGTTTTATTTTTACTTATTCTTACATTGGCAGGAGCTGATGCCAAGAACTTATAGGCAAAATAATTTTTTTCTCTACCTCTTAACTGAACAATAACACATACCATGTAGCATTATCAGTAGGCAAGATTTGCTTTTTTACATTTCACACAAGAATGCAGTGTTATCCTTTCTTCTTTTTTTTAATTTTTTTATTTTTTCAGCATAACAGTATTCATTATTTTTGCACCACACCCAGTGCTCCATGCAATCCGTGCCCTCTACAATACCCACCACCTGGTGCCCCCAACCTCCCACCCCCCACCCCTTCAAAATTCTCAGATCGTTTTTCAGAGTCCATAGTCTCTCATGGTTCACCTCCTCTTCCAATTTCCCTCAACTCCCTTCTCCTCTCCATCTCCCCTTGTCCTCCATGCTATTTGTTATGCTCCACAAATAAGTGAAACCATATGATAATTGACTCTCTCTGCTTGACTTATTTCACTCAGCATAATCTCTTCCAGTCCCGTCCATGTTGCTACAAAACTTGGGTATTCATCCTTTCTTTTTTCTTTCTTTTTTTTTTTTTTTTTTACAGCTTTATAAACATATATTTTTATCCCCAGGGGTACAGGTCTGCGAATCGCCAGGTTTACACACTTCACAGCACTCACCATAGCACATACCCTCCCCAATATCCATAACCCCACCCCCTCTCCCAACCCCCTCCCCCCATCAACCCTCAGTTTGTTTTGTGAGATTAAGAGTCACTTATGGTTTGTCTCCCTCCCAATCCCATCTTGTTTCATTTACTCTTCTCCTACCCCCTCAACCCCCCATGTTGCATCTCCTCTCCCTCATATCAGGGAGATCATATGATAGTTGTCTTTCTCCGACTGACTTATTTCGCTAAGCATGATACCCTCTAGTTCCATCCACGTCGTCGCAAATGGCAAGATTTCATTTCTTTTGATGGCTGCATAGTATTCCATTGTGTATATATACCACTTCTTCTTTATCCATTCGTCTGTTGATGGACATCTAGGTTCTTTCCATAGTTTGGCTATTGTAGACATTGCTGCTATAAACATTCGGGTGCATGTGCCCCTTCGGATCACTACGTTTGTATCTTTAGGGCAAATAACCAGCAGTGCAATTGCAGGGTCATAGGGTAGTTCTATTTTCAACATCTTGAGGAATCTCCATGCTGATTTCCAGAGTGGTTGCACCAGCTTGCATTCCCACCAACAGTGTAGGAGGGTTCCCCTTTCTCCGCAACCTCGCCAGCATCTGTCATTTCCTGAATTGTTAATTTTAGCCATTCTGACTGGTGTGAGGTGATATCTCATGGTGGTTTTGATTTGTATTTCCCTGATGCCGAGTGATATGGAGCACTTTTTCATGTGTCTATTGGCCATCTGGATGTCTTCTTTGCAGAAATGTCTGTTCATGTCCTCTGCCCATTTCTTGATTGGATTATTTGTTCTTTGGGTGTTGAGTTTGCTAAGTTCTTTATAGATTTTGGACACTAGCCCTTTATCTGATATGTCATTTGCAAATATCTTCTCCCATTCTGTCAGTTGTCTTTTGGTTTTGTTCACTGGTTCCTTTGCTGTGCAAAAGCTTTTGATCTTGATAAAATCCCAAATGTTCATTTTTGCCCTTGCTTCCCTTGCCTTTGGTGATGTTCCTAGGAAGATGTTGCTGCGGCTGAGGTCGAAGAGGTTGCTGCCTGTGTTCTCCTCAAGGATTTGGATGGATTCCTTTCTCACATTGAGGTCCTTCATCCATTTTGAGTATATTTTCGTGTGTGGTGTAAGGAAATGATCCAATTTCATTTTTCTGCATGTGGCTGTCCAAATTCCCCAACACCATTTATTGAAGAGGCTGTCCTTTTTCCATTGGACATTCTTTCCTGCTTTGTCAAAGATTAGTGGACCATAGAGTTGAGGGTCTATTTCTGGGCTCTCTATTCTGTTCCATTGATCTATGTGTCTGTTTTTGTGCCAGTACCATGCTGTCTTGATGATGACAGCTTTGTAATAGAGCTTGAGGTCCGGAATTGTGATGCCACCAACTTTGGCTTTCTTTTTCAATATTCCTTTGGCTATTCGAGGTCTTTTCTGGTTCCATATAAATTTTAGGATTATTTGTTCCATTTCTTTGAAAAAAATGGATGGTACTTTGATAGGAATTGCATTAAATGTGTAGATTGCTTTAGGTAGCATAGACATTTTCACAATATTTATTCTTCCAATCCAGGAGCATGGAACATTTTTTCATTTCTTTGTGTCTTCCTCAATTTCTTTCATGAGTACTTTATAGTTTTCTGAGTATAGATTCTTAGCCTCTTTGGTTAGGTTTATTCCTAGGTATCTTATAGTTTTGGGTGCAATTGTAAATGGGACGGACTCCTTAGTTTCTCTTTCTTCTGTCTTCTTGTTGGTGTAGAGAAATGCAACTGATTTCTGTGCATTGATTTTATATCCTGACACTTTACTGAATTCCTGTAAAAGTTCTAGCAGTTTTGGAGTGGAGTCTTTTGGGCTTTCCACATAGCGTATCATATCATCTGCGAAGAGTGATAGTTTGACTTCTTCTTTGCCGATTTGGATGCCTTTAATTTCCTTTTGTTGTCTGATTGCTGAGGCTAGGACTTCTAGTACTATGTTGAATAGCAGTGGTGATAACGGACATCCCTGCGGTGTTCCTGACCTTAGCGGAAAAGCTTTCAGTTTTTCTCCATTGCGAATGATATTTGTGGTGGGTTTTTCATAGATGGCTTTGATAATATTGAGGTATGTGCCGTCTATCCCTACACTTTGAAGAGTTTTGATCAGGAAGGGATGCTGTACTTTGTCAAATGCTTTTTCAGCATCTATGGAGAATTTCATATGGTTCTTGTCCTTTCTTTTATTAATGTGTTGTATCACATTGATTGATTTGCAGATGTTGAACCAGCCTTGCAGCCCTGGAATAAATCCCACTTGGTTGTGGTGAATAATCCTTTTAATGTACTGTTGAATCCTATTGGCTGGTATTTTGGCGAGAATTTTTGCATCTGTGTTCATCAAGGATATTGGTCTGTAGTTCACTTTTTTGATGGGATCCTTATCTGGTTTTGGGATCAAGGGGATACTGGCCTCGTAAAATGAGTTTGGAAGTTTTCCTTCCATTTCTATTTTTCGGAACAGTTTCAGGAGAATAGGAATTAGTTCTTCTTTAAATGTTTGGTAGAATTCCCCCGGGAAGCCGTCTGGCCCTGGGCTTTTGTTTGTTTGGAGATTTTTGATGACTGTTTCAATCTCCTTACTGGTTATGGGTCTGTTGAGGCTTTCTATTTCTTCCTGGTTCAGTTGTGGTAGTTTATATGTCTCTAGGAATGCATCCATTTCTTCTAGATTGTCAAATTTGTTGGCGTAGAGATGCTCATAGTATGTTCTTATAATTGTCTGTATTTCTTTGGTGTTCGTTGTGATCTCTCCTCTTTCATTCATGATTTTATTTATTTGGGTCCTTTCTCTTTTTTTTTTTGATAAGTCTGGCCAGGGGTTTATCAATCTTATTAATTCTTTCAAAGAACCAGCTCCTAGTTTCGTTGATTTGTTCTATTGTTTTTTTGGTTTCTATTTCATTGATTTCTGCTCTGATCTTTATGATTTCTCTTCTCCTGCTGGGTTTAGGGTTTCTTTCTTGTTCTTTCTCCAGCTCTTTTAGGTGTAGGGTTAGGTTGTGTACCTGAGACCTTTCTTGTTTCTTGAGAAAGGCTTGTACCGCTCTATATTTTCCTCTCAGGACTGCCTTTGTTGTGTCCCACAGATTCTGAACCGTTGTGTTTTCATTATCATTTGTTTCCATAAATTTTTTCAATTCTTCTTTAATTTCCTGGTCGACCCATTCATTCTTGAGAAGGATGCTGTTTAGTCTCCATGTATTTGGGTTCTTTCCAAATTTCCTCTTGTGATTGAGTTCTAGCTTCAGAGCATTGTGGTCTGAAAATATGCAGGGAATGATCCCAATCTTTTGATACCGGTTGAGACTTGATTTAGGACCAAGAATGTGATCTATTCTGGAGAATGTTCCATGCGCACTAGAGAAGAATGTGTATTCTGTTGCTTTGGGATGAAATGTTCTGAATATATCTGTGATGTCCATCTGGTCCAGTGTGTCATTAAAGGCCTTTATTTCCTTGTTGATCTTTTGCTTGGATGATCTGTCCATTTCAGTGAGAGGAGTGTTAAAATCCCCTACTATTATTGTATTCTTGTCGATGTGTTTCTTTGATTTTGTTATTAATTGGTTTATATAGTTGGCTGCTCCCACGTTAGGGGCATAGATATTTAAAATTGTTAGATCTTCTTGTTGGATAGTTCCTTTGAGTATGATATAGTGTCCTTCCTCATCTCTTATTATAGTCTTTGGCTTAAAATCTAATTGATCTGATATAAGGATTGCCTCTCCTGCTTTCTTCTGATGTCCATCAGCATGGTAAATTCTTTTCCACCCCCTCACTTTAAATCTGGAGGTGTCTTCGGGTTTAAGATGAGTTTCTTGTAGGCAACATATAGATGGGTTTTGTTTTTTTATCCATTCTGATACCCTATGTCTTTTGATTGGGGCATTTAGCCCATTAACATTCAGGGTAAGTATTGAGAGACATGAATTTAGTGCCATTGTATTGCCTGTAAGGTGACTCTTTTTGTATATTGTCTCTGTTTCTTTCTGATCTACTACTTTTAGGGTCTCTCTTTGCTTAAAGGACCCCTTTCAATATTTCCTGTAGAGCTGGTTTGGTATTTGCAAATTCTTTCAGTTTTTGTTTGTCCTGGAAGCTTTTAATCTCTCCTTCTATTTTCAATGATAGCCTAGCTGGATATAGTATTCTTGGCTGCATGTTTTTCTCGTTTAGTACTCTGAATATATCATGCCAGCTCTTTCTGGCCTGCCAGGTGTCTGTTAAGTCTGATGCCAATCTAATATTTTTACCATTGTATGTTACAGACTTCTTTTCCCGGGCTGCTTTCAGGATCTTCTCTTTGTCACTAAGACTTGTAAATTTTACTATTAGGTGACGGGGTGTGGAGCTATTCTTACTGATTTTGAGGGGGGCTCTCTGAACCTCCTGGATTTTGATGCTTGTTCCCTTTGCCATATTGGGGAAATTCTCTCCAATAATTCTCTCCAATATACCTTCTGCTCCCCTCTCTGTTTCCTCTTCTTCTGGAATCCCAATTATTCTAATGTTGTTTCATCTTATGGTGTCACTTATCTCTCGAATTCTCCCCTCGTGGTCCAGTAGCTGTTTGTCCCTCTTTTGCTCAGCTTCTTTATTCTCTGTCATTTGGTCTTCTATATCGCTAATTCTTTCTTCTTCTCATTTATCCTAGCAGTGAGAGCCTCCATTTTTGATTGCACCTCATTAATAGCTATTTTTATTTCAACTTGGTTAGATTTTAGTTCTTTTATTTCTCCAGAAAGGGCTTTTATCTCTCCAGAGAGGGTTTCTCTAATATCTTCCATGCCTTTTTCGAGCCCAGCTAGAACCTTGAGAATCGTCATTCTGAACTCTAGATCTGACATATTACCAATGTCTGTATTGATTAGGTCCCTAGCCTTTGGTACTGCCTCTTGTTCTTTTTTTTGTGGTGAATTTTTCTGCCTTGTCATTTTGTCCAGATAAGCGTTTATGAAGGAGCAAGTAAAATACTAAAAGGGTGGCAACAACCCCAGGAAAATATGCTTTAGCCAAATCAGAAGAGATCCCATATTGTGAGGGGGGAGAAAGGGGATAAAAAGGGGTTCAGAAAGAAAAAAAAAAAAAGAAACTATTAAAAAAAAGAAAGCCGATAAAGAAAAAATATAAAAAGAGGAAAATATATATATATATATTAGATAAACTATTTAAAAAACGTAAAAAAAGAAAATGGTAAAAGTTAAAAAAATTTAGCAGAAGAAGAGAAAAAGAAAAAAAATTGAAAAAGAAAAAAAAATTAAATTAACTGCAAGGCAAAAAAGTCATGGGGAGAAAGCCATGAGTTCCGTGCTTTGCTTTCTTCTCCTCTGGAATTCTGCCGCTCTCCTTGGCATTGAAACTGCACTCCTTGGTAGGTGAACTTGGTCCTGGCTGGGTTTCCCGTTGATCTTCTGGGGGAGGGGCCTGTTGTCGTGATTCTCAAGCGTCTTTGCCCCAGGCAGAGTTGCACCGCCCTTACCCGGGGCCGCGCTGAGTAATCCGCTCGAGTTTGCTTTCAGGAGCTTTTGTTCCCTGAGCGCTTTCCGTAGAGTTCCGGAGGGCGGGAATGAAGATGTCGGCCTCCCGGTCTCTGGCCCGGAGGAGCCGAGAGCCTGGGGCCCCACTCCTCAGTGCGCCCTCAGAGAACAGCGCCCAATGACTCCCGTCACCCTGGCCTCCAACCGCGCTCCGAGCTGACCGAGCCTGCGACCGGTTCAAGGCAACCCCGAGCTGGGAGTCACTCCTCGGCTCTGTCTCTGTAGCCGGCTTCCCCGTTCTAATACCGGTAAGCTCTGCGACACTCAGACACCCCCGATCCTTCTGCGACTCTGCGGGACCTGAGGCTGCGCTGACCCCGTCTGGGCTTCACCCCAGTTAAGCCTCTGGAGCGATGTCCCTCAGCGGAACAGACTTTTAAATGTCCTGATTTTGCTCCGTTGCTCCGCCGCTCGCCGGGAGCCGTCCCCTCCCCCCACGGTCTATCTTCCCATCGCTTTGGATTCACTTTTCCGCCAGTCCTACCTTTCAGATAGTGGTTGATATTCTGTTTCTTGAATTGCTGTTCTTCTTCTCTTCAATCTCCCGTTGGATTTGTAGGTGTTTGCAATCTTTAGATAAGCTATTTAGCTGATCTCCTGCTACCTGAAGTAGTCTCAGCCTGCTACTTCTCCGCCATCTTGACTCCTCGCGTAATATAATTTTATTAAGTGCATGTGTTCTACTACATTTTCTTCCTTTTTGCTGACCCTTAAGTTGAGGACTCTCAATGTAACAAAAAATAAAAACTCAAAAATCTCTCTAATTTTTTTTCTCTCATAATGCATGCATGCATACAGAAAAATAATACAAAATACAGAATATCAACTGGCCAAAATTAAACAAAAAGGCCAAATTCATTTTCACTGACTAAAATCAATTCAGATTTAGACCTCAGGGTCTGACTTAGAACGTCAAAATTTCTCATGATTCGTAGTGAAAGTCAAATCATGGCAGGGCTCTGGCTCATTGCTGAAGTACTAGACCCAAGATCTGATATCTCCTTTCAATTAACAATTATGTAATTTCTAATTTTTATTCAATTTATAGCCCATAAAATCCTGGCCTGCTAATGGAAAAATAGGATTTAAAACAGGCATTTCATTATACTTTTGGTCAAGTTATGGTTCCTCTGAATACACTACCTCTGAATAAAACAATGTATCAAACTGCGTCAAATCCTACTACATCTAAATTTTGCCGTATTTTATTTTTAGGTATGAAGCACTTACTAAATTTTAATTCATTACTATTGCTCTGTTCATTTTTCTTAAAACAATGAGAAAAACAGGCAGCAAAATTTTAATATAATTTTTATTTCTGTTTATGTTTTTAGCCTCTATCAGCCTTTGAGAAAACAAATTTTCTTTTCCACGGGTTTTCTCTTTTAAAACTAAAAGGTTCTAATTTTATATCATATGCATATCTCTACTACCACTATGATTTCTTTCTTAATATACAAAAACCAGAACTCATGACCTAGTCCAGACATTCATTCACTTCATCTTTGAAAACTGAATAAAAATGTTCAATTTTGGGGGCACCTTGATGGTTCAGAGGGTTAGGCCTCTGACTTCGGCTCAGGTCATGGTCTCAGGGTTCTGGGATCTAGACCCACATCAGGCTCTCTGCTCAGTGGGGAGCCTGTTTCCTTCTCTCTCTGCCTGCCTCTCTGACTACTTATGATCTCTCTCTGTGTCAAGTAAATAAATAAAATATTTTTTTAATGTTCAATTTTTTTCTCAATAGCATCCTACATCTTATTGGTCATTATGGACATAGCACACATTTCCAATAACTGCATTTTTCTGACTGTTTAACTTAAATCAGCTGAAAAAAAATCTAATCTTAGGGAATGTAATATATTATACATAGGTCTTCAAAAGAACACCAACTGGAACATGTTATATAGTCTACATGATAGGATCTTTGGAAGGATGATGTCAGCAAAAATAGCAGAGTTGGGGCCCTATAAAATTCTCTTCCCCATAAAAGCAATGATAAAAAGAGCAAATATAGAATTAACTTTTTTAGAACTCTGGAAATTAACAAAGGTTTACAGCAATCTAGGAAACATTTATTCAAGAAAAAGCACTGAATTTTGGATTTAAAAAAAAAAGAGAGAGCATGCTTTGCAGCATTTTCTCATGTCCTGTTCTAATCCTCCACTCTATATCTCTGAGACAGCTTTAAAAACCAAAGCCTGCAATCATAGTGAAAACCAACAACCTGCATTTACACTATAAACCAATAGCCTGAGAGCCACCAGAGGGGGAAAATGAGAATGCATCTCCTTTAAAGCCTCATTTCCAGAGCACTATCATTATTTGCCCTGTCTTATTTGACCTATTATTTGACCCACTTATTTGACCCATAGTTCCATGGAAAACCCCACACTCTAGTTTGTGTTTTTTTTTTTGCCTGACTTTGGGCTCACTCAGTGCAAGAACTATTTCCCTAGGAGCATTTGTCAAAAACAATTAAGGACAATAAATTAACTTCATGGTGGCTATATCAGAGAGGGGATAACAGTTTGAATAAACAAAATGAAAGGCTAGGGAACAAGATGCCCACAGGGAGCTGGGCATTGAAAATCTCCCAACATATTTCTAGAAATCTGGAAGCCCACATGATGCATAGGACTATGTCGATGTCTAGGGCTGTACACATGCTCAGGAAAAATCTGAGAAGGCCCTAGGTTCTCACTGCAGGCTGACTCTGAAATTCTACAAAATTAAGAAGGTAAAGTTATTAACTGTGTAACTAAGTGTTGAAGTTTTGCTCCAACACACAAAGAGCACACTTTAGAAAGGCAGAAAAACATTGAATCTACGTGTTTAGGAAAATTTCTGTCCAAACATTAGCTGACTACTAAGATAACCAAACATAGACTTTAGTGAACACACATGAAAAAAAAAAAACCAGACTTCATAGAATTAGTTCAGAAAAAACACTAGGAAAACAAACAATAATCATGGGGAGGGAGGAGACTCTGATTTCTAGTACTGCCACATTATATTATTTAAGATGTCCAGTTTTGGGGGTGCCTGGCTGGCTCCACCAGTAGGGCATACAATTCTTGATCTCTAGGATGTGAATTCAAGCCCCACATTCATTATAAAGATTACTTTAAAAGAAAATCTCTTAAAACATGTCCAGTTTTCAAAAAAAATTATTAGATGTGAAAAGAAACAAGAAAACAGGGCCTATCCACAATAAAAGAAGCACTCAACAAAAAACCTGCCCTGAGGAAGATTAGACACTGGACTTACTAGACAAAGACTTTGAAGAAATTATTCAAATTTTGTTCAAAAAATAAAGAAAACTATGCCTAAAAAACAAAGTAAGAATGATAAGTCATCAAATAATAAAAAATAGATAGAAATTATTTTAAATAAACCACACAAAAATTCTGGAGTGAAGAATACAATAACTGGAATGAAATGTTTACTAATGGGACTCAGCAGCATATCTGACCAAGGAGGAAGAAAGAATCAACAAACTTGAAGACAATTGGTTAAGATTATTCAATATGAGGAACAGAAGAAAATGAATGAGGAAAAATGAACAGAACTTCAAAGATGTAGCTGACAATATCATGTGTATCAACATACATATACTAGGAAGCTAAGACGGACAGAAACAGCAGAAAGGGGAAAGATTATTTGAAAAAATAATGATGAAAAAATCTTCTAAATATGATGGAAAAAGCAAAGCTACATTTTCAAGAAGCTCAGTGAAATCCAAGCAAGATAAACTCAGAAAGTCATACCTACACATATTACAACCAAACTGTTGGGAGACAAAGATAAATAAAGAGAAAATCTTGAAAACAGGAAAAAAAAAAAAAAAAAAGGTGACTCATCACATACAAACAATTCCAGGAAGATTAAAAGGCAATTTCTCATCAGAAACCATAAAGACCAGAAGGCAGTGGGAATGACATTTAAAGTGCTTAAAGAAAGAATAGCAACCAAGAATTCTATACCCAGCAAAACTATGCTTCAAAACTAAAGGAGATATTATAGCATTTCCAGGTGAAGAAAAGTTAAAAGAATTCATTACTTGCAAACCTGTCCTATAAGAAATACTAATGAGAATTTTCCAGGCAGAAATGAAAAGCCATTAAAAAATACTCAAATCCACATGGAGAAAGAAAGAGCACTGGAAAAGGTAACTGCATAGATAAATATAAAAGACAGTATAATTTGGGGTTGTTTTTAGCTTTTTTCCTAATATATGATTTAAAAGATAACTTCATAAGGCAATAATTACAAATCTGTAAGGGGCACACAGTGTATAAAGATGTAATCTGGATAATGATAACAGTACAAATGAAGGGAAGCAATGAGAATTATATGGGAACAAAGTTGTGACATGTTATTGTAATTACATTGGCACTGATCCAAACTAGATAATTATAAGTGAATATGTTAATTGTAATTCTCAGGGCAATATGGAAGAAACTAACTCAAAAAACAGTAAAATAAATGACAAGAGAATTAAAATGTTACACTAGAAAACATCTATTTAACCAAGAGAAAGTAATGCAGAAATAAAGGAATAAAAAAAGGCGTAAGACATGTAGAAAACAAATAGCAAAATAGCAGATGTAAATCCTACCTTCTTAGTCCATACAAAGTGTAGGAGCCTGGTTAGCCAGAGGGAGCCGTTTGGTTGTAAACTTAGATTGACCCCACCCCTCCCAGAAGAACTTACTTGCAAACCCCCGATGTAGGGGCGGGCCAGGCCGGATGGAGACATCCAATCAGTGGGGCGCGCATATACTTACTGTGGTGAGTTGAAATTGCATTGGCCACCTGTGTGTGGGCCGGGCTCAACCACCTCTATAAAGGTTAGCCTGTGAGGCTGGGAGTGGAGGAAGTAGTAGGAGGAGTTAGAATAGTTGTTAGAGTAGTAGGAGGAGTTAGAATAGCAGTTGGAGTAGCCATTAGAATAGCCGTTTAGGGTAGTCACCAGAGTAATAGTTGTCTGGAGCAGCGCCACCGTGAGCAGCCTCACTGACCCAAGGCGCGTTCCCACCGTGAGCAGCCTCGCCAGGGCGGTGTCATTCCGGGGAGCAGCCTCATCGTGGAGCAGCCTCGTCCAGAGTGGCCTCATCCAGAGTGGCCTCATCTGGGTAGCGGCCTCACCAGCGAGCGGCCTTGTCCAGAGCGGCGGCATCTGGGGAGTGGCCTTATCGGAGTGGCGTCATGGGGAGCAAAGTGTGTCGTCGGGGTTGTCATCTTCGTCGTCGTCACCTCTTCGTCATTGGGAGTGGCATCCTTGTCATCATCGCCTCTTCGTAAGAGAGGGCCCCCACCGGTCGGTTTGATTTTCAATGCTTGGTGCAAAATAAAGCTTTGTTTGATTTTCGCTTTGTGTCAGTCTCGTTCCTTTGATCTCGGACCCTAACATAAAGAAATGTTATTTCTCCATAAAAAAAAAGAATGAAAAGTACTGATTCAGATACATGGTTGAATCTTGAAAACATTACGCTAAGTGAAAGATGCTCAAGAGGTCACCTATTTTTTTATTTTATTTATGTGAAATATCTAGGAGAGTCAAATCCACTGAAACAAAGTAGGGGTGGTGCTAAGGTGTGAATGTTTGCATCTTCCCAAAACTTATATCTAAATCCAAAACCCCAAGGTGATAGTATTAAGAAGTGGAAAGTGGGGCCATTAGGAGATAACTAGGTCATAAGGGCAAAGCCTTCATGAATGGGATTGTGCTCTCATAAAAGTGACCCCACAAAACTGTCTGCCATGTAAGGATACAACAAGAAGTTGGAGATGTCTGAGAACTAAGGAGGGTCCTCACCCAACCTTACTGGCACCCTGACCTAGGAATTCCAGATGCCAGCTCCCTCTGGCTAACCAGATGCCAAAATTATGAGAAACAAATGTCCATTATTCAAAAGCCACCCAGCCTATGATATTTTGTTAAATCACTCCTAACAGACTAAGACAAGTGGGAAGTGATTTCCAGTAGGTACACAATTTCTTTGGGGATGATTAAGTGTTCTGGAATTACATGGTGTTGATGGTTGTACAAACTTATGAATATAATAAAAGGGTGAATTTTATGATATGTGAATTATATCTCAATATTTTTAAATACTTAGAATCAGAGACTATTTTATTAGGCCCCAGAGCACCTACCTCAGGATGCAATCAATAAGCACTAAATAAAAGGCAACTGAAGGATAATGCTAATGGCAGAACATGGCCAACACCAAATCTGAGTTGGAAACTCAGATTTGATCAATATTTCTGCTGCCCTTTCTTTAGAGAGCATTCACTAATTTTAACGATATCTCTCAATTCTGTAAGCAGAAAAGCCTTTGGTGTAGAGATAACAACCATTAACTTCATTTTCATGAATACCCATCACTTTTTTTTCTTTGCTCCATTTCCTGTCATTATACTAAGAGAAAGCAATGTCCAGGTAGTTAACCCATCCCACAATCTAACCTCTGATTTCATTAACTGCCTTAACTCCAGTAACTGCCCAATAGCACTCCTCATGAGCTACCACCCACATATATATAACAACATGCTGAAACTTGTTTTCACCTTAAATTGCCCCATGATAAAAATATTAATTATAAACATCTCTTCTCCTGGCCATAATCTCCTAATCTTCATGTTCTCTTCCTCTGCACTCTTACTTTACTTGTTCACCTACCTCAAAATACTTCTATGTTTTATCCCATTCTATTAATCATTTAATTGGCCTAAAAAATACCAGTGTGGACAGAAAGTAATAAGATAGGAGAGAGGTAGGAAACAGAGTCTGGAAAGTCAGGGAGAGACTCAATTTCATAATGACAATTTGGACCTGAAAAGGAGTAGGGATTTTATGCTATTGAAAGATTTTATTCTATGGAAGTTTTATTAAAAGCCATTTAAACAGAAAAAGGACAATTCAATTTGCAATTTTAAAAGCTTACTCTAGCTCTTTTAAGAGAAGAGTGTAAACAGGGAGGCAAATAAAGAGGATCGTACAGAAATTTGGGTAGGTCAGGGCAGCATTTTGGACTTAAGTGATGATAGCAAAAATGAAGAGAAATTAATAAATTTAGCATATATCTTGGAGACATAATAAACAGGATGAATTAGATGTGGTGATTGACAGAAAAAGATGTATCCTTAATGATACCTTGAGTTTTTGCTGCTTCTTGGTGAATTGGTTATTTTATCAATATATAATATCCTTCTCTGTCTCCAGTAATTTTCTTTGTTCTAAAATCAACAGGGGTGCCTGGGTGGTTCAGTCATTAAGCATCTGCCTTAGGCTCAAGTCACGATCCCAGGGTCCTGGGATTGAGCTCCGCATTGGGCTCCCTGATCAGTGGGAAGCCTGCTTCTCCCTCTCCCACTCTCCCTGCTTGTGTTCCCTCTCTTGCTGTGTCTCTCTCTGTCAAATAAATAAAATCTCTTAAAAAATAAACAGAATAAACTTTATTTGATATTAACATAGACACTTGAGCTTTCCTTTGATTGATGTCTGCATGATGTATTTTTCTATCTTTTTACTTTCAATCTGCCTATGTGGTTATGATTGAACTTTTTTTTTTTTTAAGATTTTATTTATCCATTTGACAGAGATCACAAGTAGGCAGAGAGGCAGGCAGAGAGAGGGGGGGAAGCAGAGAGCCTGATGTGGGGCTCAATCCCAGGACTCTGGGATCATGACCTGAGCCAAAGGCAGAGGCATTAACCCATTGAGCCACTCAGGCGCCCCTGATGTGAACTTCTTATACACAGAATATAGTTGGGTCATGTTTTTTAATCCAATCTGCCAATCTTTTAATTGACATACTGGACCAATTACATTTAATATAATTATTGCTAAGGCTTAAATCTGTCACTTAAGTTTTTTCTTTTCTGTTTCTTTTCTGTTTTTTTTCTCTCCGTTTTCTTTTTTCTACTTTGCTGTGGACTACCTGAACATTTTTTAGAATCCATTTTAAATTACCAATAATTTTTTAAATATCTCTTTGTACAACTTTAGGGGTTACTTTAGCTATCACATTATCAATGTAGCTATGTAATTATCCAGAGACATTATCTAGATATTACATTAGTTTTATATGTTTATTATTTCATATACATATTTATAATATATAAAATAACAATCTACAGATATCATCATTACTGCTTGTCTGAAGTATAGATACCTAATCTTCCATTATGTCCCTTTACCACTCTCCATTTAGAATGTTATTGTCCTATATAATTCTTCTACATTCATTTAGAACCACATGGGTGTCAATTTTTGTTTCAATCATCATACATAATTTAGAAAATTTAAGAGCAGAAGGAAAGTCTATTTTATTTTATCCATATTTTAACTTACTGTTTTCTCACTTCCTGATTTTCTAAGGTCCCTTCTTTGATCACATCATTTCTGTTTAGAGAATTTCCAATCTAGCATAGTTCTGCTGGTAACAAATTCTCTTAGTTTTCCTTAATCTGAGAATGTCTCGATTTCACCTTCCTTCCTGAAAAATATTTGTGTGAAGTATAGAATTCTGGACTGGAGGCACCTGGGTGGCTCAGTCAGTTAAGCATGTACCTCTTGATTTAGACTCAGACCACGATCTCAGGGTTGTGTGATCAAGCCCCAAATAGGGTTCTATGCTGGGCGTGGAGCTTGCTTAAAATATTCTCTCTCCCCCTACTCCTCTGTCTCTCACTCCTCCTCCCCACTCCACATGCACTCACTTTCTCTCTCTCTCTCCCCCTCTTTCTCACCATCTGATAATATTGTGCCACTCCCTTCCTTTTGGAATCCATTGTTTCTGGTAAGAAATCTACAAATGTCTGAAATTTTACTCTGGTACTTTAAAATTTTTTTCTTTTTAATACTCAGAATTTTAAATATTATTATACAACTTGTCATAGATTTACTTAGGTTTATTGTGTTTGGAATTCATTTAGCTTCTTGGTTTTATTGATTAGCTTCTTTAGATTTGTGTCTCTTGCCAAATTTGAGAAGTCTTCAGCCATTATGTCTTTGAATATTTTTCAACTCCACCCTCTTTCTCCTTTCCTTCTGGGCCTCTGAAGACAGAGATCTTTTCTTTTAATCACACAGGTCCCTAAGGCTCTGGTCTTTTTTTAATTTTATTTTATTTTCTGGTCCTTTTAAAAAGGTGTACTTTCTGTGCCAGACCCAGTGCCAAGAGGAATCCCCTCAGTTAGGACGTCCCCTCATGGGGGGGGGGGGGGGAAACCCAGGAAGAACCTAGTAGCCTTTGCTCTAGGACACCTACAGCCTTAGCCACAATTACTGCTGAAGACAACTACACTGACCATCAAGAAACCTTTCAGTTTTAGACATCTATCAATCTCAGCTGACAGAGCTACATGGAGATAACACCACTCCAACTCCCACAACAGAACCAGAGAGTCTGCACTCGACCCGGCCAACAGGCTTGTAGCAGCTCACAGGTGAAATTCTTTCCCCACTAAAGCCAGTCCAGAAAGGCTGGAAGAGGTGACTACTCCCTCAAATAACCAGATATTAACACAAGGCCATTAGAAATGTGGAAAAGCAAGGAAACATCATACCACCATAGGAACACAATAATTTCCCAGTAACTTACCCCGAGGAAATAGAGATCTGCAAATTACCTGAAAAAGAATTCAAAATAATTATTATAAGGAACTCAGTTAAGATTTAAAAGAACACAGGTAGACTACTCAACACACTTGGGAACATATTAACCAAACAAAAAGAGGAGTTCAACAAAGAAATTAAAAAATCATAAAAAATAACAATACAAAAATTATGAAGCTGAAGAATAAAATGAAAAATGTGATGCAGAATGTCTTAGTCTGTTTGAACTATAGCAAAACATTACAGACTGGTTAGCTTATTGATAACAAATTTATTTCTCACACATCTGGAAGCTGAAAGTCCAGGATTAGAGTACCTACAAACTAGATAGCTTATTGATAAAGAAATTTATTTCTCACTTATCTGGAAGCTGAAAGTCCAGGATTACAGTATCAGAATGGCTGGATCAAGAGAAAGCCTTCTTCTTGGTTGCAGACTGTTGACTTCTTGCTGTGTCCTCAAATGGTAGAAGGGGCAAGTTGGCTCTCTGGATCCTCTTTTGTAAGGGCATGAATTCTATCCATGAAGGTTTCACCCTCAAGACCTAACTACCTCTTTAAGATCTCACCTCATAATATCATCACACTGGGCACTAGGATCTCAACATATGAATAAGGGGTAGGTGACAAACATTCAGACCATAGTAGAGAGCTTCAACAACAACTTAATCAAGCAGGAGAAAGAAGAAAACAGAAGGAAGAAGCACCTTGACATTGGTCTTGGCCATGATTTCTTAAATATGATACCAAAAACACAGGCAACAAAAACAAAAATAAACAACTGGGACTACATCAAACTAAAAAGCTTCTGAACAACAAAGGAAACAATTAGAAGAGTGAAAAGGCAACCTACAGAATGAGAGAAAATTTTTGCAAACCACATTTCATAAGGGCTTAATATCCAAAATATACAAAGAACTCTTAAATTTAATTGCAAAAAATAATAATAAATAAAAAACCCAATTAAAAAATGGGCAAAGTACCTGAATAGACATCTTTCCCAAAGAAAATATACAAATGGTCAACAAACACATTAGAAAAGATGCTCAATATCACTAATCACCAGGAAAATATAAATCAAACCACAATGAAAGATCACCTTATACTTATTAGAACATCTATTATCTGAAAACAGGTAAATGCTGGTGAGGATGTGGAGAAAAGAGAACCATTGTAACACAATTAACGGGAATGTAAATTTGTACAGCCTTTATGGAAAACAGTATGGAGGTTCCTCAAAACGTTAAAAATCAAAGCAGGATCCCAAGGAGCTATTTCTACTTCCATGCTCATTGCAGTATTATTTATAACAGCCAATGTATGGAAACAAACTAAGTACCTATCAGTGAATGAATGAATAAAGAATTCATAGCATGCGCGCGTGCAAGCACACATACACACACACACACACACACACATGCAAAGAATGTTATTCATCCTCAAAAAAGAAGGAAATCCTGCAATTTGCAAAAACATGGATGAATTTGGAGGGCACTGTACTAAGTGAAATAAGCCAGACACAGAAAAATAAATATTGCATGATATCACTTATATGTGGAATTTTAAAAAGTCAAACTTAGAAGAACAATTGAATAGTGGTTGCCAGGAGTTGGGAGCAGGAAGGACAAGGAGATGTTGGTCAAAGGTTACGAACCTTCAGTTATAAGAATACATTCTAAAAATCTAAGATATATCATGGTGGCTATAGTTAATAATAAGGAATTCTATGCTTGAGATTGACTAAGAAAGTACATCTTACTTGTTCTCATCACACATGCAAAAAAAGGTAACAATGTGAGATGATAGTATGGTAATTATATCAAGGTACTTTTATCAAAACAGTACACCACACTGTATACCTCAAATAGATTCTTTTTTAAATTGTTAATCTTATCTCAATAAAGCTGAAAAAAATAAGGTTTTGTTTTTCTCTGTTGTTCAGACTGGGCCATTTCTCTTTTTCTATCTTCCAGGTCACGGATTCTTTTCTCTTCCCCATCCATTCTGCCATTGAACCCATCCACTGAACTTTTTATTTTGATTACTGTATTATTTGGGGCACCTGGGTGGCTCAGTGGGTTAAGCCGCTGCCTTCGGCTCAGGTCATGATCTCAGGGTCCTGGGATAGAGGCCCGCATCGGGCTCTCTGCTCAGCAGGGAGCCTGCTTCCCTCTCTCTCTCTCTCTCTCTGCCTGCCTCTCCGTCTACTTGTGATCTCTCTCTGTCAAATAAATAAATAAAATCTTGATTACTGTATTATTTCAGTTCTAAATTTCCCTTTGATTCTACTTTATACCTTATATTTCTTTGCTGATACCGTCTAGTTCTTTACTGAGGCTTTCTACATTTTCATTGGTTTCAAGAATGTTCAGAGTTGCTTGTTTTAGCATTTTCACCATAGCTACTTTAAAATCTTTGTCAGGTGATCTAAAATGTCTGTCATCTTGGTGTTGACATCTATTGTCTTTTTCAGTTTGAGAACTTCCTAGTTCTTAGTATGATGAGTGATTTTGAATTAAGAACCTAAACATTTTCCTAATGTTTTATAAAACTGTGTATTATGAGACCTTCTGTTTTAGCTGGCTTTTTCTCTAAAACTTCTCAGGAAGGTCAGGGGAAACTTGGCACTGTTTCATTTCTGCTAGGTAGAGGGAGAAGTCTAAGTTTCCACTTAGCCTCAAATGACACCTGCAATGTGGGGTGGAGGTGTGGGGGGGGGAGTCTCTTCATTAGGACTTGGCAGGCTGGGAGGTCCAACTCCCCATGTGGTCTCCACTGATACCACAGGGCCTTGTTACAATTTTGACAGGATGAAAGTCCCTACTTCTCTGACACCACCCTGGTGAGACTCATGGGCCACCTTGTTACAGCTTTGTGAAGATGAAACCCTAGGCTCCCCACAAAACCTTCCCTGGAATGGGTGCAGCTGAACCACAGTTTCTGTACAGTGTTTAACTAGAATAGTGATCAGTTAATGTCAAAGTTTTCTGAGTCCCCAGACCATCCCTTTTCGGTAGAAATATACTCTATGGGACTCTGTCAGCATTCATTGGCATTTCTGGGTTACTGGGCTTTCAGATCCAGTTCTTAAGTCCCAAGTTCTCTAACAGGTCTGCCTTTTTCTATCTTTCAATGGCTTTTAATGTTTATTTTATATATAAGGTCTAAGATTTGTGGCTGTACTTAACAGGAGGAATAAGGAAAAGTACATCCAGTGGTGAAAGTTCTTTAACTTTATTTTAAAATATTAGAGTTACAATTTTTATGAATGTCACTTTACACATTCTTTTTTTTCCTTTTTTTTTAAGATTTTATTTATTTATTTGAGAGAGCAGAGGGAGGGGGAGAAGCAGGCTCCCCACTGAACAGGGAGCCTGACATGGGGGTCAATTCCAGAACTCCAAGATCATGACCTAAGCAGCAGGCAGACAAACATTTAACCCACTAATCCACCCAGGTGCCCCTCTTTTTTTTTTTCTTTTAACAGTTTGTGTAGGACTTAATCACCATCCTTTCATATTGTTCATGTTTAAGCATAATAAGTCTTTGTGTGTTCCTGGGGGTCAGGGGCTTCTTTAGGGGAGTCGGGTGAACCAGGACAGCTTTCTTAGTTCCATCCTTTAAGGGCTCACAGTTCTATCATTAGTGACCAATAATTCAAAATATGCCACAGTTCTTTCAGAAATCTTTCCCTTCTCCCTTCCCATTTTCATCTGAGTCTTCTTTTTTTTCCTTTGTCCTTATTGTCAATTTGATTCTACCTCCTTCAGTTTCTCTTCAATATGATGCTTTGTCCTGCAAAGGAACGTCAGCAGGTTCCAAGAGTTCACGGCACCTAGACTGACAGCAACATCAAGTTTTTGGGCATCTCCCTGCACACATACACACATTGGGATGTACAAACTCCTCTCCCAGTTTGGACTGGTTTTCCCAGATTGGCTGAGTTTCTCACCACTATTGAGTGGAACCCCTTTCTTTTGAGGGATTAGCATCTGTTATCAATTTACAAATTTCCTGTCTCTCAGTTTCCTTCTGCCATTTTAACAGTAACAGTGTTTTGCTGTATTCTGTAGTTTGGGAATATGTGATCACCTAGTTTTGTTGAATAAGTTGCCTGGAGAATTTTGGTCTTATCCTAGTTTCCACATCTGTTTTGTGAGAACTTTCATGAAGATTCAAAAACTGTGCTACCAGTGCCACCAGTGCCACCAGGCTTTTCTTCAAAATTCTCCTTTAAAGATGTATAAACTTCCTCCTCTATAGCGTCATGTTTCCAAGCTTCATTTGCCTTCACAATTCTATTGAATTTATTCTTGCCAAAATCACCAATTACATTCTGGCAATTAAACATGCTTTCCTGTTTTTTCTCTGACCGTTCCTAATAATTTATTTAATTTTCAGCCAAATAGTAGCATTCAATTCCTTGAGTATTTCTAGATGAATGCACTTTCCTTTACCCTCCCCACATCCCTTCATTCTCAGATTTCATCATTTATCAATTCCTCAAAACTGGGTTGTATCTCATATACATTTCTTACAATGTGTTCAAGCTTCTAATAGCTCTTAGAATGATGTATCATAATTGTTCACTTATTTCTCAACCCTCACCATAAATAATGTCTTTAAGGGTAAATACTATGTTTTGCTCATCTCCATGACCTTAGTCATAGTAAAATCCCTAGTATATTCTTTCGATAAGTATGGAATGAATTAATGAAAGAAAGAGTCCTTCTTAAGAACCTAGTCTTTTCAACATAAATAAGTTTGCAAATAATCTTATTTTTCTTAATAGATATATTATTTAATTGAACATAAAGGTAATTATATATATGTGACAAATTTAAAGAAGTACCAAGAAGTAAAATTAAAATCACCTGAGTTATAATCATCCCAATATTCAATGATAACAGCTATTAAAAATTTTAATGTATACCCTTTCAGTTTTTCCTGTGTATTTATGTGTATAATGAGAATAATCTTGAAAATATCAAAATAATATATTTTTCATTTCACTTTTAAAGCTTTATACATGAGGTAACTTAAAATGAAAGTTGTTTTAAATGGGAGGCAACATAATGTAGTAAACAATGTACAGACTCTAAAGCCAGAGTGCCTTAGTTCAAACCCTAACTATCATTTATAAGCTATGGAAACATGGACTAATTATATAACCTCTCTGGGCCTCACATTAGTAGTAAAGTGGGGATAATGATAATATCCATCTCATGGAAATACAATGAGGGCTAAATGAATTAATATTTGTGAAGTATTTAAAATAGTCCCCTGCATCTAAGTGCTTTAAAGGCACTTATTAAAGACATAAAATAAATAATCATGATTCTCTGCATGCTTCTCATCATAACATCCTGCAAAATAACATTATGCAGAGAAATTCTCAGCCAGATTGGAAAGGAAAATAAAAGAAAAAGAAACTACTTCTACTTCTGAAAGAAAGAGGAAGTAATGAAAGGAATAGAGCAAGGAGGTCAAATTCCAAACTTCCATGGGATATGGGAAATGAACGGCAGAGACAAATAAATAACAAACAGTAACAACATCAAAGATACTGCCCACTCCTCTAGGTGTTGTCTAGGGGAGGCTGCGAACTCTCTCAGAAGTCCTGCATTCAGGGGCGCCTGGGTGGCTCAGTGGGTTAAGGCCTCTGCCTTCAGCTCAGGTCATGATCTCGGGGTCCTGGGATCGAGCCCCACATTGGGCTCTCTGCTAAGCAAGGAGCCTGCTTCCTCCTCTCTCTCTCTCTGCCTGCCTCTCTGCCTACTTGTGATCTCTGTCAAATAAATAAATAAAACCTTTAAAAAAAAAAAAAAGAAGTCCTGCCTTCAGTCTAGAACCACATCAAGTAATGGTGTAACAGCAGTAATGCAGCACTATCAGAGGAAGTGGGCAGTATGCGGTGTGAAGGAAATGCAGATATTTCTTAACCCTCCTACCTAACCGGGAAGACTGGTGCCACAGAAAAGACTTGGAATCAGGAAACAGATATTTCCAAGGGCCAGGACGTCAAAGGGGAGGTAAGGACAGTTTATGGCCAACAGTAGCAGACAGCATCATAGGCCAATGACCAGGTAGGACCAAGTACCTCAGCAAGATGTTCATGAGAAAAAAGCCAATGCCAAAAACAAGTGGAATAACATGTCTCAATAAATACCAGGGTGAAACTGACTTAGAGGACCATCCAGAGATCCCTGCAAACATATTCAAGCCTTCTCTCTTTACCAAAAAGTCTTATCTATGGAGAAATACCTGGAGGCCAGATACATTGAGAAGAAGGGAGAAGGGCAAGAACTGTGACAGGGTGAAGATTTGCCCAAATAAGACTGCATTAACCAAAAAAAAAAAAACCAAAAAAAAAAAAGAGAGAGAGAGAGCCTCTTTTTAACTAGAAGAAAATAACTTACATTTAACTGGCCAGCTTAAGTAAGACACATGCACACTCCTATACTGAGCCTAACTAGATAAAGCAAGACAGGAGCAAGATAAAAGTAGTTGAGAGTAGGTGAGAGAAAATGAAGCTACATCTTCTTTGTACCTTTCAGAAATGACACACTTAATCACTAACTCTTCCACATAATTTTTTTAAATTCTGAGATCATATTTTGCACATAATGTGTAGCCTTAAGAACATGTGGGGGAAAAAACTTTCCTTAACATTCCTCCAAAATTATTTTAAAACCAATAAAAGTTCGTAGAATGAGCATTATTTATTTTACTACTCTTCTATAATTGGAAATTAAAATTCTGTGCAAATTTTCACTGTCATAATTAATGATGCAATGATTATTTTTGCTATACTTCTATTTCCTTATAATACATGTTCATTATGAAACTCCCAAATTGAGGCAATACAACAGTTTATAGCTTTTTAGTTTTTTTTAAAGATTTTATTTATTATTTTAGAGAAAGAGAACAGAAGCAGGAGGGATAGGGAGAGAAAGTCTCAAGCAGATTCCATGCTGAATGCAGAACCAATGTGGAGCTTGATCTTCATGACCCTGAGATCACAACCTGATCGAAACCAAGAGTCAGATGCCCAACTGACTGTGCCACCCAGGCATCCCACAGTTTGTAGCTTTTAACACTTATAATCAAGTTGCCCTCTAGATAAAGTTTAAACTCCTTAATAAGAAAAATCTATTATAATTTGTTTTCTGTTTCCCTGTACAGCTTAAATTCTCTCTATCCCCATCTACCCCAAACCATATATATACAACAGCTAGTCTCTATACCCTATTACCATTAGGACCTTGTACTTGGTCTTTCTTCTTGCTGGAACACTTCCCCTCATTCCTTCAACTTGTCTTTTACCTGGTTGAACTCCTTTCTTTGCTTTGGTGTTAGCTTAAACCTCATCTCCTCCTTCTTTCTCAGCCCCTGCTTGTACCTCACACACAACTATACTGAGTCCTTTCCAAGTGATAATTTGATCTCCTTAGTAAATTAATAAATCTTCCCAACTGAATCAGTAGTCTTGTTCTCAGAGTAGTAATATATCAATAAAGACAGAATTAGATTAGTAGTTACTAAGTCCAAGGTATTATGCTAGCCAGTAGGAATATAAGCATAAGAAAGACAAGGTCCAATGAATACAAATGCCCAATAAACAGCTGATTAAAATTCAGCCTAATCAGAGGTCAAGTAAATAGAAATTATAACACAATACCATTTTTCTCCTATAAATCCTGCCAATTTTTTTAAATTGATGATATCTTGTGATGATAAAAATGTAGGAAAATAGGTACCTCACACCTAGCTGGAGAGAATGGAAATTGTTACAGCTTTACAGCAGGTAATTACAAAAAAAACTACCGAAATAACTCTAGTGTATAAATTGAACCAGAAAACAGACTTAAATATATGAAGATTTTCATTAAAGTTTAATAAAATTTACCATATATGTAGATTAAAAAAAGACTGAAACCCAAAATGTTAACATGGGGTGAGGTTGGGTGAAGGAGATTATTTTTTAACTTGAATATTGTCATATGTTCTAAGTTTCCTATAATAAACATCTATAGAATTTTATCAAGAGGAAAAAAGTCTTTATAAAAACTATACTCTTGGGGCACCTGGGTGGCTTAGTTGGTTAAGAGTCCTAGGATCGAGTCCTGCATCCAATCCTGCATCGGGCAACCTGCTGAGCAGGGAGCCTACTTGTCCTCTCTCTGTCCTTCCCTCTGCCTGCTTGGGCTCTCTCTCTCTTAGTCTCACTCTCTCTCTCAAATACATAAATAAAATATTTTTTTAAAAAAGTACTCTCTTACCTTTAGTCAGCCTTTGTCAAGTTAAGGAAGCCATTTTTTTGGAAGCCTCTCAATAAAAAGGTAATCAGGGTTCTAAGCCTACAAGCTAAGGGATTAGATGCTGATATTTAGAATTCAGCCAAGATGAAATCACACCTTAAATTCAAGCCTGAAACAGTCATTAACACTTATCATATTATTAATTTATTCATTATCTGACATTTAACTATTTATAACTGACCATCCAGATTATTTATAAAAATGTTACTTAAGACATGTGTCAAAAATAATTTCTAAGATAGCACACACTATTAATATTTCTTGCTTCAAAAAAATGCTATATATCTGTGTCTTTTATTTCTTGATATAAATAAAAGACTTTATGGGGCGAAGAACACTTTGGTCATAGATTATTTAATTTCCTTTCATACTAAAGCTTGTCAGTATTTTTCAAAGATTAAATAAATTACATTACCCAGTTTATCTTTGTTCTCATATTTATTTGGCCTCATCAAAGAATTCTAATAGAAATTACTCTACAGATATTTTTTTAAATTTTTTAATTAACATATAATGTATTATTAACCCCAGGGGTACAGGTCTGTGAATCACCAGGTTTACACACTTCACAGCACTCACCATAGCACATACCCTTCCCAATGTCCATAACCCCATCCCCCTCTCACAACCCCCTTCCACCAGCAACCCTCAGTTCGTTTTGTGAGATTAAGAGTCTCTTATGGTTTGTCTCCCTCCCAATCCCATCTTGTTTCATTTATTCTTTTCCTACCTGCCAAACCCCCACGTTGCCTCGCAACTTCCTCATATCAGGGAGATCATATGATAATTGTCTTTCTCTGATTGACTTATTTCACTCAGCATTAATGCCCTCTAGTTCCATCCACATCGTTGCAAATGGCAAGATTTCATTTCTTTTAATGGCTGCATAGTATTCCATTGTATATATATACCACAACTTCTTTATCCATTCATCTGTTCTAGGTTCTTTCCATAGTTTGGCTATTGTGGACATTGCTGCTATAAACATTTGGGTGTATGTGCCCCTTCGGATCACTACATTTGTATCTTTAGGGTAAATACCCAGTAGTGCAATTGCTAGGTCATAGGGTAGCTCTATTTTTCTGCAGATAATTTTACTTGTAAAGAGATTTTTTTCTTATACCTTTATTTTGATCAAATCTCTTGGGAGATGTTGTGTGAAGAGGTCCTCTTAAATGTTTTCAAATTCATTATGTGAATGTATTATCAAATTCATTATGTGAATGAAACCATCTGTAACCATTTCAAAGCAAAAACTCAAAGCACACAGTCATCTGATAATGAAAGCAAGAAAATTAAATATGGAAACAACAATGGTCAACACTATCTAAGAGAACCCTAACTTAGGAAGTTTCATACACAGAGTTTCTCCCCACTTCCATTAAGTGGAATCTGTCAAGCAAATGCAATCAGATTTGAACGGCACAAACAGCAAACTGCTAGAAAGTGCCCCAGATTCTCAAAAGCCTTCATGATTGTTCACCAAACAGCCAGAGACTTAAAACACGAGATATGATCAATCTGGGATAAGAAAGACTCAAGAAATTATTATAGTCAGCAACTGGAGCCGTCTGGGAAGGCTCTCCCTCCTTTTAGTTAACAGTTTGGTAACTTCATTAACATTAAGCTTTAGGTTATCATTTTAAATAATGGGGAGAATAAAGGACAGCTGGAGACACAGACTGCACTCTCCTTACATGCTGTTGCATGTTGAGATTAAGACATGATGGGGCATTTACAAACTTGAATTAAAGGTGACTTGCTGCATAAACTTTGCAACCGATCCCATTTTCAGACCTGCCAACTAAAGATAAGAGTTCTACAACCACCAAAATATACAACGTTCTGAAGATTTATGAAAAGTAGCATTCAACAGCAATGACAGTAATTTTTTTTTTCCTACAGAGCTTTCTGGTTTTCAGAGGTCTTTGTCTACAGAATATCTACATTTTGAAGTAGTAATACAAAGTTTTCTCCTTGACTCTCTCCAGAGTTTACTACTCAAAGTTTAGCCTCTGAACCAGCAGTAATGAGATCACCTGGAAGCTTATTAGAAATGCAGATTCTCAGGTTTACCCCAGACCTACTAAATAAGAGTATATATGATAAGAAGATCTCCAAATGTTTCATATGCACATTAAATTTTTGCGTGTATCAGCATCATCTAGAGTATTTATTAAAACATAATGCGTGGGTCTCACCTTGAATTTTTGATTCACTGGGTCTGGAGTGAAAAAAAAAAAAAGAATTCACCTTTCTAACAAGTTCTCAGTGATGTTCATGCTGATGATCTGGAAACTACACTTTGAGAACCACTGCTCTGATTAAAGTATGCTTTGTCTTGCCCCTAGTTTGGTAACAGATTATCCTTACATCAAGCAACATAATGAGTGGCAAGGATCTAAGTTTAAGCATGTTCCACTGAATAGCTACTAACATAACTGATCAAAATTATATTTGAACTTATGTGCACACAAAACCTACACATGGATGGGATGTTTATGGCAGATTTATTCATAATTGTCAAAATTTAGAAGTAACCAAGATGTTCTTCAGCAGGTGAATGGATAAATAAACTGTGCTACATCCAGACAATGGAATACTAGGCATTGCTAAAAAGAGATGTCTTAGCAAGCTATGAGAAGATACAGAAGAGCATTGAAGTGTACAATACTGAGTGAAAAGAAGCCAATCTGAAAAGACCACATAATGTAAGATTCCAACTATATGACATTCTGGAAATGGTAAAACTATGGAGACAACAAAAAGTTCAGTGGTTGCCCCAGATAGTGGGGAGAAGAGAGTTACAGACACAGCACAGAAGATTTTTAAGGCAGTGAAAATACTCTATATGCTATTACAATGATGGATATATACCATTATACATTGGTCCACACCCACAGAATGTACACCACCAAGAGTGAACCCTAAGGTAAACTATGGACTCTGGTGACTATGATGTGTAAGTGCAGGTTCATCTTTGGTGAAAAAAAAAATTCTGCTGAGTGACGTTGATATTAAGGGAAGCTATGCACATGTAGGACAGGGGGTATACGGGAAACCTCTGTACCTTCCTCCAATTTTGCTATAAACCTAAAAATGCTCTTTAAAAAAGTCTAAGATGATATATGGATAGATAGGTAGGTAGTTAGGTAGGTAGGTAGACTGATAGATTGACAGATCAATAAATAGAAGTATTTTCTAACTACAAAATACATATTTGACCAATATAAGTACAAACATAGAGCATGGAGTGGGATGCTGCCCAGCTCACTAGAACTCTCCAATCCTAGCAGCTCTGCCACCTTTCCTATCTCCTGGCAGTATGGATGGCTGGAAGCAAGCTAGAAGGAATATACTATCTGGCCTAAATTCTCTCACCCAGGAGTTTGAAAATGTCCATAAAGACAAGGCTTCTACTTCCTATTCTTCCCCATCTTGGTTGTTTATTTCTTCTACCAATCCTATAAGCTGCCTATATTTTTCCAATACTCTGTCTTCCCCAAGTTTGAGGAATTATCAGAAATGTCTTTAGTCAAAAGTTTTTTTCAAGAACCATTTCCTCCTTTAATCCTTTTTTGGTTTTGTTCTACTCATGTCTGAATAAGAAATCCATGAGTTAGTGCCAGAGTATAAATAATGAAAACAGGCACTTCTTTTACAACCCCAGTGGCCATCATCTTTATTCTCTATTGTTTATTGTCTGCTGAATGAAGATTGCACCCTCTCTGGGAAGAGACCAGATAGGGATTCTGTTGATGTTGGTACAATGCCTAGAACTTATAGTCACTATGGAGTGCAGCTTTCACACACCTTCCCTTTTATGGGTAGAGAATAGTCATAAACATGCTGAAAAGGGACTCCAGGAGTGTGGGGGAAGCTGTATTGGAATCATCAGAAAAGGGAAGCATGGAGCATGCCAAAAGTAGGAAAAATCCAGCAGTTTGAATGAGGCACTACCACTCTGTGGTATATGCCAGGACTCCATCTTTGACATAGTTTTTGGTGTATGAAAAACACATTTTACCCTGAGCAAGAACACAGTGTATGAAACTACATCAATAATTGAACTTAAAAAGTAACAACTACATGAGAAGATAGATATGTTAATTTGCTTCAGTTTGGTAATCATTTTACAATATATAAATATATCAAAACATCAAGATGTGTACCTTAATAAAGTAAAATAATAGTTATTATTACCAAACTATGCTACAGTAGATCTACAGACTATATTTGGGACTCCTCAAAGGAACAGTGGTCTGATTCACCACGGTTTCTACTACCACCACCATAAAAGATTTCAATGCTTAATCTCCTTAATTTTTCAGATTTGATTGTTGATGTGGGAAACAAAGGCAGAAGGAAACAGAGATAAAATTAAATGTTCTTAAAATCTGCAGCCCACTGACAAATACTTGAGGCAGGCAGAGTGTAACTTCCTCCAGGAAACTCCCAATGGTCTTAATGCTAATGCCTTGCTAGAGGGAAAAACAATCTTAGCTTGACAATAGCCAAGCCTCCAGGATCCTGTGAATCTTCTTTAGCATATGAAAGTCCTTTTGGACCTTCCCCTGTCTTTACTTCCCCCAACCCCAAAGCATACAATCCTTTGCTCCCCACAGTCCCTGGGCTGCCCCTCTTTCTGCCCATGGGCCCTGTCCCAGTGCTTTAATAAAACTACCTTTTTGCACCAAATCCATCTCAAGAATTTTTTCTTGACTGTAGGCTCAGGACCTCAACGCTACTCCAAAAACACATCATTGTCATCTTGGTGAACAAGAGAAATAAGACTCTCCACACCACACTGAGGTCTACCATTAGCTCCAAATGAAATCCTTCGACTATTTCTTCTAGATGTAAAAACACTCTGTACTCATATGCGGAATTTAAGAAATTTAAGAAACAAACTGATGAACACAGGGAAAGGGAAGGGAAAATAAGACAAAACAGAGAGGGAGGCAAACTTTAAGAAACTCTTAACTAGGGGCACCTGGGTGGCTCAGTGGGTTAAGGCCTCTGCCTTCGGCTCAGGTCGTGATCCTCGGGTCCTGGGATCGAGCCCCGGGTCCTGGGATCCAGCCCCGCGTCCTGGGATCGAGCCCCGCATCGGGCTCTCTGCTCGGCAGGGAGCCTGCTTCCTCCTCTCTCTGCCTGCCTCTACCTGCTTGTGATTTCTGTCTGTCAAATAAATAAATAAAATCTTATAAAAAAAAAAGAAACTTTTAACTATAAAGAACAAACAGGGTTACTGGAGGGGAAGTAAGGGGATGGGGTAACTGGGTGATGGGCATTAAGGAGGGCACATGGTGTAATGAGCACTGGGTGTTGTATGCAACTGATGAATCACTAAATTCTATCCCCCGAAACTACCAATACACTATATATTAACTAACTTGAATTAAATAAAATCTAAAAAAGAACCAAAAAGCATTCTGAACTAGTCAGTACTGAAACTGATCAGTAAATTCATAGACCAGTGTGTGAGCCTGGAAACCACATAGGAAACAGGTAAGAGGGAGCAGGAAGCACTCCAGTTTGCCTCAAGTCTCAAGGCAGTTGTTTCTTCCTTCCCTTCTTCACATGTTCACAGAGTTTTATGGAAAGGTGAAGATGAACGGAAGCAGGAGGGTGTAAACCCCTCATCACTGAATTTCCTCAGAACAGGGATCAGGATGCAAAGTTGCAGGCAAGAGGTTTGTGCGGCCCCAGAACACCTCCTTTCCCCCACAGCTGGGATGGAACTGTGAAAACTCTGTCCTTCTAGTGCCTCCTTAAAAGGAATTCCCTCAAATGCTGGGATGATGGGGCAGCAATTCCCTTCCTTGAGATATGAGAGTACCCAACCTTCCTCAGAGTAAAGATAACCTAACGCACTAGCTGTTACCTCCATGAAACACTCAAGAAATTCACTAAGGAGAAGCAAACTGAAGCCTCTCAAAGTTGTGATTTGAAGAAGTACACTGCAGTCTGCTCATCTGACTACTTCAAGATAAACACAAAGTAGGTGAGAGCTGTAAAAAAAAAACAAAAAACAAAAACAAAACAAAAAAAAAAAACGGTAATCCAATTGGCTGAGGCCTCTCTGGCCCCTAGAAGGCTTGCTTCAAACGCCCATTTTCATGTCCTGGGCAAGCCCAAATCCTTCTCTGAGGTAACTCTCAAATCCACTAAGGGTCAGGGAGGGTGTAGGGGACTACTCCTGCATACGGATCACCTCCGGCTACTACCAATAGCTTCTTTAGTTTGCCCATCACTTCACCACCCCAAATGTGCTCTCTTCTAAATGATATCAAGCCTTAGCAGAAATCAGCAGCTGTCTAATGCCCTCACACAGGCACATGCATATTCCCTCTCTGTCTGCCTTGCTCTTGCACTCTATTTCTCTCTCTCTCTCTCTCTCTCTCACACACACACACACCTTGATAGGAAATGAGTCAATCTGGCATATTTTCAGATCTGCCCAGACATGGACGTGGAATTTTTAAAGACATCCAAAACCTTCACCACCAGGTTCATTTCCATAGGTGCCTTGATCTTTATCTGACCCCTCAGCCTCAGGCTACCTTAATCTTGTCACTTTTCTCCCTCCTTCTCTACTCCTCATTTCCTCTTTCTTCATAGCAAAAGCATATTTTGGTGATAGTCTGGCAATCTCCTTTGCTACTGTGGCTCCTAGCTCCATCGGGTACTCAGGATCTCTAGCATTGAACTTTAAGGGTTCTGAAGTGTGGTCTCCAGAAGAACAGCATCAGCACCACTGGGGAACCCAGCAGGAATGAGAAGGCGCTGACCCCACTCCAAACTTCCAGCAGCAGAAACTCTGGAAGTGGACCCAGAAACCTGTTCTAACACATCTGACAGTTGACTCTGATCCATACTAAAGTTTGAGTACCCCCCCCCCCCGCCCCACTTAGAGAGTAACAGTTAAGGGACTGGTGGAGGAAGAACTGTCAACTAAAGGAGATGGAGAAGAAAGATTTTCACAGCAAAATATTATTTCAATGGCAGTGCTAACAAGTGGCTTGATGGGAAGCTAGCTCAGCAGCCACCACCACCACCATCCCAGTAATCCTTTGTTCCTTTACTAATGCAATTTCAAGACAAATACCCCATCCTGTGTCTCCCAAGCCCCACTAAATGGCCACACTCCAAAAAGCTGCTTTCGAAAAAAATCTGAAGCCGCCAGGGTTGCTCTAGTGTTGCTGTACCTATTACCGGGGCTGATGATATAAGATTCAAAGGCAGTATATTTTTAATCAGAAAATAATTGGAAATATTTGTTGATAATATAAGTTGACAATAAACAATTATTTCTAGCTTTGTTTTGTACTGTAAATCATAGATTCTCTTCTCTATTTTTTCTATAACTAAATTGGAGCATGGAGCAAGTAATGTATTCAAAAGACGTGCTGGTTTTAGCTTCAAATAAATTAATCATTACAGATATGGGCCACTGGATTATTATTTTGTGATATATCCTAGCACAAAGGTTTAGGGATACCTCCAAGCAAGATCAAAGTCAGTCACTGCAAACAAACCTAAGGAAAGTTGCCATATAGCCTGCAGCCTCGGGTGGGGGAGGAGGGAGGCAAGGGAGTGTGTGGGAGGGGAAGATGGAGACACTTAGAAGGTCCCACACTCCAGATTCTCCTCTATCCCAATTAGAAAAAGCAAAACCAGCCCACCTTCATAGTTTGGGCAATTCTGTCTCTTGGCCTGACATTGCCTTATGCCCATAATGCTATTGTAACTATAAAAACAAAGGTAGTTTGTAGGATTTTGCAAGGATATTAAAAATAGTCTCCTACTTTCTAATGTATTTTGTATGTCTTCCTACATATTGATATTTGGATTAGTTATACATTGTTGCCTAAAAAATTACTGCGAAATTTAGTGGCATAAGTGGCATTTATCATCTCACCTTGTTTTTGGGTTCATTGTTTCTGAACTAGGCAATTGGGGCTCAGGTTCACTCATGAAGTCAAGACGGCAGCCAAAGCCATACTGGAAAGTTTTAATGAGGCTGGAAGTCTCACTTTCAAGATGACCTATTCACATGGCTTTTTGTAGAATCTCAGTTTCTCACCACCTGGGCATATCCACATGGTTGCTACAGGATGTCAGCTAACTTCTACCAGAGTCAGTATTCTGAAAGAGGGCTGTGGGGGGCGGGTGGGTGGTTAGGACCTAGTTTCTGAAGTTGCATACCATTACTTCCACTTTATTCTTTTTGATAGAAGTGGGTCACTAAGTTGAGCCCACACTCAGGAGGATGGAAATTAGGTTCTACCTCTTGAAGGGAGGAAGACTGAGCCATCTATGAACATATTTAAAATTACCACAGTATTTTTAAATATTTATTAGTTTTTTTCTCCATAGATATTTTATACTCCTTCAAAATTTTTCAACTATAGTCGCTAGCAGTGGTTACACAAATCTACACATGTATGAAAATGGCATAGAACCATTCAAATGTGCTGTAAAACATCAACTCTGTGGGTTTGATATCATGCTTATGTTTAAGTAGAATGTACACAGGACCACTCTGCACTATCTTTGCAACTTCTCAAATCTGTAATTATTATATATAACATTCTTAAAATGACAAAACTTTAGATAAAGAACCAAAAAAATGGCTGCCAGAGATTAGAGGTGGGAGGGAAGGTGGGAAGGAGGAGAGTTGGTTAGAAAAATACAACATGAGAGATCCATCTTAACGTTTGTGCAGTAGTGTGGATATACAAAACTACATATGTGAAAATATTGCACAGAACTCAATACACACACATATACAAGTGAGCATAAGTAAAACTAAGGAAATATGAATAAAATTGATATGATACCAGTGTCTATATCTTACTTGTGATATTATACTATTGCAAGATACGACCATTGTGGGAGTCTAGGTAAAGTATATTAGATAAAAGAATCTCTTGGGGCGCCTGGGTGGCTCAGTGGGTTGGGCCTCTGCCTTTGGCTCAGGTCATGATCTCAGGGTCCTGGGATTGAGCCCCATGTCGGGCTCTCTGCTCAGTGGGGAGCCTGCTTACCCCTCTCTCTCTGCCTGCCTCTCCGCCTACTTGTGATCTCTGTCTAATGAATAAATAAAATCTTTAAAAAAAAAAAAGATAATAGGATCTCTCTATAGTATTTCTATAACTGCATGTGAGTCTGCAATTATCTTAAAATAGAAAAGTTTCATTAAGTAATTATATCTTTATAAACCTGTCTTTATAACCAAATGCAAAGTCTGTAAAGACATTCCTACTGAACACCCAACTAATATAATATTACCACCCCTACAGCACGTTCTGAATTCACAATCATGTTCACTGGAAGGTTTTCACAAAGATCCAAATGTGGAGTATTAGACTCCTCTTTAGTAAAAAATGTGGTTATAATCCTGAAGGAAACACATGATTACTGAAGAGCTTCCCAATTAATGGAAAGTATTGCTCTAGCCTGAATTCCTGCTAGGATGTGGAAGATAAGCAAAAGGGTGCCTACTAGTAGGAAGTTAAATATATTATCTTTTAAGGAACTAACAACCACGATAAAGGAGTTACTAGACCCAAGTTGGTTTTTTTATATTAAATTATTAGCCTGATTGTAATTATTTGCCCTCATAACTTAATATTTATAAGTAAGGATAAAACAAATTAAGTTCATTTTTGTTAAAGTTTAGATAATTCTGATTTAACAAAAGTTAGCATGTTAAGTTGTTGGTATTTCTTATTCAGAGGACTATTCACACTTAGAAGAAATTCTTACTTTTGCAAGATGTTTTGCATGTAAAAAACATTAAAAAGAAAGAAATTAAATACGGAAAGGGACTATTTCAAATGAAATGATTCACAATAATCTTAATTTTTTGTTATCAAAAATGTCTTATTTTCCAAATTTGCTACGCCAAGTATGTATTACTTTTAAATTAGAAAATAAATTCTTGGGGCTCCTGGGTGGCTCAGTGGGTTAAAGACTCTACCTTTAGCTCAGGTCATGATCCCAGGGTCCTGGGATCGAGCCCCACATCAGGCTCTCTGCTCAGCAAGGGAGCCTGATTCCCCCTCTCTCTCTGCCTGTCTCTCTGCCTACTTGTGATCCCTGTCTGTCAAATAATAAATAAAATCTTTAAATAAATAAATAAATTAGAAAATAAATTCTTGAAAACATTGATATATTTAATTTTGTTTTACCACAGCCATGTAAAAATAAAATGCTCAGCAACAGAATGAAAGGAAATACATCCAAATGCTAAGTGTGATTTTTTTCTGTTGAGCTACTGGTGATACAGTTTTCTATTTTTCCAATTTTTCACATTTTGCATAATGAGCATTTACTAACTTTATAACAGAGAGAGAATGTAAAACCTTTTATACTACCCTTTCTCCTCATTGTGTTATTCTTCTCAAATACAGATTAGCAGTAGTTTATGAAATCTTGGCTCTAGCTGTCAACAGAAGAGATTGCCAGTAGACAGAGGTTTACACTGATATTAGTCACCCAGCAAAGAGAAAGAAGCAAATCACCAAACCCATAAAGAACTTCAGCAATGACAAAAGAAATCAAGTCAAGCATACTCTAGTTTACAAGTGACAGTACATGATTTTCTACAGTTAATCATAACATAAATATTTCCTCTTACCTTCTTATAATACCAGTATAAGCAGCTCTAAGCAAAGGCAGAGACTGACCTGGAGTTGGTTAGAGAGAACGGTGGCTTATTTAAAAATACAGGTTATCACAGACACACAATCAGACAGAGTAGTCACTTTTCAGACAGTGCAATTCATGTACCAAACTACAAGGGGTCTAATCCACATAATCGTTCTGAAAACATCACACGGTCTCTCTGATGCCGGAAACCCAAACCCAAAATGCAAAACACCATACTTAAAAAGGAAATGTGGGGTGTCTGGGTGGCTCAGTGGGTTAAGGCCTCTGCCTTTGGCTTGGGTCATGATCCCAGGGTCCTGGGATCGAGCCCCACGTGAGGATCTCTGCTCAGCGGGGAGTCTGCTTCCCCCTTCTCTCTCTGCCTGCCTCTCTGCCTACTTGTGATCTCTATCTGTTAAATAAATAAATTAAATCTTAAAAAAAAAAAGGAAATATAATCATCAGAGGAAAACGATTGTTGAATTTGTAGTAAGTGAAGACAGAAAAACTTGCAACAGTGCTTCAGTTTCAAAAGAGTAACACTGGCTATTGGTTCACAAAACTGGGCCCCACAGCAGAGAAGAAATCTAACAGGCAGACCACTCCAGGCTGGTAGGTGGCAGGTTTAATAATCAAGGGAACTGACATACAGGGCTTGTCTAGGATGACTGCAAAATGAGTAGCTCTCTAAACCTGCCCACCAGAACCTTAAAGGTTTATAGAGGGGGCCTTAACTGGGTTCAGTCAGGTATTCAGTCCAAACAGGCTCAACAACAGCTTGCTCTCTCAAGGCCATGTCCTTCAAACAGCTCCTAGTATGGGAATGGCAGGCAGAACATACATTTCAGGGATGGGAAGGTGGTGAGGAGCCTTCAGCTGCCCAAGGCTAACTGTAGGGTCAACCAGGGGTCACACTTGATCACCTCCTCCAATACTTGCTGAACTAAAACTTAGCGATACTTTGTATATCCTTATCTTGATTTTTCTCAGTAATAATCTTGATGAATATAAAATAATTTTTTAAATTTTTATTTATTTATTTGAGATGGGCAGCACAAAGGGAGAGTGAGAGGGAGAAGCAGGCTCCCTACTAAGTAAGGAGCCTGATGCAGGACTCTATCCCAGACCCTGATCATGACCTGAGCTGAAGGCAGATGCTTAACTGAATGAGCCATCCAGGTGCCCCAGTTTTAAATAAGATTAAATGAAAATAATAAGTACTAATTTATCATTAATTGATTGCTTTCTGCCCTAGTCTGGGTTTCCCGGAAAGCAAAACCTAAGGCAAAAGCTGATATGCTACTCCTTTATTTGGGAGTACAATCTCCAAGAAGCAGGAATGAAGGAAAGGGGAAATGAGTCAAAGGAGAGAAGACAAATGTGAATAGTTTATACAACCTCTTGGATCGTTTTGTCTTCTATAACCATCTTCCAGCAGGCTGTATAAACCATTAGCTCAGAACAGTCCAACCAAGGGAAGAAAGAAAGAAAAATTTATCCACTAGTTAACATCTCTCATTGACACTGACAACTGACACCCTGGGTCGCTCATGCATGGGGACAAAGTGGCTCCTGCAGGGTCTCATTTCAGTAGCAACAAGGACATCACAGAGTAATAAGTGAAAAGTACACAAGATGGGCTTAAAGCAAAGCACTGTCATATTTCTCTCTTGTGAAATCAATGGCTGCAACAGCTCAGCGGAACAAGTGTCCAAATACTCTAGAAAGAGGCAAATCCAAAAAGATGTAAGTCGTCACATCTGATACAGCCCACCCCTTGCATTGCTCAATCCACTAACACAACATATATCTCCTATATAATAATTCATGTTTCTCTTGTTGTTAAAATAAAATGCCTTCATTTGTTCCCTAGTGAAAGCTTTAAGCCTAATTAGTCGGGAGTTCTTTTCAAAGTAGTGACCACTTTGGAAATGAATTAAAATGAAAACAACATATCAAAATTCATGGGATCCAGCTAAGATAGCACTTAGAGGGAAATTTACCACACTAAACACTCATATTAGAAAAGAAGATCTCAAATCAGTACACTCAGTTTCTACCTTAAGACACTAGAGGAAAAGAACAAATTCAATCTAAAGTAAACATCAAAAAAAAAAAAAATGAGGGGCACTTGGCTAGCTCAGTTAGTAGAACATGCAACTCCTGATCTTGGGGTTTGAGTGCAAGCCCTGCAGTAGACACAGAGCTTACTCTAAAAATAATAATTATTATTTTTTTTAAAGATTTTTTATTTATTTATTTGACAGAGAGAAATCACAAGTAGGCAGAGAGGCAAGCAGAGAGAGAGAAGGAAGCAGGCTCCCCGCCAAGCAGAGAGCCCAATACGGGGCTCGATCCCAGGACCCTGGGATCATGACCTGAGCCGAAGGCAGAGGCTTTAACCCACTGAGCCACCCAGGCGCCCCAATAATTATTATTTTTTTAAAGAAAAAATTGGAGAAACATAAATCAACAAAACAGAAAAATAGTAGAGAAAAATTTAAAAACCAAAACCTGGATTTGTGAGATCAATAAAACTGATCAACTACTGGCCATATAGAAAAGGCAATAAATTGAAAAAAACACAAATTATTAGTATCAGAAATGAGAGTGGTGACACAACTACAGAAGTCATATATGTTAAAATGATAAAAGAATATTTTAAACAAATTTTGCCATTAAACTTAAAACTCAGATGAAATGGATAATGTTCAATCAAGAAATAATAATCTGAACAATTATTAAATTTGTAGTCACAAACATTGACATATTTGCATAGTGAAAACTTGTGCAGAGACGACCTCACTGCTGAATTGCATGAACATTTAATTCTATACAAACTTTTCTAGGAAAGAGTGAATAAGGAAGATGTCCAAACTCAGTTTGTAAAATCAGTCAAAACCAGATACCAAAATCAAAGTTATTACAAGAAAAGAAATTAAAAACCAATCTTTTCTTAAAAATGGATGCAAAAATTCTTTTAAAATTTAGAAATTTTAATTTGCAAATGAATTTGCAATGAATTCCAACAATACATGAAAATGTTAATACATTGTGATTAAGTGGAGTTTACTTCAGAAAGACAAGGTTGATTTAGCAGTCAAAAATCAGTCAGTGTAATGGAAGGAAAACTTCCAACTCTTTCTGTGAGGCCAGCATTACCTTGATCCCAAAGCCAGACAAAGAACCCACCAAAAGGGAGAATTACGAGAATTACAGACCAGTGTATCCCTGATGAACATAGATGAAAAAATTCTCACCAAAATACTAGCCAATAGGATCCAACAGTACATCTAAAGAATTATTCACCATGGATTGGAAGTTCGAAGATGGCAGAGAAGTAGCAGGCTGAGACTACTTCAGGTAGCGGGAGATCAGGTAGATCGCTTATCTAAAGATTGCAAACACCTACAAATCCAACGGGAGATCGAAGAGAAGAAGAACAGCAACTCTAGAAGCAGAAAATCAACCACTTTCTGAAAGGTAGGACTGGGGGAGAAGTGAATCCAAAGCGACGGGAAGACAGACCACGGGGGGAGGGGCCGAGGATCCGGCAAGCAGCGGAGCAACGGAGCACAAAATCAGTACTTTTAAAAGTCTGTTCCGCTGAGGGACATCATTCCAGAGGCTTAACTGGGGTGAAGCCCACACAGGGTCAACGTGGCCTCAGGTCCCTCAGGGTCACAGAAGGATAGGGGGTGTCTGAATGTCCCAGAGCTTACAGGTGTTAGAACAGGGAAGCCAGCTACAAAGACAGAGCCGAGGAGTGAGCTCTAAGCTCGGGGTTACCTTGAACCGGTCGCAGGCTTAGTCAGCTTGGAGCGCGGCCGGAGGCCACGGTGACGGGAGTCATTGGGCGCTGTTCTCTGAGGGTGCACTGAGGAGTGGGGTCCCGGGCTCTCGGCTCCTCCGGGCCAGAGACTGGGAGGCCGCCATCTCCATTCCCGTCCTCCGGAACTCTACAGAAAGCGCTCAGGGAACAAAAGCTCCCGAAAGCAAACCCGAGCGGATTACTCAGCCCGGCACGAGTAAGGGCGGTGCAACTCCGCCTGGGTCAAAGACACTTGAGAATCACTACAACAGGCCCCTCCCCCAGAAGATAAACAAGAAACCCAGCCAGGACCAAGTACGCCTACCGAGGAGTACAGTTTCAATACCAAGGAGAGCAGCGGACTTCCAGAGGAGGAGAAAGCAAAGCATGGAACTCATGGCTTTCTCCCCATGATTCTTTAGCCTTGCAGTTAATTTAATTTTTTTTTCAATTTTTTTTTCTTATTCTGCTAAATTTTTTTAACTTTTACCCATTTCATTTTTAACGTTTTTTTAACTAGTTTATCTAATATATATATATATATATTTTCCTTTCTATATTTTTTCTTTATTAGTTTTCTTTTTTTAATTGTTTCTTTTTTTTTTCTTTTTTCTTTCTTTCTGAACCTCTTTTTATCCCCTTTCTCCCCCCTCACGATTTGGGATCTCTTCTGATTTGGCTAAAGCATATTTTCCTGGGGTTGTTGCCACCCTTTTAGTATTTTACTTGCTCCTTCATAAACTCTTATCTGGACAAAATGACAAGGCAGAAAAATTCACCACGAAAAAAAGAACAAGAGGCAGTACCAAAGGCTAGGGACCTAATCAATACAGACATTGGTAATATGTCAGATCTAGAGTTCAGAATGACGATTCTCAAGGTTCTAGCCGGGCTCGAAAAAAGGATGGAAGATATTAGAGAAACCCTCTCTGGAGAGATAAAAGCCCTTTCTGGAGAAATAAAAGAACTAAAATCTAACCAAGTTGAAATCAAAAAAGCTATTAATGAGGTACAATAAAAAATGGAGGCTCTCACTGCTAGGATAAATGAGGCAGAAGAAAGAATTAGCGATATAGAAGACCAAATGACAGAGAATAAAGAAGCTGAGCAAAAGAGGGACAAACAGCTACTGGACCACGAGGGGAGAATTCGAGAGATAAGTGACACCAGAAGACGAAACAACATTAGAATAATTGGGATTCCAGAAGAAGAGGAAACAGAGAGGGGAGCAGAAGGTATATTGGAGAGAATTATTGGAGAGAATTTCCCTAATATGGCAAAGGGAACAAGCATCAAAATCCAGGAGGTTCAGAGAACGCCCCTCAAAATCAATAAGAATAGGTCCACACCCCGTCACCTAATAGTAAAATTTACAAGTCTTAGTGACAAAGAGAAGATCCTGAAGGCAGCCCGGGAAAAGAAGTCTGTAACATACAATGGTAAAAATATTAGATTGGCATCAGACTTATCAACAGAGACCTGGCAGGCCAGAAAGAGCTGGCATGATATATTCAGAGCATTAAACGAGAAAAACATGCAGCCAAGAATACTATATCCAGCTAGGCTATCATTGAAAATAGAAGGAGAGATTAAAAGCTTCCAGGACAAACAAAAACTGAAAGAATTTGCAAATACCAAACCAGCTCTACAGGAAATATTGAAAGGGGTCCTCTAAGCAAAGAGAGACCCTAAAAGTAGTAGATCAGAAAGAAACAGAGACAATATACAATAACAGTCACCTTACAGGCAATACAATGGCACTAAATTCATATCTCTCAATACTTACCCTGAATGTTAATGGGCTAAATGCCCCAATCAAAAGACACAGGGTATCAGAATGGATAAAAAAACAAAACCCATCTATATGTTGCCTACAAGAAACTCATCTTAAACCCGAAGACACCTCCAGGTTTAAAGTGAGGGGGTGGAAAAGAATTTACCATGCTAATGGACATCATTAGAAAGCAGGAGTGGCAATCCTTATATCAGATCAATTAGATTTTAAGCCAAAGACTATAATAAGAGATGAGGAAGGACACTATATCATACTCAAAGGAACTGTCCAACAAGAAGATCTAACAATTTTAAATATCTATGCCCCTAACGTGGGAGCAGCCAACTATATAAACCAATTAATAACAAAATCAAAGAATCATATCGACAAGAATACAATAATAGTAGGGGATTTTAACACTCCCCTCACTGAAATGGACAGATCATCCAAGCAAAAGATCAACAAGGAAATAAAGGCCTTTAATGACACACTGGACCAGATGGACATCACAGATATATTCAGAACTTTTCATCCCAAAGCAACAGAATACACATTCTTCTCTAGTGCACATGGAACATTCTCCAGAATAGATCACATTCTTGGTCCTAAATCAGGTCTCAACCATTATCAAAAGATTGGAATCATTCCCTGCATATTTTCAGACCACAATGCTCTGAAGCTAGAACTCAATCACAAGAGGAAATTTGGAAAGAACCCAAATACATGGAGACTAAACAGCATCCTTCTCAAGAATGAATGGGTCAACCAGGAAATTAAAGAAGAATTGAAAAAATTCATGGAAACAAATGATAATGAAAACACAACGGTTCAAAATCTGTGGGACACAACAAAGGCAGTCCTGAGAGGAAAATGTATAGCGGTACAAGCCTTTCTGAAGAAAGAAGAAAGGTCTCAGGTACACAACCTAACCCTACACCTAAAGGAGCTGGAGAAAGAACAAGAAAGAAACCCTAAACCCAGCAGGAGAAGAGAAATCATCAAGATCAGAGCAGAAATCAATGAAATAGAAACCAAAAAAACAATAGAACAAATCAACGAAACTAGGAGCTGTTTCTTTGAAAGAATTAATAAGATTGATAAACCACTGGCCAGACTTATCAAAAAGAAAAGAGAGAGGACCCAAATAAATAAAATCATGAATGAAAGAGGAGAGATCACAACGAACACCAAAGAAATACAGACAATTATAAGAACATACTATGAGCAACTCTACGCCAACAAATTTGACAATCTGGAAGAAATGGATGCATTCCTAGAGACATATAAACTACCACAACTGAACCAGGAAGAAATAGAAAGCCTCAACAGACCCATAAGCAGTAAGGAGATTGAAACAGTCATCAAAAATCTCCAAACAAACAAAAGCCCAGGGCCAGATGGCTTCCCGGGGGAATTCTACCAAACATTTAAAGAAGAACTAATTCCTATTCTCCTGAAACTGTTCCGAAAAATAGAAATGGAAGGAAAACTTCCAAACTCATTTTACGAGGCCAGCATCACCTTGATCCCAAAACCAGACAAGGATCCCATCAAAAAAGTGAACTACAGACCAATATCCTTGATGAACACAGATGCAAAAATTCTCGCCAAAATACTAGCCAATAGGATTCAACAGTACATTAAAAGGATTATTCACCACGACCAAGTGGGATTTATTCCAGGGCTGCAAGGCTGGTTCAACATCTGCAAATCAATCAATGTGATACAACACATTAATAAAAGAAAGGACAAGAACCATATGATACTCTCCATAGATGCTGAAAAAGCATTTGACAAAGTACAGCATCCCTTCCTGATCAAAACTCTTCAAAGTGTAGGGATAGACGGCACATACCTCAATATTATCAAAGCCATCTATGAAAAACCCACCACAAATATCATTCGCAATGGAGAAAAACTGAAAGCTTTTCCGCTAAGGTCAGGAAAACGGCAGGGATGTCCGTTATCACCACTGCTATTCAACATAGTACTAGAAGTCCTAGCCTCAGCAATCAGACAACAAAAGGAAATTAAAGGCATCCAAATCGGCAAAGAAGTCAAACTATCACTCTTCGCAGATGATATGATACTCTATGTGGAAAACCCAAAAGACTCCACTCCAAAACTGCTAGAACTTGTACAGGAATTCAGTAAAGTGTCAGGATATAAAATCAATGCACAGAAATCAGTTGCATTTCTCTACACCAACAACAAGACAGAAGAAAGAGAAATTAAGGAGTCCATCCCATTTACAATTGCACCCAAAACGATAAGATACCTAGGAATAAACCTAACCAAAGAGACTAAGAATCTATACACAGAAAACTATAAAGTACTCATGAAAGAAACTGAGGAAGACACAAAGAAATGGAAAAATGTTCCATGCTCCTGGATTGGAAGAATAAATATTGTGAAAATGTCTATGCTACCTAAAGCAATCTACACATTTAATGCAATTCCTATCAAAGTACCATCCATTTTTTTCAAAGAAATGGAACAAATAATCCTAAAATTTATATGGAACCAGAAAAGACCTCGAATAGCCAAAGGAATATTGAAAAAGAAAGCCAAAGTTGGTGGCATCACAATTCCGGACCTCAAGCTCTATTACAAAGCTGTCATCATCAAGACAGCATGGTACTGGCACAAAAACAGACACATAGATCAATGAAACAGAATAGAGAGCCCAGAAATAGACCCTCAACTCTATGGTCAACTCATCTTCGACAAAGCAGGAAAGAATATCCAATGGAAAAAGGACAGCCTCTTCAATAAATGGTGTTGGGAAAATTGGACAGCCACATGCAGAAAAATGAAATTGGATCATTTCCTTACACCACACACGAAAATAGACTCAAAATGGATGAAGGACCTCAATGTGAGAAAGGAATCCATCCAAATCCTTGAGGAGAACACAGGCAGCAACCTCTTCGACCTCAGCCACAGCAACATCTTCCTAGGGACATCACCAAAGGCAAGGGAAGCAAGGGCAAAAATGAACTATTGGGATTTTATCAAGATCAAAAGCTTTTGCACAGCAAAGGAAACAGTGAACAAAACCAAAAGACAACTGACAGAATGGGAGAAGGTATTTGCAAATGACATATCAGATAAAGGGCTAGTGTCCAAAATCTATAAAGAACTTGGCAAACTCAACACCCAAAGAACAAATAATCCAATCAAGAAATGGGCAGAGGACATGAACAGACATTTTTGCAAAGAAGACATCCAGATGGCCAACAGACACATGAAAAAGTGCTCCACATCACTCACCATCAGGGAAATACAAATCAAAACCACAATGAGATATCACCTCACACCAGTCAGAATGGCTAAAATTAACAAGTCAGGAAATGACAGATGCTGGCGAGGATGCGGAGAAAGGGGAACCCTCCTACACTGTTGGTGGGAATGCAAGCTGGTGCAACCACTCTGGAAAACAGCATGGAGATTCCTCAAAATGTTGAAAATAGAACTACCCTATGACCTTGCAATTGCACTGCTGGGTATTTACCCTAAAGATACAAACGTAGTGATCCAAAGGGGCACGTGCACCCGAATGTTTATAGCAGCAATGTCTACAATAGCCAAACTATGGAAAGAACCTAGATGTCCATCAACAGACGAATGGATAAAGAAGAAGTGGTATATATACACAATGGAATACTATGCAGCCATCAAAAGAAATGAAATCTTGCCATTTGCGACGACGTGGATGGAACTAGAGGGTATCATGCTTAGCGAAATAAGTCAATCGGAGAAAGACAACTATCATATGATCTCCCTGATAGGTGGGAGAGGAGATGAAAAATGGGGGGTTAAGGGGGTAGGAGAAGAATAAATGTAACAAGATGGGATTGGGAGAGAGACAAACCATAAGTGACTCTTAATCTCACAAAACAAACTGAGGGTTGATGGGGGGAGGGGGATTGGGAGAGGGGGGATGGGGTTATGGATATTGGGGAGGGTATGTGCTATGGTGAGTGCTGTGAAGTGTGTAAACCTGGCGATTCACAGACCTGTACCCCTGGGGATAAAAATATATGTTTATAAAAAATAAAATTAAAAAAAAATAAATAAAAATAAAGGCCAGACAGAATATATGAAAAAAAAAAAAAGAAATGGAAAAATGTTCCATGCTTCTGGATTGGAAGAATAAATATTGTGAAAATGTCTATGCTACCTAAAGCAATCTACACATTTAATGCAATTCCTATCAAAGTACCATCCATTTTTTTCAAAGAAATGGAACAAATAATCCTAAAATTTATATGGAACCAGAAAAGACCTCGAATAGCCAAAGAATATTGAAAAAGAAAGCCAAGGTTGGTGGCATCACAATTCCGGACTTCAAGCTCTATTACAAAGCTGTCATCATCAAGACAGCATGGTACTGGCACAAAAACAGACACATAGATCAATGGAACAGAATAGAGAGCCCAGAAATAGACCCTCAACTCTATGGTCAACTCATCTTCGACAAAGCAGGAAAGAATGTCCAATGGAAAAAAGACAGCCTCTTCAATAAATGGTGTTGGGAAAATTGGACAGCCACATGTAGAAAAATGAAATTGGATCATTTTCTTACACCACACACGAAAATAGACTCAAAATGGATGAAGGACCTCAATGTGAGAAAGGAATCCATCAAAATCCTTGAGGAGAACATAGGCAGCAACCTCTAAGACCTCAGCCACAGCAACATCTTCCTAGGAACATCACCAAAGCAAGGGAAACAAGGGCCAAAATGAACTATTGGGATTTTATCAAGATCAAAAGCTTTTGCACAGCAAAGGAAACAGTGAACAAAACCAAAAGACAACTGACAGAATGGGAGAAGATATTTGCAAATGACTTATCAGATAAAGGGCTAGTGTCCAAAATCTATAAAGAACTTAGCAAACTCAACCCCCATAGAACAAATAATCCAATCAAGAAATGGGCAGAGGACATGAACAGACATTTCTGCAAAGAAGACATCCAGATGGCCAACAGACACATGAAAAAGTGCTCCACATCACTCACCATCAGGGAAATACAAATCAAAACCACAATGAGATATCACCTCACACCAGTCAGAATGGCTAAAATTAACAAGTCAGGAAATGACAGATGCTGGCGAGGATGCGGAGAAAGGGGAACCCTCCTACACTGTTGGTGGGAATGCAAGCTGGTGCAACCACTCTGGAAAACAGCATGGAGGTTCCTCAAAATGTTGAAAATAGAACTACCCTATGACCCAGCAATTGCACTACTGGGTATTTACCCTAAAGATACAAACGTAGTGATCCGAAGGGGCATGTGCACCCGAATGTTTATAGCAGCAATGTCCACAATAGCCAAACTATGGAAAGAACCTAGATGTCCATCAACAGACGAATGGATAAAGAAGAAGTGGTATATATACACTATGGAATACTATGCAGCCATCAAAAGAAATGAAATCTTGCCATTTGCGACGTCGTGGATGGAACTAGAGGGTATCATGCTTAGCGAAATAAGTCAATCGGAGAAAGACAACTATCATATGATCTCCCTGATAGGAGGGAGAGGAGATGCAACATGGGGGGTTGAGGGGGTAGGAGAAGAGTAAATGAAACAAGATGGGATTGGGAGGGAAACAAACCATAAGTGACTCTTAATCTCACAAAACAAACTGAGGGTTGATGGGGGGAGGGGGGTTGGGAGAGGGGGGGATGGGATTATGGACATTGGGGTGGGTATGTGCTATGGTGAATGCTGTGAAGTGTGTAAACCTGGCGATTCACAGACCTGTACCCCTGGATAAAAATATATTATATGTTTATAAAAAATAAAATTTATAAAAAAAATAAAAGAATTATTCACCATGACCAAGTGGGATTTATTCCTGGGTTGTGAAGGCGGCTCAACATCTGCAAATCAATCAACATGATACCCTTCACTAATAAAAGAAAGGATAAGAACCATATGACCCACTCAAAGATGCAGAAAAAGCATTAGACAAAGTACAGCATCCTTTCTTGATTAAAATTCTTCCCAGTGTAGGGATAGAGGGAACATACCTCAATATCATAAAAGCCATCTATGAAAAGCCCACTGTGAATATCATTCTCAATGGGGAAAACATTGAGAGCTTACCCTTGAGGTCAGGAACAAAACAGGGATGTCCACTCCCATCACTGTTGTTCAACACAGTACTAGCAGTCCTAGCCTCAGCAGACAACCGAAAGAAGTTAAACACATCCAAATCAGCAAAGAAGTCAAACTCTCATTCCTCACAGATGACATGATACTTTATGTGAAAAACCAAAAGACTCCATCCCAAAATTGCTAGAACTCATACAGGAATTCAGTAAAGTGGCAGGATATTAAATCAATGCACAGAAATCAGCTGCATTTCTATACACTAACAATGAGAGAGAAGAAATAGAAATTAAAGAGTCGATCCCACTTGCAATTGCACCAAAAACCATAAGATACTTAGGAATAGACCTAAACAAAGAAGCAAAGGATCTGTACTCTAAAAACTACAGAACACTTTGAAATAAATTGAGGAAGACACAAAGAAATGGAAAAACATTCCATGGTCATGGGTTGGAAGAACAAATATTATTAAAATTTCTATGCTAACCTAGAGCAATCTATACATTTAATGCAATCCCTATCAAAATACCATAAACTTTTTTTCACAGAGCTGGAACAATTAATCCTAAAATCTGTATGGAACCAGAAAAGATCACACATAGACAGAAGAATGATGAAATAGAAAACCAAAGCTGGTGGCATCATGATGCCAGACTTCAAGCTCTATTACAAAGCTGTAATCATCAAGACAGTATGGTACTGGCACAAAAAGAGACACATAAATCAATGGAACAGAATAGAGAACCCAGACATAGAACCTTAGCTCTATGGTCAACTAATCTTTGACAAAGCAGAAAAGAATATCCAATGGAAAGAAGATAGTCTCTTCAACAAATAGCATTGGGAAAATTGGACAGCCACATGTAGAAGAATGAAACTGGATCTTTTCCTTACACTATACACAAAAATAGACTCAAAATGGATGAAATACCTAAATGTGAAACAGGAACCCATCAGAATTCTAGAGGAGAACACAGGCAGCAACCTCTGTGACACTGGCCACAGCAACTTCTTCCTAGAAATACCGCCAAAGATAAGGGAAGCAAGGGCAAAAATGAACTATTGGGACTTCATCAAGATGAAAAGCTTTTGCACAGCAAAGAAAATAGTCAACAAATCTATAAGACAACTGACAGAATGGGAGAAGATTTTTGCAAATGTCTTATCAGATAAAGGGCTAGTATCCAACATGTATAAAAAGAATTTATCAAACTCAACACCCAAAAACCAAAAAATCCAGTCAAGAAATGAGCAGAAGACATAAATAGGTATTTCTCCAAAGGAGACATACAAATGGCCAACAGATGCATGAAAAAAATGCTCAAAATCGCTTGACATCACGGAAATACAAATCAAAACCACAATGAGATACCACCTCACACAGGTCAGAATGGCTAAAATTAACAAGTCAGGAAACAACAAATGTTTTCAAGGATGCAGAGAAAGGGGAACCCTCTTACACCATGGTGGGAATGCAAGCTGGTACAGCCACTCTGGAAAGCAGTATGGAGATTCCTCAAGAAGTTAAAAAATAGAGCTACCCTACAAGCCAGCAATTACACTACTAGGTATTTGCCCCAAAGATACAAATGTAGTTATCCAAAGGGGCACAAGCACCCCAATGTTTATAGCAATGTCCACAATAGCCAAACTATGGAAAGAGCCCAGATGTCCCAGATGTCATTGACAAATGAATGGATAAAGCAGATGTGGTATGTGTATACACACACACAAACATGCATACACAGACAATGGAACACTACTCAGCTATCAAAAAATGAAATTTTGCCAGTAGCAATGATGTGAATGGAACTAGAGGGTATTATGCTAAGCAAAATATGTTAATCAGACAATTATTATAAGATCTCACTCATATGTGGAATTTAAGAAATAAAACAGGATCATAATGGGAGGGAAAAATAAAATAAGACTAAATCAGAGAGGGAGACAAACATAAAAGTCTTAACCATGGGAAACGAACTGAGGGTTGGTGGAGGGGAGCAGGATGAGGTAACTGGGTGACAGACATTAAGGCAGGCACTTGATGTAATGAACACTAGGTGTTGTAGTAAGACTGATGGGTCACTGACCTCTACAACTGAAACTAATAATACTGTATATGTTAATTAATTGAATGTAAATTTTAAAAAATTTTAAAAAGAACAAAAAATATAAGTCAATATAATTCACCACAATAACAGACTAAAAAGAAAAATCATGTGATCATCTCAACAGATATAGAAAAGACACTTGACAAACATCTAATCTCCATTACTACTTTTTTTTTAATCCCTCAGGAAACTAAGATTAGAAATAATTCAACCTGCTGAAGGGCCTCCACAAAAAATCTTGCAGCTAATATCATCCTGAATGTTGTTCATCTAAAGTAGGTAACAAGGCAAGAATGTCCACCCCAACTTCTTTTAATCAGCATACTGGAGCTTCCAGTCAGTGCAACAAGTCAAGAAAAAGAAATTTAAATTGAAATAATGTGAAAGGAAAACTAAAATGTTATTCAAACACAATATAACCATTTCTGTAGAAAATCCTACAAAAGCTACCCAAAAAGTATAGAACTAATAATTAAATTTAGCAAGGTTATAGGGTATGGAGTCAATATACAAAAATCAGCTGTATTTCTAAGTAATAGCAGCAAACAATTATAACTGATATTAGACTACCAATCAGTTACAAACCATGAAAGACTCTGGACTCTGAGAAATAAACTGAGGGTTTTGGAGGGGCGGGGGTTGGGGGTTGGGTGAGCCTGGTGGTGGGTACTATGGAGGGCACGTACTGCATGGAGCACTGGTTGTGGGGCATAAACAATGAATTCTGGAACACTGAAAAGAATTTTTTTTTTTAAAAATGGGAAAAAAAACCCCAATAACATAAAACTATAAAATATGTAGGGATAAATTAGAAAATGGGTATATAACTTATACACTAAAAACTATAATAAAGTACAGGGAGAAATTAAAAATACTTAAGAAAATGGAGAAATTAACCATATTTATGGACTGGAAGACCAGTATTCTAAGACTTAATTCTCACCAAATTGATCTATACCTTCAATGCAATCCTAATCAAAATCCAAGTGACTTTTTATATAGAAATTGACAAGTTTATCTTTCTATTTATATGGGAAATCATACTTAAAATAGCCCAAAAATACTGTTAAAAAGAATACAAATCTGGAATATTTCCATATCACTATCTGATTTCAAGACTTACAGTAGTAGTCAAGACAGTATGGTATTATATGGAAAAATAAATAAATAAATGGAATGGAATAAAATTCAGAAATATCCCCACACATACATGGTTGATTCGTTTTCAACAAAGGTATGAAAAAAATACAGTGAATAAAGGAAAATTATTCCAATAACTAGTGCTGGAATTACTGGACAGCCATATGTGAAAAACTATTAACCTTGACTAACTTCACACCATTTACAAAAATTAACTCAAAACAAATCAAAGATTAAAGGCAAGAGCTAAAACTATGGAACTTCTCAAAGAAAATATAGGGAAAGATCTCCATGGCTCTGAGTTTGTCAAAGATTTCTAAAGATGACACAAAAGGCAAAAACAAACAAACAAACAAAAGCTCACTAAATATGAGTCCATCAAAATTTGAATCTTTGTTCTTTTAAAGATCAGGTATGAAAATTAAAAGGCTAGTCATAGTCTGGAGAAATATTTGCTAAATGTGTATTTGAGAATGGCCTTATATTTAGAATATACAAAGTACTCTTAAAACTCAGTAATAAAAATGGGGTGGATACCTGGGTGTCTCAGTCAGCTGAGCATCCAACTTCTGATTTTGGCTCAGGCCAAAGCCTCAGGGTGCTGGAATGGAGCCCTGCATCAGGCTCTGCACTCAGCAGGGAGTCTCCTTTTCTCTCCCTCTCCCCAACCCTCCACCCTTCTCCCCCAAGCTCTTTCTCTCTTTCTCTCTCGCAAATAAATAAATAAATCTTTTTTTTTTTAAAAAACCCTCAATAATAAAAAGACAAATAATTCAATTTTTAAAGAATATTCATATAATTTAAACAAACACCTCACTAAAGTGTTCACCAGAGAACCTGAAAAAATGCTAAAGATCATTTGCTGTTAAAAATATATAAATTAAAACCATATGAGAAATCACTATAAACCCATTAGAATGACTAAAACTAAAAAATGATTGACCATATCAAGTCCTGGCAAGGATGCTATTCATACATAGCTGATTTGTATGTAAAATGGTATAACTATTAAAATAAAAAATTCAGTTTTCCAAAAGTTAAAGCTACATCTACCACACTACCCAATCCTCCTACTTCTTATCTACCCAAGTGAAACAAAAGCATTGTCTGTGCAAAGACATATACACAAATGTTTATAGCAGCTTGAGTTGTAATAGCCAGAATTGGAAAAGAACCCAAAAGTCCATCAACAGATAAGTGAATAAACAAATTTTGCTAGAACCATACAATGGGAATAACACTTAGCAATAAAAATAGACTACTGATACTCACAAAAGTATGGATGAACCTGAAAATACTTATGCTGAGTGAAAGAACCAAGAAAACACCCCATATTCTTGAAAATGCAAACTAATTTATCATAACAGAAAGATCCATAGTTCCCTGTGGATGGAGGCGGGAGGTGAAAGAAAAATCACAAAGGGCACAAGGATATTGATATGAAACTTAACATCATGTTAATTCTGTTATGGAAAATATTTCTGGATCTGGTCCAGTGGTGGTCCTTGAGGTCCATAAAGAGAGCCCACGGTAAATATAAGTATTTACCAAATGACCATCATTTTACTTTTGTTGCTTAATATATTTAACAAAAATACCAGTTCTTTCAGGAAAGCAGTGTGGTTTAGGAAATCTTTATCCCAATTAAATGGTCTATTAACTGGAAAAGTCTGGGAGCCACTGAAAATGTAAGTTTGTTCTTCTGGAATGAGGGGAGAGATGGAGGAAAGTCCATGCTCTGAAGCTTTTGATGCTCTTTGAGCAGCTTAGACCAACCTCAGAAGAGCCCTCTCTGTAGTAATAGCAGCATTAATTATGAGCGAGTAGCAACATAAATTATGCCATACTTACATAGCTTTACCATTATAAGCTACAACTGGAAGACCACTGGACTAAGAGCTAGAAAACTTTTGTTGTCATTGAGGTTCAATCACTGTGCAGCCTTAGCAAAACATTTGTTCACTGAAATAGAGATTGTGTACCTATTTATTATGTATCAAGCACTTTTCTAGGCTCTACGACAACAAAAGGAAGGTACTATCCCCTACCCTCAAAAAGTTTAGTCTAGTGAAGAATTATAAGTTTAATGGAAAAAATAATACTCTAATGTAAAAGTCTACCTGAATCTCCGTATCTGTTTCCTCAGTGGAAAATGCAATCTAGAGTTTTTATAAGATCCTTCCAGCTCTATGAAAACTTGGCACCTAGAAAACAAACAAGACAACGGAAGTAAAGAAGGCAGAAACCCCATCTCTCATGCCTTTCTGGGCCTAACTATATCAGAGTAGGGTGACGCTGGAACACTGAGGCTAATCCAGCCTCAATGCATAGATCTCAGGAGGCAGAGCTGTCAAACTACTACATAGATTTTATGCCAGATAGAGTTCAAGGTCATTATACCCAAGGTCGGCTTGCTGACCTTAATATGGCTTTCTCTCTGTGTGCATTGCTATCCAGCATTCCTTGAAGCAAGGGTTAGAAAGGATGGCCTTCAAGATTCCTTCTAGTTCTAAAGGTCCTACAAAACCTTGGTTTTGTGCATATTTATTTAGTCTTTCACAGGAAGGAAAAGCATGGTCTCTGCTCAAAGGCCTGTGGGGGCAGGGGGCTGGCGTGTAAGAAGCCACATTTTAATATTAGTAAAAGTGCTGTAATCACTGCTTGCTCAGAGTGCTTTGAGTGTATGCAGAAAGGGGTACAAAGGCCAGGATATGAGGGAAAGACAGGGCGAGTTTACAGGAACAGGCAACACAAGAAAGAAGAAGCATAATAAATAACCAAGAGTCTCAAATTGTTCAAGTTGCAAATTCTTTCTATGCCAGTTTAGCCACTTCCATGAATTCCAAAACTTTGGTTCATAATAAGATTCTTGGGTGTAACTAAGTATTATATTAATTAGGCACTACACCTGGAGAGAATTTGTACCTCTCCTGTGGGAGAGGTGATTCAGGAGTTCCAACCTTGCATGCTCCTCTTGGCCATAGAGAATGATAATCCCTAGAACGGTGCATCTCAAACTTAAGCCTGAATAAGAATCCCCTAGAAGTCATATCAAAACCCAGATTCCTGGGATCTAGATTCTTGGGACCCTGCCCTAAGAAGATTCTGATCCTAGGATGGGGCTAAAGAATTTGCATTTCTAGTAGAACCTCAGATTATGTTAATGGTGCTAGTCAACCGGTAAGTTTGGACCACACTTGGAGTAGTATTGATTCAGAACAATAGTTCTCAAATATTAGCCTATTTCAAAATCACCTGAGCCTTACTCCTAGAGTTTCTGATTTAGTAGGTCTTGGATGGTGGCTGAGAATATCCATATCTAACAAGTTCCCCGGTGATGCTCAAGATACCTATCTTAGGACCGCTCTCTAAATAACACTGCCTAGAGAAATTTCCTGCATGACAGTGTTTTTGTCAACAACTGGTCTGCCTCCTAGAAATCTTTGTGAAAGATGTACAAGGGCAGTGGACAGCAGATTAGGCTAGAGTTCAAACGGAAGGTAGAGAGTATCAACAAGAAAGAAGAGATGATGGGTAGAAACCAAGTAGAAGGAGAAAGAAAGCCTTTTAAGCACACATCAATAAAGTGGTGAAGTAGAAAGACAGGTTTTTTAAATTGCAGACATAGGTTCAAATCCCATGCATGGAGCTATCTAGTGCAAGAAGCATATTCTAAACCCTTTTCTCATCTGCATATGGGGATAATGATTTTTTAATAGGATTCTTGTGTGTGTTCCATCCATGTAGGGCATATATTTAAATACCTAATATGTAAGAAGAAATAATAAAATAATAGGGCAGCTCCTTGTACACAAGTTCATGAATTTTAGACTACAGAAGGAAAAACTTGGATTGTTCTTCTAAATTTGCTGTATATTGTGGAGGCCGAGAAAATTAAGGCCATCCCACCTCAAGTTTAGCTGATGTGGGAAACAGAGGCAGAAGAAAATCATAAAATTCCTTACCTACTGACTACCTTGAAACAGACAGTGGCTCTCTCCTGGGGACTCAACTGCCCTCACCTTGAGGTTTTGCTAAGGACAATCCTAGCCTGACCAACCCCCTACCCCAACAGGTCGGACCAGGATCCTGTAAGTCTACTTTAACAATTCCTTTATCTCTAAACCTCCAAGATAGTGTTGAGAATCATTCCCAAGTATATGGCCCACTGATATACATCTAAAGAGTCTCACGAGAAGATTTTTATTATTGGTAATAAATAACCTTTCTCCCAACAATAGCTAGCCCCTCAAGGTCCTGGAGACCTTGCTTCCAAAAATCCTTGGAGACTTACATCATCCATAATCCCCTTTGTCCTCACCCACTGCTGAGTCCACCCCTACTCTGCCTTTAAAAACTCTGACTGTAATTTGGTTCAGGGTCCAAGTCCCTACTCCACTGTGTTGGGTATACTTGGGCCCAAGCTTAAGCTTGTCAAATAAACCCTCATGTGATTGCATCGTTGCTTGGCTCCTTGATGGTCTCTCGGATGCAAAAACTCGGGCATAACAATATTTTTTTCCTTATAAATTTTACAGGATTTCAGTCAAGTGTTCACACATTCCAAAAAGGTTTGCTTTCTTCCCAGTAGAGATTAGAGTTAGATGGCTTTAGGTTCTCCTCCTCCATTAAACTAGTTGAAGATTTAAAAAAAAAAAAAAAAAAAAAAAAAGGATCTCCACTAAAAGCTTGAATAAATGAAAGTTTATCTAAAGTATATTATCATTCCTGAAGCAGAAGAGAATAGTGCCTGGCAGATTTGGTCCAACTGAACAGAATTTTTTTTTTTTAAGATTTTTTTTTTTTTTTTGACAGAGATCACAGGTAGGCAGTGAGGCAGGCAGAGAGAGAGAGGAGGAAGCGGGCTCCCTGCCGAGCAGAGAGCCCGATGTGGGGCTCGATCCCAGGACCCTGGGATCATGACCCGAGCTGAAGGCAGAGGCTTTAACCCACTGAGCCACCCAGGCGCCCCTGAACAGAATTTGAGACTGGCATGAAATCTATTGCTGATTTCAATCAACAGGTTAGACTGAACATCTCCATTCACCACCAGGCCCTCTGCATTCACCTCACCTCTCACCCAAGGAAGATGAGCTTGGTGCACTGGGATTTGGGATAAAGGCATTTCCAATGATTTACATGTTAATAGTAGCACTCTTCAGGGTTCAGTATGTGGGGAAAGGAGGAAATACAAGTCTCATCCTCACTCCAGCCCTCTGGCCTCCCCAGCATATAGCATGCTAAAAGCCAGGTTAAAATGATTTAAGTTTCTGCCTGTTCACTCCAAGCAAGGTTCACATCACACATCAATAATTTTTCCCTACTGCCGACACAGCATTTTCTTGGGCCAGGATTTATTTTGATATTCCCAAAATTCACAATTCTTTGTGTTTTCCAACTATTGTCAACCTTGCTGAAATAGTGCTAATTTGACCAAGGAGTCCATTCCTGGCAGCATCAGATGAGAAGATTTTATGATGTATTGGTACTGCTGTCACACTAGCACAGCAAGGAGGTAAAGTAAGTTCCCTCCTGGTGTTGCCCTTCCCATCCTCCACCATCTCAACCAATATCATACATGTTTGTAAGCTTTTATTATACCTGCAAGGCAAAGACAAGATCACAAACCAATATCCTTTTTTTCTATTTTTAAACCTTTATTTTCTATAACAAAATTATACCTACATATTTTTAAAATATCAAGTTAAACCAAAATGTTTATAATTAAAGGGATCATATAATTTATTATGTAAGCGGGGACACTTTTGTCTGGCACAAATATTAAATTAAATGGGATATGGAACATGAGGCCTAAACCAGAACTGTCATGGTTAAACCAATATATATTATTGTTCTACTTCCAGTGAAAAACAGTTCTTTTTAAAATTTTTATGTATTTATTTTTATTAACATATAATGTATTATTTGCCCCAAGGGTACAGGTCTGTGAATCATCTTACACAATTCACAGCACTCACCGTAGCACATACCCTCCCCGATGTCCATCACCCAGCCACCCTATCCCTCCCCGCCTCCCAGCAACCCTCAGTTTGTTCTCTGATATTAAGAGTCTCTTATGGTTTGTGTCCCTCCCAGGTCCAATCTTGTTTCATTTTTTCCCTCCCTATCCACCACGACCCCACACCCTGCCTCTCAGATTCTTCATATCAGAGTGATCATATGATCATTGTCTTTCTCTGATTGACTTATTTCACTTAGCATAATACCTTCTAGTTCCATCCATGTCATTGCAAATGGCAGGATTTCGGTTTTTTTGAAAAACAGCTGTTCTTTACCTACTCCAAAACCTGCCTGATCTCATTCTCTCCCAACACTGTCAACTCTTTTAGCTATTTCTCCTGGAAAATGTCTCCATTTTTCTAAGTAATATAATTCTATGACTAGTTCTTGATTAACCAATTTTACACTATACTATTCCTTTCCTATTATGATACAATAGTACTGAGTGCTCTTATGCCATTGATCCCCCTTCTCCCTCCTCCTAATATTTTACTATTTTTAGTTAAATGAATAATTGTTTACAAAATTAATTATGTAAATATTATTTCCTGTCAAGTAATATAAAAGCATTTTATATTGTTGTATTCACTGTTTCTTGAAAACTAGGTCTTCCTGTTCTTGATTTATTTCTTCATTATGATGAAATACATTCACTGAACACTTTCAAAGACTGTATGAGTGCATGAATCCTCACATACGTAAACATGTCTTTACTTTAGCTAACATTCTACTGATCATATAACCAGATATGGAATTATAAGAAGGAAATAACTTTTTATCAAAAAGCGTACTCTGATGTTTCTGCCATTACAGTTAAGGTGATTTTATTTTTCCTCTCTGGCCTTTCATTAAGTGGTCTGGAGTGAATCTTTTTCAGTCATGCTACTGGGAACTCACTGGAGTCCTATCAGTATGTTTTTAGAAGTATTATTCTATTATTTTGTGATGACTTTCTACTTTTGTTTTATCTGTCCTTTATTTCTGGAACACTTTCATTCCAATTTTGGACATTAGAGATATACTCTGGTCTTTCATTATTTTTCTAAATAATCCCTTTTCCTCCTTTTTTCACTTTCTGGGAGGGTTCTTTTAATGTATCTTCCAACCATTTACTTAATTCTTTATTTCAGCAATTACATATCAAACTTGTAAAACTTTTATCTCTTTTTCTAATTTCTCCTTCTTCATAGCTTCCTCCTATTGTTTTCTGAGTACAATAATCCTTGCCTATTTCTGAACATGCAGAGAGTGGAATGCTCCTTCTCTTTCTTGATTTTTCTTTGTTTCTTTGGGTTCATTTCATCTGTTGATTCTTGTTTATTTCTGAAAGGAAGCTTTCTTCAAGTGGACGGTGGTTCAGGATTGTCCATTCATGTTTAAAAATAAGACACTAAGGCACCAAAGATATGATTGGAAATTTTCTGATAAAAACGAGGATCATTGACTAGAACTTCAGGGTGTTCTGGGGTAGATCTTTCCTTTAGGCCATTCTAAGAGCCCCCAGTGTCAGTGTATAGGTATTCTGCACAATAAGCCATTCCAAAATGTAGTGGCTTATAACAACAACAACAACAACAACAACATTTATTGTATTTATGAATCTGGACTTAGAGCAGTGCTCATCAGGGATATCTGGTCTCTGCTCTCCTTGGCATCATCTAGAGCAGTTCAAGGGTTGGGAGCTGCAACTCAGACACCTGTATATATCTGTGCAATCTCTCCATGTAATCTCTCCAACTTGGAAGCTTCAGGAAAGCCAGGCATCCTACATGTTGGCTCAGGGGTCCCAAAGCATGTGAATTGAGAGAGAGAGAGAGATCTCCAGGTAAAAGCTGTAAAGCTGTATCCTTTCTGTTGTCTAACTCCAGTGGCTGCAGAGCATTGCTTTAGCCATACTGGTTGCAGCAACCACACTGGTTCCCAGATTCAAGGGGAAGGTGCAGAGACTGCACATCTTAACATCTCCATGGAAGAATGGTTAGGATATATGTATTTCCCACATCACAGGTGTGTATGTGTGTCCATACACACACATATATAAGTTACATTTGGAAAATAACTGTCTCAATGTACCATTTATTTTTGAGGCCTTCTAATATTTCCCCCAAAAAAGTGATTTCTGATCCCCTTTGGGGGGGGCTGGAGGGAGGGCAGACTCTTCCTGCAGGTGTTCCACAAGTAGGAAAGAGCAGGGAGAAGCTAGTGTTTGCATCTTCAGCCTCTGAAGTTCAATGCTCCACAAAAAAACAATTTGAATGTTAGATGCCTGCCTGCCTGCCTGTATTTTGGACAATGAATACTAACTTTCAAACAATCTTTGTATTTTCAGTACTGGCCTCTTTCAGAACCTTAACCTGCAATGGCTCTGCCAGGAACATCAACACTTTTCACATTAACACTCCCCTTTGCGGACTACAGCTTTCCATCTGTTTGGGTCTGTATCATTTTTACTTCTTTACTACCACTCAACTGGTCTCAGGAGGAAGAGGTGATAAACATTTATAGTCCGTCACCTTTAACCACATCCCAAGGCCCCGATGAGGTCTGTAACACAGATATAAAGGTCTCTGGCCTTGTTTTGAAGACCAAAGCTTCAGACTTTAAAGGGAAGAGAGTAGTAGTAGGGAAAAATGTTAGCTTTCTTGATCCGATTTGCCCTCCAGGTCCCTACACTGTCACCTATAAGCAGCATGGCACCGTGATTACCAGGCTGCCTCTAGGAAGCTGGATTACCTGTCCCCCAATCCCACTCTATTCTACTGGTTTTGCCAGCAAATAATTTATGATTTCAGCACCTATAAAAGGCAGCGATACCACCTACCTCACTGAGCCATTTTACAATGCATCTAATGTATTTAGAATAATTCCTGGCAAATAGTGACCATACTGAATTTCAGCTGTCATTATCTAGCAACAACCCTGACTCATTCACACTTCTTTTCATTCTTCCTTCAAACTGCACTCTTGGAAAATTTCCATTTATGTTTTCACCAAAAATTCTTGTCCTTTTTTTCTCTTTGGTCTATAAGCTCATGAATCCTTAACCATCTTCAGCCTACTGAAGCATTTACAATAAATTTGGCACCATTTCTTTATGTAGCTTGAACACCATTTAGAGCAAAAGACAGAATAAGCTCAATAGCAGTTTCATAACTGATCTGATTTACTCATTTAAAATAAATTCTTATTTTTTGATTCCTGAAACATCTACCATAAAATGTATTTCAGTGTAATGGAAGGAAGGAAGGAAGAAAAGGAAGGAAGCAAAGCAAGCAAGAAAGAAACCTAGTAATTGCTCCCCAGCTTTCACTCATTTCCATTCTCTGTGTACATGGGAATACTTATGAACACTTTTTTGAATTTTTCTAGCCATACATATTGAGTATTAATCCAGGACAATGTCTTGGATTTTTCTTTGTGGTCAGTTAATATTTGTTAAATATGAAAGAAAACCTATCGTGGAGAGTTTTAGGATACATCAGTTACACAAAGATTAGATCTCTGGGGACTACAAAATCTAAAAGAAAGAGGCCACCAAGGCTAACGCAGGAAACCTGACTTACAATCTTCACTCCACCACTGGAAATGTTTACAGCTGCAGAAAAATCTATGTACATTGCTTAAATATTTGTGGTTTGACCCTAAATCACCCCTTGATCCAGCCGTCTGATTTTTCAGACTCATATTAGAAGAATATGCTTTTTTTAATCTGCTCAATGGATTTTTCTTTTATCGCTCAAGAAAGGTGAGAACCAACTTTTGTAAATATTTCCATTCTTTAGTAGATTACATTAAAGATGCATTAAAATTTGAGGGTATGCATTTAGTGTGCCATTTATTACACTAAATTACACACAGTCTTACTGCTGCAATTACATTTTTATAGGGTAGACAGGAAAAACACACAAAAGAACTAGAAAAACAATATTCCTCATAAAGCAGTTCTCTATCATGTTTAGTATTGCACCCAGAATATTTATAAAATATGTGAAATGCACAGAATTAATCATTAAAAACAAAAAATTTGACATTTCTTACATCATTTTTATGTACAGCAATGCTCCAAACCAATAAATTTTACACTAAAATCAAAATATATGTAGAAAAAATGCTTCACAATCCTATCTCTGTTTTTCAAAGTCATTTATAATTGCTTGCCCACTTGTTTTTCGGATGAGTCATGAATGTGGATTGCCAAATAGGCCAAAAGTGCAGAAGGCTCCAAAGTAATTTAACCCATGATGCAGATAGAAATAATGTTGTTTTCATCTTTTATTTCTTCCAGAAAGAAAAGTCAAATGTTCATATTCTCTAAGAGCATACATACTTTCAAGTCTTTTCCAAGTTGTGGATCTGAAGTTGTAATAAATAACTCTGAACTGAGAGAGACAGTTTTCTTAATACGTCTCTATATTGTCCGCAGGAGCTGAGACAAAAGCAGAGGCAGATGTGATGATCTGTCTTCCAACCATCCACAAATGAGAATCAACCAGACAGCCAACCTTCTCAGTTAACCAGCATCTTTCAAAGGCAAAATGGGACCATCTACAGCCAACCTACTCTAAACTTCATGAAAATACAAAATGGCTGCTATTAAGAACCCCCTCCCCATGGAGAGGAGAAGGGAGTTGAGGGAAATTGGAAAGGGAGGTGAACCATGAGAGACTATGGACTCTGAAAAACGATCTGAGAATTTTGAAGGGGTGGGGGGTGGGAGGTTGGGGGCACCAGGTGGTGGGTATTATAGAGGGCACGGATTGCATGGAGCACTGGGTGTTGTGCAAAAATAATGAATACTGTTATGCTGAAAAAATAAAAAATTAATAAAAAAAATTATGTTATAAAAAAAAAAAAAAAGAACCCCCTCCCCACTTACAATACCAGACAGTGATGGGCTCATAGTGAGAGGACTTACAGAGGACAGCTTTCTATGACCATCAAGCTATAAGAACATGTCCAAAGATACTCAGTACAGGCTAGAGTATAAATTTTTGTCATCAGCATGAAGGTTCATATTGCACATGAACAAATCTCTAAGTCGTCATCATGACAACCTACTCTGAAAAGTTCTGATGAGCATCCTGTGGTGGTCTAAATGAATCATGGATGAAAAACACATGTCTGAAGATGGCGGAGAAGTAGCAGGCTGAGATTAATTCAGGTAGCGGGAGATCAGCTAGATAGCTTATCTAAAGATTACAAACACCTACAAATCCAACGGGAAATCGAAGAGAAGAAGAACAGCAACTCTAGAAACAGAAAATCAACCACTTTCTGAAAGGTAGGACTGGCGGAGAAGTGAATCCAAAGTGACGGGAAGATAGACCGCGGGGGGAGGGGACGGCTCCCGGCGAGCAGCGGAGCAATGGAGCACAAAAGCAGGACTTTTAAAAGTCTGTTCCGCTGAGGGACATCACTCCAGAAGCTTAACCGGGGTGAAGCCCAGGCGGGGTCAGCGTGGCCTCAGGTCCCGCAGGGTCGCAGAAGGATCGGGGGTGTCTGAGTGTCGCAGAGCTTACATGTATTAGAACGGGGAAGCCGGCTACAGAGACAGAGCCGAGGAGTGACTCTCAGCTCGGGGTTACCTTGAACCTGTCGCAGGCTTGGTCAGCTCGGAGCGTGGCCGGAGGCCAGGGTGGCGAGAGTCATTGGGCGCTGTTCTCTGGGGGCGCACTGAGGAGTGGGGCCCCGGGCTCTCGGTTCCTCCAGGCCAGAGACTGGGAGGCCACCATCTTCATTCCTGTCCTCCGGAACTCTACGGAAAGCGCTCAGGGAACAAAAGCTCCGAAAGCAAACCCGAGCGGATTACTCACCCGCCCAGGGTAAAGGCGGTGCAACTCTGCCTGGGGCAAAGACGCTTGAGAATCACTACAACAGGCCCCTCCCCCAGAAGATCAGCAAGAAACCCAGCCAGGACCAAGTTCACCTAACAAGGAGTGTAGTTTCAATCCCAAGGAGAGCGGCGGAATTCCACAGGAGGAGAAAGCAAAGCACGGAACTCATGGCTTTCTCCCCATGATTCTTTAGCCTTACAGTTAATTTAATTTTTTTTCTTTTTCAATTTTTTTTCTTCTGCTAAATTTTTTTAACTTTTACCCTTTTCTTTTTTAACATTTTTTAACTAGTTTATCTAATATATATATATTTTTTTTTCCGTTTTATACTTTTTCTTTATTGGTTTTCTTTTTTTAATTTTTTTTTCTTTCTGAACCTCTTTTTATCCCCTTTCTCCCCCCTCACGATTTGGGATCTCTTCTGATTTGGCTAAAGCATATTTTCCTGGGGTTGTTGCCACCCTTTTAGTATTTTACTTGCTCCTTCATAAACTCTTATCTGGACAAAATGACAAGGCGGAAAAATTCACCACAAAAAAAAGAACAAGAGGCAGTACCAAAGGCTAGGGACCTAATCAATACAGACATTGGTAATATGTCAGATCTAGAGTTCAGAATGACGATTCTCAAGGTTCTAGCCGGGCTCGAAAAACGGATGGAAGATATTAGAGAAACCCTCTCTGGAGAGATAAAAGTCCTTTCTGGAGAAATAAAAGAACTAAAATCTAACCAAGTTGAAATCAAAAAAGCTATTAATGAGGTGCAATCAAAAATGGAGGCTCTCACTGCTAGGATAAATGAGGCAGAAGAAAGAATTAGCGATATAGAAGACCAAATGACAGAGAATAAAGAAGCTGAGCAAAAGAGGGACAAACAGCTACTGGACCACGAGGGGAGAATTCGAGAGATAAGTGATACCATAAGACGAAACAACATTAGAATAATTGGGATTCCAGAAGAAGAGGAAACAGAGAGGGGAGCAGAAGGTATATTGGAGAGAATTATTGGAGAGAATTTCCCCAATATGGCAAAGGGAACAAGCATCAAAATCCAGGAGGTTCAGAGAACCCCCCTCAAAATCAATAAGAATAGGTCCACACCCCATCACCTAATAGTAAAATTTACAAGTCTTAGTGACAAAGAGAATATCCTGAAAGCAGCCCGGGAAAAGAAGTCTGTAACATACAATGGTAAAAATATTAGATTGGCATCAGACTTATCAACAGACACCTGGCAGGCCAGAAGGAGCTGGCATGATATATTCAGAGTACTAAACGAAAAAAACATGCAGCCAAGATTACTATATCCAGCTAGGCTATCATTGAAAATAGAAGGAGAGATTAAAAGCTTCCAGGACAAACAAAAACTGAAAGAATTTGCAAATACCAAACCAGCTCTACAGGAAATATTGAAAGGAGTCCTCTAAGCAAAGAGAGATCCTAAAAGTAGTAGATCAGAAAGAAACAGAGACAATATACAAAAAGAGTCACCTTACAGGCAATACAATGGCACTAAATTCATATCTCTCAATACTTACCCTGAATGTTAATGGGCTAAATGACCCAATCAAAAGACACAGGGTATCAGAATGGATAAAAAAACAAAACCCATCTATATGTTGCCTACAAGAAACTCACTTAAACCTGAAGACACCTCCAGATTTAAAGTGAGGGGGTGGAAAAGAATTTACCATGCTAATGGACATCAGAAGAAAGCAGGAGTGGCAATCCTTAGATCAATTAGATTTTAAGCCAAAGACTATAATAAGAGATGAGGAAGGACACTATATCATACTCAAAGGAACTGTCCAACAAGAAGATCTAACAATTTTAAATATCTATGCCCCTAACGTGGGAGCAGCCAACTATATAAACCAATTAATAACAAAATCAAAGAATCATATCGACAAGAATACAATAATAGTAGGGGACATTAACACACCCCTCACTGAAATGGACAGATCATCCAAGCAAAAGATCAACAAGGAAATAAAGGCCTTTAATGACACACTGGACCAGATGGACATCACAGATATATTCAGAACTTTTCATCCCAAAGCAACAGAATACACATTCTTCTCTAGTGCACATGGAACATTCTCCAGAATAGATCACATTCTTGGTCCTAAATCAGGTCTCAACCATTATCAAAAGATTGGAATCATTCCCTGCATATTTTCAGACCACAATGCTCTGAAGCTAGAACTCAATCACAAGAGGAAATTTGGAAAGAACCCAAATACATGGAGACTAAACAGCATCCTTCTCAAGAATGAATGGGTCAACCAGGAAATTAAAGAAGAATTGAAAAAATTCATGGAAACAAATGATAATGAAAACACAACGGTTCAAAATCTGTGGGACACAACAAAGGCAGTCCTGAGAGGAAAATGTATAGCGGTACAAGCCTTTCTGAAGAAAGAAGAAAGGTCTCAGGTACACAACCTAACCCTACACCTAAAGGAGCTGGAGAAAGAACAAGAAAGAAACCCTAAACCCAGCAGGAGAAGAGAAATCATAAAGATTAGAGCAGAAATCAATGAAATAGAAACCAAAAAAACAATAGAACAAATCAATGAAACTAGGAGCTGGTTCTTTGAAAGAATTAATAAGATTGATAAACCCCTGGCCAGACTTATCAAAAAGAAAAGAGAGAGGACCCAAATAAATAAAATCATGAATGAAAGAGGAGAGATCACAACGAACACCAAAGAAATACATACAATTATAAGAACATACTATGAGCAACTCTACGCCAACAAATTTGACAATCTGGAAGAAATGGATGCATTCCTAGAGACATATAAACTACCACAACTGAACCAGGAAGAAATAGAAAGCCTCAACAGACCCATAAGCAGTAAGGAGATTGAAACAGTCATCAAAAATCTCCAAACAAACAAAAGCCCAGGGCCAGATGGCTTCCCGGGGGAATTCTACCAAACATTTAAAGAAGAACTAATTCCTATTCTCCTGAAACTGTTCCGAAAAATAGAAATGGAAGGAAAACTTCCAAACTCATTTTACGAGGCCAGCATCACCTTGATCCCAAAACCAGTCAAGGATCCCATCAAAAAAGTGAACTACAGACCAATATCCTTGATGAACACAGATGCAAAAATTCTCGCCAAAATACTAGCCAATAGGATTCAACAGTACATTAAAAGGATTATTCACCACGACCAAGTGGGATTTATTCCAGGGCTGCAAGGCTGGTTCAACATCTGCAAATCAATCAATGTGATACAACACATTAATAAAAGAAAGGACAAGAACCATATGATACTCTCCATAGATGCTGAAAAAGCATTTGACAAAGTACAGCATCCCTTCCTGATCAAAACTCTTCAAAGTGTAGGGATAGACGGCACATACCTCAATATTATCAAAGCCATCTATGAAAAACCCACCACAAATATCATTCGCAATGGAGAAAAACTGAAAGCTTTTCCGCTAAGGTCAGGAACACCGCAGGGATGTCCGTTATCACCACTGCTATTCAACATAGTACTAGAAGTCCTAGCCTCAGCAATCAGACAACAAAAGGAAATTAAAGGCATCCAAATCGGCAAAGAAGAAGTCAAACTATCACTCTTCGCAGATGATATGATACTTTATGTGGAAAACCCAAAAGACTCCACTCCAAAACTGCTAGAACTTGTACAGGAATTCATTCAGTAAAGTGTCAGGATATAAAATCAATGCACAGAAATCAGTTGCATTTCTCTACACCAACAACAAGACAGAAGAAAGAGAAATTAAGGAGTCAATCCCTTTTACAAATGCACCCAAAACTATAAGATACCTAGGAATAAACCTCACCAAAGAGGCTAAGAATCTATACTCAGAAAACTATAAAGTACTCATGAAAGAAATTGAGGAAGACACAAAGAAATGGAAAAATGTTCCATGCTCCTGGATTGGAAGAATAAATATTGTGAAAATGTCTATGCTACCTAAAGCAATCTACACATTTAATGCAATTCCTATCAAAGTACCATCCATTTTTTTCAAAGAAATGGAACAAATAATCCTAAAATTTATATGGAACCAGAAAAGACCTCGAATAGCCAAAGGAATATTGAAAAAGAAAGCCAAAGTCGGTGGCATCACAATTCCGGACTTCAAGCTCTATTACAAAGCTGTCATCATCAAGACAGCATGGTACTGGCACAAAAACAGACACATAGATCAATGGAACAGAATAGAGAGCCCAGAAATAGACCCTCAACTCTATGGTCAACTCATCTTCGACAAAGCAGGAAAGAATGTCCAATGGAAAAAGGACAGCCTCTTCAATAAATGGTGTTGGGAAAATTGGACAGCCACATGCAGAAAAATGAAATTGGATCATTTCCTTACACCACACACGAAAATAGACTCAAAATGGATGAAGGACCTCAATGTGAGAAAGGAATCCATCCAAATCCTTGAGGAGAACACAGGCAACAACCTCTTCGACCTCAGCCACAGCAACATCTTCCTAGGGACATCGCGAAAAGCAAGGGAAGCAAGGGCAAAAATGAACTATTGGGATTTTATCAAGATCAAAAGCTTTTGCACAGCAAAGAAAACAGTTAACAAAACCAAAAGACAACTGACAGAATGGGAGAAGATATTTGCAAATGACTTATCAGATAAAGGGCTAGTGTCCAAAATCTAAAGAACTTAGCAAACTCAACACCCAAAGAACAAATAATCCAATCAAGAAATGGGCAGAGGACATGAACAGACATTTCTGCAAAGAAGACATCCAGATGGCCAACAGACACATGAAAAAGTGCTCCACATCACTCGGCATCAGGGAAATACAAATCAAAACCACAATGAGATATCACCTCACACCAGTCAGAATGGCTAAAATTAACAAGTCAGGAAATGACAGATGCTGGCGAGGATGCGGAGAAAGGGGAACCCTCCTACACTGTTGGTGGGAATGCAAGCTGGTGCAACCACTCTGGAAAACAGCATGGAGGTTCCTCAAAATGTTGAAAATAGAACTACCCTATGACCCAGCAATTGCACTGCTGGGTATTTACCCTAAATATACAAACGTAGTGATCCGAAGGGGCACGTGCACCCGAATGTTTATAGCAGCAATGTCTACAATAGCCAAACTATGGAAAGAACCTAGATGTCCATCAACAGACGAATGGATAAAGAAGAAGTGGTATATATACACAATGGAATACTATGCAGCCATCAAAAGAAATGAAATCTTGCCATTTGCGACGACGTGGATGGAACTAGAGGGTATCATGCTTAGCGAAATAAGTCAATCGGAGAAAGACAACTATCATATGATCTCCCTGATAGGAGGGAGAGGAGATGCAACATGGAGGGTTAAGGGGGTAGGAGAAGAGTAAATGAAACAAGATGGAATTGGGAGGGAGACAAACCATAAGTGACTCTTAATCTCACAAAACAAACTGAGGGTTGATGTGGGGAGGGGGGTTCGGAGGGGGGTGGGATTATGGACACTGGGGAGGGTATGTGCTATGGTGAGTGCTGTGAAGTGTGTAAACCTGGTGATTCACAGACCTGTACCCCTGGGGATAAAAATATATTATATGTTTATAAAAAATAAAATTAAAAAAAAAAAGAAAAACACATGTTAGTTTGTTTGTTTTGTTTGTTTTTGTTTTTACAAACAAATTACTGAAAAACCCCTAATTCATGAACATGAGCTAGGAACATTTAGGGAAATGGAGTTCGATATGATGCAGCTCCTTAAAAATTATTATTTTCATTGTATTGGGTCCCCTCAGTGCTTCCCATAAAACTGAGATCTTTAGTTATTAATACTTGTCACCAGCTTTTATTGACAAGTTTAGTTCCTAAATTTGAAGGCCTCACATATTTCCAGACAGTGTCCACAATAATTGATCCAAGGATCCACACTCTGCATGACCCTAGAGGAAGTTCTGTTGAATAATTGCCCTGACCCTTGGATGCCTTTAGAGAAGGGATCCTGGGGCAGTAGATGGCAGACGTGCTACACTAGGTTGGAAGGTAACAGCATATTTGTGGGAAAAAAGAGATGGTAGACTTAGGCTGAGTAGAAAGAGAAGAGAAAACATTTTCGGCATGTACAATAAAGTGGTAAAGTAAAAACGCCTCTTACTTTTTGGTCACATGGACACATGTTCATGTTCAAATCTCAGCTCTGGTGCCATGCATTGTGCTGTCTGGTGCAAGACAGATGTTCTCAATCCCTTTTCTCAACTGCAAGCAAGGATAATGATGTTTTTCACATGGGATTGTTTTGTGTGTTCAGTGTGGAAAATATACTGAAGGAACTAGCACACAGTAAGAGATGATAAAATAATACAAAATTTCTTGTACACAAGTGCATGAATTTTAGAGTACAGAGGAAAAGCTTGGATCCATTTTCCCAAATTTCCTTTATTTTTTCCCTGTTAAGTAGCATGACCTTCTTGGCCAAGGCAAGTGATGTCAGCATGTTCTGACGGGATTTCCAGTGACACAGAATTGTCAAGTACAGTAGGGTGTATTTCTTTTTTCTGGATTTCATTTCCATCTCCACATGTACATGATTATAGGATCATTTCATCTAGTATAAAAGGCAGCAGCTTTTCATTTCATGAGTGATGATGAACTATACTTTCAACTGATTTCAGTAATTTTTTTTTTTGGTAGTTGGACAGACTTTTTTTTAATTTAAATTAATGAAGATATAGTGTATTATAAGTTTCGGAGGTAGAATTTGGCGATTCATCAATTGCAAATAACACCCCATGCTCATTACAGGGCACATGCATCCCAATGTTTATAGCAGCAATGCCCACATAGCCAAAATATGGAAAGAGCCCAGATGGCCATCAACCGATGAATGGACAATTTCAGTATTTTTTAAGACACCAGAGGAAAAATGAAAGAGTTACATTTTTATTTTGAGACTAGAATCAAAAGAAGTCAAGAGTTGCTTCTCATGCAAGAATCATTTTTTCATCTAAGCAAAGCATCACCAGTGTGCTTTGGTTTTCTACACGTTTTCCTCTCCTAGGTCTAAAACTACTGAGATGAATTATCATTTTTCAATTTTGCTATTTCTAGCTATAATAATTTCATCCTCATGAAATACTTCTTGATGCTGAAATGCATTTAAGATTATCCCACATTTAGAATAAAGCCAAAAATACTTTAAGTATATGTGTACGCTATGTTACTGAAGTTGCATAAGAGACAGCGGTCACTGACTGAACATCTCCTATGTGTCAGACATGACACGTGGGCTATATTCATTCTCCCATTTCCTTGTAAGAGAGCTGGGGACATCTTTTCAGTCATCAAGGTTCAAAGAGGTCAAACTGAAAGTCTCCTCTTCACCAGAGTTGACATATACTAATTCTTTCCCATGACAGATCACGTTCACAGGCCATTAATCACTTGGGTTAAACCTATGGGTTGTTATCAGCTCCTGAGTCCACACCCAGAAGGTAATTATTGATAAACAGGGACTACCAGGATCCCAGCAGTTCCTGTCACTCACTCCATCCCCTTCTATTCATGACTGCCTCACCAGCCAGGAGGCACAGAGGCAGCTCTATAAGGAAGTGATGACAACAGTGTCCCTGAAGGAATGTGCGAAAGTGAAAGGGCGTGACCTCTCACCTTTTTAATCTCCACTGGCTTCTTGTCTTCATCCTACAAATATGCTCCTCCTCTCCCTTTCTCCTAAAGAAGTCCCTTTACTTCACTTCCTTCTCTCTTTCCTTCCTCTACTGGACTTTTCACTATTTATGCCTAAACAGTTGTAAAAGTACTCTTAAAATTCACTGGCTTCCAATTATGAATGAGTTATTTGCCATATATTTTTTAAACACTTATTTATTTGAGAGAGTACATGCCTGAGCTTGCAAGTGGGGGGAGGAACAGAAGGAGAGAAATTAAGCAGACTCTCACTGAGCACTGAGCCCAACACAGGATTTAACCTCACAACCCTGAGATCATTACCTGAGTGGAAACCAATAGTCAGATGCTTAACCAACTGAGCCACCCAAATGCCCCTATTTGCCATATATTTAACCCTCACAAGAACTCATAATCACAATGAAAAAAACTGTGGTTCAGAAAACTTCATTATTAGAGTTCAAATTCTACATCTGTCTGAGGCCAAGGCCCAAGTATTGCTTCCCACGCCACCACAGAACCTCCTAGAGATGTCCAACCCAGCTTAATCCCTTCTTCACCAGACGAGAATATAGGTCAATCTTCTACTGCAAATTGACTTTTTAATTTTCACTATGAAGCTGGTTTATCAAATGCAATTACCTCCTGTGCTTATCATGTGGCTAGAAGTGTCTTCATATAAGGTCATAAGATGTCAGGATCATCTTTTGGAACGTTCCCTTGGGGGACAAGGCAATGGTCATTTAATTCTGCATCTTTAGTCTCTTTGCTAGGAGGTCTTTAAGAAGAAGACTTTCAACAGAGGATAGTTAGTCTGAAAGACAGGGAGAAAGAGGGGTGGAGGAGAAGCAGCGGAAGATGAGGAGCCTCCATATCCAAGTCTAGCAAATAAGCATTTTTAACTAGTAGCTAATTAGGTCTACTTGGTTAGCTCTAACCAGTGTTAATATTCCTCCTAACCCTCACAACACAGATCCCTGGCCTCTGACTAGCTAAGTACTCTCAACCTCAGGACGCTTGCACACACTCTCTTCTCTGCCTGTACTACTTTTTCCAAAAACCCAAATGACTCTGTCTCCTCTCGCAGACCATTATTCAGATAATACTTTCTCAGTAAGACCTTTCTTAATTTCTAATTTTTAAATTACAACACCTACCCCTCCAACCATTTTTCCTCTCCTCCTTTCCTGCTTTATCTTTCTCCATGAACTGGCCACTGTTTTACATGCTATATAGTTTGTTTTTTAATTTTACTTTTTGTCATCTCCTTCCACTAGAATGTAATCTCCATGAGGACAGGGATTTTCGTTCACTACTATATTGCCAATGCTCAAACAACCCATGCCATCCAGTAAGTGATCTAAAATGTTTGTTAAATGAATGGATGCACTGGAAATAAGTCTCTCTCCACCCAACTCCTCTCATTATACAATTAAAAATTCACTACTGTGACACAGGCATACCTTGTTTTATTGCCCTTCACTTTATGAACTTTTTACAAACTGAAGGTCTCTGACAACCCTGCATGGGGCAAGCCCATTAGTGTTGTTTATCCAATAACATTTGCTCACTTTATATCTCTGCATCACATTTTGGTACTTTAAACTTTTTCATTATTATATTTGTCACAAAGATCTGTGATCAGTGATCTTAGTTACTATTCTAACTGGGGGAGCCACAAACCACTCCCACAGAAGACAGAAAACTTAATCAAGAAATGTTATGCTTGTTCTGACTACTCCACAAACAAGCTGTTCTCCCATTTCTTTCTCTCTCCACAGACCTCCCTATTCCCTGAGACACAACAATCTTAACATTAGGCCAATGACTAACACTTACAAAGGCCTCTAGGTGTTTGAAGGAAAGGAAGTATCCCACATTCCTCAAAGAGATATTCCTTTAAATCAAAAGCAATAAATGATTAAGCTTACTGAGGAAAGTGTGTCAAAAGCCAAAACCAGCAAAACACTAGGCCTCTCGCCCCAAAGAGTTAGCCAAGTTGGAGGGCAAAGGGATAGCTCTTGAAGGAAATTATAAGGGCTAGTTGGGGGAACACATGAGCAGGAGAAAAACTGAAAACAGAGGTCAGTTCCTTTAGTTTAAGGAGAAAAGCCATCTCTGTAACATCAAAATGCAAGAGAAAACAGCAAATGCTGATGGAGAAGCTCCAGCAAATTACCTGAAGGATCTGGCTAAGATAATTCATGAAGGCAGCTACACTGAATAACTAAATTTCAATGTAGATGAAATAGTTTTTCTGTTGGAAAAAGATGCCATCTAGGACTTTCGTAGCTAGAGAGGCAAAGTCAATGTCTGGCTTCAAGCTTCAAAGCACAGGCTGACTCTCTTGTTAGGGACAAATACAGCTAGTGACTTTAAATTGAAGCTAAAAATCCTAGGGCTCTTAAGAATTATGTTAAATCCACTCTGCCAGTGCTCTCTATAAATGAAACAACAAAGCCTGGATACCAGCACATCTGTTTACAACAGGGTTTACTGAATATTTTAGGCCCACAGTTGAGTCCTACTGCTCAGAAAAAAGTATCTCTTTCAAAATTAGGACCACTGCTCATTGACAATTACCTGTCACCCAAGATGCCTGATGGAGATGGACAACAATGAATGTTGTTGTCATGCCTGCTGACACAGTATCCATTCTGCAGTCCATGGGTCCAAGAAGTTCAACTTTCAAGTCTTATTATTTAAGAAATCCATTTTGTAAGACTGTAGCTGTCATCAATAGTGATCCCTTTGATGGATCTGTGCAAAGTCAATTGAAAACCTTCTGGAAAGGATTCACCATTCCTGATGTCACTAAGAACACTGGCGATTTATGGGAAGAGGTGAAAACATCAACATGAACAGGAGTTTGCAAGAAGTTGATTCCAATCCTTTTGGAGGACTCTGAGGGGTTGGTTTAAGACTTCCATGGAAGAAGTAACTGCAGATGTGTGGGAATAGCCAGAGAAATAGAATTAGACATGGAGCTGAAGAGGTGGCTGAATTGCAGCAAGCTCATGATAAAACCTTAACAGATAAGGTGTTGCTTCTCATAGATGAGCAAAGAAAGTGGCTTCTTGAGATAGAATCTATTCCTGATAAAGATACTGTGAAGATTGCTGAAATGACAACAAAAGATTAGAATATTCCATAAACTTAGTTGATAAAGCAGCAGCACAGTTTGAGAGGACTGACTCCTATTTTGTGGGTAAAGTGCTTTTTGCTGCAGAGAAATCATTCATGAAAGGAATAATCAATCAGTGCAGCAAACGTCACTGTTGTCCTATTATAAGACATTGTCACAGCTATCCCAGCCTTCAGCAACCACCACCCTGATTGGTCAGCAGCCATCAGCATTGAGGCCAGATCCTCCACCTGCAAGATCAGGACACATTGAAAGCTCAATTGATGGTTAGTATTTTTTAACAATAAAAAAAAATTTTTTTCAGAGAGAAAGACAGAGCTTGAGTTGGGGAGAGGGGAGCAGAGGAAAAGGGAAAGAGAGAATCTTAAGCAGGCACCACATCCAGCAAGAAGCCTGATGTGGGGCTTCATCTCACAACCCTGAGATCATGACCTGAGCCAAAATCAAGAGTTGGACACTTAACCTACTGAGCCACCCAAACACCCCAACAATAAAATATTTTTAAATTAAGGTATATACACTATTGTTTTAGACATAATTCTACTGTACACTTAGTAGGCTAAAGTTTAGTACAAACGTAACTTTCAGATGCACTGGGAAATCAAAAAATTCATTTGCCTTGTCCTACTGTGATATCCACTTTATTGCAGTGTCTGGAAACAAACCTGCAAAATCTCCAAGGTATGCTTGTATATTCTGGGCACAGCTGGGTTTTCTTTGCAACGGCAGAGCCCCAACCTCAGTTCAGGGGCATTTTTTCATTGCTGGGCCCATGGATCACCAGGAAGATTTTTGTTCCAGAGTTATACATCAACCCTGGTCTACAAGCTGGTTTGTACCAAGACACCTCTGTCCTAGACACTGACAGTGATGTTCAGGGTAAGAATAATGCTCACAACATTCATACTGTAAATGGTAGAGATGAAAGCAGCTGTTTCAGTAAACAGTACTTTAAGTCAACTATCAAGGATAAAGAGCTGAAATGGCTATTCTCAATCAACCTTATCATTTTCCAATTACAAAATGTTAGTCCCACAGGCCATAAATTATAAGGTTGGCTGTATCAGAAGGACCCATGCTATCATCACACTGCCATGTTAATTAGTAAATACCCTAATTCTTTTAAAAGCCAATTTACATTACTGTATATTTGGTGCTATTTAGTGAGCATATTTATTTTGCCCTAAAAACCTAAGAGTGCTAACAATATTGGTTTTTTGGTTTTGTTTTGTTTTATTTTCCTTCTTTTTGGGGGGATATGGAGGGGTGGGTACTTAGTATACTTGGCTTCAACCTCAATGAAAATGAAAGATTTATAAAAGTTATTCCTCATTGGCCTTTCCCAAGAACAATTTATACTGGGGTCTACGGCAGGGGTTAAACCCAAAGTATGCTCACAGCTCAGATTTCACAAGAAGGGGAACACATGGTGTGTCTCCAAGGAATATCAAATCCAAGAAGCTGAAAGGAAACTTGAGAAAAATTAAACATGTGCGAATTTTAATTGTATTTTATTACAAAAGAAACAGGAAGTCTGACATTAAATGTAACAGCCTTATTATGAGGCTCATTTTAAAGGCTTTCATTGAATGAAACCATGATTAAGTTATAGCAATCTCAGTAGATGGCTAAAAATCTAAAAGAAAAAGATAATTCTACTAAAAGCTTGTTTTTAAAGTTTAATAAATTTAGCTAAAACAATGGGCTGAAACCCGGGGGGAAAATCCATCAATGAGAGCAAACACAGTCTCTGGAAACCTTCTTGGATTCATCTCCACAAGTCAAAAGCAGTTCCTGGCCTCTTGTCTGGTGAATTAAGGGAGCTTCTCGGTGATGAACAAAAAGCCAACCCCAACACTATGAGGAGCTAATTTTAAATTTTACTACACTTCTGAGAGCAAACTGAAGTTCTATATATGGCAACTTGGATGAGCTGAATAGTGTGTATTGCTGATGAGGTTTTACTTTGGTTCAGATCACTAAACAGATTACTGGTCAACACCAGGGTTTCCCAAAATGTGGTCCTAAGACTACTCAGCCAGAATCAGCAAGAGGAGGAGGACATATGGGTGTTCTAGTTAAAAATGAAAATCCTCTAGGCCTTAGCCTAGACCTACTAAATACAGAATCTCTGAGGGTAGGGCCCTAAGATTTCCCATAATCCTGATGCTTCTTTAAGTGTAAGGCCAATAGGAGAGTGGGTCCCAACTTTAATTGCATATGAGAACACAAGAGGAGCTTTAAAAGTAAAGCCTGGTCCCACACCCAGAAATCCTGTTGAATTCTTCAGGATACAGCCTGGACATTGGGATTTTTAAGAATCATCCTTGGATGCAAAGTTAAGAATTACTGTGGGAGAGTCTCTTCCCAGTAAACAGTCTTTTCCTCCCACTCACACAAAAATAAAACATGAATCAGAAAATAGCTACTATCAAACAGGCAAATTTCTGTGACTTTTTTCTAAGACACTGCTAAGAAGCTGAAATTATTCTCTCATTTTATGAGCAACCCAAGGGTCTGAGACATAAAGTTGCTCAAATAAACTGTCTGAGGTGTGACTTAATTATTGTAGACAAAAAAGAGAGAACTGAATAGTCAAGCTGTAGATTTTCCAATCCCTGAGGATAAACCAGAGAAATAAGGATTTCACAGATCTGTTAGAACCCTTCTTATTCCTTCAAAGTTGAAAAAGGAGTTGAGTCAGGCTTTGTAATTTGTGGCCACAGTCAAGCATTATTCAATAGTCTGAAACCTTAATTCCTTTATTTATAAATCAAGAGTACCAATGGTTAAAAATAACATCCAATATTGACTGACTTCTTACTATGTGTCAGACAGTGTGTGAAGCACTTCAAATACATTATCTTATCTATTGCTATGTGGTAAGTACAATTATTAGTGCATTTTATAGAATAGAAAACTGACACTTGGTAAAGTTAAATATCCATGGTTATACAAGGTTTTAAGAACTTCAAAGTGTATGTTCTTAATCCATTTGATAATACCATAGATATAAATGAAGATCCAGTAGTCACCCTGCAGTCACACTGAGAGAAAAAAGAAATATATTTATTTCCATCCAAAAATGATTCTTTAATCATACTGGGTCACCCAGTTTCTGATGAATGAGTCTCGATTATTGAAGTTGCAATGCTTCTGTAAATACAAGAAACCTAAAAATTTTTCAGTGAATCCTACTCACCCTGTGAGCCTATAATAGACTAATTTGTCATGGAAGGTACAGTCTTCTATTTTAAAATTACCATCAGCTCTCAGACAAATCCAATAATTTGAAGGAATAAGGACCTTGTTGGGAAACCAGAGAGAAAATCTCAAAGATCCATAGGGACAACAATCGACAAAATGACATGTGTTAGAGGTCATCGGCCTACTCAATGGGACTCCCAGGTGTCGAGTGTTCACAGGTTTATGTGTTCACTAATCTTTGTATCTCAGTTGCTCCCATTGCTGAACTGACCAGTGTCTTATTCAATACCTAGAGAAAAGAGTCCTTTTTAATTCTATCTTTTAATTCTATCTTTTAATTCTAGATTTCCCTATAACATGTACTGTCACATCATTTTTTTAAATGGGTAAATGTCATGGGAGGACTAAGCTTACAATACTTAAAACAAACAAAACAAACAAACAAACACAAAAAACAATGCGGGTGCCCCATGAACTAATGACCCTCTTCAATCAACTTGGGGAAGGAAGGAACTCCCCATAGCACTTCCATCAAATGAAAGTACTGTGGGCAAAAAGATGAGTGGGAGAAATAAAAGCATTTGCTGATTTCTAGAGTCAGTGCCTAACATCTTTTCATCAGCTAAGATATTTTTAGCCTAAGAAGAAAAGCAAGGAATCCTGATTTCTTATCCCTTCTCTACTTCTGATTCACTGTGGCCTGAGCAAGTTGCCACTTCCCTGGGCTAGTTCCTTCCTCTCAAAAATGGAGATAATGATACAGTGTTTTAGCCACTTAATCTCAGTAATGGTGCTAGGATTAACGAGGGTCTTTTAGAAGGAAAAGAAAAAAAAGTTTTGATCAAAGATGTGTGGTAAGTACAATATTTTATTATAAACAATAATAATGGGCCTTATGCTACTGATGCCTGGGGAGCACACTATTCCCCTGTTGGCCTGCATTAATACTTGGACCCAAGGGTGTTAATTAGTGCAAAAATGTATGTACTGAAGAGCACCCTAGGGGCCTAAAGGAGTTAATCCATCTCCAAAGGTGACTAATTTACCCCCCACCCCCGATTCTTCCCACACAAGGCTCCTGTCTCCTATTATTAGTGTACAATAACTGTACCCTTCTTATGGGTCTACTGAGCCCCATCTGCTTCCTTCAATTTACTTAATAGAATATAAGGGATTTGAAAGAGCTGTTGGAATAATACCTTCTATTTGAATATCTGCCTCTTGCTTGTCTCATTGGTGGGAGCAACCGCAAACTATAATGGTTACAGTGTGACAGTTCATACTGCGTACAATTTCCTATCTTACTGTCAAGATAATTTTTTCCCGGTGCACAGAATAAATCTGTTCTCTTCAAGTACCATACTTTTAAAAATCTCCCTCCTCCTCCTCAGCTTCTTTCCAATACCTTTTTCATTTTGGTCAAGACAGCAAGCTTTTTGCTCCCTTCACTGAAACAAACCTTCCCACAGGTTAGCACAGAAGCCACCAAGATGCTGGCTAAGTCACCAAGATTCTAGCCTCTACTTACCAATCTCTTTTTAATCATAATGATTATCATAAAAATCATTACAAATTTAGCCTAACACGGTCAATTAACTTGGAGCAATCATACCCTGATAGCCATCCTCTCCCTCCCTTTCATCAAAAATACCAATATCAGTGTTACCTAGAAGGCAGAAAATCCCAAGAAACTCTTGCAGTTAGTAAATCACCTGATTTTTACCAAACAAATGTCTCGGCAGTCATCCTTATATATTTTAAGGTGTTGGGACTGTTACGTGAGCTTAAGGGCATGGCCAGCACACACATCATGTGGAAAAACCTAATAATGAATGTAAATGCTACTTACAGTGCACCTTATGGCAGTTCATGAAGCCCAGGCCACTGGAATTACCTTAGCAATCATCTAAGCCAAAATTTTACCATAGGAGAGAGCAACCAAAGCTCAGCAATGTGAAGTACCTTTCTCAAAGATCATGTCTACCCATTCACGGTTCTCTCCACTAATAACGGCAAAATGTAGAAAAGGAAAACACTTGATTTAAAGACAACTCCAGTCAATTATGAAGATTTCTAGAGATTTGATTGAAGAATCACCTTAGGGTAACATTAACATTACCCAAGTCAAACTGAAATATTACTTCAACTTACCGTATTGGTCCGAGCCTAACACAGAGTTGCATTTTATTTTTCTTTTAACACAAACTAATCTCATAGGAAAATAATTAACCATTTATGTAAATAAGATAGAAAAGAAAAAGGCTAGAGAGCATGTGTGTTTATGTTAACTTGACTTACTTTACAGCAACCCTTCATTCCTGACACCAGGAGATAAAGAAAAACTCTCATAGATCAATTTGATAACAAGGAATTCCCAAACTCTCCCTAAAGTATTAATATTGAGCTCCTGAAAGGCAGAACTTGTCACAGAGGCTTGCAGGGGATCTTAATGACCTGGCAAGAAAGGAGCTGTTACAGGATGATAACTAGATGGAGAAATGCCTCCAGGTCATTGAGAGCGGGAAGTGCAGTGGAGACCCGTCTCCTCCACCTTATATCTAACAAAGTTAAGCTGAGAGTCATCCAACACTTGATCTCTATTTTCTCCTCATCCACCACCCCCTACCTTGTTAATGCAAAAAGAAGGAAATGTGAACAGTTCTTAAAAAAAAACATTCTTCAGGAAAGTTTCCAACAATAATTTTACCTTTGCTGAAGAAAGAAATTAGATGTTCTTTTGACTGAAGCTTAAGGCTTGAGAAAATACTTATGAGAGCTGAGAGCTGATAAAGAATTCTTTTAATATACATGACTGAACAATTAAATAAACTTTTAAACTGTATTTATTTTTCCTCTATTTCTTCTATCTTTAAGTTCCAAAGACTATCTTACTGTGTTTACAGCCTAAGAGAGATTTTGTTTTGGGTTTTTTGGGTTTTTTTTTGTTGTTGTTTTTTGAGAGAATGACCTTTCTGGGACTCTGGAATGAACATTAAAGTACTGCCATCAACTATGACTGACTGCAACTTTAATGAAGAATTTAAACCAAGAAGTGAACATATAAGCCTACTAAATTATATTTAAAAGAATTACTTTAAAATACGGTTTTTAAAAATTCTTTTTCTTCAATTATATCTACAAAATTTTTGTGCTGCTTCTTTACCATTTGATAGTAAGTCCACTTTACTTTTCTATGAAATCAGATGTATTGCCACCAGTTTTATCTCTCAGTGTATTACAGGTAAATTAAGATAAGTAAAGAATATCTTCAGTAAAAAAAAAAAAAAGGTATATGAATTCCAAATGAAGCACCAAACTGGCCTACATACTTAGAGCAATAGCTTAAAATATGTCTGTAACCCAGATTCTAACACAATGTTTAAAAAATTTTAGCCTGTAAAATAATATGATGTTGGGCAATGGTTGATTACGTGATGCATGCTTCACAAATAATATTAATTAATTTATAAAACATGGGCATGTGAAGCTCCAAGAGATTTCACTGAGCTTTTTTTTAAACTATTCTCTCTAGAAGGAATAATTACTGTGGTCAAATCTGTACTTTTTTGAAATGAGACTGTATTATAGATCAAATTCAAAATGTGTTGCATTTCCATACACTAAAAATGAACTACCTGAAAAATAATTAAGAAAAACAATCCCACTTACAATGGCATCAAAAGCAATAAAATTCTCAGGAATAAATTTTACCAAGGAAGTGAAATATCTATATGCTGAACACTCTAAGACACTGATGAAGGAAACTGAAGAAGACACATAAATGGAAAGAACGTGCTCATGGATCAAAGGACTTGATATTGTTAAAATGTCAATACTACCCAAAGCCATTCAGAAATTCAGATCCCTATCAAAATTCCAATGGCATTTTTCAAAGAAATAGAAAAAAATAATTCTAAAATTTGTATGGAACCACAGAAGACCACAAACCACAGAAGACCACAAAGCCAGTCATCTTGAGAAAGAACAAAGCTGGAGACACACTGCCTCCTGATTTCAAACTATATTACAAAGCTATAGTAATCAAAAGAGTATAGTACTGGAATAAAATAAGACACACAGACCAATGGAACAGAATTAAGAGCCCAGAAATGAGCTCACTGATAATATGTTCAACTAACGTTGACAAGGAAGCTAACAATACGCAATAGGGAAATAAGAGTCTCTTCAGTAAATGCTGCTGAGAAAACCAGATCTCCACAGCCAAAAGAAATGAAACTGGACCTTATCTTAACCCAATCCCAAAAAGTGAACTCAAAATGGGTCAAGGACTTAAATGTAAGATCTAAAATCATAACACTCCTAGAAGAAAACAGAGGGAAATCTCCTTGACATTGATCTTGGCAATGATTTTTTGAATATGACACCAGAAACACAAGCAACAAAAGCAAAACTCAACAAGTGGGGCTACATCAAACTAAAAAGCTTCTGCACAGCAAAAGAAACCATCAACAAAGTGCAAAGACAACCTACAGAATGGGAGAAAATATTTGCAAAATACACATCCGATAAGGGACTAACATTTAAAATATATAAGGAACTCACACAATTCAATAACAAATATACATACATATATATATGATATAAAAATAGGCATAAAATGCAAACAGATATTTTTCCAAAGAAGTCATACAAATGGCCAACAAGTCCATAAAATGATGCTCAATTAACATGAAGGAAATGCAAATCAAAGCCACAATGAACTATAACCTCACATCTATTAAAATTATATTAAAAAAAAAGTGGGAGAAAAATAAGTGCTACCAAGGATGTGGAGAAAAAGGAACCCTGGGGCACTGTTGGTAGGATGGTAAACTAGTTCAGCCACTCTGGAAAATGGTATAGAGGTTCCTCAAAACATTAAAAATAGAAATACCATATGATCCAGCAAACCTATTTCTGGGTATATACCCAAAGAAAATGAAATCAGGATCTCAAAGAGCTATCTACATTCCCATGTTCATTGTTGCATTGTTCACAATACCCAAGATATGGAAATAACTTAAATGTTCATCAACAACAGATAAATGTATAAAGAAGACGTGAAATGATGGAGTATTATTCAGTCATGAGAAGGAGGGAAATCCTTCCACTTGTAACAACATGGATGGACTTTGAGGGCATTATGCTAATGAAATAAGTCAGATAGAAAAAGACAAATACTTCATGATCTCACTTATATGTACAATGACGGTTGCCGGGGGCTGAGGAGTGGGACAAATGAGACAAGTTGATCAAAGGGTACAAAGTTTCTGATATAAGATGAATAAGATAATTAAGTTCCCAGGATATAATATACAACATGGTAATTAACAATACTGTATTGTGTACTTTAAAGTTACTATGAGAGTAAAAGTTTAATGTTCTCACCATAACAACAACATGGCAGTTATGTGAAGGATGTGTTAACTTTCCTTATTGAGCTAAACATTTTGCAATATTTATGTATATCAAATCATCACACTGTATACCTTAAACTTCTATGTCAATTTTATTTCAACAAAGCTGGAAAAATAGATGAGTTTTTAAAATTCACAAGCTGATCTTGATCAAAAACACAAGATAATTATAGGACCAAAATCATATGGAACTTTTAAAAAAACAGCAATATTCACATGGCTCTTATCCAGCTCTCATATAACCATGAAATAGACACACAGTCAAAAACCTAAAATAGGGGCGCCTGGGTGGCTCAGTGGGTTAAGCCGCTGCCTTCAGCTCAGGTCATGATCTCAGGGTCCTGGGATCGAGCCCCGCATCGGGCTCTCTGCTCAGCAGGGAGCCTGCTTCCTCCTCTCTCTCTACCTGCCTCTCTGCCTGCTTGTGATCTCTCTCTGTCAAATAAATAAATAAAATCTTTAAAAAAAAAAAAAAACTAAAATAAAATGAAAAACACCTGCAAAAGCCAAGCTGTATAAAAGTAACTCCTTGCACTGATCTGTGTGCACTTCAGTTTGTAAAAATGAACTTAAGTGACTTCAGCCACTTTCCCTTATTTTGGGCACAATTTTACTTGGCTCGGTAATCTGTTTCTCTAAGACATAACATAATAAAAACAAAAAAACTAGGAAGGGGGAGTAGAGCTGGGGAGAATTATGGGAAGGAAATAAAAATATTAGCTGACATAGCTAAACAGGGAGGAATAGATTTGTTTTTTAATAGAACTATAAAAAATAAATCTTAGTACCCAAAATGCATAGGATAATTTAGTGAAAGGGCAGAGTTCCTCAGCGGTCCCAGAGAACATTCTTATATTAGGCCCTAATAACTATTTTATGTACTAATGACCCAGAGTTATCAAGAAATGCTTCATTTATTACAATTAATTCTATTCCCTAAGATGCTGATGTTCATCTATCCAAATCATATGTGCATAATATATATTATTTTTAAAATATACTACCAAAAGAGATAAAAATTTAAAATTTTAGAACTTTTTATGACTCCTCAAAAATACTAAACACTGTTATAGATACTATAACAACAAAACAAAAACTAAATAATCATGGCACTTAGTTTGTACTACATGATGTATTGTCTAAAATCTAGCAATCTGAGAATTCCAAATATATGCAGGCCGAAATGCATGAAGATCTGGGAAGGAGGATTCCAGGCAGGAGGGAGCAAATGCAATGACGCCAAGACAGACACATGCCAAAGCCAGCTGTCAGGGCTGCCATGATATGACCAAAGGGAGACCGGTATAAGAAAAGTTGGAGAGGGGCACCTGGGTGGCCCAGTGGGTTAAAGCCTCTGCATTCAGCTCAGGTCATGATCCCAGGGTCCTGGGATCGAGCCCCGCATCGGGCTCTCTGCTCAGCAGGGAGCCTGCTTCCTCCTCTCTCTCTGACTGCCTCTCTGCTTGCTTGTGATCTCTCTCTCTCAAATAAATAAAATCTTTAAAAAAAAAAAAAGAAAAAGAAAAGAAAAGTTGGAGAAGTAATTAGGGATCACATGACATAAGAAGTATGGATTTTGTTCTAACAGCAAAGATAAAGTATTTTTTTCTTTTTAAAGATTTTATTTATTTATTTGACAAAGAGAGACACACAGTGAGAGAGGGAACAGAAGCAAGGGGAGTGGGAGAAGCAGGCTTCCCACCGGGCAGGAAGCCTGAAGCAGGGCTCGATCCCAGGAGGCTGGAATCATCACCTGAGCCGAAGGCAGATGCTTAATGACTGAGCCACCCACGTGCCCCAAAATACTATAAAGTTTTAAGACAAGCAAGAATGGGATGTGATGTATTTGGGGGTGTTGTTTGTTTTTTAAAGTTCTATGGCTGCTGTATGGAGAATGGATTGTAGGGAGTGAGAGTGGAAAATGGGAAATGAGTTAAGAGGCTTTTGGACTGTTCTAAGCAGAAGATAATGGTGCCCAATTAAAACAGCAAGCTATCCTTTAAATAAACCAAGCATTAGTTTGAGTATCAACAGTAACACAATTGCACACTCTTCACATAGTATCACTAGTGATCAAAGGTAGGTATTTAATTCCCCTTAAAACTTCTTTATTCCATTTAGCAATTCCAAAGGCTGAAGCTGTCATTTATAAAGACAAGGTGTGGAGGTGTTTGACACACTGCTCTAGGCAGGAAGTGACCAAACAGGAGCCTGAGGGTACTTTCCAAAGGAAATTGTGTACCTAATGTCCATATTTCACCCCATTCACTCTTTCCAGAGTTTGATTTTAGAAATGTGACTGATCTAAAACTTAATACTGACACCAATAGCTTTATTATTAAACAACTCTTAGGTCACCATTCTTTTCATCTATGAACTGCTTTCTAGCAGAAACCTGAGACCAGATTATTTAATAATGAAATATGAGCTTTGAAACCCCTTCAAGTCCTTTACCTTTAAGGTATAAGACCAACAAGAAATTTCTAGCTAAATATTACCTGAATCCAAGCATGGTCTCTCTCACTACAGTGAGTTTCAATCGTCACTTGAATCTCGTTCCTTAGGCAATACCACCTTTATAAAGGAGTTAGGGTCTTGAAAAAAAAAGAAAATACTTGATTTTTTTTTCCATGAAAGATAAAGAATCTTTCTATTCTTTACTCTCTTTGTATATTCTCTTAGGAAGATAACTAGTGAAAGCCAAACTGGAAAGAATGTGATCAGTTTGCCAAGAGAAGAGGATTAGCTTGCCAGCTTGATGGAGAAAGGGAGATACTATGTTCCAGCTGTCCTAAGTATGATTTCAGTTTCTAGAGACCTTCTGTGTACCCACCAGCTCTTCAGGAAGGCTGTATGGGAGCTTTTACAAGTATCAAAGTGTTCACCAACAAACAGGCCCTAAGGTTGGCCAAACAATACATAAGAGTCTTTATCATTATTTGTCCAAGTATAATACCATGGAGCAGAAGAGCGCTGGGGTGCTTTGCCCCCATCCTGCTTCCAACCCACAAGCAAGATCTGGGAGAGTCAATAAACACATGACTGCATTTAGTGAGCACAGAAATAGTTACAGCTACTGATTTAAATTTAGAACTATGTTCACATGTCTGTGGAAAATAGAAGTTAACAAAAAGTGGAGGGAAAAAATCACTGCAAATTCCTATTTAAGAAGTTACACCCTGCACAGGCCACTGAATTGTTGTAAGAAGGAAATACTGTATTCCTTTATTCAAAAATTTCTAAAGCATCTACAAAGAGAGAAAAAAACCTCTAATCACTAGCCCCAGTGTTCATTCTGCTCATAGACTCTTGAAACAACTTCCATGCCTCTCATAAATAGCAAAGCAGGGCAGCTCTGGTTGACACTGCCTGGGATCAAATCCTTGCTCTATCACAACCAGATGGACATCCTTGAACAAATGCCTCACTGATCCACCTGAAAAAGGGAGTAATAATAGTATTTATGTCAAAGGGTTATTGGGAGGATTTATATGAGTTTATATACATAATGCCTATGAAGAGCCTCTGAGATATAGTAAGTTTAATAAATGTTAATTAATATGATCCCTAATTTCACCAGTCAGCAACAAAAGTGTGTTCCCTCCCCTCTCCCCCAAATACAGGTACCCCCCACTTTTTGAAAATTCACATTACACCACTTTGCTTTTATGAAAGACCTACATAAGTACCTATTTTCACTAACAAAAGAAATATGAAGAGTAATCTTGCTTTTACAAAAAAAGATGAAAAGCAAAAACAGCATTCAGAATTTGTTTTTGGACCAAACCTTTATGGAAGTGGCACAAACCTGAGCAGCCATAGCAGCCAGTCAAGCTCCTTCCCCAGGAATTACATGTAGCAACATCTCAGCGTCAAGCCGCCACAGCCTTGAACTGTGTCTGTGAGGATCTGTGCTTTATCTCCATTTATTTTCTGCATTTGTTAGCAAGATGTGTTGCAAGGTACCAGAAAAGCATAAGAGAAGTTATTTGGGGGGCCTGGGAATGTTCATGTTTTCCCATATAAATTAACGTTAGTTAATTGCTTCTTCGCTTTAAGCATTTTGGTCTTCAAAAGGTTTCACTGGGATGCTCTACTTGTGGACAGCACAGGAAACCTGGAAACAGATGTGTTCTCTAATCCCTTGAGAAAGTACTTGTCTGGGACCAACAGCATCCATGTCACCTAGGAGCTTGTTAGAAATGCAGATTCTCAAGAAGGGAGGAAGGGAGGAAGGGAGGAGGGAGACAGCTAAGCAAAGCAAAATCTCAATCCTCACTTCCCCCATCTACTGAGTAACAATCTGCATTTGAACAAGGCCATTTGAATACACATTATAATTTGGGAGCCAGGGCTGTTACACACCATCTGCCCATAATAACTATATACTTCATCCACAGAGCTGCCCTCCCCTACGTTTACCCACCATGCCATCTAGAATTCTTGTTCCAAAATCAACAAACTCTGTATAACCTACTCAAAATGTTTCGTATCTCCTAACCGTACCTGAACCCCAAACTTCCCCTAAGATACAACTTTCTCTGCAAACTTCTGCAGTGATGACTCCTTACTCTCACACACCCCAAGGACATAGAGTTGGGAGTGAGCTTCCTACCTTCCTTCTTCCCCAGTTGCTGTCCTTCTCCTTTCTAGTAAAACATCCTACTCTGTGGGGGCCCATGCCTTTTGACCCCACAACTTTCTCCTACTCCCTGCCCCTCCTGGCTTCAGGTCTTTCGTCTATTGTCTTTCAGCATCAGGCTTAGCCACCTGTGCTTTCCATCCATTCTCATCTCCATGGAGGACTACAACAACCATACAGACAATCACAACCTGGCCTCTTGGCATCTTAGCCATCTTGTTTCCAATACCGTTCTCTCCAGTGCTCTACATCAGCACATACTTCCAGGTTATACCTGGAACCTTGCCATCATGTGGAGTTGCTCCAGTCCCAAAAGCACTAGCTTAACAGCCCACTCTGATTGTAACCTCTTTTTCATCTAGTTTGCTTGCTGTGACCTTTCTTCCACAACTTCAGTGATCTTTCTAAACTTTCTCCTTTTCAGGTTTAAATTCTGTGGTCTACACATCTAATAACATCTTGCCAATTCCCTAGCTATGCATTACCAATATACGGATCTCCCTACCAGTATTCTTACCCTTCTTTCCTGTGATAGTGAAGAAGCTGACTTTGGCATTGTATAAGGCCACTGCTTTTACTCTGCTTTGAATGCTCTCCTCATTCACCTAACGAACCATGGATTACCTTTTCCTCTCCTTAATATTCAACTTCTCCCAACAAATGGATCCTTGCCATTGGCTTTTAAATATTTAAAGTCTTTTCCATTGAAAAAGAAACAAAAATTGTCAACTATACTTTAATTAAAAGATAAATAAAAATTAGGAGTGCCTGGGTGGCTCAGTTGGTTAAGTGGCTGACTTGGGCTCAGGTCATGATCTCAGGGTCCTGGGTCAGAGCCCTGTGTCAGACTCCACGCTCAGCAGGGTGTCTGCTTCTCCCTCTCCTTCTGCCCCTCCCCTGCTATTGAGCGCACTCTCTCTCTCTCTCTCTCAATCTCTCTCTCTCAAATAAATAAAAATAAAATCTTAAAAAAGAAAAATTTGAATAAATAAATAAATAAAATAAAACTTTCATTAATCTAGATGTCCTCTAGACTCCTTTCAAGATATCTTATTCTTCACAAAAACATTCTCAAAATATTTTCTCATTGATTCTATTTATTCGCCACTTACACTTTCCTCAGTCTGTTTCATTGTGACTTTGTCCCTTAATACTCCAATGCAACTATACTCATTAAGTACGCTGATATCTTACAGTTCTAACAATGTTTGACTTTGTCTTCTTTGCTACATTATATTCATGACTGTTAGTAAGTTCTTCTTAAAATACCCTTTCCCCTTAGCTCTATTGATGCTCACTCTTCTGGTTTTCCTTCTCTCTCTCTGTCTATTCCTTCTCTATCTTCTTTGCACAAATATCAGTTATTGTTATTGGCATTTTTAGAGCTAAAAGAGATTGTAAACATACAGTATCTTCTATATTTATATCTTTTTAAACATAAATTAATATCATTTAGATTGTCTTATAATCATATTCAATTCTTCCTATGATAATCTTCAGCATGACTTATGAAATCTATAATTTCTCCCTTGACAAATCTAATTTTACTTCCCCTCAACAAATCAACAAACCCAAATTTAGCATGCCCCTTTTATCATTCTGCAGCATGTTTTGTGTTTTGGACACCGACATACTGATTAGTCAATGATTTAACAACTAAATCAAATTTCCTACGTGTATACAGAAACACAAAGATGCTATAGAGAGATCACTTGCATATACTATTTATATACCTTCCCCCTTAAATTAAAATGACACACTGTGATAACTGCAGATGATAGGGAACTGGATATTAGACATTCTGGATAAGATTAAATGAAAAATAATGAGACACTTTTGAACTTTCCTTTCAATGGGAAACAATAATTCCTCAGAAAATTAGCTCTAATCGCTCTCCCCCCAAAATGTGGGTTCTCCAAGTCATAGTGACCTTTTCCCACAACATTTCTATAACAAATATTCTCCTGGGGACAATCTGAAATTCAGGTAGTTTATGTCCCTTCAAATAACTAATAGGAAAGAACGTAAATAAAGCAAGCTGAGACTCCTATTTCAGATCATTTTCCTTCCAAAATTACACATTCAGAAAGCTAGTTCCCACAAGTATCCAAACTAGAATTTTATCTTCATCTTAGTAACACAACGAAACCCGTTACTTTAAAAAAATGAAAACCACTGTCAAGGCCACTATGAAGTACCCACCAACTATGAGGATTTATCCGCATAGCAAGAAAGCCTTCTCCACAGCTGCATTTTTTTCTCAGTGACGAGATCCAGGTCTGCCCTGTGGAGCTTCTTTGTTCCTTCTCTGTAATATAGGGGAAAGAGGACCTAGATTTGAATCATTTCTCTACCATCTACGAGTGGGCTTTTGGCACTGGGCATGACGCCATTTATTAAAGCTTCTGTTCCAGCATTTGTAAAATGGAGACAACAGTGTTTTTCTCACATTGTGGCCATAAATATGAGATTAAATATTGTAGCAGAGATGAGGCATAGACCTAAATAGCAACAATATAGGGGAAAATATTAAAAGTTCATTAAAAGACAAAATATAGGTTGCAGGGAGCTTCAGATCAAGAAGACTGTAGTCAAGAGTCTAGAAAACTTGCCTTGGGGGGACAATCTAGCATGAGTTCTGTGAAAGAGAAAATATGTGTATTAGTGCCCCTGGCTCCTGGCATCAGGCTTCTAAAACCCATGTAATTTCCCAAGTGTTAAGAACACTAGAAATACCTTTTGTTCTTATATTTGGTCTTTGACCCCAGTCCCAGACACAGAGCTCCTAAATTCCTTGGAATTTCCTGGGTGATAGTGGTATCTTTTGTTCTAGTGAAGTGACTTTTGGTGGTATCCTACATGGGAGCTGGTCACAAGAAAAACCAACCCACAATGAGAAGCTCAGAACTTCTGGCCATACTGACCATTCTCCAAAGAGGGAACAAGGCCTGGAAATGGAGTTAAGGCTCTATCAAGACTATGTGATGAAACCTTCATAAAAATCCCAAAAGTACAGGGTTTGGAGAGTTTCTACGTACTGGGAAACTGGCATACTCAGAGAAGTCACAGAAGCTCTGTGCCCTTCCCGCATATCTTGCCCTATATAACTCTTCATCTCATCTGTATCCTTTGTCATATCTATTATTATATAATAAACTGGTAAGTGTAAGTTAAGTGTTCTCTGAGTTCTGATTGCTGTTCTAGCAAACAATCAAATCCAAGGGGGAGGAGTTCATGGGAACCTCGAATACGGAGGGCTGAGCAGAGAGCCTGCTTCTCCCTCTCCCACTGCCCCTCTCCATGCTTGTGCTTTCTCTAACAAAAAAAAAAAAAGGAAGAAAGAAGGAAAAAAAGAAAGAAATTCATTTAAAAGAAAATTTATGAAAAGAGGCACTTGGGTGGCTCAGTCAGTTCAGCACCTGCCTTCAGCTCAGGGTTCTGGGATCAAGCCCTGCATCAGGCTCTCTGCTACTCCCTCTGCCCTTTCCACCCCGACTCATGCTCTCTCTCTCTCTTTTAAAATAAATAAAATCTTAAAAAAATTTAAAAAAGAAGGTACATTATACCCTTTACACTGTTTTTTTCTAACAGTGGGTAGGGATGTCTTACTTATGTGCATGACTCTGACAGTTTTCCTCACTCGTGTAGGATTGCTGAGCAATCCTACTTAGTTCCCGGTAGGCCTGCTATTCAGATAATGGCTACTCTGATAAATTTCCCCACTGGAAATCCCAGAACTTTTCTCTCTCCCTTGTAGGTCATGGATAGAGTCACACCTGAAGTCTGTGAGCCTGTCAATGAGTCCTGAGTTAAGAAGTACGTGGCTTCAGAAGAGCAGATGGTTTCACTATGTAAAAGACTTGCACCTAAAAAAACAGCACCATTATAAAAAATCCCAAAACTAAGGCATGCACATTTCCCATAACATTAAAAAGGATTATTCTATGTGTACATCACATTGTTTCCATCTGCTTTTCATAAATGGCAGTGACAGAAATGGGAGGAAGGGAAGAGCACTGAGATGGGAAATTCGGTGGACACTATATCCCACTGAGCCCCCCCAGGGGAATGTGCCCATATCCCACTCTCTTCCCCAGAACTGAGAAAACACCTCTCAATCACCACCACATGGAGAAACAAATTACACAAGTCCCACAATGGAATTATAAAGTTGTGCTATCTTTGTATTAACCTAAAGATAGTGAATGCCATATGAAAATGATAATTTTTAACACTTCATATCTGAGTTTGCACAAACACAGCACAGAATTGTCACCTGATATGACCTAAATGAAAGACCCCAATCTTTTTATTCTATAAACTTCTGTTTTGTTTATTTGCCTAGTATATGCATGTTTTACTTTCTATTTATTTTTTTTTTTTTAGGCTGCAAAAACAATAAAAATCTGTCTATTCTGGTAAGAAAAGGCCTGTAAGTACCCTTCCAAAAGCCAGTGATGAGATATAAAAGATCAAATTATTGAATATTAAATTTATCCCTCATCATCTAATGTGAATGGTTACACATCAAGAAATTACAAAGGGCTTGTACATGTTGGTATGTCTGAGGTGATATATAGAATCGTTGCAATTGAATGTTCTTTTTCTTTAACTGAGCAAAGCAAAAAGAGAAATGCAGCACCAAACCTCTCCAGTGTAAATAATACAGTGCACTAAGAAGATATAAACAAAAGTCTAGATAAGGAAGAATTTTGAGGCTTTAATGTTTAAATATCTTTTGAAAACACTTCAGAGTAAACTTAATGAGTCTTAAGAATGGCCAGATGGATGGCTGCTGTTATAAGCATCAGGCCTTAGAGTCCACCCCATCGGCAAGAGAAATATCCTAACCTTAAGCAAACCTCATTCCCAAATCGGATGGACATTAGGCCAACATGCTGCCAAGAAAAACATTTCTCCGTCACTGCCCCGACTAAGAGTCCTTCCTATGTACATGGGAGGAAGTCATTTGCCAGATGTTGCTGTTTATTTTACAAGTCTCCCTTTGACTTACGCCTATTTCCTCTTGACCTCCCCAACTTCTCCCATACACATCACATGGAGAAAAATCAAGACATTGTAAACCTTGCTAAAAAGCACCTAGCTGTTCTAGTCAATACCACAGTCCCCACATGTGTTCTTATTTATGAATCCAGCCTGATTGCTGACAGAGATTGAATGGTTAGGCCTCCCCCACTCAAAGCTATCTGGACATCCATCAGGAGAACACACTATTATACAACTTAGCATCATGAATGCCATCTATGATGGAAACTTTCTCTTTTATGATAACAACAAACCTATCAGTGATAAATCAAGATAAATAAAATAAAAGGAAGTCAAAATGAAAGGGAAAGATGATGTTATTTTCTAAAGGCATATTATGTCTTTAGAACTCCCAAAAGATCACTCAGCGGAATGTCAGAGGTTATACTTTGCCGAACGGGATTCTAGCAGGAATTGTACTGTAATTTTGCTTTCTCTGCCTGATGGAGAATCAAACTGGCTGATTCAGCAGTAAGGTCTTGTTTGATTTCTGTGTTATACATATGTTGCTAACTTTATGTTAAAATGACACCGGTGTGCATGTAGGCTGCTGTGTCTCCGATGTCTCACACATCCCACACCTACTTGCCAAAGCCAATGGCTTTAGCAGTAGAGACTGCTTCTGCAACCATGGCCCAGCTTTAGCTTTTACATTCTTCTGTGATTTCCATTGTCCTGCCCCATTTGCTATCTTCTGGGTCCATTCCTAAAGCAGAAGCTAAAAAAAACTGGGATAACAGATACGGGCCAGGAGAATAGGAAAAGCATGGCTGAAGTCCAACCAGCTAAGAACATTCTGTAAATGTGCTTAGTGGGCCTGAGTTCTTCAAGGGTCACTCAAGGAACTTAAAGATCCTGAATTTAAATCATCTCTAAAAATGTTTGTATGTATACAGACAACCCCCCCCCTTATTATTCCATCAGCACATTCCGCTATGCTGAGAGTGGTGATGGGCACTCATAAGGGACCCTAAAGTCCTCGAATGAACGAATGAATGAATAAATATTTATACAACAATTCCTTGGGTGAGAAACGAAAAAAAGATATCCTCATGATATCTTTGTGAAGATACTCAACTGGTAGGCTAGTTAGTAAGGCTTGGCCTCTCCCAAGTTTTTGCCAAAATTTTTTGTGGGAATTAAGCAAAAATTGCCTCTGTGTAGTTGCAAACCCCCAGAACCCTTTGGATCTTATTCACCTCACTGACCAAGTTTTGAAAATATCTAATGCTATAATTTACATATTTTAATCTGGTATTTTACACTCAATGTGTTTTTAAAACACATTATTTTCAGTTCAATAACAAACTTGACTTGATTGTGGTTTAGTATAGTGTTCTCAGACTATCTGTAGTAGAGGACCAGTTTGCCTTTTTAAAATTTTCAATCCAAAATAAGCAGATATTTTTGTGAAATAAAACAGAGATGAATTACCAGGAAAAGTAAATAAAAACATCCATGTTCACTACAGCACTATCCATAACAGCCAAGAAATGGAAGCAGTCAGTATTCATTAGCAGATGAATGGATAAAGAAAATGTGATATAGATATAGATATAGATATAGATATAGATATATGATATATGATATATGTATGCATTATATTTATATGAATGTGATGATAGCTATACACATACATGTGAATATATATAACAGAATATTATTCAGCCATGAGAAAGAAATCCTGCCATTTACAACATGGATGACCTTAGAAGACATTATGCTAAGTGAAATAAGAGAAAAGCCAAATACTGTATGATCTCTCTCATAAATGAAAGCTTAAAAAAAAAAACCTCACAGAAACAAAGAATAGAATTGTGGTTATCAATAGGGGCTGAGGGGAGGGGACATAGGGAGATGCTGGCCAAAGGGTACTAGCCTTCAGTTATAAAATAAATAAATCCTGGGGAATCTAACGTACAGTGTAGCAGCTACCGTTAATAATACTATATCATGAGGTGTCTGTGTAGCTCAGCCAGTTAAACATCACACTCGATTTCAGTCATGATCTCAGATCAAGCCCAGCATGGGGCTAGGCATGGAGCCTGCTTGGGATTCTCTCTTTCCCTCTTCCATTCCCCCTCCCCACCACACTCTCTTTCTCCCTTTCTAAAAATAATAATACTGATATAATAAAAATAAATAAATAAATATGATATTGTATACTTTGCTAAGGGAGTAAGTCTTAAGTTTCTCCCTAAAAGAACAATGGTAACTGTGTGAGGTGATAGACATGTCAATTAACTTGATTAAGGTAATCATTTCACAACGTACACATATGTCACATCATCAGTACACTTTAAATATATACAATTTCATTCGTCAATTATACCTCAATGAAATTAGAAAAAACAAGAAAATAAAAACAAAAGGCACAGAAGATACAAATGCCATTGTTTCTATCATTAAATTCAACAAGCATAAAATCACACTTTCAAATTTCTTCCAATTACTCAGATGTTTCTAAGCACTTTCAATGTTTATGTCTGTCTGGTCACAAGCTGTTTACAATCATTCTGGTCAGCAACACCCAATCTGTGGATCCCATTAAGGGGTACAGTGAATTAGGTCCAGTCTTCCCCCTTTCGCCCTGATGTAGAGCACTAAGTCAGAGTACGTTCACATTTTATATTACATTCTCGCCATAACACTTAGCCCTAAGATCTTTGCAGAGAGGAAAGATCACTCTATGTTCCCAATATTTTTCCAGTATAAAATTATGAAGTAATTTCAATCACTGTAAGTTTCAAGTTTTTGAAATATTAAGGATTAAAATATTTGTCGAAAGTTAGAAAACAACAGTCACTAAGAAAACGTCTCTTTTTTACTAAGAGTGATTAATCTCACTTACATGCATCCATGTTCTCCCACAGAAATGCTACCAAGCCCTATTTTCTTGACATTATATATGTCTAGGGAACACTGAGCTCACACAGAAAACTGCATGACTTCCAACTTTTTGCCCTTTAAAAGACTGGGAGAGGGAAGACTGTCTTACATGTTCTTTTCATATCTCTCTCTCTCTCTCTCCCTTCCCCCATCTCCTTCCCTCCCTCATACACACACACACACACACACACACACACACACAGCACATGTCATAATGTCACACATACTCTTAGCAGTTAAGACTGTGGCTTTTAATCAGACCGGCTTTATTCAAGTCCTGACCATGCCACTTATCAACCATGAAATCTCTCTTCTGTGTCCAGGTTTCACAGCTGATTCTCCATAAAGAGTTTTTGAATGAGCAAAGGGATACAAAAAGAAAAATGGTATCGAAGAGCAGTATGGCAGGTGAACAAATAGCATCAGAATTTCATTTATGACAGGCTCACAGGGTTGGAGAGAAAAAATATATATAGACATATATATATAATAAATGCTTATACATACACATATATCCAGCAATTACTGACTCATAGTCTAAAGCACATTATCAAGAACAGAAACCACAGACTGTCCTATGAAAACTAATGATAGCGCCCTTTTTCCCGATGGCTAAAGAATTACCTAAGCAAGCAAACAGAAAACTTAAGTTAAAAATACCAGTATTCTGTCTTATTAAGTCTGTGCTCACCATGCATTTTTTTAAAAAACAGAACTGAATCAGAACAAACAGAAACTTCTAACAAAAGCCATTATTTTAATTCAACCACCATTTTATAAGTATTTTCAGGATTTAAACGTAGCAAAATGAATCAAATCTTACCAAAAAACACCATCACAGGAGAAACTTCGAAAAAGATTACACAGACTCACACAAGCAATCAAGTACAATTTCAAAAGAGTTTTGTTACACAAAATGAAGAAGTTTTAGTGACTTTTTATCCTGTGAATGCAATGGGGACCCTCCAGCAGAGGGGCCATAAATCACAGGAGATAGGGAAAAGGACAAGGAATTTGAGATCAGAGGCCATGGGAAGACCACAATGTACTGCCAATTTTTAGCTACAATTTAGTTTTCCTTCATGCTTAAAATGCAAGTAGTGATACATACTCCCAAAGGAGTGTTAGAAGAAATACGTGATATAACATATCTGAAAAGCATTTTTGTTAAGTTTTCAAATGTTGTTAAAGGTGATGGGGAAAAAAAAAATAAAAACTCCACTTTAATTTATGAAGCTTCCATAAGGGCAGAAATGCAGAAAGCCTTGTTTAAGATGATACATAGACATACACACCTTTGAAACCACTGATACAATCTTGGCATCAAGTGCCCAGATCCCAAGGCTGAAGAGTTTACCAAGAAATTGCCAAACACTGAGCTACGTGACACATGTCACATTCCCCTCAAGAAAAGCTCTTCTTAATCCCCAACTTCTGAAGGATAGAAAATGCAAACTTCTTCCGAAGTCAAAATAATTGTTTTCCCATAAGGAATTGTGTTTTTCTGAAGCAGTAATAGAGAGGGAAGCAACAAACAAAACACAAACAAAAATGGAAGCCAGAATACATGCCGATCGATCTCCTTCCTTAGCTCTACGTTGGAAAAGAAGCACAAAGGCTACAGAGGGAATCCTTCCCACAAGGTCTCTTTATTAACTGTCTGTAGATATTTGCATTTTTGGAAATGCAAATATCTACAGACATTCCCGTTCCCCAGGGCAAAGAACACGTGGTCACAGTCTGCAAGCATGTGCTGGTGATTCACATGAGGAGGGGTTTGCCCCAGTACTGAGCACTGAAGTCTTCTAAATTGTCCTGGTGCTTCGATGGTCAGTGCAGGTCAGTTTTGGCAGAGCAAATATATAGAAAACTATTCTTCTCCTATTCATTGGCTCTGATATTTTGCATGTCAGATGAAACAGCAATACAAAACTAAAACTGTTCCACACCAAAGAAGAGTCTGAATTTTGTTTGGCTTCTGGGAGACACAGAGTCATGGTGGGAAAGGTACTCCAGTGGCAGTGTGGAGATGTGCATTCTGGACTCAGCACTGACACTCACTGTAGCAAACCACTCTGCTCTCTGTGTTTCAATTTCTGAACTGGAGAATTTATCCTAAATTAAGATTTGATGATCACAAGTAAAATAGAGCATATCAGATTAAAGTCTTCAACAATTATTCTACATTTACATTTAAAAAGTTAAAAATAGAGCTACCCTCCGACCCAGCAATTGCACTACTAGGTATTTATCCAAAGGATGCAAACATTGTGATTCAAAAGGGGGACATACAGCCGAATATTTATAGCAGCAATGTCCACAATAGCCAAATTATGAAAAGAGCCCAGATGTCCATCAACAGATGAAGGATAAAGAAGATGTGTTTTACACACACACACACACACACACACACACACACACACGATGGAACTTACTCAGCCATCAGAAAGGATGAATACTTAACATTTGCAACAACGTAGATAGAACTAGAGGGTATTATACTAAGCGAAATAAGCCATATGAATTCACTCATATGTGGAATTAAAGAAACAAAACAGGTGAGCATAGGAGAATAGAGGAAAAAATAAAATAAGATGAAAATTGAGAGGGAGGCAAACTGTAAGTGATTCTCTGAACTCTAGGAAAAAAACTGAGGGCCGCTGAGGGGAGGGGGGTGGGGAGGGATAATTGGGTGATGGGCATTAAGGGGGGCACTTGATGTAATAAGCACTCAGTTTTGTATGCAACTGATGAAACACTAAATTACCTCTGAAACTAATTTTTAAAAAGTGCTTTATTTAAAACTAGACACTCTCTTGTCAGAGCCAAGACTGGAAAGTAAAATTATTTAAGAAGTTACAAGTAGGGACGCCTGGGTGGCTCAGTTGGTTAAGCAGCTGCCTTCGGCTCAGGTCATGATCCCAGCATCCTGGGATCGAGTCCCACATCGGGCTCCTTGCTCGTCCAGGAACCTGCTTCTCCCTCTGCCTCTGCCTGCCATTCTGTCTGCCTGTGCTTGCTCTCTCTCCCTCTCTCTCTCTCTGACAAATAAATAAATAAAATCTTTAAAAAAAAAAAAAAGAAGTTACAAGTAGCTTTCTACTGAATCATTTCGATCACTGAGACATTCATTAAATATGTATTAGTCTATACACTTCTTATGAAATTAGGTGAAGTAAAACATTACTTATATGTATATACCTTTTTCCTCTCTATTTCTCACATCAACATCACTTGTAGAATGAGAAGTTTCCCTTCAAGTTATGGAAAAGCAAATGGGAATCTGATAATGATTAGTAAACTCAGTTTAAAAGGGAAAGTATTAAAATTTTTATTTACACTTTTAAAGTGATATACCTATTACAAAAAATGTGAAAAATATTAATGAGAAGAAGTGAACTGCTTTTACCAAATTCTCTTTCAGACTTCTTCTAGGCATAAACTTTTTATAAAGCAGCAGATTCTTTCATAACATGGTTCTGGTCAAAATGTACATACAATTTTGTATCCTGCTTTCCTCACATTGGTTCACATAAATATTTTTCTGAGTTACTAGAAACTCTGTATTTTTATGGGTTGCACACGATTCAGCAAATGTCCACACCAAAATTTATAGAGCCATTCCCCAAAGATGAGCTTTTTTTAAGTAGTAAGCTGGTACACAAATTTATTATTTGTGTTTAAGTATGTAAAACTTTCATCAAGGGAATAAACTGCAATCCATGGGAATGGGATAGGAACAAAGAGAAGTAGCATTCAGGAGCCTTCTGACCACTAGGTAACTAGCTCTTCAAACTAACTCTTCAAAACAGATCAAATAAAGAGTCCAATGAAAGACCCCCTATATTGCTTAGGTAGAGACATGGTAGTCAAGGAAACTGGACCTCCTGGTAACTAAGTTAGAATAAATATGCATTTCCGGGAGAAGTCCCACCTATTCCACAGCCAGGCAAAAAAAAAAAAAAAAAATGCTCATCAAGGAAAATCTGATTTTCTGCAGCAGGAGAAATTGGCCTCCAAAGTAGCTTGAGGTAAAGGGCCAAGTGCGAGTGACAAATTCTGTTGTCTACAACACTTGGAAGACAGGTGAGAGCCATCCCCTGGAGTGTGGAAGCTGTTAAGGAAAAGGAAATGCAGTTGGTTTTCAAGCTCAGTGGATCAATAAGGAAACCGTTGTAATTGCTCATCAGGGTCTGCAATGTATTCGTGTACATTATTTACAGGAATGACATAAACAAATTTCTTTCTTTTTTTTTTTAACTGTTTTCCTTCTATTATATAGCACTGGAGTTAGGGAGATATACAGAAGATTCATCCTTCCTTGACAGGCCCATCTTAAGTGAGTCCTACATCTAAACTTTCTAAACTACCCTGAAAGATATATAGAAGATCTAACATAACTTTACTAGAAAATCTTTCCCAATTGTAGTTTAAAATGTACCAGTGACAAGAGATACACCTCTGTTGAAAGCTTAGAGAAATCAGGCTAACTTACACAACTTGAAATTTTAAGGTAAAGGGTAGTGACTTTGAAAAGTGTTTTAGAATTTAAAATGACTTGGACCAATTTCTTTTAAAAAATAGTCAGAAAAGTAAACTATATAAATCCAAGATGTAAAATGTCTACAAATCCTATGAAACACAAATTGCATTCTGAGAAGTTAAAAAAATACTCAAAGCAATTTTGACGAAGCTTATTAGACACTAGATTGATTGGTAGAGTTTCTTAATTCCCTTTCCTTCAAAGTGTGTAAGAATATGGCAGAGAATTTTCTCTAAAAAGAATTCAGGAGGAGCTTTATAAAAAAAAAAAAAAAAAAAAAAAAAAAAAAAAAAAAAAGATGGCCTAAAGTCTAGACTGCCTCTTAAGAGCCCTTCCTGTCTACTAACACCAAATTTCACTCATTACTCATCTCCTTAGAGGTAATCCAAACAGATTAAAAAACGAAATGCTTTTTTCTTCTGTCTTCTTTTTTGCTTTGCAAACTGTTTTTAAATTAATACTTCCTGCTCCCTCCCAAGAACCCCGGAACCTTTGCAAACTGTTGTTAAATAGCTATAATTCCTTCTCATATTTATTCAATATTCACCACCACTCCCAAGATAAGCAACACCCACTTGAAGGTATCATAGTGTCAAATGCTACAATAAAGGAAAAAGTGATTTACAGCTGGTAAACATAGGCTTCTAATTCCAGAAAACACTGCAGAAGACAGATCTTTGTTTTAGATAGGGATTGTGAGAGTTTCTGAATTGTTAGTACTTCAAAGCCTCATTGTATTACACTATATACAACTCAACTGATAACTTATTTTCCACTTAAATTTTTAAAAATTTGTATATTCATTTTCTTGTGCATTTCAGTTTGTTGGAGTCAATTATAGCAATGATTTATGATTTACTCTGGTAAATTTCCATGTTTTTTTGCAAAGAAAAACTCAAAGAATTTTGGCAAAAGAATGATGTACTGCAAAAGATACAATACATATATCAAGTTCAGAATGCTGGGAGGCAGACTCAAAGGAAAAATTGTTCCCTCCATCTTTCCAGAAGAAATCTCTGCAGAAGCGGGTAACTAAGGATTTATATAATCTAGCACTCTTAAAGGTATTTGTTTCTTAGTTAAGAAATACATTAAATTGAGTAACAAAGGAGAGAAAACAAAACCCACAAGATTCTCTTTGGATTTAAGTCACGCAAACCATTGGCTTTACCAAATAGCCATAACAAGCCCATTAACACAGTTCCATCTTCCCACTGCTAAGAGATTTTCTTGATTCTGTATACTGTTGGTACACATTTTAAATAAAAGATCTTTTAAGGTTTAAAATGTCTAGTTACATAGTCAGTGGGGCAATGGTCCAAACTCAGACACTAACTGTGGTGTCTGACTAATGCAAATGAAAATATTTATAGTTTCCCAATTAATCAAAGGAATACTTGATCTAAGATTGAACCACAGTACCCATAGTCATATACAATCTCCTTAGTTAACAAAATCTTACTAACCAGCAAGAATTTACATTGTAATTTTCATGATTTTTAAAGTTTATTTGTTTTGCAGGGTTTTTTGGTTTTGTTTTGTTTTGTTTTGTTTTTTAAGGAATCAAAGGGGGATCCATCTCAGGCAGCACAGAGAGTTAGTTCCTGCCCAATGACTCTGGCAATCTTTGGGAAAGTACAGTGGAGAGTTCATCACCAAATGGATTTTAACATCCCAGTGGGTGGTTCTCAAATTTCAGTATGTATCAGCATTGCTGTGGTTAGGCTGAAGTGTCTCTTATTTTACCAGAGGTGATTCAGATGCCCAGCCAAGCTTTCGAACCACTGATCCAGACTGGACATTCAAGATCCTTTTCATTTCATCCTAGGAATTACCTTCTAATCTCCCTTACCTAATCAAATCTAAATTACAACATGAGTTGTTCTCAATTTCTATGACTCCCTATAGCCTTCATCTTCTCTGCCCATGGTCAATTGCTCTCAGGTTTTCAGCAACAATTCACTGTCCGGCTAAGTCTCCCCTGATCCTCAGGAGAGGAAAGAGGGGTCAGCTCCACCAGGAAGAAACCCAGTGGCTTAGAAAGACCTGAATTCAAATAACTTAGTTCAATAATATCTCAATTTCCTTAGAGAAAAAGAACATTTCGAGTCTTCAAATAAACTGCTGTAACAGCTGGACCTAGATGAAATGCATGACACTGCTTCCGCTCTGGAAGATCCTCATTCTTCAAAAAATACCGTGGGAAATCTGCTGACAATTTCCTGTAGCCTGACCAACACTAATTCCCAATGATGTCAACCATTTCCTCTCCATGTGGTTTTGCAAAGCCCTTTGTCATGGCAAAATCTGTTCTTGAAGGGAAACTGCTAAGATATATTTTGCTCTTACGGTATCTCATATGCCCGGAGAAGTGCCTGGAACACAATAGGCACACAATAAATATCTGTTAAATGAATGAATGGTTTCCTGCCACATAAAGTATGTGATCTGTATCACTGCCACGGACATAATAAATTTAGTACACAACCCTCTGCAAAATATCAAAGGAGCTATCTTTGTGCATTATTGATCTACCACAGAGTTGAGTTCCATTTTATAAACATATACATCAATGAAACTTGTCTTAAGCACAGCATTATTCAGGATTCTTAACCTGTACCATAATTCAATTCTGATAGGATACCAGATTTTTAGTATTTGTTTATAAATTTAGACCATCTGATACCAGCTAATATGAGATAGCCCTAGATTTTACCCTCATATATTTTCAAGCACGATCACATTCATAAAACTCTCTATCCTTAGGTATACAAGCACAATCCTGATGCAACCCTCTGCCACCCGAATGGTATCGCTGTTTCTGAAAAGGCTAGATTTCCCTGGGTGGGCATCTCCAGTTTCGTACTGACCCATCAACTGAACACTCTTTCTACATACATAAGAAGCAAAAAGCTAGTTCTATTTAAATAGATCTTAGATTACATGAATTAAAACTACAGGTTTTACTTATGCAGAGGTAGACTCTATCCAATAAAGATGATCACTAAAAGTTGTCTGTCAATCAAATTTTATAAACTGAATTATAATCTAAAGTACTGGGGGAGGTACATCTGAGTGGCTCAGCCAGTTAAGTGTCTGACTCTTGATTTCAGCTCAAGTATGATCTCAGAGTTGTGAGTTCAAGCCCCGCATTAGGCTCCATGCTGCATGTGGAGCCTACTTAAATTCTCTCTCTCCCTCTCCCTCTGGCCCACCCCACCTAAAAAAAAGTACTAGGGGAGCTTCTCTGTCAGTTGATGCCAGCCTATGATACTGCCTTTTGTAATGACAAAAAAGAAAGAGAGGTAAATTTGTAAAAGTAAATCATTTTATTACCAACAAATTTGTCATTTTTGCTATTAAAGTAGTATTTTGTTTCACCATCTTGAGGAGGCCCTTTTGGATAGGATTCATGTTTTATTTTTTTTTAAGATTTTATTTATTTATTTATTTGTCAGAGAGAGAGAGAGAGAGAGAAAGAGCAGGCACAAGCAGGCAGAGTGGCAGGCAGAGGCGAAGAGAGAAGCAGGCTCCCCACCGAGCAAGGAGCCCGATGCAGGACTTGATCCCAGGACCCTGGGATCATGACCTGAGCCGAAGGCAGCAGCTTAACCAACTGAGCCACCCAGGCGTCCCTGGATTCATTTTAAAGGGAGAGACTAAGGCATAAAAAAAAAAAAAAACAAAAAAAAAACCCCACACACAGTATTTATCAGCCAAGTGAATTTTGCCTAAATTCTTTCTTCCACTGAATAGACATTTATTGAAATGTTCTTTAAGCCAAATATTGAGCAATAGAGAACTGGACAGGCCTAGACCCTGGCCTCAGAAAGTTGACGTTCAAGAAGGAAATGTAAACATTAAGAAAATATTTATAAGTACGATAGGTGTTAAGAAAGAAATCCAGATTGATATGGGGATATTTAAAATGACATCTTCAAATGCTTGCTTTGGCAGAACGTATACTAAAATTGGAATAATACAGAGAAGATTAGCATGGCCTCTATACAAGGATGACGTGCAAGTTCACAAAGAATTCCATGTTTTAAAAATAAAATAAAATAATATGACATCTTCAAGGCCTTCCTGGGGATACCACATTAAGGCTGAGGCCTGAACAATGAGTGACAGTTGGCCAAGCAGTAAAAAGAAACAGCATGCTCTTGGTTCAGAGGCAAGAGAAAGATTGTCACATAAAAGGAACTGAACAAAGCCCAGTAAGGCCCACATAGAGAAGTGATGAGAGAGGACAGAGAAGGTGGGAGTGGAGACTGAAGGTATGGTTAGTATTCAGTTTGTGGAGGTCCCTGCCATTGGGTGAGATGTTTGAGACTTATTCCTGAGAACAGTAGAAAACCACTGAAAGGGGTAAAGCAGGTATCATGGTGATGGTTTCATGAAAACATATAAAGCAAATAACACTCATCCAACTCTTATAAGAACCATCTGTTACAGCCTAAGGAAACCTCCAAGGGGCAGAACCAGAGATATACAGCCTGGCAGGCAGAGAGTTGATTTTAAGCAGTGAGACCAAGGAACAGAGGAGGGGACTCAGAGGAGTGACATGAAGGAGTGAAAGCCAATCCAAAGGTTCACTACTGAGCTGACCTCCCTTGTGGGCAGCGGATCTCCGTTCCACAAGGACAACTTCAAGAAACCATAATGAGGGTGCCTTGGCATCATTTAGCCAAAGGGTAGGAAAAAGGGAGTGTTGACCTCCCATTTCCAATAGGTCCAGATACTCACATGCATCTAAACAGTTAAAATCATACACACTCATGTGTAATAAGGTGGTCCCAGGATTGAACAAGAGGCATTTGTGCAGCTGAAGCAGGGGCTAATAGTTCCCCATAGCTGACTAACACAAGACGGAAATTAAAAAGTGAGTTAAGAACATGTGAGGCAGGACAGAAGAAGGACCAGCTATCTCACCCAATTTACCATTCACTCAAGAGCTGGCTATAAATCTGGAATGATTTATCATCTACAAGCAGAGCCCACATAAAGCATTTGGAATACAGGTGCTAGAGAGAACTGGTCCTCTAGTCAAGTTCTGTCCATAACGAACACTATTATCTTTCTGAATGACACTATGTGCCTGACTCTGTGCAAAGCCCTTACAATGTCACATGTAATCCTCTCAACAATCCTACAAGGGGGTACTGACATTATAATCGTACCATACATCTATTGCTATGGAGCAAATTATCCCAAATTCAGTAGCTCAAAACAATTAACATTTATTATCTCTCTCAGTCCCTGTACATCAGAAATTGGGGAATGACTTGACTGGATGTATGTAGCTGACACTCTCTCATAAGGTTATAGTAAAGACACTAGCCAAGTTTGCAGATATCTGCAGGCTTCACCAAGACTAGAGTATGTGCTTCCAAGATGGTTCACTTCATAGTACTCACTGCTGGCAGGAAAACCTCGGTTCCTGCCATATGGGCTGTGCCTAGGACTGCCTGAATATCCTTACAACATGGCTGCTAGCTTTCCCCAGACTAACCAATTCAAGAGAAAGCGCAAGGCAGAAGCCACAATGTCTGATTACCTAGCCTCAGAAGTCACACACCATCATTTCCACAATATCTCGTTTGTTGAACAAGTCAACCTTATTCAACATGGGAAGGGACTGCATGCAGCACCAACACCAGGAGGCAGGGATCACTGGCGCCATCCTGGAGGCTGGCTGCCACAATCATCATTTTACACATGAGGCTACTAGGGCCCAGAAAGGTAAACTGACTTTCCTGAGGTCACATGGCAAGTTGAACTGGGTTCTCTCCAACTATAAGTCCTATGTCTTTAATCTCTATACTATAATTTCTCTTTAAGTAAACTGATACTTAAAGCCAAAGATATTTAACCACATAGGGAAACATTTAATCTAAAATAATATCAAGGAAAAAAAACCTGGAGTCTACCAATAGACTTAATTTGGCACGAATTTCTGACTCCAGCTTCCTTCATTTACAGACTAAACTGTCAGATTCATAAACACAGGTGTACTTGTGCCAGAATTAATCCAATGCAGCATGGCATCACGTAAAGAAAAAAGGAACAATCTGAAAAAGTTTAATTTAGTAAAATAAACTGACTTCAAAGCAGCCCAGATGGTTTCAATACAACCCACAAAAAAATAAATAAATAAATAAATAAAGGGAAGAAGAAAAAGAAGAAGAAGAAGGAAAAGATTAAGGATGTGATAATAAGACATGAATAACCATCCTGTCTTCTCTATGGGATGGGGGCAGGGATTGCTTTCTTCTTTGTATTTACAAGACATGGAAACCAAAGGCCTCATGACTAAATGTTGCTATAAATCATCCAAGATGCCCAACTCAAGTACTTTGTGGGAGCCTGGGGTTATAGTTCTCAGCAGCACAATGCTGTGTAGTTAAATCAAAATGAAAACTGAGGAGCACAGAATAGGTAGATTGAAGGATGTTCTCCGCCCGTACCTATGTGGTGTCAACACAGGACCCCATCACATCCATCTTAATGAACCACTGGTATTGGACTAGAAAGATAAAAGGAACAACACTTACCATTCTTTAGTCCAGGCAACATCAAACACATTGCTACTTAAGTCATATTCAGAAAATGCAGGGACAGTATTCCCGGTGTAGAGAGTGAAACTGTATTCTCACGACCTCCTTATCCATCACGCAAGTCCTAGCTTAGGTTGCCCCACGCATCTCCAGGCCTCCCTGCCAATGGGAAAAGCCAGGATGTAATCTGTCCCAGTTCCCATTGAGGAGACTGTCAACCTCACTCTCCACCCCTCCCACAGATCTGTCCCCATCATCTGTCCCACTACCAGAACAATACCCCATTGTTTAATATAAGTAACAGTCTCAGAGCTTCATGTGCTGCTTCTTTTCAACTACAGCCCTTCTGAAAGCTTTTGCTCTCTGTACTTCTTTCTCTATTACGAAAGTTAACAAAAAGCAGCATATCATGGGCTGAGATCCATGCAGTAAATTAAAGCCAGTCCACACTCAATGGTTTCCAGCAGTTTTTTGTATCTGCAGACCAGGCCTACAAACTCAATCATTTTCATTCATTTCAACTTTTGTTACAAAGCGTTAGGAATGAAATAAATTAGCCAGCTCATCTTTCCCTCTCTTTTATAAAAGCACAGAGTACTATTTCTTTAGAGCATTTCATGGAATAGACACCATTTCTTATAGAAAAACAGATTTACAAACAGGGTAAGGGGTTCTAAGAGTGTTCAGTAAGACTTCAAAGGATATAGGAATGTCAGACAAACAGAGGCAGGGGCTCTGACCCAATAAAGCACCTTGAACTTCCCAAGGTCTTTGATCTTAAAAAATGAAACTTTGGAACATCACTATAACAGCCTCCTGGAATATTTCCAGTATTATTTTTTTGCTCAGAAAATTGAATCTTCAAAACTCTAACTAATATACATAAATCATATCAACTGTTTTCCATCCCATTTCCCTATCCCATACCATTTCAGATACAATCATGCTAACCCTCAGAAATACATTGCTACAAAGGACAGATAGTAGAAGGAAGAAAACAGTCCAATAGAACAACTGTAAGTCAATTGTAAGACAATTACAAAAATGAGTTTTTAACTTGAGCTGTTTGAGTCAGGGGGCATTGGGCGGAGGAAAACCATGAAGGGGGGATAAAAGAAGGACAGGGTTTCCAAGGAATAATGGAGACATGCTCCAAGCAATTAAACTTGAAAATCAAATCTGGTTCCCACCTAAAGCCAGGAGTATCTATAAAATTCTTTCCACAATATCAGCAGTGAGTGGCTAGAATGAGACACAATGAAGTTTAAGCGCTGGGGTCCCTCATTTGCATGAGGCCCTTCCAAGAACGTCTCTGTTCCTAATTTTGTATTTGTAATTTTGAGTTCTTTTCCCTGAAGAGGGCCTCCCAAATTGTTTAAGATTTAGGGCCCTTGAAATTTGGATTCCTTTCTGAGCCACACATTGTCAGAAGTATCTCTTCATCATTTCTACCAATATAAGCAAAAGCAAAGAGAAACAAAAATAACTAAAGCATTTAAAGATACTTAGAGCTGGTTACCCAATGGCTATGCTTGAAATCCTTCAAAGGTTTCCCATGACACTTTGAATAAAATCCAAACTCCAGTGGTTTGCAAAGGCCTCCATGATCTGGCTCCTTATTCTTCAATTCCATGTTATTCCAGGCTCCCTCTGACCCCCCGTATGACCTCCAGTCACACTGTCCTCCTTGCAGCTCCTTTACACTGTCAACCTCCTATCTCAAATCCTCTCCCTACTATTTCTGCTCTTGAACCTCTCTTGTTCCCCCTTGTCTCACCGCTGGTTCCATACCTTTTTAGGGGTTCTCTGGTCGTCCCTGACGATTAAGGTATCATATTCTCTACCTCCTTACCCCCACTCTTGGGTTCTCTATCACACTCCACATTCTTTTCTCTTGTAGCCTTTTATACAAGTTGAGTTATGCTATTTCCTTTTTTTGCCTCTTTGATAGTTTCCTGTGTCCCGTAAAATCTGACAACCTCCATCAGTATAGCAATGGTTCTTAATTTGTCCACCACTATGGATCCAGTTCCTTGTTCAGTACTTAGCTTAGAGTAGATGCCCCATAAAAATGTAAGCGAAAAATGGTGAATATGTCAGGCAACACAGTTAATCTGCCCATTAATTCATTAATTGAACTTAAGCCTTTAAAGCACAGAAACCAATAATAACAACAGTAATAACACCTTGGGTGAGAATCTTTCCATGTCTTTGTAAGTAGACTGCTTGAATGTAATATAACACTTTTCTGGCAACTCAGGGCTATAATAATGAATGGTATATATTATGTCTTATAGCCAAGGAATGCTGTTCTTGGAGATTATTGATACATATCAGTTATTTCTAATTATGCTCACACGCCTGAGATCACTACAATTATTGAGCTTTTGTGCCTGCTTTCTTTGGTTTTTCTGCTTCTGTCATTGTCAGGCTGTCAAACCATCTTCTTGAACTTCTCAAAGAACCTTCCTTAAGCAAGTCACTATCTCACTCTACTTTGCTACACCTCTTCATGGGCTAGAAAGTAGGTGACAATCACGGAGAGATGTACGTGAAGTAATGGTAGACAAGATCTTCAAATGTCCCTTAGCTAATCTAGTAAGTAGGACGGGAACCTATTTTAGCACTCAAGACAATCTTCACTTACTTACATGGTGGTAACTGTGATATGGATGGAAGGCAAGCCAGGTGAGCCACCCCTGAGTAAGTGAAGTGTGCTTAGTTATTAAATGCCTAAAATGCTGTAGCCTCTGAAAATATGCTCAATACTTCTGGCCACCAAATGTGTGAGGATTACTCCCCACCAAACAATTCTCTAATTCTCTAATTCTCTGTAGGTGTCCTACAATTCAATTCAATTATGACACCATCTATCTGGAAATAGCACCGGATCCTGTAGGTTGGGGGCTCTGTCCCCAAGACTTCCGCCTATTTCACATGCCAATCACAAGTCCAGGTTGTCACCTGAGCTTCTGACCCGCCAGCTATAAACTGGAAGTTCCCACAACCCCTTCCTCGGGTTCCTCAGGTTCAGTATTTCACTAGAAATCCTTCAAAGGTTTCCCATGACACTTTGAATAAAATATAGAACTCAGGAAAACCATAAACCTACTAAATTAACAGTTTATTATGAAAGGACTTAACTCAGAACAGCCACAAAGAAGAGATGCATAGGGCAGGTTTCTGGGAAGGGGCATGGAGCTTCCAACTCCTCTCTAACCAAGTCACTCTCCCTGCATCTCCACTGTTCACCATCCTGGAAGCTCCCAGAACCCCATATTTTTAGGGATTTTTACAGACACTTCCTCATTTAGGCATGATTGATTATATCATTGGCCAGTGATGACTAATTCAAACTCCAGTCCTTCTCACCTCCCCAGGGGTCAAGTTCCAACCCTCTAATCACCTTATTGGTTCCCTGACAACCAGGCCCCATTCCATAGTTATTAAAGGGCTTTCCAAAAATCACCTCACTAACAAAACTCAGTCTGAAGGGAGCCTGTGGTGAGAAACTAGAGACTCATTTCACCTTTATCTCTCGGGCACTATCTCCGGATTAGAGGACAGAGACCAAATATCCACGCAAAAAAGAGCGCCTGTGCCTTTAGCACTTAGAAAATAACAATGGTTTTAGCAGCCATATGCCAGGAAGACCAAACATATATTTCTTATTATAAATCAGAGTACTACACCGCCATACCCATTTGAATTGTCTGCACTTCCATTCTAGAAGAGGCGAGACAGATGCAAGTTTAAATACAAATGCAAGGGGCGCCTGGGTGGCTCAGTTGGTTAAGCGACTGCCTTCAGCTCAGGTTATGATCCTGGAGTCCCGGATCAAGTCCCGCATCAGGCTCCCAGCTCCACGGGGAGTCTGCTTCCCCCTCTGACCTTCTCCTTGCTCATGCTCTCTCTCACTGTCTCTCTCTCTCTAAAAAAAAAAAAAAAAAAAAAAAAAAAAAAAGTTACATAGAGAAATATATTCGGATTCATTTGGAGAGAAAAGGAAACCAAAGAAAAATGTTATGCACCAGGAGTATGAACTGGGAGTTAATAATTCAAAAAAACATACCTGAAAGCGTGAAAAGACCCGGATCTAAATTGAAACAGGAAGCTGTGAAACAGAGAATCCCACGCATGCGCGCCAGGAAGGGAAGAACGGAACTTAACCGAGGGACCCCCTCCTGCGCAAGCCAATGAACTTAACGCTTGGGCTCTGGCGGGACCGCCCCCTCTTTGCTCTCCTTGTGCAGAAATAAAACCCACCCCAACTCGCAAAGCCTTTTTCTATGCTTGCCACAGCGTGCGTTCCCCAAGTGCAAGTCTTTTTGCTATTCCCGAGTAAACTTGGTTTCAGCTAATTTGAGTTTGCATTAGTTTACTTCTTTCTAAATAATGATATCTTGTCAAAAGGCTACTTTGACAAAAGTAATGGCAAGGATCAAATGTGAAATCAATTATACCTCAATTTAAAAAAATAATAATAATAAAGGAGAGAAAGGGAAAAAAAATTTTTTGTGTGCTCCACCACTTAAAAAGGAAAAAATGTCATAATCTGGGAAACATAACAGAGGTAATTAGGATACATGAATAACAGCATAAACCTACAAAATGCCATCCTGATGTTTGATATGTTTATCAAATGCTGTCTACCTCCTAACTTGGAATCTTTGCTGGGCTTCTCTACCCTGTCCTCTCTCCATTTGATTAGTGCCTACCTATCCTCCAGCTGGCATTTTAAAAGCCACTTCAAAGAATTTATTTTTTACTTCACACAGGCATCCTTTATTTTTCACTCAGACACGGCATCATAAATAACCATATAATCATTGATTGTCTTATACCCCACTGGATTGTAATCTTCATGAGGGTAGCACACATTTTTTTATTCTTTGTTCTCCTCCCAGGGCCTGATCTAATGCCTGCTACGGACTTTTATTTTTATTTTGCCTGTGCCTAATAAATATATGTTGAATGAATGCTGAATGAATGAATGGAGTCCCCAATATACTTGGAGAAGGGTGTTACTCTTTATCAGGAGGCTGTCAATCAGGGGAGTAAATAGCCACCCCTACTACACTGTACAGCTTCACTCCCCATTCTGCGGAGGCCAGTATTTGACACCATTAAATGGAAAGCAAAAAAAATTGACTATGAAATTTCTTGTTTTCAGCTTTATGAGGTAGGGAGTAAATACAGAGCTGAAGAGATTTAGACGTGCACCTGGCAATTTTATCTCTTTAAATTTCTCTTGGTCTAAAAAAGGGAGGTCAACTCTTAATTGAGTCAAAAATGAAAGAGAAAACTAATTCTCAGAAGTGGGAAACAATTATACTAATATCAAAAATAAGCAGTAACATTACGTTCAACTCTGAGCTTTCTAGAAGCCAAACTAAACAAAGGCCAATGATGAATTACATATCTTATCTGAACAAAAAATACATATTATTTATTTAGGAGTTGCACATCTTCTAAGCAAGATTGTTTTCATATATCCTTCTACAAATGACTTTAGAAACATCATAGACAACCCACAAGTAACTCCTATCCAAATGTTGTTTCTATGTTCACTAATACAAGTTGTCTCTACTTATCTACAGGGGATAGGTTCTATCTAAGACCCCCAGTGGATGCCTGAAACTGCAGGTAGTGAACCCTATATATACCATGTTTTTTCCTGTACATATATACCTACCATAAAATTTAATTTTTATTTAATTTAATTAAATCAATCAAAGTAATTAAATAAATAATTTATTTTATTATATATAATATAATTAATAATATTAATAATACAAATAAATAAGTAAAATGTAAAATAATTACAAAGAATGAAATTCAATTAAAATAAATTTCACATTAGGCACAGAAAGAGATTAACAATAATAACTAATAATAACATAGAACAACTATAACAAAACACTCTAATAGTATCTCTTTCAAAATATCTTATTGTACTGTACTCATCCTTCTTCTCATGATGATGTGAGATGATAAAATGCCTATATGATGAGATAAAGTGAGGTAGATGATATAAACATTATGATGTAGCATTAGGCTACTAAGGATTTTATGACTATATGTCAGAAGGAGGATCGTGTGCATCTGCACTATGGTTGACCAAGGGTGATGGAAACTGCACAAAGCAAAACCTCAGATAAGGAAAGACTACTACTGTATGTATCAACATATTAGTAAATTATTTCTGTATGCATTATAAATATACATATATACACACATGTACATTTCTGAGCTATTGCATATATAAATGTGTGTATGTGTGCATGTATATATATTCACATACATTGCAATAAACTAAATGTTTGTGTCCCCTCAAAATTCATATGTTGAAATCCTACCTTCCAGAGTGATGGTATTAGAAGTGGGCCTTTGGGATGTGATTAGGTCACGGGGTGGGGCCATGATAAATTAGATCAGTGCCCTTATAAAAGAGACCCCTGAGGACTTTAACACTCCCCTCACTGAAATGGACAGATCATCCAAGCAAAAGATCAACAAGGAAATAAAGGCCTTAAGTGACACACTGGACCAGATGGACATCACAGATATATTCAGAACATTTCATCCCAAAGCAACAGAATACACATTCTTCTCTAGTGCACATGGAACATTTTCCAGAATAGATCACATTCTCGGTCCTAAATCAGGTCTCAACTGGTATCAAAAGATTGAGATCATTCCCTGCATATTTTCAGACCACAATGCTCTGAAGCTAGAACTCAATCACAAGAGGAAATTTGGAAAGAACCCAAATACATGGAGACTAAACAGCATCCTTCTCAAGAATGAATGGGTCAACCAGGAAATTAAAGAAGAATTGAAAAAATTCATGGAAACAAATGATAATGAAAACACAATGGTTCAAAATCTGTGGGACACAGCAAAGGCAGTCCTGAGAGGAAAATATATAGTGGTACAAGCCTTTCTCAAGAAACAAGAAAGGTCTCAGGTACACAACCTAACCCTACACCTAAAGGAGCTGGAGAAAGAACAAGAAAGAAAATCATCAAGATCAGAGCAGAAATCAACAAAATAGAAACCAAAAAACCATAGAGCAAATCAATGACACTAGGGGCTGGTTCTTTGAAAGAATTAATAAGATTGACAAACCCCTGGCCAGACTTATCAAAAAGAAAAGAGAAAGGACCCAAATAAATAAAATCATGAATGAAAGAGGAGAGATCATAACTAACACCAAAGAAATACAGAGAATTATAAGAACATACTATGAGCAACTCTACGCCAATAAATTTGACAATCTGGAAGAAATGGATGCATTCCTAGAGACATATAAACTACCACAACTGAACCAGGAAGAAATAGAAAACCTGAACAGACACATAACCAGTAAGGAGATTGAAACAGTGATCAAAAATCTCCAAACAAACAAAAGCCCAGGGCCAGACGGCTTCCCGGGAGAATTCTATCAAACATTTAAAGAAGAACTAATTCCTATTCTCCTGAAACTGTTCCAAAAAATAGAAATGGAAGGTAAACTTCCAAACTCATTTTATGAGGCCAGCATCACCTTGATCCCAAAACCAGACAAGGATCCCGTCAAAAAAGTGAACTACAGACCAATATCCTTGATGAACACAGATGCAAAAATTCTCGACAAAATACTAGCCAATAGGATTCAACAGTACATTAAAAGGATCATTCACCACGACCAAGTGGGATTAATTCCAGGGCTGCAGGGTTGGTTCAACATCCACAAATCAATCAATGTGATACAACACATTAATAAAAGAAAGGACAAGAACCATATAATACTCTCAATAGATGCTGAAAAAGCATTTGACAAAGTGCAGCATCCCTTCCTGATCAAAACTCTTCAAAGTGTAGGGATAGAGGGCACATACCTCAATATTATCAAAGCCATCTATGAAAAACCCACCACAAATATCATTCTCAATGGAGAAAAACTGAAAGCTTTTCTGCTAAGGTCAGGAACACGGCAGGGATGTCCATTATCACCACTGCTATTCAACATAGTACTAGAAGTCCTAGCCTCAGCAATCAAACAAAAGGAAACTAAAGGCATCCAAATCGGCAAAGAAGAAGTCAAGCTATCACTCGTAGCAGATGATATGATACTTTATGTGGAAAACCCAAAAGACTCCACTCCAAAACTGCTAGAACTTGTACAGGAATTCAGTAAAGTGTCAGGATATAAAATCAATACACAAAAATCAGTTGCATTTCTCTACACCAACAACAAGACAGAAGAAAGAGAAATTAAGGAGTCAATCCCATTTACAATTGCACCCAAAACCATAAGATACCTAGGAATAAACCTAACCAAAGAGGCTAAGAATCTATACTCAGAAAACTATAAAGTACTCATGAAAGAAATTGAGGAAGACACAAAGAAATGGAAAAATATTCCATGCTCCTGGATTGGAAGAATAAATATTGTGAAAATGTCTATGCTACCTAAAGCAATCTATACATTTAATGCAATTCCTATCAGAATACCATCCATTTTTTTCAAAGAAATGAAACAAATAATCCTAAAATTTATATGGAACCAGAAAAGACCTCGAATAGCCAATGAATATGAAAAAGAGAGCCAAAGTTGGTGACATCACAATTCCAGACTTCAAGCTCTATTACAAAGCTGTCATCATCAAAACAGCATGGTACTGGCACAAAAACAGACACATAGATCAAAAGAACAGAATAGAGAGCCCAGAAATAGACCCTCAACTCTATGGTCAACTAATCTTCGACAAAGCAGGAAAGAAGGTCCAGTCGGAAAAAAACAGCCTCTTCAATAAATGGTGTTGGGAAAATTGGACAGCCACATGCAGAAAAATGAAATTGGATCATTTCCTTATACCACACACGAAAATAGACTCAAAACGGATGAAGGACCTCAATGTGAGAAAGGAATCCATCAAAATCCTTGAGGAGAACACAGGCAGCAACCTCTTTGACCTCAGCTGCAGCAACATCTTCCTAAGAACATTGCCAAAGGCAAGGGAAGCAAGGGCAAAAATGAACTATTGGGATTTCATCAAGATCAAAAGCTTTTGCACAGCAAAGGAAACAGTTAACAAAACCAAAAGACAACTGACAGAATGGGAAAAGATATTTGCAAATGATATATCAGATAAAGGGCTAGTGTCCAAAATCTATAAAGAACTTAGCAAACTCAACACCCAAAGAACAAATAATCCAATCAAGAAATGGGCAGAAGATATGAACAGACGTTTCTGCAAAGAAGACATCCAGATGGCCAACAGACACATGAAAAAGTGCTCCATATTACTCGGCATCAGGGAAATAGAAATCAAAACCACAATGAGGTATCACCTCACACCAGTCAAAATGGGTAAAATTAACAAGTCAGGAAATGACAGATGCTGGCGAGGATGCGGAGAAAGGGGAACCCTCCTACACTGTTGGTGGGAATGCAAGCTGGTGCAACCACTCTGGAAAACAGCATGGAGGTTCCTCAAAATGTTGAAAATAGAACTACCCTATGACCCAGCAATTGCACTACTGGGTATTTACCCTAAAGATACAAATGTAGTGATCCGAAGGGGAACGTGCACCCGAATGTTTATAGCAGCAATGTCCACAATAGCCAAACTATGGAAAGAACCTAGATGTCCATCAACAGATGAATGGATAAAGAAGAAGTGGTATATATACACAATGGAATACTATGCAGCCATCAAAAGAAATGAAATCTTGCCATTTGCGACGACGTGGATGGAACTAGAGGGTATCATGCTTAGCAAAATAAGTCAATCGGAGAAAGACAACTATCATATGATCTCCCTGATATGAGGACGTGGAGATGCAACATGGGGGGCTAAGGGGGTAGGAGAAGAGTAAATGAAACAAGATGGGATTGCAAGGGAGACAAATCATAAGTGACTCTTAATCTCACAAAACAAACTGAGGGTTGCTGGGGGAAGGGGGTTGTGAGAGGGGGATGGGGTTATGGACATTGGGAAGGGTATGTGCTATGGTGAGTGCTGTGAAGTGTGTAAACTTGGTGATTCACAGACCTGTACCTCTGGGGATAAAAATATATTATATGTTTATAAAAAATAAAAATTAAAAAAAAGAGAGAGAGAGACCCCTGAGAGCTCTCTTATGCTCTTCCCACCATAGGAGGATACAAAGAGAAGTTAGCAATCTGCAAACCAGAAAAGAGCTCTCATCAGAACCCAACCATACTGGAACCCTGATCTCAGACTTCCACCCTCCAGATCTGTGAGAAATAAATTTCTGTTGTTTATAAAACACCCAGTTCATGGCATTTTCTTATGGCAGCCTGAAGTAAGACACACACACATATATAGATACACACAAAGTAACTCAGAGAAAGTGCTTCTCTGAAAGGACAGTGTAATGGGCTTGAGTAGATTGTTGCCAGTGATGGCCTCAGCAATTCCTCCCATCCCTGCATGCTAAAACTTTGCAATGTGATTTTGTCATTTTCTCATTAAGAGGTGAATCTGGGCTGGCCCTGTGAGCACCTTGGACCAACAGAAGTGATGGTGTGTGATTTATTAGCCTGGGCTTTAAGAGGCCTTGCAGCTTCCAACTTTCATGCTCTAGCAACAAGACTGCACCACACGCAGAAGTGCAGGCTGACCATGCACTTAATAGACAAAAGTGGTGGGATATTTTGTAGCTTAGCTAGTCTAACACCATTTGGATGAGAGCCAACCAACCCAGTCACAAATTTGTTAGCAACAGACTCACACTACAAAAAAATACTAAAATTAAATGTAAAAGTTTCTGATCTGGTGGTGATGTTATCACCAACATATGACCTCCAAGATTCCTGAAGAAGAAAGAGAGAGTGAGCAGTTGGTACCCCAGATGTTTTACCATCTCTGCCTGGAAGGGACATATCCACCTGGGCTCATACTTCATTGGTCAGAAGTAGTCAAATGATCCCACCTGAAAATAAGGGGGCTGGGAAATATGATCCTGAGCTGAGCAACTGCTTCCAGAAACAATGCTAAACTATGGAAGAGAAGCGTGAATCTTCCATGGTTCTCTAGCTGTCTCTATCACATCTACGAACAAAGCCATTCTTGACATGCTTTCACATTCATATGAATATCTTATCCAACACCACCTAAAAGTAAATTTGGAAAGCAAAGACACACAAAATTTCAGATGGATTTAAAGTAATCAGTATGAAAAACTAAAGAGTGATAGGGACTGCTCTTTAAATAGAATAATCAGTGAGTGTGTTGGCGGAGATGAAATTTAGTTAAAGGCATGAAGTGAGAAGAAGGAGATATTTGAGTTATCTGGGGAAGTTGTGTTTGAGTCAGAAAAAAAAAAAACAACTGCAAGTTCCTGAGGCAGACATGTGTTTGATGTGTTTAAGGCAGGAGTTGGTAAACTTTTTGTGTAAAGGGTTATATGGTCAATATTTAGGCTTCAAGGATCATTAGATGTCTGTTAAAACTACTCAACTCTACCATTATCATATAAAACCACCCATATACAACATATAAATGAACATGTGTGGCTATCAACCAATAAAACTTTATTTACAAAAACAGACCACGAGCCACATTTGGCCATGGGCCATAATCTGTCATCCTCCAGTCTAAGGGAAGGCAAGGAAAGCAAATTATTTCTTTTCAGAAATTTGGATAGTGGGGAAGGGGCTAGCAGAGGATAGTATATTTTGGCAGGAAACCAACTGTTAGATCAGATAGAATTTTACAGGCTATACTTATTGAAAGGTTTGGATTCATTCCAATGGCTTGAGAAAACTGTGGGAAGATTTTTAAATAGGGATGTAAAATGATCTGATTTACACTGCAAAGGATGATTCTGGCTGCTATAAGTAAGTAAAGACAAGGATATCTGTCTTACTTATAAGGAAGTAAGAGTAGAAGTTGGGGATCAAGTTAGTTTAAATAGAACTAAGGGTGACTTCAATGCATGTGTTAGCAGTGAAGACTGAACAGTTGTCAGGTTGGGGTCTTGACTTGAAGAACAGCCTTTGCTGATCAGACAGATATCCTGTAGAGAGGGCTCTTAAGCAAATGAGCCAGGAATATTTTTTGAAACTATGTAAATTTGAGATTTCGGAGGTGATAAAACTTTCTAGAGTTGACAAGGCCTAAGGCATATCTATATAAGAAGGTAGAAGCAGAAGAAAAAAAGAAAAGAAAAAAAAATCAGAAAGGATGCTGAAGAACGATGCTCAATGAGAAATGAAAAATAATATGTATTAATAATCCTGTGACCTTTGAGTCAGCAGTGACCAAGATGACACAAAGAGCCAGGTATGTCCTGCTCTGTCTGTTTAATATGAGCTTCTAATCAAAGGGCAAGCTCTCCATCGATCTGACCAGTAACCAGAACCAAGAAAAACAAAACAAACAAAAGCAGGTAAATTAAAAGAACCACCATTAAATAATATTAAATCATATGAAACAGGCAAATGTTGGTGCCTAGTTCCTCACAGGTCCCAGAGAGAAATACCTAGAAGCCATTCTTGACATGCTATGAATATCCATCCAATACCACCTAAAAGTAAAATTGGAAAGCAATTGAAAGCTTTATGGTGGACATTCACAAAATGCCACTGGGATACATCTTTAATCTACTTCGTAACCCCTTCTTGCTCTCAATAGTCCACAACACCAGGGACAGTAACTGTCCCACAGGCTTCCTTCTGTCCCTAAAACTTTTTAGAACTTTGTCTGAAACCTGGCCTATGCTAAGGTTTTCCTATCTTCCTTCATTCTCTTAATCTTTTCCATTTTGAGTTATTCTTCTCAAATAAATAAATAAAATCTTCTTTAAAATATTATTTTAGGTGTGTCTGTGAGGATGTTAGCATTTGAATTGGTAGACTGAGTAAAGATCGCCCTACAATTGTGCTGTTCTCTTCGTTCTTGGGCCTTCAGACTCAGACTGGGATTTACATTGTCAGGGCCCTATACCCTCTCCAATCTCCCAATTCTTGGGCTTTAAGACTCCAGGTGAATTACACTACCAGCCTTCTTGGTTCTCCAGCTTGCTGACAGCAGATGGTGGACCTTCTCAGCCTCCAGAATTGACTAGTCAATTCTTACAATGAATCCCCTCATATATGTATCATACATGTATCCTATTGGTCTGTTTCTTGGAAAAGCCATGGCAAGTACAGACAGATGATAGATTAGACCCAGAGATCCAGAGATAGGTAGCGAGAACACTCATTGGAGAAAAAAAGAGAGGGAGAGAAGGAAAGAAGGAGCAGGGAAAAAGGAAAGGAGGGGAAAAGAGGGATGGAAGGAGGAAGGGAAAGAAAGAACTCAGAATCCTCCCTGCCCCTTGTCTAGTTGTGAGTGGCAAGTACCACCACACTGCCACCTTCAAGGATGTCCGTCTTCAGGGTCCAGCCTCTAGAAGGGCATTTTGTATTGCTCCCTCCTGGTCCAGTGACCTCTCCTAGATTCCCACATGTGACCACAAACACCACCTGTTAGTTGACAGTAGGGCTTGCAATACTGTAAGCAGCCAGAAAACATCGATGGACTAAGGTGGCTCTGGAGGACACCTCGGGGCTCCCAGAGGAGCTCTCTCAGCGGTTTCTGCCCTTCACTCTGCCTCACACAGGCTGCAGGACTGCAAGGTTCACAATGACAAGTTATCAGTCTCCTGCCCCACCTCTTTCACTCCTGTGAAGCAGCCACATTTTACTACATTATTTCTTAGGGTTATTTGCCTTTATGTATCTAAATAACATGATAATATTGTATTTCCTCCTTTTTTCTATTTTTAGATTTTTTTTTTCCTAGTTTAGGTAATGTGAATTTAACTCCTTAGACCATACCTCACACAGATATTTTCCTTCCTATTTCCAGAATACTGTTTTATTACTTTTGGACAAATCAATACTTCGTGTTTTTACTATGACTCTACAACAATCATTCATCACTGAGTCAAGCAGTATATCATAACTCTATCTCCCTCTCTTGAATAATTGTATGTTATTCTTGGAATAAGTTGCTTCTCTTTCACTTACATTTCTCTTTTTGAGCCTCTGTCTAAATCTTCTCATACTCTTTAATAACTCTGCATTCAATTTTCTATGTGGTCCAAACTGTCCTATATGTCTATCAGTTCTCATTTTGGGGGGAAATATTTCTCCCCAAGCCCTCCAGAATACTCTACAAGATGTTCCAGACCTGGGGCGCCTGGGTGGCTCAGTGGGTTAAGCCGCTGCCTTCGGCTCAGGTCATGATCTCAGAGTCCTGGGATCGAACCCCACATCGGGCTCTCTGCTCAGCAGGGAGCCTGCTTCCTCCTCTCTCTCTGCCTGCCTCTCTGCCTGCTTGTGATCTCTCTGTCAAATAAATAAATAAAATCTTTAAAAAAAAAAAAAAGATGTTCCAGACCTGTGGGATTTCCCTTTTCCTCTTCCCCATGCTGGACCCTTATGTCCTGGACACTGGCTCTTCCTTTTTCTTGATTTACTCCTTGTTTTATACAAAATTATCCTTCTATAGCTTGCTGAGAAAATATGTGGCAGATCTAAAAATAATTTAAAAACCTCACCTATTTGAAAATGCCTTTAGGTTAACTTCACAATGGATTGGTCATTTCATGAGGTATAGATTTCTAGGCTGGAAGCCATTCTTGTCAGACATTTGAAGCATTGCACCAGTATCTTCTAGCTTCCCATAGTGCCATTAAAAGGCTAGCGTGGGGACGCCTGGGTGGCTCAGTTGGTTAAGTAGCTGCCTTCGGCTCAGGTCATGATCCCAGCGTCCTGGGATCGAGTCCCACATCGGGCTCCTTGCTCATCAGGGAGCCTGCTTCTCCCTCTGCCTCTGCCTGCCATTCTGTCTGCCTGTGCTCGCTCTCTCTCCCTCTCTCTCTCTGACAAATAAATAAATAAAATCTTTAAAAGGTTAGCGTGGCACTTTAGTTCAGATCTTCATATGTGACTTGTCTCTGTTGTTTTTTTCTCTCTGGAAGCTCTTAGAATGTCCTCTTTATATATCCATATTTCTGAAATCTCGTGATCATATGCCCCTGAATAGTTCTTTTTTCCAATCATCATATTAGATACTCAGTGGTCTTTTGTATAAATTCATGTCTTTCAATTCCAAAATTTTTTGTATAAATCTTTGATAATATTTCCCCTCCATTTTCTTGTTCTTTCTTTCTGGAATGCCTGTTGCTTAGATGTTAGATTTCCATGACCTCCTAATTTCTTTATCTTTCTCTCCCATTTTTCACTCCCCACCTTTGTTCCACCTTCCAGAAGTCCTGAAACTTATCCTTTAAAACTCCTTTTGAATTGCTTTTATCAGCTGTGTTATTTTCCATGAACCTTGGTTCCTTAATAATTGTTTTTGGTTCCATAATAAGTGTTTTTTTAAAGACTCTGATTTTTGTTCTATGTATACAAATTGTCCTCCCTTTCTGAGGATATTAATTCTCTTTTTCATTTGTTTGTGGTCCCTGCATTGAATTTCTTCCTCTGATTTTTTTTCCTGTTTGTTTGTTTTGGTTCCTGTTTTCAAATTACAATCTCTCCTTTTTGTTAACCTTTTGTATTTAAAGGCCAGTCACCAAATCCTTACCAGAAGCTCCAGCCACCTGGACCACTCACTGCCATCAGCTCTTCCCCCTACTTTCCTGCCAGTGTCCTGGGAGCAGGAAATAAAGTCAGGGGAATCTCACAGTCCAAAATTGGGTTTTCATTTAATCCGCTTTCTGTATGGCCTCACTCCCATCTTTGGCTGCCAACAAGCACATTTTCATCTGTCACAGTCTGAATACTGATTTGTCCTTAGAAAAACTTGGTCACCATCAGTGTGGATTCTGGATGTCAGGGCAGACCTGGGACTCTAGTCCTAGGATTGAGGGGGAAACACGCCCAAGGGCATCCTGTCCATTATAATCCTATTTGGGGGAAATAGAAGAGATGCCAGAATACATGGTCAACAGGAGATGAGGGTGGCACGTGGGTGAAAAGATATGATGTAGCAGCTTTTAGGCCGTCCTTATCCACTCACTTCCAAAACTCCAGACAACTGACAGCTGCTATCTCTCTGCCCACTGCTATCTTACTCTGTGTCTTGGGCCAGTCATGTGACAGGAAAGGTAAGCCTGACCTGGGGAATTTACACCACGGACTATGCCTTTATGGCAGCAAACCATGAGCAGAATTCTTTGCTGGGCGCACCGTCACATGCACACCCAGAAATTCTGCTTGTGACATTCATGCTTCATTCCCCCAGACAAGGACATCAAACAATATCATAATAAGTATCACTATTGTGTAAATGGACTGCAATTTTAAAAGGCACAATAAACTTTGTGTCTTCCAACCATAAAAAGGAATTTTCCCACCCCTCCTCCTATTTCTCTTGGAACATCAGCAAACTGAATTATAAGGGAAATATAATGAAAAGATTTTAAGTTATCCTGCAGACATGAAGACATGGGAAGTTGGCTATAAAATTACATTTGGGTATTTTTGCTTATTCCCTGTTCAAACTCTGTCCAAAATTTCTCTATGAAATAGGAAACTTTTCCCCTTTCTTGCCTCTGCACTCTGCAAGTCCAGAGATAGCTGGCCTTTTATTAACCACCCCCTTCACCTCCACTCGACCCCTAAAATGCTTAGCAGTATTAGAGACTCATTCTTCATTGCCTGAACTGTTAAAAAAAAAAAAAGGCCCATAACAAAGAGCTTCCTACCACTGCCAAGATACACTGTGATCAGTCACAAAAATCAGTACATATTCCAAGAGAATAAGTATCAGCAGTTGTAGAGAAAACCAAGATGTGTGACCAAATAAACATAGTGTATCCCTAGAAATATAGAATCAGATGTACAATACTAAAGGCAGAGGGTGTCTTAAGAGTTATTGATTAAACCCCAAACTCGAGTACATGTAGTATGTCAGTAGCAAACACCCCCAAACTATTTCTCCTTTCTCTTCCTTCTCTATCACTTTTTTCTCCTGTCCTAATTCTCTAGATTGAAGGGTAAGGAGTGGTGAGAATAGTAATGATGATGTAGATTGTAATCAAAATTACATTCACTGTAAAAGAAGGGATATGGTCTTCACCTAAAACATCCTGATTCTTTTTCCCATTAGACTCTGAATGTGGAAAGGGTGTTATTTATGTCGTGTCTTTGTTCTGCAACTTGAGGATAATTCATAGCCTTACAACCTGAAAAATGTTACATGCTCAATACCAAAGCACTCAGAGCAAATCTTATTTAAAAGATAGGTGATGGGGTCAAGCTCAAATTATCCAAAGGGACTCAAGTGCATAAGCTAAGTTCATAAATGTTTAAGGGAATCTTGCCTTGAGCTTTCCCATAGGACGAGGGGAAGAGAAAGAGAAATAAATTCCAGCTAGATAAGCAGTCAGGGTGAAGGACAAGCATGGTGGGAGAGGGAGGAGGTCGAAAAAAGGGCATCATAGAGCCAGGAAAGAGAAGGTTCATGAAACTCAAGCTTGAAATTGTACAAACAGTTAATAAAGAAGAGATCAAAACAAGGGGGGGGTATGTTCCCAGGACCCTGGGCTAGTCAGCATCTGGCAGCTGACTTGTGTGTATGGTAATGTGAACAAAGTAGATCAAGAAAACTGTGGATTGACTGAGCATTGGAAAGGATTCAGGGAAGGCACTTTCTGTCTCAGCATTACTGAAACTGCAAGAGAGGCTACAGAGCTAAATCTCCAATTAAGAAATGCAAGATTCTATCTTGAACAACAGCAGCTGGATTATAAGCATTGTTCATAAAATACCTAAAAACTTTTTTAGGAAATTGAGCTAATGAGATTTAAAAAAACACTGTCTTCCAGATTGGGGTGCCATTCTTGACCCATTCTGAACTTGTTCTTATTTTTCCTCCATGTCCATCAGCTCACCTTAGGCATTTATCAGTAAAATATAATCAAATGCAAATGTTCCTGGTGAGAATCTGCAGAAAAACCCCCAAATGCCACTTTATGTAATTCCCATGGGAATTATTTGCAAAATACAAGAACAGGCAGCATTTTAACAAATGTATATAGGAGAGAATATTCACTACATAAACCACTCTTCTCCCTGCTGGATCTGATAGTCTAATATCAACAATGTTTCCTGCATGCTGACCTCTTAGTCACAGGAATCAAGCTGCTCTTGTTAACAACAAAGGCATGATTTATCTCTCAAGGATATAAAGGAATGAAAGGCTTATGAAGAAAGTTATGGCTTATATGGATGAAATTGATCCCATGGGACAATGACTGTCTTGCTATTTACATCTTCTCTTTTATACATTCTGGGACCAAGCCACATCTCAGGATCATTCGGGTGTGAATGTCTATCACTATCCTGATATTTTACTTTTTTTATGCTAGTATTTCCTATAGCTAGAAACTCATTAAATTGCTTTAATTTACCAAGTAACCATTCTTGCCAGAACAAGAATCATTTTGTTTGACTATGTATTTGTTTTCTTGACCATATATTAATTGGCGTGAGTTAAGCCATGTTTCTCAACATGCTGAATCATTTTTCTGAAGCCTAATTCCTAGTCTGACTGTCCCTTTCCTGTACATTTCTAAAAGAAAAAAAAAAAAGATTCAACTTCAGATACGATTTCTGCTTGAAAAGACTGACGCAAGAAAGAGGAAATAGTATTCATCCAACTCAAAAATCCACACCCAAAGATCCAGCTGATAGAAAGGCCAATATTTTTATCTATTTTTTACAAATCACTTTCAGATTCCTTTTCCCTAAATTACAATAATGCCTCTCTAAAGAATTCAAACAACCAAAAATACAGATAACTGGAATTTTTCTATTTCACCTTAGGAAAAAAAGAGACAAAACAAAGATGTGAATGCATACCAGAGACTTGGGGTTTTATTATTGCTGTGTTTTATTTATTGTTGCTGTTTTTCTACCTTTTAGAGTAGACCTTGGGTAAGTATATTTTAGACTAATCACCTACCTCTTATATACCAATGATACTCAACAATGGCATGTATGTTCAATCATAATGATATTGAGGCTCTTCATGACATAAACCATTAAGGGAAGAACAAATCCATTTTAATGATATGTGTACTATAATTTTTTTTGAAAACTTTTTTTTTTAAGATTTTATCCATTTACTTGACACAAGTAGGCAGAGAGGCAGGGAGAGGGAGAGGGAGAAGTAGACTCCCCGCCTAGCAGGGAGCCCAGTGTGGGGCTCCATCCCAGGACTCTGGGATCATGACCTGAGCTGAAGGCAGACGTTTGATCAACTGAGCCACCCAGGTGCCCCTTGAAAACTTTTTGAACTGGAGATCAATCTAACTCTCTGCCATAACATTTTCTTAACCAGGACATGTGAATATATATACATACTGTATAAGTGGGAAAAGTAGTCTTTATTCAGTAATAAGACACACACACATATATGCACAATAGTTTTAATAGCAAAGTAAATCCTGCAGAGAAAACAGAATTTCAATGACCCTATCAGTGAAAGAAGCCAGTCAGAGAAGACCATATATTTCCATTTATATGAAATATTCAGGATAGGCAAATCTATAGAGACAAAAATCAGATTAGTGATTGCCTAGGGCCAGGGGGATGGAGGAAGGGGTGAGGGCAACAAGTCACTGCTGATGAGTACGGGGTTTCTTTTCCAGGTGATGAAAATATTCTCAACTTAGATTGTGGTGATGGTTGCACAATTCTGTGAATATAACACAAATCACTGAATCATACATTTTAAATAAGTGAAATGTATGGTATGTGAATAGTATCACCATTAAGCTTTTTTCAGAAATACCTTCACAGAGGTAGTTTTCCAGAGCTGCCAGATATGTGGGCAGGTCAACATAATCCAACTGAGAGAGCACAGACCTATGGGTGACTCTCTGCCTTCCTCCTTCTTCTGTCAGTGCTATTTCACCAATTTGTGTGTCCTCCTCTGCTTTCATCCCATTAACAGGGAGTTGTGCTTCCCCATCAGCACACTAACTTGGCTTTGAATTTCTTGAAAACGACAAGTGTTCCCTTTGGAATATCCACTGGCCAAAAACCCTGCCTCCTGGATCTCATACAAATCTAACACCTGAACACATTCTGCCATTCTTGACCAGCACACTCCTGGACTCTGCCAAGTTTCCATTGTTTCTAATCCAAACCTCACTCTTCTCCCAGAGATGTTAAGTTAGAACCAAGGTAGGGCTCTGATCGAAACCAAGCAGACTCCTCAAGAAGCTCTTGCTTGATCTTGTGGCAGTCACCTGTATCTAAATGACGTGTGAAGTATATGGAGGCTCACACAAGAGCACCTAACCCCTTTCTCAGCCGTTAAAGTGACCAAGATACTAGTGGGTTTTCTCTGCAGATTGTCCCCCCTTATCCCCCATCAGGATGCAGGTTACAGAACAGAATGCTGGGAAGTTCACAGCAACACTTTCTGGTCCCCAGCATCATGGGCTCCCCCATCTGCCTGCCATATTCAAGTAGGCCCTGGAAGCACCTCTCCAAATAGCAATCATTTACTTAACATCCATGTTTGGAATGGCTTAGAAAAAGGACAAGTCCTAAGAGCTTATCTGATCTCATGGAAAGATAGAAATCAGACATGTGTTTTCTTTTTCCTTTTCCCAGTCTTTTCTACCCCAAATTTGGAGCTCCTTTTGCCTTCATCTGCAGATTCTCTTCAAGAATCTGAAAGCCTAGGGGCTCCTGGATGGCTCAGTGGGTTAAAGCCTCTGCCTTCAGCTCAGGTCATGATCCCAGGGTCCTGGGATCGAGCCCCATGTCGGGCTCTCTGTCTCTGCCTGCCTCTCTGCCTACTTGTGGCCTCTGTCTGTCAAATAAATAAATTAAAAAAAAAATCTTAAAAAAAAAAAAAAGAGAATCTGAAGGTCTAGCTGAGCCACTGAGTTGTCCTGTGGTCTGACCCCCTGACACTTGAGATTTTGATTTGAAGAAATTGCTTGGTAGTTTTTTCTCACCACTGGAAAATGGCAAAGTTTTCACATCCTAAAAGCAATGCTTTTTAAATGAGAAATAGAAGAATCAATTTGTCCATCATCCCATTAATCTGCCTAAGCAATTAATAATTAAAGGACAGGCCAGAACACCTCAGTTAACTACCTAAAAGCTCTTTTTTTTTTTAAGTTGATTTTGAAGTTGCTAGCTGTCAATAGTCTAAGAAAAATTCTTTTAGGCATTTACCTAAAAGTTGTTAATGACTTAAATGAATAGCTTACAATATGAAATATTATAATATGAAAGCTTATATATATATAATACGAAAGCTTATAATATGAAATATGAAATAAAATGAATAGCTTATAATAGTTTAAATGAATAGCTTATTCAAAAGGAAATTTAAGTTTCTCTATAGCAATTTCAGTTTCCGGGAACTTTAAATCTTAGAAATAGCTTAGTACAACTCCCTTGCCTTAGAGATAACAATAGTAAGACCTAGTGAAGAGAAGTGGCTCACCTCACTCGGTGAGGTGGCAATAATTTATGATGATGGGAGCATGATGAAATTTACACTTGACTCAAGAGCTAGGAGAGGAGTGGCAGGGATGGAGAAGAACGAGAGGATCAGACAGCATCTTCTTCAGGCCCCCGTGAAAACTGAAACAGAGAATACTCTGAAGAATCTTATCTATCTCCCTGAATCTAAAAGACATCCTAGCGGCTGAAGAAGTTGGGAGAGAGAAGACCAATCCCACTGCCCCACACTCAACCCCTAGATGCTGGCAGCCCACAGCCTACCATGTCAGGACACAGCCAAGCCCAAGGTGCATTATAACTCATGCCAGACTTAAACAGGTGTCATGATCTCTTATACTTATTTGAATATTAATCTCTTTTTCCAAAATAATAATAGCAATTATATGCACACTTGTATTTAATAAATGAATACAAATTCATCCTCAAAAGATCATCTAATATAAAGGAGATAAAGCCAGAATTACTAGAAAAAAGTAAAATAGAGAGCACATTTCTATGAGACCTATCTCCTGATTTTTCCTAGATTTAACTTAATTTCTCTTTCAGGCCTATCAGAAAATCTGCTATTGGTAGAAATTGTCCATAATTTTTTTTTTTGTAAGGAGCTATGTCTGACATTGCTGATCTATAGTTCTGCAGAGGGGCAAAAGACAACTGAGTGAACCACAGAGACTCTTAGGAGGGAGGCAGAGCTCTCTGCCTGAACAAGAAGTTAGTTGTTCAACAATTTCAGGGCATATCAGTTATTGGTCTCCTGGGAGGCATTATTCTGAGTTGAATGGGAACCTTCTAGGGAGGTTCATCCCCAAGCAGGTGGTTTTGGAGCAGGAGGGTAGTACCTTGTGGTGATAAATACAGAGCCTTACCTTTTGCTTCCCTGATTACTAGCATGATGACACTGGGTATGGTATTGAACTTCTCTATGAAATGAGACCAGCTGTCACTGCCATTGGGTTGTTGGAAACATTCAGTGAAGTAAATACATTACTGTACCTAGCTCAGTGCCTACACAGATTCTATCCTCCGTAACAAGTACTTTTCTTCCCTTCCCTTCATTAAGAGAATCAAAGGTCTGGCTGTACTATTGGAGAGAAAATTGTATTGCAAACAGGCTGCACTGGGGCCATAAGGATTTGGGGAAGATTGGGCCTAAACAGTAGCTTAGACAATTGGTGAAGGAGGCCAAGTCTATCCAACATTAGAATCAAGGTCCTTAACATTCTAGACTAGTGCAGTCCAAAGCATGGACTTTGGCTCGTCATCAGTACCATCCCAGACCCTCTAACTTTGGATGGGTGGGGGGTAGGGCCCAGGAGGCTGCAATTCTACCAGCCTTCAGGTGATTCTTTCCACGCTCAAGTCTGAGAAGCACTGCCCTAGAGAAAGTGTTACCAAGAAACCTAAAAGGACAAGAAGATAGAAACCAGGGAAACAATCTATTTCTCAAAGGGCTCAAGTCAAAGAGATTTTAAGGAAAGATGAAAGAGACAACTGGAGGAAGCCTCTGGGGAAAATCTTTGGATATCATAACAATTATGAATTTCATAAATGCTTTCATTTACGTAGAAAACATGAATCCACATGGTACTTATTAATCTTATAACTGTAAATGAGCCACTGAGTTTATTACCAAGTGGCTTGGTAGGTCGATCCCTAAAACAAGAAGGTATCAGCAGGAAAACCCTTAAATAGAAAGCCCCCGGGTGCTTATTTTTGGTGACAACAAGTAAAGAGGGAGATGGGAAGATACCATCTTACTCAGCAGTCAGTCCTAGTTGGAAAAGAACAATCCAAATCTCTAGAGCTTTAGAGAAAAAAACAGAACCAAAAAAACCCTCAAAAAACAAAAAGAGCAGCCTTGGGACTGAAATCAGGGCTGAGACACAACCCATCAGTGGTAAGTGGCTGGAGGCCCAGCAGCAAGACTTCCTAGGAACTAAACATCGGCCTGCTTTCACGTCTCTGTAACATGCTAAACTGTTAGAAAAAGTCGTAGCATCCCACAAAGATCAAGGGCACGTGGCACTTAGAAGATTCAGTTGCACATGTAAATATTTACTAGCTACTTTCCTGGGGTTTACGGATCTGTTCCATTTTATTGGCAGCTGAATTCCATCATTTTAGTGAGCAGCTACATTTTACTAGAAATATGGGAGGTGCAGGAGACAAAATTTTAAGCAACTAGGAAAAACACATTACAGATATTTAACAGTAATTCCACTGGTGCCTCTAAAACTTGGGGGTGGGGGAGTGGAGAGGAGCATGCAGAAGTGGCTATGTCCATTTCAGAGAAATTTAACATTTTAATGATCCTCCAGGCTCCCGGTGCCTGCAACTTTCTCTATGCAAAGTTAAGGTCACTCAACCCTATTTCCAGGTTGAACCCTCCCCCAGAATCTGGATCCAATTTAATAATCATTCAGAAGAAACTGAGGGAGGTCCAGTTGAGTATTTCAAGTAGATATGCCTTCAAGGAAAGCTTATTTTTAGACCCGTTCTGACTTATAATTCCCGTTACATTTACTTTGCCTTGGTCTTGCTCTTGTGGGCAGCTCTTTCCTTATATTTTATTGTACACCTACTACATGCCCACACTAGAGCTAAAATCTAAACACTTCCTTCAAGAAGCCAATTGTCTACTTTCTCTAGAAAAATATTCCAAATTTCCTTCCCTGGTAAGTAGGAGAACATATGTTCTGGCCAGAATAGAAATTAAAAACTCAATAGAAAGGTTAGGCGATAAATTAAAAAAATAAAAATTAAAAAATAAGTAGATCAATCAAGAAAGATTCGATGATAAGGTTGAGGAAATCTTTTAGAAACCAGAGAAAAAGGAAAGAAAAAAAGAAAGGATGAAAAATACAGGGAAAAGATAAGAGAATTGGAGTACCAGTTCTGAAAAATCTAAATACTAAGTTTCCTGAAGAAAAGGACAAAGAAAATGGGAGGAAATCAATTTAAAACTTCAAGAAAATGTCCTAGAACAGAACATGAGTCTAAGTGTTCAGCATGATGGATGAAAATAAAGCCACATCCGGGCATGTAACCAAGAAATTTCAGAACATTGGGTATAAAGGAAAGAGAAGGCATTATTCCAGAGAGGGGGAAAAAGTCATATAGGAGGAATCAGAAAGTAAAATAGCTTCCAATGACACAAAAGCAACTAAAAACTAAAAACTAATGGAATAATGCTTTCAAAAGTCTGAAGCAAAATTACTTCCACCCTAAATTTCTACAAGCAGCCAACCCATCATTCAAGTGTGAGGGCAGAATACAGGTATTGTCAAGTATTCAAGGACCCAAAGAATTTTAGAAACATGGTGAAGGCCTTAAGCATCAAGACTGATAAATACAATAATAAATAAGCAAATTTAAAACAAGACAACTCTGGGAATATGGAAAGTTATGCAGTGAAGGAAAAAAAATAGCATATGCACATAATTCATCTATCAATAAAATACAGAGGGGCGCCTGAGTGGCTCATTGGTGAAACATCTGCCTTCAGCTCAGGTCATGATCCCAGGGTCCTTGGATCAAGCCCCTGCTCAGTGGGGAGCCTGCTTCTCCCTCTCCTCCCTGGTAGTCTCTCTCACTCTTTCTCCTCCTTTCTCAAATAAATACATAAATAAATAATGTTTAAAAAATAAAAAAATAAAAGATAAAGTACAGAGATGATAACAAACATTTTTATTAATCTAACCATAAATGTAATAGAATTATTGGACAGTCACAGTCAGGGTGATAGGAAGGAAGTATGCAAACAGGGACTCTGTGTGTGTGTGTGTGTGTGTGTGTGTGTGTGTATGTGTAGAAAGGGAATGAAAAAAGGCTAAAATCCTCACCTTCAAATGTGGGAAGTAAACAGATCATGTACAAAACTGGAGAATAGAAATCAAGGAATGGAAATAGCATTTTATGTGGATATATGGGGTAGGGGTGTCTGGGTGGCTCAGTCATTTTAGTGTCTGACTCTAAATTTTGGCTCAGGGCTCAGGGCTCCTGGCTCAGCTCAGCACTCTGCTTGAAATTCTCTCCCTCTCCCCCAACCCATCCACCCCCCCCATGTACTCTCTCTCTCTCTCTCTCAAATAAATCGTTTTTAAAAGATAAATTATAGGGCACCTGGGTGGCTCAGTGGGTTAAGCCTCTGCCTTCAGCTCAGGTCATGATCTCAGGGTCCTGGGATCGAGGCCCGCATCGGGCTCTCTGCTCAGCAGGGAGCCTGCTTCCTCCTCTCTCTCTGCCTGCCTCTCTGCCTGCCTCTCTGCCTGCCTCTCTGCCTACTTGTGATCTCTCTCTCTCTGTGTGTGTCAAATAAATAAATAAATAAAATCTTAAAAAAAGGATAAATTATATATATGTATATATATATGTGTGTATATGTATATATATATGTGTATATATATATGTGTGTATATATATATATATATATATATATATATATATGGGGGAATATCAAAACTAAAACTCAGCTGAAGTGTTTTCTTCTAGGGAAGGGGAAGTGGAGGTTGAGGGAATAGTAAATAATTTTTCATCACTAATTTTGTAGGGCTTTTTGACTCTTAAAAGCAGGGACAATAATAACATTGATTAAAATAAATGTGGAAGGGGTTGAGACCCAGCCCAACTATGAAAAGAGATAGGACAGAATCTGAAGTTACAACTTCTCGACTTGCATCCTAGCTTTGCCCCCTGACTAATTATGTGACCTTGGGCATTTTAACCCTATGAACCTCAGTCCTCTCCAATTAAAATGGGGGTTATGGTGATTAACAGTGCCCTGTGCATTATAAGCACTCTTCTGTTCACTGAATACAACATTGAGGATCCACAACGTATCAGGCACAAGTTGTAGACATTTGGGATACACCAGTGGATAGAAAAGATTCCTGCCCTCATGGAGCTTACTAGAATTAGTGGGGAGATGCAAACAAGGAACAATAAAATACTACTAAATAAATTATATAGTGCATGAAAAAGTGACAAGCGGATGCGGATGGAGCAGTGAAGGAAGAGTAGCAGGAGATTAGGTCAAAGGGGAAATGGGACCTGTGAAATCATGAAGAACCTTGAAAGCATGAGCAGGACTTCGGCTTTACTCAGAATGAAACAAAGAGGCATTGCAGGGACCTGAGCAGTGTGACATGATCTGATTCACTGAGGCAAAAACCACTCTAGCTGCTGTTAAGAATAGAGCATAAGTGGGCAGTGGTGGAAACTGGGAGACCAGTACGATGTGCCTGCAGTGTTCCATTAAGATGGTGGTGGCTCAGACAAGCAGAGTTGGAGAGAAGTGACTGGATTTTCTATACTGAATAGACTGACCTCTTACTATCAACTCCCTAAGATGATGCAACAAATTAAGACAGAAATTAACAAGCATGCTATACAACTTCCCAGTCTCTTTCTGAATAAAGAAAAACTATAAATGGAAAATCTAAGTTGAAATGTAGTGTTAGTTTGTCCTTAGGTATGTTAACAAATTCTGTAAGGGTTGCATTTCCCTTCAATCATAAAATCTCCATTATTTTGTAGCTCTCGACATTTGTATACGATGGAAGGATCTGGGGTTTAAAGGGGCCTGAGCATTTATATGCATGATATCGTGTTCATTTCTCTTACTTTGCACACTACCTTATATGGTAAGCATAATTTAGGTACTGCTTAGGTGAAGATTTATTCATTCATAGAGTATTGTTAAATAAAAGCTAAATCTTAACCTCAGATTGCTTAATAGTATAGTGAGGGCAAGTAGACAAACTAAGAATTCAAGACACGTATGAAAGAGGTTAATGCCATAAAGCTAGTTGTTTTAATCACTCAAGGGAGTTCTGAGGACAACAGCTATTCCTCTTAGCTGGGGGAAGATGAGGAGGTGGTATGTGAAAGGCTCCATGGAGGAAGTGACATCTGTGGGACTGTTTATATTTGGATCTTACACGATGAGGCAGAAGGGCTGGATATTTCTGGCAGTGAAAATTTTAATTTTTTTTTAATTTTTTAAATTTTTTTTAAAAATTAAATTAAAATTTAAAAATTATTTTTTTAATTTAAAGCACCTAGATAGAACATTTCAGTGTATATAAGAGGAACAATCATTTCTGAAGAGTCACTGGCACATAGGACATGGGAAGAGGAAAACTAAAAATTATGAGAAACAAGGTGAGGAAAATCATATTTAGGAGAGTCTCAACATTGCCAAATAAAGGACTCTAGATAAAGATGATCACAAGAAGAAATAAACCCAAATGAGCATCCACTTGTCAGAGAATTGTTCTATGTGCTCAGCCTATGCATCAACTACTGGACTGGCTATGAATCTCCCAGCTGTCAAGTTCACTGTCCAAGAATAGAATGTGGGTGGAACGTTTGAGGTAAAATTTAAACTGCCAGCCAAAAAATTAAAAAAATTAAAAAACTTACTTCCTATTTTAATTTCATTTTCATTTAGTATTTCTTTATCTTTGGATGCTTATTTCTCTATGTTGTTTTGCTTTCTATCCAGTCAAGGAAGAAATGATAGCGGTTCTCTTTTCCTCATCTCCTGTATCCCTCCTTCCCAGTTTTAAGAAAATAGCACTGTCAGCAGATCTAATAAGCAGCCCTGTGCTTTTAGTCAATTTTTTTAAAAGATTTTATTCAGCAGAGACACAGCGAGAGAGGGAACACATGGAGAGGGAGTAGGAGATGGAAAAGCAGGCTTACAGCTGAGCAGGGAGCCCAATGCGGGACTCATCCCAGGACCCTGGGATCATGACCTGAGTTGAATGAAGACAGACGCTTAATGACTGAGCCACCCAGGCACCCTTTTTAGTTAATTTTTATTTCAGGCCATGAGGGTCAGAACCAAAACCAAACCAGGACCCTCATAAACCACATCAAAGGAAAATTTTAGATATTACATGAGGTGGACTAAGCCTGTAGTCTGCTTTTCCATCTCAGTGAACCTGACTTCAGCAATTTGGCTAAACAGTTTTGTTGTGTTCCACAAATCCCTTGCATGCCCTAATAAGAAGAAATATAGTATCTACTCAGCAGGCTGCAAGATTTTCGGTAACCCAGATTATCTGGAGAGCTCTCAGTTTTATGATGGAATTTTCCAGTCTTTAGCAAAGTCCCACGATCCCCACTTCTGCCAATAATAACAATAGCTAACATTTGTTAGAACATAACTGTATTCTAACTGCCATGTGAAATCTCATTTAATCCTCACAACTCTGTGAGACGGGTGCAATCATTTTGTCCGTTTACAAATATGGAAACCAATGCCCAGTCTAGAAGTTAGGTAATTAGCCATGAGTCATAGAGCTAGAAAGTAAGTGAATGGATGAACATTTCTCCCTTCTCCACTAAGAGTCTCCAGTCTCTGCCAGCAGCTCTGACCTGATTCTTTCCTCTCCAGCGTGGTACTGTCCTGGATCTGGGAATGAAGTTCTCACACTGTACCTTGGTTTCTTTCTACAAAGGAAGCTAGATTTGTGTCCTAACCTGGCCACTTGCCAAATCATCTTGTCCTCTGCAGCTTTTAGGTTTTTTTCAGTTTTAAAAAAAGGCCCTCTTAACCTTACCCCCTACCACCAGTATTCTGTTATCTTATCAGAACTTTCACTATTTTATCTTGAGAGGTTTTTTTCCCCACTGTGTTGCATCATTCTCAAATGTCAGATTAATCTGTCACCATGTAGACCCTTCTGGAGCCCTTAATATCATGGTTCATCGAAACTGTGCTGGAATCCATAACCCAATCCAGACAAAAACTGAGAATTATGATGAACATTTTGTCATATGTCTCTTAGCCATTTGTATGTCTTCTTTGGAGAAGTGTCTGTTCATGTCTTCTGCCCATTTTTTGACATGATTATCTATTTTGTGTGTGTTGAGTTTGAGGAGTTCTTTACAGATCTTGGATATCATCCTTTTGTCTGTAGTGTCATTCGTGAATATCTTCTCCCATTCCATGGATTGCCTCTTTGTTTTGTTGACCATTTCCTTTGCTGTGCAGAAGCTTTTAATCTTGATGAAGTCCCAAAAGTTCATTTTCGCTTTTGTTTCCTTTGCCTTTGGAGACATGTCCTGAAAGAAGTTGCTGTGGCCAATGTCAAAGAGGTTAGCACCTATGTTCTCCTCTAGGATTTTGATAGATTCCTGCCTCACATTGAGGTCTTTTACCCATTTCGAGTTTATCTTTGGGTATGGTATGGTCGAGTTTCATTCTACTATACATAGCTGTCCAATTTTCCCAACACCATTTATTGAAGACACTGTCGTTTTTTCCACTGGATATTTTTTCCTGCTTTGTGGAAGATTAGTCAACTATAGACTTTCAGGTCCATATCTGGGCTCTCTACTTTGTTCCACTGGTCTATGTATCTGTTTTTGTGCCAGTACCATGCTGTCTTGGTGATCACAGCTTTGTAGAATCAAAACCACATTGAGATACCACCTTACACCAGTCGGAATGGCCAAAATCAACAAGACAGTAAACAACAAGTGCTGGAGAGGATGTGGAGAAAGGGGAACCCTCTTACACTGTTGGTGGGAATGCAAGTTGGTACAGCCACTTTGGAAAACAGTGTGGAGATTCCCTAAGAAACTAAAAATAGAGCTACCAAAGACCCTGCAATTGCACTGCTGGGTATTTACCCCAAAGATACAGATGTAGTGAAAAGAAGGTACCCCAATGTTCATAGCAGCAATGACCAAAGTCGCCAACTGTGGAAAGAGCCAAGATGTCCTTCAACAGACGAATGATAAAGAAAATATGGTCTATATGTACAATGGAGTATTATGCCTCCCTCATACCCAACTTTTTGGTTTGGGTGGATGAATACCCAACTTTTGTGTCAACATGGATGGGACTGGAGGAGATTATGCTGAGTGAAATAAGTCAAGCAGGGAGAGTCAATTATCATATGGTTTCACTTACTTGCAGAGCATAAGGAATAAAACAGAGGACACTGAGAGATGGAAAGGAGAAGTGAGTTGGGGGAAATCACAGGGAGTGACAAACCATGAAAGACTGTGAACACTGAGAAACAAACTGAGGGTTTTGGAGGGGAGGGGATGAGGGGCTGGGTGAGCCTGGTGGTGGTTATTAAGGAGGGCATATATTGCATGGAGCACTGGGTGTGGTGCATAAACAATGAATCTTGGAACACTGAAAAAATACATAAATTTTTTTTAAAAACCTGAGAATTAAAATGCCATTACCAAAATGAGGAGAGAGAGAGAGAGAGAAAAAAAGACTGTTCTCCAGCTGCATATACATCTGTGTATTTCTTTGGCTCTTGACTTTGAAATGCCAAAACATTGCCACATGGAAAAGATTCATCACTTTGTAGTTTATACATCTGAGTACACAAACATATGCTTGTGAATGTCGGGAGAACCTGGTTTACGATGCTATCTAATTCAGTCAACATGGTCAGAGGCCTTTAACTAATTTTATACAAATTTATGAAAACAGGTATAGTGTTCTTGTTCACAAATAGTTTTAATAGGATCAATCATCTAAAAAGTGGTCCAAATAACCCATATTCTCCTATATATATAAAGAGTATTTTTACAGAACATGTAAAGAAATTGATTGCCCTTGATAATTTTTATAGAAAAAAGAGGAAAAGAACATTGTTATATTTATATTGCTATAAATTATCTTCCATTTATTGTCACTGTACATACATAAGTACATTTTATGCCATTGTATCATGTATTCATTCTGGTTTTCTGTATTTTGCTTTTTCTTCACTTTATTTAATATTCTTTGGTACTGAAGTAAGTCTCATACTTGCCTTTTTTGTGTCATAGAATAGTTACACAGTGCTCCTTTGCAATACTATCGCTGGTGGTGATAGTATTTTTTTATTTTGGGGGTTGCCATATTTTCTCCTATTTTAAACTGAGCTATTTTTAAGACCTTCTTATAATTTACACTTTCCTTCTTAGGAATACTTCCACAGAGCACTAGTTTCAACTAAATTTTAGCTTCTTGTAAACTTTTTGTTTACCCAAATTTTAATTGAGAGTCTAACACACATACACACACACACACACACACACACACACACACACACACACACGGTGCAAAGGAAAAACTCTAAACCCTAAACTTACCCACATTCTTTTCTTCTAGGGCTCCATAGAGCCTGTTCTGAACGTCAATGCCATGGATAGTCCCAGAAGTGGAATGACCACATCAAGATGAAGGAACAGTATGAAAGATTTTCTTCTGTTTCTTCCCCTTCAATTTTCTGAGACTACTCTCAAAAAGACTAAACAACTTACAATGCCAGTAACTCTTTATAATTGTTTCTTTCTCAAGCCCACCAACCACATTGGGTTTTGCTTTCAATTTATGGCATTTAAATAGGTATAAAATGATAACTAAGTACTGTTTTAGAATCCAGACCCTTAATTTTGAGCAAATCCATACCCTCAATTTTGTCACTGGCTGATGTATTTTCTCTTTATTTTTATTTTCTTGTGAGTATATACACTACCTTCCCATCTCCATATTGAATTGGCTTTTAGTATTGGTATGACACACTTCTATAAATTCGTGTAGCATGCTTATAACTCTTGTATTATTTTAAGTTACTTTGTTTTTTCTTATACATAACATATACTTTGTAACAAATTTTATCTATTGTTTTGTCATCCTGTTGTTGAGGGTTCAGAGGTTGATCAAATTGGGAGCAGTCTGGGCCAGCCTGAGATGAATTGTGCTGTCACTAGTTCTTACTTCTGTGTGGGCTATTGTGTGGTTTGTGAGGGGAAAAAAAAAAGCTTGGAATAGGTCAGAAAAAAGGAAGGGATACATCAGAACTTTCCATCTTATCTCTGATAATATCCTTGGGTTTCTTCAATGGTTAGGAATTTATTTTCTAATTATAAATTGCCTATCTTGTTCCAGAAGATAGTAGAAAAAGTTTACAGAGGAATAAACACAATATAATAATGTCAAAATAGAAGTAAAATTAGGAAATTAGAACAAGGGAAAATATAAATGGACATAGAACATCAAGGTCGGGTAAAAAAAAAAAACAGGATAAATGTGGAGTGTATGTTTAGTCTTTCAGTACTTTACTTTTTGATAAATCTGGAATTTTTTTATTGCAATATGTGGTACATTTATCAATCATTCAGTTCTTCTCCATACCAATTGCCAGCTGTCCCTGCTATATTTAGTGATTAGCGTGATGTCATTCTCTCTGTTCTAGTGTTTCTGATCTGTCATCTTTCATTCTCTTAAAATAGTTTATAAATTCTTTTGAAATTTCAATATAATTGTTTTCTCTTTTTAGTCAAAAGACATAATTTTTTATAATATGCCTTATTTGTCAGAAATTTGCACAGAAAATTACAGAGATAGTACATATGCCCCTATCCAGTTTCCCCTTTTACTAAAATATTACATTAGTAAGGTCCATTTGTTGTAATTAGTGAACCAGTATTGATCTATAATTATTAACTAAAATCTATGCTTATTTTAGATTTCTCAGTTTTCCCTAATGTTCTTTTTTCTATTCCAGAATGCCATCCAGGGTACTGGATTACATTCAGTCATATCACGTCTCCTTAGGCTCCTCTTTGACTATAATAGTTTCTCAGACTTGTCTTTTTTTTTTTAACACCTCAGTATTTTTGACGAGTATTGGTCAGGTATGTTATAGAGTGTCCCTTACTAAGAAATGAATTATGCCTACTCCAAATGCATATGTTGAAGTCCTAACTGTAAATGAGACTGTATTTGGAGATAGGGCCTGCGAGGAACTGATAAAGATTAAATAAGGTCATAAGGGTCGAGTTCTTTTTTTTTTTTTTTTTTAGGGTTTTATCTATTTATTCATCTGAGAGAGAGAGAGAGAATGGGGGGGAGGGGCAGAGAAAGAAGCAGGCTCCCTGTTGAGCAAGGAGGCCAATGTTGGACATGATCGACCTGAGCTGAAGGCAGACACTTAACCCACTGAGCCACCCAGGTGTCTCCATAAGGGTGGAGTTCTAATCTGTTCGGGCTGGCGTTCTTACAGGAATAGGAAGAGACACCAAACCTCTCTCTCTGCTCTGTGAAGACACGAAAAAAAGGCACCGCCTGCAAACCAGGAAGAGAGCGCTCCCAGAACCTGACCATGCTGGTGCCCTGATCTCAGACTCCTAGCCTCCAGAACTGTGAGAAAATAAATTTCTGTTGTTTTAGCTTCCCAGTCTATGGTATCTTGTTACGGCAGCAAAAGCTGACTAATATATCCCTCAATGGGGATTTGTCTGATGTTTTTTCTCATGATCAGACTGGTGTTTTGGGTTTTAAGGAAGAAAATCACAGAAGTCAAGTGCCATTTTCCTTATGTCATATCAAGAGTGCATACTATCAATGTGGCTCATCACTACTGATGTTGACCTTAAGGGATCACCTGGATGGAGCAGTGTTTGCCAGATTTCTCCACAGTAATCTTTTCCCCCCTTTCCACACTGCACTTTTGGAGAGGGAATCACTATGTACAACCCACACTTATAAACAGTGAGGAATTATACTCCATCTCTCTTCTCTTCCATGTATGTATTGATTCAATTGTTTATTTATATCAGCATAAAGGAGGAGAGAAAGGAGGCTACACAGGGGTAGAGTAAGGGAAATGCCCTTGGGCCAGGTGAGATAAAGCACTATGTAAATCCTTTCCTGGGGGTACAGGCATTTCACAATGTTTACCATTACCCTTCCCCATGAGAACCACAGGGAAATTTTTTTGGTTGCTCAGTATAAAACCCTTGTGGCCCCAGGAGTTCCTCACTCTCAAGTTAGTGTACACTCAGCTTCCAGCAATACATTAGAATTACTATTTGAGGTCATGTCTCCAGTGGACTTCTGCTCTAGGTGGGCAGATCTTAGCTGGGACTTTGAATTCTTCTGTCTCTCCAAATTTGGACATGGTGGTTTGCTCTGTGACCTCAGTTCTACCATAGCTCCAAGAAGTCATTGATTTTCAACTTGCTTAGCTTTTTCTTATTGTATAATGACAACTTCCAAGCTCTTTACACATAGAAGCTAAAATTGACATGAAGCTCCAATAATTGTCACTTTGTAAATTAGATTTAAAGCTCATATGTAGCAAATCAAGGATAGCTATCTCTTTAAAATACTTTTTTGGGGGTGCCTGGGTGGCTCAGTGGGTTAAGTCTGCCTTCAGCTCTGGTCATGATCTCAGGGTCCTGGAATCGAGCCCCACATAGGGCTCTCTGCTCAGCATGGAGCCTGCTTTCTCTTCTCTCTCTTTCTGCTTGCCTCCCTATCTACTTGTGATCTCTCTGTCTGTCAAATAAACAAATAAAATCTTTAAAAATAAATAAAAATAAATTAAATAAAATACTTTTTTGTAACTTTGCTCATAAATTATTCCACATAAACTTCAACAAACATGAACTGTTTCTATATAAATTTTGGAATCTTCACCACTTTTTTTTTGGTTTTTCCAATAAGGAAAACATAATTTTTTTTTTTTTTAATGAAAGAAGTGACTACCTTTAAAGAGACTAGTGTCCAAAAATGCAGGAGAGCTGATTTAAAGCTAGACCCTTACTATTTTTCTTCAGAGAGAAGAATAAAGAGAGATAAAAATGGTGCTGTAATTACCAAGAATTTCTAGTTAGATAACATCTAGAAATTTTAATTTATAATATGAAGCCCAGAATTTAAAACTGAAATTACTGGAAACTCAAAAGGAGAGAAGGTATATGTAAATACAGAGAACAAACTAATGGTTGCCAGAAGGAAATGGGCTGGGAGCCTGGGCATAATGGGTAAAGGGACCTTGGATATACAGGCTTCTAGTCATGGCATGAATAAACCAAAGAAATAAAAGAAATAGCATAAGGAATATGGTCAACAATATTGTAATAGCTACATTTGTGGTGAACATACCACAATGTATAAACTTGTCAAATCACTAAACTGTACACCTGAAATTAATATAAAACTGTGTACCAACTACAGTCAAATAAAAAAGAGAACATAGCAATAAATAAGCATATATATATATATATATATATATATATATGTATAAGCATAGAACTGTATAAAACTACACATTGTATGACGTATATGAAATAAACAATGGCCAATCCCTCCATACTTGTGCTATTTTATGATTATATGACCAGGAAGAAATATATGGGAAATACAAAAAAAATAAATAAATAAAGGAGAGAATATCTGAAATCAGATGTGAGTGGATTTCAGGTGTGAGGATGGCAGGCCACCCAAGCAACCTTCCTTTTAAACCTTCAGTTCAGGGGTGCCTGGGTGGTTCAGTGGGTTAAGCCTCTGCCTTCAGCTCTGGTCATGGTCTCAGGGTCCTGGGATCGAGCCCCACACTAGGCACTCTGCTCAGCAGGGACCCTGCTTCTCCCTCTTCCTGCCTCTCTGCCTATTTGTGATATCTCTCTCTCTCTGTCAAATAAATAAATAAAAAGTCTTAAAAAAAAAAACCTTCAGTTCAGATTCTATTTTTCTCATTGGGGTTTATCATTTTATAAATCCCTTAAGCTCCAAGATTAATACCCACATACTTAATTTTTAAAATCTTTATATATATGAATAATAACTAAGTAGTAATTAATGTGCAATACTTCTGGAACTTCCTTATAATCTGAAAGTTGGCTAAACTCATTTGTTACTTTGATTAAGGTTGGTTAATTCCATAATTTCTATGACTTCTCTAATTTATATGTGTGTTTTTCTAAGAAAGTTATTCCTGAAATATGTTTCTTCTTATTTTTACATGTGATTCTATTTTCTTTTCAAATAGCTATATTGGAAATACATGAAATGAGAGTAACGCTAAATGGTAATGGTGACAGGACAAATCCTCAACTTATTTCTGGTTCAAAGAAACAACTTTGTATTTCCCTTCTTCTTCCTTTTTTCTTTTCTTTTATTTCTTTCTTTTATCTTTTCTTTTTTTTTTTTTTCTTTTACACAGGGAGAGAGAGAGAGAGAACAAGCATAAGCAGGGGGAGCAGCAGGCAGAGGGAGAAGGACAAGAAGGGTCCCCACAGAGCAGGGAGCCCGATGCCGGGCTTGATCCCAGGACCCTGGGATCATGACCTGGGCCGAAGGCAGAGAGTTAACCGACTGAGCCACCCAGGCGCCACAGCTTTAGTATTTCTGAAGTGAATGTAATGTTTCTACACTCCAAATACATACTATTAAAAAACTATTTTATACATTTAAGTAACTTAATGAAGAAAAGATGGCAAATCTTACGCAATATCTTCCTGGAGTCGATCTAATTCAAATCGTGGGCTTTTGTTTTCTCTCTTGTTAATCTGATGAGTGTTATCTTTGTGACACAGGAGCCTCGCTTTATTGCATAACCTCTATTCGAATAGAGGTTATTCTTCATCTTCTATATACCTATGCTTTGTTCGCTAAGTTTCCTATAGTTTTATTTTATCTTTAACATTTGCCTACAAGTTTCTTTTTTCTTTTATAATTTAATAGTGTTCATAGGTTTAAATTTAAAACTACATGTTCTTAGGGCACCCGGGTGGCTCAGTTAAATGTCTGCCTTCAGCTCAGATTATGATTTTGGGGTCCCAGGATCTTGCCCCATGAGCTCCCTGTTCTGTGGAGAGCCTTCTTGTCCCTCTCCTTCTGCCACCCTGCCAATGCTCTCTCAAATAAATAAATAAAATCTTTTTTAAAAATAAAAAAAAAATTTAAACTATTTTCTTTCAAAAATATATATTAAGTAACATATTTTAGAAAAGTGTATTTTCCAAAGAACATAAATATTTGGAAATTTTGGAAATTTGGAATTTTCAGGAACAATTTTATAATATTCAGGACAATTTCAATTTTCTTTCTTTCTTTCTTTCTTTCTTTTGATCACAAGTAGGCAGAGAGGCAGGCCGAGAGAGGGGAAGCAGGCTCCCTGCTGAGCAGAGAGCCCAATGAGGGGCTCCATCCCAGGACCCTGGGATCATGACTTGAGCCCAAGGCAGAGGCTTTAACCCACTGAGCCACATAGATGCCCCAATATTCTTTCTTTCTAGTTTATGTATATTATTTCTTGTGTTTTTTTGGTTTGTTATCAATTTTATAATTAATCGTTTAACTTGATACCAAATTTATTAATATAAGCTGGGAATGATAATACAAAAATGATTAAAAACATGTCCTCAAATGACCATCTGCATTCCTAATCTTAACTAATATTTTCTCTTCTCTTATCATTTAAATCAAGTTTTTAAATAAATCCTAGCAGCAGTTTACTCAACTTATTCATTATTTTTATCTTAAATGCTTATTCATTTTCCATTTTATTCAGCTTTATTTCAGTATCTCCTTTTGCAATTACATGGAGTTTTTATAGAACATATTTAAGAATACATTATGCCATTTTTATAGGAAGAAAACCAAATAACATCTATCTTGCTTAGTACAGATTGCTCTTTACTCCTATAGGGATCAGCGAGTCTATCATATTATATGAAAATAAACTTACCTGGGTGGAGCTAAGATACCTAGAAATCAATAAACAATTGTCAGACTAGACAGTCTGTCACTGACTTATCTATCTTTCAGATTCTGAAACAGAAAAAAAAAAAATCTTTCAGATATACAGAAAAAATGCCAAGGTCATGTAAGATTGAAGAGAGATGGTTGCATTGGGTCTCAGCCTTTTATATAGTCATGTTTTCAAAAGGTTTATAATAAGAACCAATAACCAGATTGACATTCAGTACTGACTCCTATCAGTCTACACAGCACCACCAGGGCAAGAGCTTCTCTCAGATCCTTGCTTCCAGATGTGACTCACCTTACTAAAGCTCAGCCAACTTTAAAGAACTTCTTTTCCTCACCGCGCTTTCAAATTCTAATGAGATCTCCAGAAATCTATTGCAAAATACCTGTGGCCCTTTGCACACTTTCATCATTGGCTCGTAAACAACCCTTCTTTTATCTTCAAACAGTCTACGTGCATTTCAAAGTTTATTTTTTTTTCAAGTTTTGTTTGACTATACAATTCTAGAGGTATTTTATTTTTGTCTAAAAGCCAATGAATTTGGGCTTTGAGGAATTTCTTTTTGTACCTAAAGACATCTTCGGTTTACATTTTTGCTGATCACAGAACTGACAGGTCCTGTGAAAAATAACAAGTCGTCAATCGGACTAATCTTTGTCCTTAAAACAGGAGACTCAAATCAGTCTGTGAAGCTTCTTGACTTCACCCACATGCTGCTAAAGATAGGAGGTAGAATAAGCAATCCAAAACTCACCAGGTAGCAGTTACATATAACAGCATAGTGACTGACAGGCTTCCATTTTTCATCCTTTTACAATGCTCTCTATTTTAAAGTAAAATCCTGGGCATTGAGCCACTGCCACAAAACAACGAGGAGTAAAACAATTACTAGAATATTTGCTTTTAAATAAATATTAGAACTACAAAATGTCCAGCTCCAGACTAGTCAAGAAGCCAAATTTTGTTCATCTTTGTAATCTCGCTCCCTTAGGACTGTCATGGACGTGGTTCCTCACCCCTATCAACAAAGACTGGTTGCCATCAGGCCCTAGAGGGCCTCCATACAAATGAAAAAAAGACATCTCTTCCTCATGTAAAAGTTTTTAAGTCAATATAGTATGTATTTCTCAATTATGACTACAACAATTGTAAACTCATTCTTTATAAAATCCACGAATCAAACTACTGAATGTAAAACAATATAAAATTCAAAATTGTAAACACAAAAATTAATAATACCAACTAATTTCAATTTAGTATTTTGCCTAAAATAATTACACAACATGCTTTCTTGGCAAATACATTTATTACAACAATTTTAAACTTTTTTTGTAATTATGTCTCATTCTATAAAAATGGCCATTTGGTGAGACTATATTTTTTGTGCTACTGTAGGCCTTAAATCATGTTTAATAGATTTTCGAGTAGAGAATAAATCCTCCACTGCCACTGACAGACTTAAATATAAACTAAGAACCAGGTAAGTATGTGGAGAGAATTAAGGCTGCACAATGACGTCCCATCTGTACTCCTTACCATGTTCATCAATTTCAATTGTAAATTTGTATGCACTTGTAGTAATTCATTTCTACAATTTTTCAAAGTATATATGTCATCTAGAACAGAAGTCAGCAAAAAATGGCTCAGAGGCTGAATCTCATCCACCATCTGTTTCTGTGCAGTCCATGAGCTAAGAATGGCTCTTGCATTCTTCAATGATTAGAAAATGTTAAAAGAATAGTATAGCATGACACATGAAAATTCTATGAAATGAGCATTTCAGTATCCATAAATAAAATTTTACTGGAATCCAGCCATGCTCATTTGCTTTTCTGGAGTCTAGGGCTACTTTTACACTACAACGGTAGAGGTGACTAATTGAACAGAGACTATATGTATGGCCCACAAGCTTAAAATACTTGTTATCTAACCTTTTTGCAAACCCCTGACCTAGAACTCTAAAAAGATTATGATAGTTTTTTTTCTTTTTTTTTACCTTTTTAACTTAAAAATATTTTTAATTCTAATATAATTATCATATAGTGTTATATTAGTTTCAGGTGTATTATATAGTGATTCAATAATTTTATACACTATTATTCAGTCCTCATCTGTGATAGTTTTTTTAAATATTGAAAAACACTTTTGAAATGATAATTTTATTGTATCACTATTATGTATTAGTAGTAATGGTTGTATTATGATGTTATTGCTATATATTACTATTTTTTATTATTATGATCTCTATTTCTGTATTAATATTGCATGTTATTATTCTTTGTAAGTCTATGCCATTAATATATCTATCTACATATTTAGGGATTTCTAATTACCTCAGCAGCAATTTCTTTTTTTTTTTTTTTATTTTTTCAGTGTAACAGTATTCATTATTTTTCCACCACACCCAGTGCTCCATGCAATCCATGTCCTCTCCAATACCCACCACCTGGATCCCCCAACCTCCCACGCCCCGCCCCCTTCAAAACCCTCAGATTGTTTTTCAGAGTCCATAGTCTCTCATGGTTCACCTCCCCTTCCAATTTCCCTCAACTCCCTTCTCCTCTCCATCTCCCCTTGTCCTCCATGCTATTTGTTATGCTCCACAAATAAGTGAAACCATATGATAATTGACTTTCTCTGCTTGACTTATTTCACTCAGCATAATCTCTTCCAGTCCTGTCCATGTTGCTACAAAAGTTGGGTATTCATCCTTTCTGATGGAGGCATAATACTCCATAGTGTATATGGACCACATCTTCTTATCCGTTCATCTGTTGAAGGGCATCTTGGTTCTTTCCACAGTTTCGCGACCATGGCCATTTCAGCAGCAATTTCTAAAAGAGCATCACACTCTGCTTCTAACACAGTTTTTAGTGACAATGTTATCAGTTGACTTCTCCAAACTTCTCCATCTCATATTTGATAAAGGTTTTTAAGGGTTTTTTATATTTAGTAAATTTGTTTAAAATGCAATTCACTGTTTGGCTGAAGTCAAAAAATGGTTGGGTAGTTCTTGAAAGATAATTAAAATTTAGTGGTTTACCAGTATTATCAACTATCTAGTTTAAAGAATGCGCAGATGAAAGAATTAAAGGTTCTGTTGTGCAATCTGTTGTTTTCTATATATACTTACATTATTTGTCCTTAAGACATGAGGCTAATCCCAGAGGCATCTATGGAGATTCTCAAATTATTTTTGTCTTTAAAATTGTCTTTTTAAGTTGTTTAGTCCACAAGAAATGTACATAAGTCTTTAGTTAATTAACTTACATGGCAAAATTCCAACTGAAGAATTCACATATGGAAATATATGCATTTCCATAATCCACAAATCTAGTAATAATTGCTCTTTATTTGGCACACATCAGGAATTGTATCTAAAATAATTAAGTCATGTTTTACATTTCTTGCTATCCAAACAATTCTGCTCCAGTTTTATAATTTTGGCTTTGTATTCTATCCCCTAAGAAGTATGATACATTGCCAATGTTTGTATTCTGTGCATATGTCTTCCATGGTATAAAATTCTGCTATAGTTTCCAAAAAATACAGCAAATCACTGTTGTCTCATCAAGTTTCTTGAATGATTCTCTGATGCTAGACATAGCCTTGCCAAAAACTGAACCCTGCAGATTAAGAGGTCAATCATAGAATGTAGATATTTTTCTCTTTCCAAGTAATCTCTGTTAGCACCAGGAGTTATAAAACTTTTCTATAAGATTTCAATTCTGAATACTTCCACTATGGCTGATGGACATTGTACTTTTTATGTTTACTAAGAATATATAATAAAAGCTGACAGTCGTTTCATACTTTCTTTCATTAGTGGATTTTTTTTTTTCTATCCCCAAGACATTTACAATGGAGACAAAAAAAAATCTTTTGAGGTAGAATGGCATAATCTAATCATTTTCAACATTTGGAAGAATCTGTGTATGAGCCTTTCTGAAATAGTCTTAACTATAGTTTCTTTTGGACTGTTATACTTTCTTGCAAGAATTGGATTCTTTTCAACAAGAATGGCATGTCCTTTTATTTCACATTCAAATTAGATGACCATGAACCTGAATCTACAAATAGAATATTCAGTTTAGTAAATTCTTTTTGTGGTTTTTCCACTTCAAGTTTTTCCTGAAATTCTTCATTTAGAATTGACACTGAAGTGTAATTAACATTCTGCTCCATTATTGATGTATCTGTGGTCCATTCTGCTGAAAATTATGGTTCTGAAGTCCTTTTCTTTTTTATTCTGTCATTCCACCTGTTTCTCCAGAACATTTATTTAACCAACCAAAATTTCTCTTAATTTTCTTTTCCAAAAGTTTCCCAATTATTTGTTTTCTGATACTAATGATTTAAATTTTCCTTTCAACATCTGAGGGGAAATAACACATTTTTCAAAAATTTGTAACATTTAAAAATATATAACATGTCTCCAGATTTTAAGAGATTAAGTTCTAAAACAACACTTCCGTAGTAACAAAAAAAAAGCCAACTCTATAATGCACTTAACAAATTGTTATACAGTAATCTCTATTTGGTATCTATGCAAAACATACTTTGTAGATTATTAATGGAAACTGTATCATTACATAGTAATTTGTGTCATAATATAAGAACTTGTAGATTAATTGGTAATTCAGCAGTACAATTCTGGTCCAAGAAACAAACAGCAGGTGGTATAAACCATAGCATATGATACCCAATTAAGCCAGGGTACTAAAACCAATAAGAGATTTTTTTTAAAAAAGATTTTCACCAAGATACTCAGTAAGAAGCTCCTTGTTTCAAGGTCCAAGTTATTGGATCAAGAAGTTTTTTTGATTATTAAGCTCATTCCTCTTTTACGAGGTAAAACATAATTATACACATCTTCTCTGTTGTAATAGGACACTGTATGTTCATCTGTTGGAAATCTGTCACACTTATGCCAACTTTACTAGAACAAAACTCCTTGCTGTACCAAGCCAGAAAAATCTGTCATAAAATATGGAGATCATCCTTCTTTGAAGTGAAGTTAGGATAGAGCAATTTTAAAAGTTCAATAGAAGGATGTCTCTATGTGAACACAACCTCCATTGCTAGACCCCTTTGTGTAGTATACAATCAGAACGATGTGAACAGCAGTGATCTATAAGAAGAAACTGGGAAACACTCTTCAGTTCCTAGTGCAGAAGTAGGCAAATAAGTATTTGTGGCATGATAGTACCTAGTGCCTAACTTGACTATTCCTTTCTCTTTTCTTTCCCATCCCCATCCACTTTCCCATTTTTATTTCTTCTTTATGGTGAAGTCAATTTTTTTTTTTTTTTAAATATGGAACGCTTCACGAATTTGCGTGTCATCCTTGCGCAGGGGCCATGCTAATCTTCTCTGTATCGTTCCAATTTTAGTATATGTGCTGCCGAAGCGAGCACATGAAGTCAATTTTTAATGTTATGACACAGACTTTGGAGCCCCAAACTTCTTCATTTAATTTACATCATTGCTGAAAGTTGAGATTGTTCTGGGCAACATCAAGTACTTTATGCCTCTCAGCAAGATGACCAGCCAAGGACAAAGAAAGAATTAACTTAAAAATATAGAAGACTGACTAATCAATATTCTTGTAGTAGTTTTGTATGATGACATATGGTAGTTATATCTGTGGTGAGCAGAGCCTAACACATGAAACTTGTTGAGGCACTATGTTATATACCTAAAACTGATGCAACATTGTGTGTCAATTATATATCAATTTAAAAAGAGCAATTAAAAATATGGAAGATTAAGTAAATATTAGCAACTCTCTGTTTGGATGGGCTGTTCACATAAAAATGAGAATGCAACTACTAGATCTCTAAGAAGTGTTTGACTGTTAATGTGAGAAAAGAGTAGGTCAGCAGAAAAAAGTAAATAGTTAACAATATGTCCCCAAGAGCATAAATTCAATTCATAAAAGGATGTATTAAAGACATGGAATAGTCAGCACTGAGCACCCACCTAGGAGTAGGGGTTAGCAATATACATTTCGAGTCTATAGTCCTTAGAATACAATATATACAGTAAAACAGAGAAGGTGCTATGGGAAAATAAAGGAGAAAGAAACAACTTTGACTAGGAAGGAATGTAAAAACTTCCTGAATTAATTGACCAAATATTGACGGAAGACATACAAAGTGCAAGAACTATTTTTAGTGCTAAAGCAAGCCCAACAGCCAGAATGATCACCCTCCTGATGCTTACAGTCCACTGAAGAAAGCAGACCACAAGCAAATAAAAGTTAAAATATCTGTCAAATGGTGCAAAGTGCCATGGAGAACAATAGCAGCAGAAGACAGGAATGTGTTGAAAAAGTGCAATTTTAGGTAGGATATTCTGGAAGGTGTCCTAAGGAAAGCAATGTTTTAGCAGATCCCTGGAGGAGGCAAGTCATGTGACCCTTGTGACTACCAGGCATGATGAGAAAAGTGTTTTTGCGCTGGAGAATGAATGGTGCATTGGAGGAATGACGTATTCGAGGCACAGCGTGAAGGCCAGTGTGACTGGGGTTGAAGGGAAGTTGAACTGTATGGAGAGAGAAAACAAGGGACAGATCTTATAGGGTCTTATGAACCACTGTGAGGATTCTCCTCCCTGTGAGATGGGAAACAATTAAAAGTTTTAAGCAGAGAAATGCAAGAATTGACTTGGGAAAAGCAAATATAAAAACTGGAAGACCAATTAGTCAACTATCTCAAAACTCTGGAGTGCTGGTGAGAGTGGCTCAGACCAGGGTGATAGCAGGGAAGAGGTCTGCAGTGGTCATAGTGAATACTTAACTCTCTTAACCAACATCTTTTGAGTACCTACCAGAGGGCAGGTACTGTATCTAGCCCAAGGGCCAGGCCTCACTTTGGACTCCTTCGCACAGACCATCTGGACTCCCTTCTTCAAAATCCCAAACTCTATTGAAACTGAAACCATCCCCCCAACCCAACCACCAAAATATCCCTCATTGCTGTTTCAAACCATATCGACCTCCTGGGTTTGGATTCCAGCCTAGCCCAGACCACTTTTTGCTACAAACCAAGAATGTGGTGACTTGAACTCCCACCTCTCCATTATCTCCGTTGATAAAAGGCCAAGGTGGAAACTTTCATAACACATTTGGGGGAGAGCGCCCAACTATCTTAGATACCTAAGATAAGAGTGCATACAAAAAGCAGTGCTGAAATATGAGACTGGAAAGGTAGGCTTGGTTTGTTTGACATTTGAACTTTAACCTTAGGGCAAAGATATTTTATTGCATGCTTTTTAAGCACTGTAGTAAATTGGATTATGTTCAGCAGATATTCACTCATTTCTCCTAGGATCATTGATTTAGCTGGTGGTTCTTCAGTCAAGTTTAACATATAGAGCCACTGTAATCTTTCAAAAATGAAGGAGGAATATCCTCACGCATCTATCTGAGAAAATTAGCCCCAGGCCCAGAGAGAAAAGTGTTTCCAGATCTTTCTGCATCACTTCTACCTGTGAGATAAACTTTTAAAAAATAAATTGTTTAATGGTTCTTCAGAAAACCATGTGTACTAATGATCATATCTACCTTTGAGATGCCAAATTTAGAAATAATAAAGCAATGTAACTAGTCAATTACATGATCAGTTTTTAAGAAATGTCTTGACAGATTTGCACTAGATAGGAAAACCCACCACAGTGAGAAGTTAGATAAGACTGAGGCTCCCCATTTAAAACGTGAAACTATTTTTTAAAAGATACAGAAGCAGAGAGATGTTACTTTAGAAAGAGAAAAGGAGATCAGAAGCAAAAATCTATTTTTTTCCCTACCAAAGCCTTCAAGCTTTTAAGCAGTAATGTTGGCAATTCATTAAGTTTATATGAAATAGTGGTAACAGCTGCCCTTATTCAAGCAATTTCTACTTACAGGCACTATGCACACATAACCTCGTTGAAATTCACAAAACCTTTAGGATAGGTATTATCGCCATTTTACTGATATCAAAACAGGGGCCCCTCAGCAAGTGTGAGGAACTCGTCTGAGTTCATCCAGGTAGCTAAGCCTGTATATTTGCCACCATTCCTCACCATCTTCCCGTATGGAATCCACCAAAATGTTTCCTGTGAAACACGGTCGTGAGTGTGCTGTGCTGGACTGTCATTCAGGACGCTCTCTGCCCCACACCCTATACAGCACTGCTTCACAGAAGAAGGACTGGAGGTGGATTTTGCTACAGAGCTTGTCACTTAAAATAAATATTTGTTGATCAAGTGATTGGAAAGTTAAATGGAACAAGTGAAAGCTTATTAGGAAAAGATTGCTTTTGCCTGTCTCAAAGTTTGAAATACATCCTTTTACTAAACCCTACAGACCCCCTGTGTTTTTCATGAATTATTAACAAGAAAGAAGAAAGAGAAGTATAAGCTACTTTAAGGAAAATGAAGATGAGATTTCACATCACTATCAAATAAAGTTACACGTTGCTCTCTAAACCTTTATAGTCAAAAAGATTCTACATAAAAAATAAGTTACTTTTTTTTTTTTTTTTTTTTTAAATAACCCAAAGCCTGTTGCCTGATCAGCTCTCAGCTTCTGGTGTTATCTGATTAGCACAGAGTAGGCTGACCTCAGCTCCTCCTCTGAACTTCCCTACGACGAGTGAGAACCTGCTTTCTTGGGGCAGGCCCATACTCGAGCTTTCTTGGGCACTTGTCTATGTTTCACTAGCCTCAAAGTTTAATGGCAACTCTGTCATGAGAATATGAATCACACGTGTTGAAGTTATAGATTCTCCAATATTCTTGAGCAAGATGTGCTAAGCCTTGTGTTTTATTTGGCCCAGTTACACTCGGCTAAAGGGCACGCCTGAAGTTCCGCAGAGCTATGGGAGAGCCACCTTCTAGCCTTATAGTTTCCTGGGGTGACGCTTATATTCTTCTCATTTTCTTCTTATGCCCTTCAGCATGAGACAAACCCGAAGACTTTGTAATTTTTTAAGTCAATTTAATAAGGGAAAAATTAACTAAATGGAGTATTTTTCATTGAATAGAAGAAACTACTAACACAGCAGATTTTCCATGCTACACCTGTTTATGTTGCTGCAATAATGACAAAACACAAAGTAGACAGTGTCTATCCAAAGTAAAATAAAGCTTAGCCTCCTAGCCATGTGATGAGGCCATGCCTTCCTTTTGACCTTGCCTCCTAGCACTCCTTCACATGATTTGTCTTCCTCAAGCACACCAACCTTCTTTCTATTCCTCAAAGAAACCGAGCTTGCTCCTACTGGGGCTCTGCACCTTGCTGCTCTCTCTGCCTAGAACACTCTGCTTCTGGTTAGAGGCATGGTTTGCTTCTACTTGTCACTCATGACTCACTTCATGCATCACCCTCAGACCTGCTTTCCCAGGTCAATACCGCCCCCCCCCCCCCCCCCCCCGCCAACTCACACATACAATGAGGCAATCCCTCTCTCTTTGCAGCTCTATTTACTTCACTGTGTGAAGTAGCTTGTTCATTTGTTTAGCTGACTTCTCTCTGTCCCCCCATCTAATATAAGCAACCTAAGAGCAATGTCCTTGTCTGTCTTGTTTACCAGTATATCTCCAGAGAACGGGACTTTTGCCTAAAGAACTATTCAATGAATATTTGCTGTATGAATGAAGTAATAAATGAATAAATATATGAATGAATGAATGCATGAATGAATGAGTGGTTTTTTATGAAAGTTGTAGCAAAGCCACTAACACTAAACATATCCAGGAGTTATGACAAAACAGCAGTCTCCTACAGCGGAAATGAGTAACTTTGGGAACAAGATTCTATGTTTGATATTCATTCTTATGTTTAAATTCCAAACAGTGAAAAAGAGAAAATTCTTCTTTTTATTGCCATGTCTAGGCTTCTCTCCTCGTGCCAAAAGATGATATTTCTAAATAGAAGCCAACAACTAGAAAGTCAACCGATAGAAACGATGTAATTTCTGCCTTCATAAAGGGGTATCTCCGTAAGCAAACAATTCTGAGTTTTCTCAACTTAATGTATTCCAAACACTATTTTTGCAGTTTACCAGGTATAAAACTTGAATGTACACAGCTCACATTCTTTAGTTCTACTTAATTTTGAATTTCTGGAAATTTCCATTTGGACATTCTCTCTTTCTCTCCTCTGTCCTCTACTTCTGCCCCAACCTTTTTTCTTTCTTTTTTTTTTTTCTCTCTCTGACAATATATGCCTAAGTTAAGGATAAAAGGAAGGATTTGTGGGCTACAGCATGGGCATATTTGAGTCATCTCTGCAGTCAGAGAGACAAAGAAAACAAGCATGTTTACATAACAAAACGTTTGAAAACTGAACTAGAATGATATCTCTTTTGCCTAAAGAAAAGCCATGCATAGGGGCTGCCTGACACCTTTTTTTTAATTTATGGAGGCAAAAGTATGTCTTTTTATTGAATATTATATATATAAATTTAATAATTCAAAACATGTCATCCTATTAAAAGCTGATTATCATTTTTGTTTTCTACCCCCAAACTGTTATACTCATTTTTTTAAAAGATTTTACTTATTTATTTGACAGAGAGAGACACAGAGAGAGAGGGGGAGTGGGAGAGGGAGAAGCAGGCTTCCTGCTGAGCAAGGAGCCCAATGTGGGCTCTATCCCAGGACCCTGAGATCATGACCTGAGCCAAAGGCAGATGCTTAATGAATGAACCACCCAGGGACCCCCAAACTGTTATATTCATATATATAATACATTTTACTATTTTATGAAGAGAAAATTTTGAATATTTACCATTTACCCCAAATGCCTATTTACCATATTAAAAATACATGAAAATAACCATCTAAAAATTAAAATTTCTTTTTATCTAGAATTTAAAACATTTGAGATTTAATGACCAACATTTAACAAGTAGTAGTAATGATGATAAAATAAAAGAGAAATAATTTCTACTGATGTAAATGTCTTCACATTCAGGCAAATTTTGAACAAATTGTCACATGAACAAAAGTTTAGCCAGTACATTGACTTCTATATATATTTTATTTCTATATATATAGAATATATGTATTTTATATGTATAATACACACACACACACACACACTATGGGCAAGGAGTCAACATTTTAGTTACCTAGCATTTCCTCTGCAGAATGAATTTCTCCAGCTTCAACATGCTTTGTGCCCCATTTATAAGCTAACACCATAACCTGCCCCTAAGCTAATACTCAGATAAAATGAGGCAATTTGGTGACTCAGATTGATCTTCCAATACCCTCAACCTTTGTCAGGCAAAAGCGTACATGTGCTAACTGTCCTTTTCAACCTAATCTCAATTGCATACAGCTGGGATTGTGTTGCTTTAAAAATTGTATTGTAAAAATGACATGATGACCCTCCCCTTCCCCACAAGAACTTCTTCTAGGCCTATTTTCACTCAAAAGTGCAACCAACACAGATATTTTTTTTAAAGATTTTTATTTATTTGACAGAGAGAGATCACAAGTAGACAGAGAGGCAGGCAGAGAGAGAGAGAGGGAAGCAGGCTCCCTGCTGAGCAGAGATCCCGATGCGGGGCTCGATCCCAGGACCCTGAGATCATGACCTGAGCCGAAGGCAGCGGCTTAACCCACTGAGACACCCAGGCGCCCCCCAACACAGATATTTTAAGAGTAGGTCAGCCATTGTCATATTAGTCTAACAACATATCAGAAGGGGCCAACTTGTGGCAATAGTGAGATTCCCATCTCATGTAAGCCCATAATGTGTCTTTTCTTTCATACAGCCATTCTCCCTCATTTGGGGGCGGGGGGGATATGTTCCAAGATCCCCAGTGGATGCTTAAAACCAATAGTACCAAACCCTATATATACTATGTGTTCTCTTATATATACATAGCTATGATACTGTGTAATTTATAAACTAAGCATAGTAAGAGATTAGCAGCAATACTAATAAAATAGAATAATTATAACAATAACTTGTAATAAAAGTTATGTGACTATGGCCCCTCTCTCAAAATATCTTACTGTACCATACTCATCCCCATCTTGTGATGATAGAGAAGAGAAAAGGTCTATGTGATTAGATGAAGTGAGGAGAACAGTATAGGCTTTGTGACACAGCATCAGGCTGCTATTCTCTTCACAAGGACCTGAGGACACTCGAGAAGGAAGAACATTTGCTCTGGGAGTAGTTGACCACAGGTGACTGAAACCAGGAAACCACAAATAAGGAGAGACTACTATATAGACTAACTATTGATATATGTTTGTCTAGGAATTTACATAAAGTAAGGCATGAAAAAGGAAAAACAGAGTCAAAACCCTAGAAACTGCTTTTGTCTCTAGTCTAGGGAGAATTTCTAAGATACCACCTTCTCTTGTTGAGAGAACAACAAATTTTTCCAAGAGTAGAGTAAACTTTCTTAAATAGTTTCCACTTCACTGAGGCTAACAATAATGGGAAGCTTCCTGGCCATCACGCCCAACTGACTGAGCCACCCAGGCATCCCTGTGTGTTTAATTACAAAATTGACCCTGCCTCTCAGGTAAGCCACTCCATTAAATCTTACAGATTTTACTAAAATATTAGGATAATTAGGACAATGGGAAAGTACACCACAATGTTACAATCCATATTCCCACTGAAGTTAAGAATTTGGTCATTCGACTCTGTTGAGTATTTGATATTTTCAGGTGGTCACTCAATGACGAGCAAGCTATTCGGGTCCTTACATGCACAGGGCTTATTTTTAAAAATACTAAAAGAAAAGCCTTATACCTTCTCCTAAATACATTTTCATCATAAGGGTGTTTCTTCCTTTTATCTTCAAAACTGCTTTTGGTTGAAAATCTGAGGACAGACCCCAGCTATTTGTCAAAGAGAATATGGAAATACCAAAAGCTGTCCAGAGAAGAAATGAACTGCCTCAAAGGCAGTGCTTGTAAGGTATACAGCAATGTGACCTGGGTTGTCAACTTTTTGCCAGTCAATGCTTTTTGAAATTTTGTAATTGCTTTTCTAACACAGAGTAGGGAAAATTGAAGTAGATCTCATGAACTTCCAGTTATCCCAAATGGAAGAAACAACGTATTAACAACTCATCACATATTCTATTCTCTTTTTTCTCTCCATTCTGTATTTTTTTACATGGTCACTTTCTCCTTCATTAATTCATTTATTCAGGGGCGCCTGGGTGGCTCAGTGGGTTAAGCCGCTGCCTTCAGCTCAGGTCATGATCTCAGAGTCCTGGGATGGAGCCCCGCATCAGGCTCTCTGCTCAGCAGGGAGCCTGCTTCCTCCTCTCTCTCTGCCTGCCTCTCTGCCTGCTTGTGATCTCTCTGTCAAATAAATAAATAAAATCTTTAAAAAAAAAATTCATTTATTCAGACAACAAAATTTTTAGCACTGGGCCAAACCCCAAAATTTTTCAGATGAACATTATTTCTTAGAAAAGGTCCATTGGGGTTTCAAAATATATCTCCTTAATATACACTGGGAACAAGCCCATATTTCTATCTATTGGCTGATAACTTTATGAAGTAAGGGATCTATTCAATAAGGGATGGAAAAGTTTCACCGTTATCCTTCAGAGAACAGCCTAGCCAAGTGTGTTTTTTACTTTATTTTGTTAAATAAACATACAGAAAGTGCATAAAACAAAAACATAACAAATGATTATACAGCAAACCTGCATATCCACCACACAGGTCAAAAAAAAAAACATTCCAAATCAATTCCACTGCTTACCTAAATGAAACATTTTCCTGATTTTTATGGTAATCATTTTCTTGCTTTTCTTTAAAGTCTTATCAACCAGTATACATCTCTAAATACTATAGTTTTTTTCATAAAGATGGCATCATACATTTCAGGCTGTCTGCTCAGCAGGGAGCCTGCTTCCCCTTCTCTCTCTGCCTGCCTCTCTGCCTACTTGTGATCTCTCTCCCTGTCAAATAAATAAATAAAATCTTGAAAAAAAAAAGATGGCATCATACAGTATGTATTCTTTTGTGGGTATAGACTGTGTGGCTGTACTGTTGGTGTGATTTGTGCATGATGTCCCATTCAGCTATAGCCCTTCCACTTTCTTTAATGGATAATATTACATTGCACAAATATGCACCATTTCTGCGTCCTTTTTTCTTTTAACAGGAACTTGGGATGCTACTTCTTGTTGGAGCTATAATGAGTCCAGGTACTATGAGCATTCTTGGACATGTATGTATTCAGGAGCATATATGCCTGCATTCAATAGAAGTGGAACCCCCAAGTCATAGAAATCACAATAGCTTCAATTTTAGAAAATATTGCCAACTTTACAAAATGGTTGTACTAATTATAGCCCCACCAGTTATGTATGAGAGGTTTTGTTAGTGCTCTCATTTGACTTTAAATCAGGCATTTCCCTGATTATTAATGAGATTGATCACTTTCTTAGATGTTTATTGGATATTTAAATTTTTTTTAATTCTCCTTTCAAATCTTTTTATACTAGGTTGTCTGCATTTTTATTGATCTGTAGTTTTTTTAAGTACACTGATACAAGCCTTTTATTGGTTGCAAATTTTGCAAATATCTTCACTCATTCTGTGGTTTGCCTTTGTCAGTCTCTTGTGGGGTATATACTATATATAAAACTAAATAAATGTATGCCAACATTAGAACAGATGATGGGAGGGAATTGTTTTCATTATAATAATTATTTAATTATGATATCAATTCAAGGAAGAATGTGATGAGATAAATGATATATTTTAATCATTTGAGTAACCTCTAGAAATTAAAAAAGTATAGCTAAAAACAAAAATAAAAGATGTAATAGAAAAGTAAAATATTCTCAAATAACCTAAAAGAAGACAAAGAAAGAATAACAAAGGAACAAAGAACAAGGGAAATGGGGGGGAGGAGAATTACAATTATACTTGGAGATTTATTGTCTATCCGTCATAATTGATAGAGTAGGGGGAAAACTCAAAATATAAAAAAATTGGACCAATATGACCAAACTGGCATTTATATAGTACTATACCAACAACAGAACACATATCCCTTTAAAGTGCACAGGGCACATTCACTAAGATAGCTCAAGAAATTTCAAAGCATTGTTCTCTAATTGCAGTGGAACAGAATTACAAAAATAAGATAATAGAAAATCCTCAAATATTTGAAAAGAAGACATAAAATAAGATATATTTATAATATAAATTATAAATTTATAATGTAATATAAATATAAATAATATATATAAAATATAAATTATAATATAATGTAAATTGATTTAATAGTCCCTGTGGAAAACAGTACGGAGTTTTTCAAAAAATTAAAAATAGAAATACCACCATCCAGTAATTCCACTACTGGGTATTTTATCCAAATCAAACAAAAACACTAATTTAAAAAGATATATGCACTCTTGTTATTACAGCATTATTTACAATGTTAAGATATGGAAACTGTCTAGGTGTCCATCTATAAATGAATGGACAAAGGAACAAACAAATAAGCAAACAAAATAGAAACAGACTCACAAATACAGAGAACAAACCAGTGACCACCAGAGGGGAGGAGAATGGAAGTTTGGGTGAAATAGGGGAAAGGGATTAAGAGATACAATCTTCCAGTTATAAAATAAATTAGTCACAGACATGAAAAGTATAAGACTGGGAATATAGTCAATAATATTATAATAACGTTAAATGGTGACTGATGGTAAAAATACTTACCGTGGTTTGTAATATATAGAATTGTCAAATCACTATATTGTACAAGAAACTAATATAACATTGTATGTCAATTATACTTGAAGAATAAAAAATTAAGTTATATGAGTAGTTAATTAGTACCTGAAAAAATACTCAGTATCATTAGTCACAAAGGAAATGCAAATTAAAGCCACAATGAGATTAAAATTTAAGATTTAAATTTTATTTTTATTTAAGATTTTAAATTTTGAGATTCTGACCAAAATAGCTAAAATTAAAGAGACTAACAATACAAACTTTGACAAAGTTAGGAGACAATCAGAAATACAGTATGTCTGGCAGTGCAACCTGGTAGTGCAATATACACTTAACCTTTTAACCCAGCACTTTCACTTCTAAATTTTTACCCAAGAAAAAAGAAAGCATATTTCTACAAAAAGCATTATATAAGAATATTTATAACAGATTTTCATAATAGCCAAAAATTGGAAATAATCCAAATGTCCATCGACAAGTGAATGGATAACTGAATAATGGTACAATATTGTAATAGAATACTTTTAACAATAAAACGTTATGAAATATTAACACACAGAACTATATGAATAAATCTCAGAGAGACTATAATGAGTGAAAAAAAGCCAGATATCAAAGAGTACATAATATTGATTCCATTTATGGATTCTATTTCTGGAATAGACAACTCTGTTCTTTGGTAATCAAAATTAGATTAATTATTTGAATAGGGTATAAGTAAACTCCCTAAATTAATGGGAATATCATATTTCTTGGTTCAACTAAGAGTTACATGTAAACACACATTTGTTAAAACTCATTAAACTAAAATCAGTTCGTTCTATTATAAGTAATTATAGTGCAATAAAGTGGAATTTTAAAAGACATATCATAGAAAGTAATTTTATTAATAACTTTAAAAGTAGTGAAAAGAAAATAATTATTTTCTTAATCAGGAACAGATTATCTCATTTCTCTTTTTTAATTGAGGCAAAATTTATATAACATAAAAGAAACTATTTTAAAGTGTCATTTAGTACATTCACAATGTTGTACCATCTACTTCCAAAACACTATCATCATCCCAAAATAAGATCCTGTATCCATTAAACAGTTACTCTTGATTCTCCCCTCCTCCCAGCCCTCAGCAACCACTAATCTACTTCCTGTCTCTATGGATTTACATATTCTAGGTATTACCAATAAATGGAATCATTTGATATGTACAGTTTAGTGTCTGGCCTATTTCACTTAGCATAAAGTTTTCAAAGTTCATCCATTATGTAGCACAGATCAGTATCTAATTCCATTTTTTTTTAAGAATTTATTTTTAGGGGCTCCTGGGTGGCTCAGTGGGTTAAGCCGCTGCCTTCGGCTCAGGTCATGATCCCAGGTCCTGGGTTCGAGCCCCGCATCGGGCTTTCTGCTCAGCGGGGAGCCTGCTTCCTCCTCTCTCTCTGCCTGCCTCTCTGCCTACTTGTGATTTCTCTCTGTCAAATAAATAAATAAAAATCTTTAAAAAAAAAAAGAAAAAAAAGAATTTATTTTTAAGTACACTCTACACCTAATGCAGGGCTTGAATTCACAGTCCCACGATCAAGAGTCATATATTCTCCCAAGTGAGTCAACCAGGCGCCCCGGTACCTAATTCCTTTTAATGGCTGAATAATATTCCATTGTGTGTATCTACCATTATTTGCTTACCTGTTCCTCAGTTGGTAGACATTTGGATGGATTCCATCTTTTGGCTATTATAAATACTGCTGCTGGGAACACGGTATACAAGTTTTTGTTTCAGTAACTGCTTCGATTCTTTTGAATATAAAACTAGAAGTATAATTGCTGGGTGATATGGCAATTCTTTGTTCAACTTTTTGAGAAAACTCTGCCTACTTTTCATAGCAGCTGAACCATTTCCCACCACCAGTGTAAGAGGCTTCCAATTTCTCCACAAACCAACACTTGTTCCTTTACATTTTGTTTTTTGCTTTTATTTGTAGTTATCCTAGTGGATATGAAGTGGTATCTCATTGCGGACTTTCCATTACTGTTACACAAAGCTTAAACACAGAAATCCACCAACCGATTTCCTTAACAAATAATTTTTGTTGCTGTCTTGGTAAGGAGTCCCCTCTAAGGATAGACCATTTTGTAACATTTAACAACAACAATAATAAAAATGATCATATTGGGGCATCTGGGTGGCTCAGTTGGTTAAGCCTCTGCCTTTGGCTCAGGTCATGATCCCAGGGTCCTGGAATTGAACCCCATGTCAGTGCTTCTCCCTCTCCTGCCTCCTGCTCTCCCTGCTCTCTCTCTTTCTCTCTGTCAAATGAATAAATAAAATCTTTTTAAAAATTATGATATCTAACACATAGTGCTTATTGTCTAATAATAATAATAATAACAATAATATTAATTTAACCCTCACTACAACTCTGTGAGGTAGTATTGTTAGCTCCACTTTGTGGATGAGGCTACTGGGGCACTAAGATCTCAAGTGACTTGTCCAAGGTCTACGACCAGTTAATACTGGAGCTGTGATTCACACCCAGCCAGTATGACTCCAGAGTTCATTTTTTTCCTGTGGTTTCCAGACTGTACCCTAAATGGTCAGAGTCCTGTAGGCCTTATAGAGATAAAGTTAGGTAGTATAACTTAATTACAACACATAAATTCAAAATTAGGCACCCCTGTTGTATTTTCAAATACAAATGCGTGATGAGGCTTTTAGCTCTTTGTTTTAAAAGGACTGTTGTTGGGGTACATGGGTGGCTCAGTTGGTTAAGTGTCTTCCTTCCCCCCAGGTCATGATTGCAGCCCACTTCTTCCTCTTCTGCTCCCCCTGCTTATGCTCTCTCTGCGTGTGTCAAATAAATAAACAAAATCTTTAAAAATTAAATTAAAATAAGATAAAATAAAAGGACTGTTGTTATACGTGCCCCTGAATGAGTTCTACTCTCAGGAAGGGTCCAGTACCTTCCCTCCCAGCTGGGTGGGTAAGGGGAAGGTAAAGGCCAAGATCTGGGATGCACAAGGGGGTGTCCTAGTACCTGTTATGCCAATCCCTCAGAGACCTGTAGGAGGTGCGATTCTTCCCTGTCAACCAGCAAGGTTTGGCTGTGACACACAAAAGTCTCCACCAACCACCTCCAGAAGCAAAGGCAAGTCTGAGCAGAAAACTAGGAAACCATAACCTTAAGCCTTCCTCTTTGGACTCTCTCCATTTTCCCTCAGGCTTCAGAGCACTAGAAGCAGCAGTGAAATTTCATGTCTCTGTAAAGAGAAAAGAGCTAGTTTCTCCTCTACCTCTGGAAGTCAAACTTAGTTCCTAATCAGCAGCTCCTAATTCAGCTCCCAAATGATTAGAAAAGACTCCACTAACCTCACAGCATTATCTTCGGATTTCAGATGCAAAAGAACACTCCTTTCAAACACCTCCTCATCCCCACAAAACTGCAAGCAGTCTCAACTGATAAAGAAAAATCAGGTTTTAAAAAAAAAATTAAGACTTCATTAATAGCAAAAATCATGAACCCGGCTAAGAATGTGAGCAAGAATTACCATCAATGACAAATAATGACTCAGAAGGTCATATAACGTTCTTGAATCCCCCAGAGGGTCCAGAGAGCCCTGAAACCTTTGCCCTCCTCATGCTTGTCATTCCATCCTAGACTGACCGGTGTCCAGGCAGTGTCCTTGGTGTGCAGACATCCTATCCAACGAGATAACAGGCTTGCTGTCCTGGCCTACTACCACGCAAAAAAGAAAGAAACAAACATCTGGTGAGTGCCTGCTGTGTCACCAGGCCATGCTGGCCCTATACACACACTACATATACACGCTACAAGAAGTAGCAATGGGTGAAAGAAGGGTCCTGGGGTCAGGGAGACCAAAGTTTGGTGTTCAATGTCCCCTCTCACCAGCCAAGTGACTTCACTAAGCCACTTATCTGCTCTGCATCTCACTTTTCTCATCTGTAAAATCTAAGAGCTCACATGTCATAAGACTGAAGGGAGAATTGCATTAAGTAATACTTGTCAAGTGCCCTGCACATAGCCTAGAACAGAGTAACTTCTTGGTGAGTATTAGCTAGCAATAGCAGTACTATCATTAGTACTGTTATTATTGCTCTATCATCTCACATTCCCTTCTTAGGCAAAGTGAGAAAAAAACTCAGAATGGGAAGAAATTCTCAGATCTAAGCCAGTTCTTCCCAAGTTAGTCCCAAGGGCCATGTCAGCATGTAAGCTGTTCCTCTCACCAAAAAGTGTCTCTGCCCCCAGGAGGCATCTGAGTGGACACCAGGCTTCAGGGCATCTCTCTTAACCTTGGCAATGTCTGCTGTATAATTGCTCAAACGCAAGTCTATGTAGTGTTTTCTAAATTGCCTTGTGAAAATAGCAGTCAACCCCAAATGTAAACTTGTGCACTTGTTGAATCAAAAAATGCCATTACCACCACAGGTCAGGGGTAGACTCATTGCTAAAATAACTGACTGCCTCCTGCTAAGAGTTTACATTGCTACTGCACTGATTAAAATCCATCTTTAAGATGTTTCATCAATGATGGATCAGTTGAAAACTTCTGCCCATTTTTAGAACAAAATTGGAATTGGCCTTTTATGGGATTCAAAAGCAGATAGATAGTATCTGCAATTATTTGCTTCTTTGCATTTGTGGAATTGTTGCTCTCCCAAAGCAGGTGGCCTGAAGCAAACTGTGCCAGCTGCTTCCAGAATAATCCATTGTATGTTCACTCCCCACACACATACTCCAAAAAAAAATCCACAGGAACTAAACAGAAACAGGCACATGTAAAAAAACAGGTCTCTGACGCATGCACCTCAGCCCACAGTAAACCAGATTTCTGTCCTTCCTTTGGACTCACTTAAGTGGACAATTTTTAGCTCTTGTCTTACTTGACTTTTTGAATACTTTCTGAAGCATTTACACTGTTGTGTAATGGAAACTTTACAGCTTTATGGGAACTGCCTCATCCCAGTTCTGGTGATATTCTGTTCCCCAGGTTCTTTGGGCCTCTCCCTGTCTGTCTTTTCATAGGTTCATTTTCCCCTGTGCTCCCCACTTACACTACAGCTGTTATCCTGGGATGCCACCCAATGCCCATCTCCTCTCACTATATGGTATACTATATGGTACACTATATGGTACCGCCTGGCACATACCACTGGGAGGAAAGGAATCCAAACAATTTCAACATTCCAGTTGGAGAACATTCTAAAAACTTCAATCTTCTTTTAAAATAAAATATAAGCTCATAAAATTTCAAAGGTGTTTAGATGCCTAAAAGAAAGCAACTTAAGATAAAGTCTCTAAATGGTACTCCGTTTACAAGAAGACAGGGAGATAGGCTAGTGGGAAAATTAAATTGCTCTAGCCTCCCTGAAAGCAATTTAGCAATAATTATCAAGAAGTCTTTGTAATTTTGATGCAACAATTCTATTTCTATATAATAATTAAGAATATGTGCTAATAATCATCTTAATGCTTAATTAAAAATGCATTTCAAGTAGCTAAAAGTTGGAAGCAATCTAAATACTTCAATAAATAATGGCATAGCCATATAATAACATTTAAACATCTCTAAAATGTATTACTTCATGAAAAAGTGAAAAATAGCAAATAGAGCAAGACCCTAGTTCTTAATATATGTATATATGTATTTGAATAAATACACATACATGTAAAAAACATGAGGGGGAAAAACAGAAAGAAGTCACACCCAGTGTTAATAATGATTATTTCTGGGACACCTGGGTGGCTCAGTTGGTTAAGCAGCTACCTTCGGCTCAGGTCATGATCCCAGCGTCCTGGGATCGAGTCCCACATCGGGCTCCTTGCTCATCAGGGAGCCTGCTTCTCCCTTTGCCTCTGCCTGCCATTCTGTCTGCCTGTGCTTGCTCTCTCTTCCTCTCTCTCTCTGACAAATAAATAAATAAAATCTTTAAAAAAAAATAATGATTATTTCTTTGTGTAAGGAATATGGATGATTTGTATTTTATTCTTTGGGCTTTTCTATATTTTCAAAATTCACTAAAAAAGGCAAGAATTAATAAAGGGGAAAAACCTCCAAAAAGAGAGGTCATATATATAAAGATATAGTAACGATTCTCCTAGAATACTGACTTATAACTCCTATAAGATGCATACACTGAGACTATTTGAAATACAATATATATTTCAGAAGGAGTGGTATTTGATTAAATAAACTTTAAATCTTGTTTGAGGTCAGTCTAGGGACAAACATCTAAGTGGAGATGTCTCATCTTGTCACAACTTAATATGGGTAAGGGAACAGCATCTGACTGACTCCAGAATTTGCCAAGAGATAGCTTAGCTTTCTCAAATGCAGTGAGATACATAGTACAAATATGGAAGATTTGCCTTTGGAACTAGAAGAGCATCATTTACCTTCTGTATCCCCCACTAACTAGCTGGTTAGCCTTAGGGAAGTGACTCAGCATCTTTAAACCTTAAAGATTTTCAATTTGTGAAATAAGGACAACTCTTACTTCATACAGTGTGGATGTAGAAATCAGTTATTCTTCATAGATTTCATATTTATGAATTTCCCTATCTACTAAAATTTATTTGTAACCTCAAAATCAATACAGTGTTTTCATGATCACATCCCAATATGCTCAGAGCTGAGAAAATTTTGAGACATAAACCACACATTTCCAGGTAAGGTTGAACAAGCAATACTCTGCTTTGTTTCAATTCTCATAAACAAGTGTTCATTTCACGGTCTATTTAATGCCATGTTTTCCACATTTTTGTACCCTTTGTTAGTGATTTTGCTGTTTAAAATGGCTACCTAGTGTGTTAGGAGTGCAGTCTAGTGTCCCAAAGTACAAGAAGCCTGTGACATGCCTTATGGCAAAAGTACATGTGTTAGGTAAGTTTCATTCAGACATAAGTTCTAGTACTGTTGGCTGTGAGTTCAATATTAATGACTCAACATTATATGTTAAATAAGGTGTCTTTAAACAGAAACACATGGGAGCCTGGGTGGCTCAGTGGGTTAAGCCGCTGCCTTCAGCTCAGGTCATGATCTCAGGGTCCTGGGATCAAGTCCCGCATCGGGCTCTCTGCTCAGCAGGGAGCCTGCTTCCCTCTCTCTCTCTCTCTCTCTGCCTGCCTCTCTGTCTACTTGTGATCTCTCTCTCTGTCAAATAAATAAATAAATAAAAATCTTTAAACAGAAACACATGTAAAACAAAATGACTTACTGATTACCTCACAAAAATTTTGTGACTAGAGGTTCACAGGAACCTAAACCGGTATTTTTCCTAGGAGCTATGGTTCGGTATTTGAGAATTCACTCTTCATGGCAACTTTATAAACCATCACTGGTCTAAAAAGACCATCACTGTCTGTGAGAATAGGTGTATAAACAATTCACTCATGCTTTCCACAAATAGTACATTAAATGCATCATGAGCTAGATTAACATCAAGCCTAGAATGAAGAGAAATGGATAATCAACATCTATTGAATAAATGTAATGTTGCCTTAAATAAAAATAACAGATGTCATAATCTGCCTATTGTTAACCAACATTTAGTTACATTTTCTGAAAAGTCTTAAGCATGATGGCTTTACAAACCTCCTTTGCCTGGGCCACCATTGCTTGCAGTAGTAGTTAGCCTTAATTTCTCACAGGCTAACTTGCCATTTAATAACCAAACATTTGTACAAAGGGAACATCCAAGACACCTTCAAATGTATGTTTTAGCCTAAAGGTAACTATAGATTCTCTTTTTTTTTTTTTTAAAGATTTTATTTATTTATTTGACAGAGAGAAATCACAAGTAGGCAGAGAGGCAGGCAGAGAGAGAGGAGGAAGCAGGCTCCCTGCTGAGCAGAAAGCCGGATGTGGGGCATGAACCCAGGACCCGGGATCATGACCTGAGCCGAAGGCAGCGGCTTAACCCACTGAGCCACCCAGGCGCCCCTATAGATTCTCTTTAAGGAGAGCTTTCCCTCCATAAGAAAATTTAAAAAAAAAAAAATCAGCTTCTTTTCAACCTAATTCATTCTCCTCCTATAAGAAGATACAACTATAGCTTATCTTTAACTTATTAGTTAATTCTTTAATTTCAACATCAGTATTTCTGAAAAAGCAGCCAGAAACAAAGTAGTTTTTTAAAAAAGAGGGAAATACCCATAATTTTAATCTAACCATGAGAAACATCAAAAAAAATTCAAATTGAAGAGCCTACAAGTTTGAGAGTCCTACAAAAATACCACTACTCTTGAAAAGTTTCAAGGTCACAAAAGACAAAGAGAGGCAGAAGAACTGTCACAGATTTGAGGAGACTAAGGAGGAAGGAAAACTAAATGTAAGAACAATCCTGGGTTGGATCCTGAAACAGGAAAAGGACACTGTTGGAAAACAAGAAATTATAATAAAGTCTTTAGTTCACTTAAGAATATCGTATCTGGGGGCACCTGGGTGGCTCAGTGGGTTAAGCCGCTGCCTTCGGCTCGGGTCATGATCTCAGGGTCCTGGGATCGAGTCCCACATCGGGCTCTCTGCTCAGCGGGGAGCCTGCTTCCCTCTCTCTCTCTCTCTCTGCCTTCCTCTCCGTCTACTTGTGATCTCTCTCTGTCAAATAAATAAATAAAATCTTTAAAAAAAAAAAAGAATATCGTATCTGTGTAATTTCTTAGTTTTACAATCTATATCTCAGTTATGTCTGGTGTTAACAATATGGAAAGCTGAGTGAAGACAAAGGGAACTCTGTACTAACTTTGCAATTGTTCTCTAATTGTAAAAATTGTAAAAAAAAAAAAAGTTTTGAAAAGAAAGAGAGTAAGAGAGTGTAAGAAAGGGGAGAAATGGCTCATCTCCTTTTAAGGTACAAATACTGAACTGAAGCCAGGTAGGGCAGGAGGGGTGGACAAACAGCTACTTTGGGTAGTTGGGCAAATTCCTTGCAGCACATAAGGGCCCATCATTTTCTGAAAGAATTGATAGGAAGTAGTTCTTTACTAGTACCATATGGGAGGACAACTCTCCACAGAATACTTAAATTCCTGACTCCCGGAAGAATTCTGTAAGGCATCCTGAATTCTGAGTACACCTTCCAGGATGAAATGGTCTAAAGAGAAGAGGGACCAAGAAAGCCAGCATTCTGTAAACACCGATCTTATTTCACCAGAAAACTCAGCATAAGAGGATATCTGTGACCTAACAGTGTTTTTTCTGGGCATGAACTCTATGAGCAACAAGTATCTTCAAATGTCCTTCTTTGAAAGCATAGGTTCTTAAGCCTCAGTATCCTGTCTTTACATGACCAATTACATTACATGACCAATTCTAGCTCATAATTATTACCTGCTACAATTTGTCCCCAAGTTCCTTTGAAAGCCTATTGCTCTTTAAAATTTTTCTTTTTTTAAAATTTCATTTTATTTATTTAATTTTTTAAAGATTTTATTTATTTATTTGAGAAAGAAGGATCACAAGTAGGTAGAGAGGCAGGCAGAGAGAGCGGGGGAAGCAGGCTCCCCACTGAGCAGAGAGCCTGATACGGGGCTCAATCCCAGGACCCTGAGATCATGACCTGAGCTGAAGGCAGAGGATTAACCCACTGAGCCACCAAGGCGCCCCATAAAATTTTGTTTTTCTTTAATTACTAGAAATCATAATAGGCATGATCCAAACATAGGGCAGAAAACTATTATTCCCTTCCTGAAAATACATCAAAGCTGGGGTCTTTTTTTCTGAAATTTGGGGGAATTTATTTTATTTTTCATAAGTCTCTTGAGCTAGCCCTTCCTGACAATGAGCTGATGAGTGGAGGCATTCAGCCCTGACTGCCAAGATTTGGCTGTCCACTACCCATCTATATGATTTTTAGAACAGTTGTCATGATTATATTCTGTATCTACCCAAGAAATATGAGAGCTCAGAGCTATATACCAAGGTCTGTCTAACAGAGGCAAGAAATCCAAAGCACTGGCCTCAGAGTGTCACCGAGTCACACTTCCTAAAACCAGAGAAACTCAAGGTCCTAAATCATAAGCTCTGCTTAGAAGAAATGCTATAATTCTGGAACAGGCAGAGGCCTACATGCCCCAAGTGTGTTTGCAACAATAATGGTGTAGAGTAGTAACATAGTAGCAGTATTAATACTAATAATAGTAAGAAATGCTAACACTTATTGAGTATTTACTATGCTCCAGCACTGTACCAGGCACTCAATGTGTATTGCACTTTCAATCCTCTCCACAACCTTCTGAGATAAATATGATTATTGTCTACCATTGGAATGATAAAGGAACTAAGAGTTTGTGGGATTCAGTAGTTTGCCAGAGCTCACAGAACTAGCAAATGTAGATTAACAAAATTGCCCTGACCCCAGAGCCTACCCACTGAACCACTATCCTGTTGAGCACTGTGTAACATGATACATTCCAGGGATCCTTGTTACCTGATTTCTGAACCAACGTGATCTCTAGGAGATGCTTTTAGGCAAAGTGAAGTGCTCAGAAACCACTTTAGTCCTTGGTCACTCTCTCTTCCTGCCTCCCTAAATACACAGTTTGCTCAGGTCTCTTGTCTTCACTCCTGATGGAGTCCTCATGATTCCTGAGGCTTGGATTCACCAAGCAGTTTTGTATCCAGTGTCTAAATGTGACTGCCCACTCCCTGGTCCTGAGGGTTAGATTTCCTCTAGGGATAAAAGCAAAGGGCCAGGAATAAGGCTTGTTTTCTAATCCTTCCTCTGTCATAACTACTTCCCTGGACTTTGATAGGTCTCTTTATTTCTCTGTGCATGTGTGTGTATGTGTGTGTGTTTACTTCATGGAGGTATTTTAAGCAAAATAAAAATCTTACCTCGGTATAAAATACTTAAGTACTTAAGTAATACTTAATACTGACTAAATAATGAAAAATCCCGGGACTTTAGACTCACTCTGGGAATCTAAAAATCATCTCGCTCAACTCAACTCAACTCTCTACCCTTACCATCTTTATTAAAAATATCATCCAGGGGGCGCCTGGGTGGCTCAGTGGGTTAAGCCTCTGCCTTTGGCCCAGGTCATGATCTCAGGGTCCTGGGATCGAGCCCCGCATCGGGCTCTCTGCTCGGCAAGGGAGCCTGCTTCCTCCTCTCTCTCTCTGCCTGCCTCTCTGCCTACTTGTGATCTCTGTCTGTCAAATAAATAAAATCTTTAAAAAAAAATATCATCCAGTCTCTTTTCTAATGGACACTTTCATAGCTGTGGGCAGACAGCCAGTGTGACCTGGTTTTCTTTTGGGAAATGCCTCCTACTTTCCATGAGATTCTATTGAGCCCATCCATCAAAAATCTCTTTATCCCCTATAGACACATCGCTCAGACTGACCAATGAGAATAATTCATCATCCCCCTATAAAAACCCAAGAAGTGTTCTTCCAAGTCCTTTCTGAGGGATTAACATGAATGTTTCTTTTGTGCTTTCATCCCAAACTGTAAGGATTCCTGGGCTTGTATCCACCAGAGATATGTTTCCATAGAGAGAGTGAAAGAATAAAACAAAGTAGTGGTAAGCAATATTGAAAGGCAAAGAGAGACAAAGACAGTGAATAGAGAAAACAATGAAGAGACAGAAAGCAGATAAGATTGTTTGAATGCCCTGATACAACTATGCTTAAAAGCAAACCTATCACTTGAAGGTCCCAGTTAAGTAAACCAAAATATTCTTTTGTGTATTTGGTTGTATGGGATTTTTGGTTACTTGCAACATACAGTCCTAACCAATACCATGGACATTACAATGTTATTGATACTCAAGTTTCCTTCTTAACCCTTTTTATCTGTTTTTTAATTGTTGAGAAAGTGATGGAAACATGAAACATTACCATTTCTCTTAAGAAAAAAATAGATAAATTCCATGATTTTTCATGTATTAACCATGTGAAATGAAACTTGAGATACAGAAAAATTATAATAGTATGTTGGGTTAATTGAAATAATAAGGAGGATCCTGAGTGGCTCAGTTGGTTAAGTGTCTGACTCTTGATTTCAGTTCAGGTCATGATCTTAGGGTTGTGGGATCAAGCCCTGCATTGGGCTCTACACCCAGCATGGAGTCTGCTCGTCCCTCTCCCTCCTCCTCTGCCCCTTTCCCCATTCCCTCTCTCAAACAAATAAAAAAGAATAATAATAATAATAAATAATTTAAAAGGCCCTGATATTGTTAGCTTCAGAATATTGGCTAATATTACAAATAAATTAGATGGGCATATTTAAACTCCATGTAATCTTGAAAACTGTCAGTATGAATGTGTGTGTGTATGTGTGTGTATACACATCATTGAACTTCCAAATTTATTTTTCCCAGTTTGACCTCCCCTGCTGAATGCCAGACTCATTTTTCCATCTGCCAATTGGACATCTCCCCTCTGATGTCAATATGCATCCAATGTCCAAAAGAGAACCTGGTTCTCTTCAGAGTTTTCCTTTTCAATAAAAAGAACCTTTAATTCACTCAATGGCTAAGGTACAAATCTTATTCCTTTCCTTCTTTCACCTCACATCTAATCAATAAATTTTGTTGGTTCTGCTTCAGAATGTATCCTGAATCCTACCACTTCTCTCTGTCTCCACCATTATGACCCTGATCTACCCCAAAACACCTCTCATATGAATCATTACAGCAACCTTTTACCTGGGATGCCTATTTCCACTCTCAGCTCTGTCTAGCCAAATGTTCACAGAATAGGCAAAGGTACATCTTTTAAAATACATATCTGATTATGTCAGACCTCTGCTCAGAACCCTTCCACGACTCCCCACCACACTCAGAATAAAGCCAAAGTTCTTATCATGAACTATGAGGCCCCACATGATCCAACCCTTCACAACCTCTGATGTCATCTTTTACTACTGCCTCGCTCATTCCTCTCTGGCTGCACTGGCCTCTCTGCTGTTCCTAAGATATAGCCAGCATGCACTCACCTCAGGGCATTTATTTATATTCCCTATTTCTTCTACCTAGGATATCCTACCCCTCAGCTATCTCCAGAGCTTACCTTCTCTCTTCATTCAGATCTCTAATCAAATATCACCTCATCCAAGAAGCCTTCCATAGCTAGCTTAAGATAGTCCTCCATCTTGCTCTCTACATTATATTATTATTTTCACTTCCTGGCTTGTTCACTGACTGATTGCCTTCTCTAGAGTATAAGCTCCATGAAAAGCAGGGCCTTTGTTTTACTTGTGGCTCTATCTCCAGCATCTTGACCTAAGGTATTTTGTTATGGGCAGTACTAGCAAACTAATACACTTCCCTTTTCAGTGGCACTTTACTCCCACCCTGAATTTTGAGTCTGGGCTGAACTTAGTTACTTAATTCTAAAGAATAGAGTATGGAAAGTGAATAATAATGGATTTACAGTGGAGAAACCTGGCAAATACTACCAGGACAAAATAATTATGGTTAATACCATCAGTGCCAAGTCCTGTTGACAGCATGTGCCCCTCCAATAGGATACAATAGGAAAGACATTCTAACCTGTGGTATTCTTCCCAAAAACCCAACATCCCAGTCAAATCAGGAGAAAACATCAGGCAAATCCAAGTGAGAGATATTCCACAAATATCTGACCAGTGGTCCTCAAAACTGTCCAAGGTCATAAAAAACAAAGACTGAAAAACTGTCCCATACCAGGGGAAACTAAGGAAACGTAAAGTTTAAATGCAATGCAGTACTCTGGGCAAGATTCCAGAACAGAAAAAGGGTAATAGTGGAAACCTAGAGCCTGAAGTTTAGTTAACAGCAATGCACTAATGTCGGCTTCTTGGTTGTGATAAATGTACCACAGTAATGCAAAATATTATGTAGGATATACAAGAACTTTCTATAATGGTCTTTGTAATTCTTCTATAAACCTGAAGTGGTTCCAAAACAAACATTTATTTTCTTTCAGATGGGCAGGGAGAATGAAAAGACAAATCACTAAAAAAAAAAAAAAAAATTGATGGTCAAAAATCCATGGAAATTATGAACAACCAAACACAAGTAATCAAAGAAATATAAATGATAACAATGAGTTACTTTTCACCCATCAGAGTGATAATGATTTTCAAAAGTGATAATGCCCAGTGTTTCTAAAAAGTTATGGGGAAATATGTAATTTGCCACTGGCATCTAATGTCTTTATCAAGTACATACCTCAATCCATTTTCCAAGGAAATAAGCAAGCAAGTACTCAATATAGTAACTAACATTTATTGAACACTTCAACGTGTGGATGATAGTACAAATGTATTAGATCATTTGACTCTGATGATAATTCTGTAAGGTAGATACTATAATCAACATCCATCTTTTAAGGAAGATAAAATTTAATTAAAATTTTTGTAATAACTAGAATATTTATTATAGTAATGGCTTCCCCCAATAAAGTCTTCCTCCCTGTATCTGTGCTCTAGCATAGTCCCCTCCCACAGTGACTCTGGGTTTGGCCATGTCACTTGTTTTGTCCAGTGAGACGTAAGCAAAGGTCACAAATAGAGAATTTTCCTTTCTCTTTCTGCCTTTGAAATCTTGCCACAATGTTAAGACCCCTAGCCTGCTAAAACTCAAAGTTAGTCAACAGCCAGCATCAAACATCAGAAAAGGGAAGGCTAATTTAGACAACCCAGCCATAGTTGAGCTCTCAGATGACATTAGCCACATGAGTGACCCCAGGTGAGAGAAGCAAAAGACCCATCAAGCTGAGCCCAGCCCAGTATTTTGGGCTCACAGACTCATGAACCATAAAATGGTTTGTTTAAACCATTAAGTTTTGGGCTAATTTGCTTTGCAGCAATAGATAATTAAAGACAATCCTATGAGAGTCTTGTTACATCTAATTTATACATAAGAAATCCTAGACTTAGTTAAATAGTCTGTCTGGTAAGTACCAGAGTCAGGATTCACAGAGACATAGCTAATAATTTTAAGAGAATATTCTTAAACTCTGCTACGCCACTGACCATTCATCTTAGTAAAGTAACTGAAAAGTATTCGAAGGGATTTGTTTAAGTAAATTATGTTAAAAATAGCTACAATAGAGGATACAATAAACTACCACTAATAATAGAATAGAATGCCATTATCCGCTCAACAATATAAATCCATTGTTGATATGA